>NC_092762.1:35539982-36143911 GCF_047496795.1 Chiloscyllium punctatum | reverse complement strand
TTCACAGGATATGGAATCCTCTTTGCTGTAGATTGGGTATCTCTATACAATACACTGATCAATCTTACGGAGCCGAGCTTCCGAAAAAAAAGGGGGTTACAGTCGATGTAATATTCAGTCCTCAGGCCTCCCAGTAATATATGCTGCTCACTGATGCAAACATTATTAGCTCACACCAACTTCTTGGCAGCAGTGAGGAGACCTATCAGACAGAAGCAGATTTCCTACTGTGAAAAGTCACTAGATTGCAGACTCCAAACAAAATATATATATACGGAAATGAATGCTTTAATAAAATATGATTAATTGCCTCGAGTTAATCAATGTATCTGTGGACAAACTTCAAAAGCCATTCATTTATATTATATGAACAAATCATATTACATTTAAAACTGCATTTTCACACAGCATTTGCCTGTATTGAGTATGAATGCTCAATCCCCCATATCCATCAAAGGATACGTGCGTTCTACTAAAGAGAAGAAAGTCTTCATTTACATTATGTAAAATTTAATTTAGATATAGACAGCAAGTTTTATTAATTCCATAAAGAAATGAAGACTTCATTTGAAAGAGAATTGCATCATACATGGTGGTTTTGGTCCAGGTTAGTCTTCTACAAGCCTTGGTCTACGTATTGCACTTGTGTGAAATTCTCACCACATTTCACCATGACTATCATCAGTATTCTTACTTGGTGTTATGCATTTCAAAACCAAGCTGATTTCCAAACACAATCAACATCTGAAACCATTCTTTTTTAAGTACTGACAGTCATTACCCCAAACCTTCTATCACCTCCCCAACAAGTTAAACAGGTGCCAACAAATTCATTAAGAACAGAAAATGCTGCCGAGACTGTGCCTTGAGGGGAGGGAATCTGACATCCTTACTTAGTGTGGCCTAAATATGACTTTAGACCCACTGTAATATTATGAATTCTTTATTAACTACCTTCTGAAATGACCTTGTATGCCATTGCTAAAAAAAAGAAAGAAAATTTTCTGTTCTCATTGCAAAGAAGAAGGTTAAGAGCGGATTTGATAGAGACATACAAGATGATTGGAGGATTAGATAGGGTAGACAGTGAAAGACTTTTTCCTATGATGATGACCTCAGCTTGTATGAGAGTGCATAACTACAAACTGAGGGGTGATAGATTTAAGACAGAAGTCAGAGGCAGGTTCTTTACACAGAGTGGTAAGGGCGTGGAATGCCCTTGGATAAGCACATGGATGATTTTGGGGATAGTGTAGGGGACGAGCTGAGAATAGTTCACAGGTTGGCGCAACATCGAGGGCCGAAGGGCATGTTCTATGCAATATTATTCTGTGTTCTATGTTCCATGATGTTTCTGTGTTTCCCAACCTTTTTAAACAGAAGAAGATTTGTATGAAAGTTAAAACTGATAACAGACATTATCAGACATTGCTTGGTCTTTTGAAATATAAGGGAATTGTTTTATCTCAGCATAATGGGGTATATAGCATTGTCACGCTTAAGAGAAAAATAAAGCTTAAAAATCAGAAAGTTTCACTAAATTTTGGAAGGTCATTGAACTGTTCAGGACGGGGTGAACTGACCTACTATAACGAGCTCCAGTTTTCTGTTGTCTCCACAATGTTGGCATGTGCACAATAGACAATATACAGAAATGTCAGCAAGTACTTTATTAAACCAGCTACAATGTTTCGCAAAGCTCTAACGCCACAGAAACTGATATCTGAACTTCGAAACCCTACTGCAGGGTTTCAGTCAAGGAGCTGAGCCCATTTCAGGCAAATTTGACAAAACTGCATTCCAGAAGCACGTGTTATGTAGCTATCAGTCGACAGCTGGAGAACATTAAACTGGGCAATCATCAACTGAGTCTTTATTTCCAGGAGATAGTTTTATTTGTTATAACGTAGAATTTTTGAAAATATCATTTACCTGTTTACCTACAAAATGACTGTATGTCAGGAGTGCATTCTGACATTGTACTTTTTACCAGATTCGCATTCTTCCACTTTAATTTTCTTTGATTTTTCATTCTGTAATGTAACTGTCCATTGCCTTTTTTTTAAACCCTGTCTCCTGTTGCTGGGGTCAAAGTTAGAGGGAGTACCTGATTGCTCCAGGCTGGCTGTGCAAATCTGGTTGCAGAGTAGCCTTTTAAAAACAGCATTGGTGCAAGAATACCAGTCAACTCGGCATCTGCACTTGGTGGCAAATTTATCCTGTGTAGGTGAGGTTAAAATAGGGGATCGTGTTTGCCATGAACGCAAGCCCTATCAGTCCAGCTGAGGGATGACCTTATAGAGGTTTATAAAATCATCAGAGGTAGGGATAGGATAAATAGACAAAGTCTTTTCCCTGGGGTGGGGGAGTCCAGAACTAGAGGACATAGTTTTATGGTGAGGGGGAAAGATATAAAAGAGACCTTTTTCATGCAGAGAGTGGTGCATGTATGGAAAGAGCTGTCAGAGGAAGTGGTGCAGGCTGGTATAATCGCAACTTTTAATAGGCATCTGGGTGGATATATGGTTAGGAAGGGTTTGGAGGGATATGGGCTGGGTGCTGGTAAGTTGGACTAGATTAGGTTGGGATATCTGGTCGGCATGGACGAGTTGTACCGAAGGGTCTGATTCCGTGCTATACATCTCTATGACTCTCTGATGCTATCACCCACACTTTACAAAAATACCTTAAGATGTGGTTCCTAATCTGAATGCAAAGTGAGAGGAAGTTATACATTCCTTATTTGTTGTGAAAGGTCATGAGGCACATACAGAACACTTGAGACACAATATAAAGTGTTATAAAATGATGCACGGATTTAAAAGGTAATATATTGACAGTGAACAGCATGTGATCAGAAACAAGTTTGTTTCTGGGATCTTACCAGATGAAGAGTATCCTGTTACCAAATATTTGGGATGCACAGTTTTCTAACCTTTCATCTGAAATAAACACAGAGATAAACAAACCAAAACAACAGATCATGATGACACAGATGTCCTACCCAAGTCTTGTACCTTTGCTATGGTTACAACTTTAATTCTTTTTTTGGGGGGTTTGCTTTCTAGTTTGTTTGTATTGCTTTATCAGATGCCACTTGAAGACCATAAACAAGATATCATCGAGAAATTCCTGAATAAGAAATGCCCTTTCAATTGCAACTCAAAGAAGTTTCTCATTGTATCAATAGATTATATTGGACAGGAACATGATACTTTATTACTTCAAATGTTTTACTTAGAGTCATAGAGATGTACAGTACGGAAACAGACCCTTCGGTCCAACCCATCCATTCCGGCCAGATATCCCAACCCATTCTGTCCCCCCTTGCCAGCACCTGGCCCATATCCCTCCAAACCCTTCCTATTCATATACACATCCAAATGCCTTTTACATGTTGCAATTGTATCAGTCTCCACCAGTGCCTCTGGCAGCTCATTCCCGACATGTACCACCCTCTGTATAAAAAGGTTGCCCCGTTGATCTCTTTTATATCTTTCCCCTCTCACCCTAAACCTATGCCCTCTCATTCAGGACTCCGCGAACCCAGGGAAAAGACTTTGCCTATTTATCCTAGCTGTAAGTGGGTGGCATGGTGGCTCAGTGGTTAGCACTGCTACCTCACAGCACCAGAGACCTGGCTTCAATTCCTGTTTCAGGTGACTGTCTGTGTGGAGTTTGCACATTCTCCCTGTGTCTGCATGGGTTTCCTCCCATAGTCCAAAATCTGTGCAGGTTAGGTGAATTGGCCATGCTAAATTGCCTGCAGTGCTAGGGGGATGGGTCTAGGTGGGTTGCATTTTGGCAGGTTGGTGTGGACTTGTTGGGTGGAAGGGCCTGTTTCCACACTGTAAGTAATCTAATCTAATTGTAAGTAATCTAATGCCCCTCATAATTTTGTAAATCTCTATAAGGTCACCCCTCAGCCTCTGACGCTCCAGGGAAAACAGCCCCAGCTTGTTCAGCCTCTCCCTATAGCTCAAATCCTCCAAACCTGGCAACATCCTTGTAAATCCTTTCTGAACCCTTTCAAGTTTCACAACATTTTTCCGATGGGAAGGATACCAGAATTGCCCGCAATATTCCAACAGTAGCCTAACTAATGTCCTGTACAGCTGCAACATGACCTCCCAACTCCTGTACTCTATACTCTGACCAATAAAGGAAAGCATACCAAACGCTTTCTTCACTATCCTATCGACCTGTGACTCGACTTTCAAGGAGCTAATAACCTGCACTCCAAGGTCTCTTTGTTCAGCAACACTCCCTAGGACCTTACTATTAAGTGTATAAGTCCTGCTAAAATTTGTTTTCCCAAAATGCAGCACCTCACATTTATCTGAATTAAATTCCATCTGCCACTTAATTTCAGTACGTTTTATTGCATCAATAAATGTAAGCGTGAATGTGAATGCATTAATTTGTTTGTTCAAAGTACTGTCACTAACTCTGACAATGTTCCAGACTAATTGATCCCCTTGAGGTGAAAATCAGATATAAATTCTCGTGGCATGGTGCTGCGTTGGGAGACACAGTGCACCAGTGCAGTGCTCTCACAGAAAATGCATGCACCAGGAAATGGACCAGCATTTGCCATTTATTATTCTCTTCTCGCAGCTTTTGGAGTCCTAGGTAATGTCTTTAATGAAAGGAGTACCAAGGCATTGGACATTTAACTATGTAAGTTTAGATCAGAGTGCTGCTGGAAAAGCACCGCTATTTAACAATGTAATCTCAGAGAGCATAGCCCTGAGTGGAATCGTGGTTCAGTGGTTAGCTCTACCGCCTGACAGTGCGATCAGACCCAGGCTCGGTTCTGGCCTGTAGCCACTGCCTGTATGAAGGTTGCACATGCTCCCCATGCCTGTGTGGGTTTTCTCCAGTTGCTCTGGTTCTGTCCACGGTCCAAAGATGTGCAGGTTAGGTAAATTGGCTATGTTAGGTTGGCCGGAGTGTTCGATGCATTAGTCGGGAGTTATCGTATTGAATACGTTTTCCTCACAGCGCCCTTCTGAATTTTATTCTGAGTGCTCTGCAATGCCATAAATATCTACTTGTGCTTTAATGGTCTGACCTGTTCACGTTGGATTCAAATTAATTAACTAACATTCTAACATCAATTTTCTTGTTTGATCCTTCGTATTTCAATAGACGTCACCCGTCCTTTTACAAGTGAATTAATATTGCAAACTGTACTATCCTGTATATATAAAAAAAGACATAGTGAATTAGGTCATCAGAGCAGCAAATTAAAATGCACAGAATAATATTTATTTTTCACATTTAGTTTTGATCTGAAAACAACAGACTGTGACAATATATTGTTCTTTGTTCGATATTGCTGTTCCTCTTTCCGTTATTGTCTCAGTCATCAGGGTTGCAGCATCTGTTATGTTAAGTAATTTCAGCAGTCTTGTTCTCTTACCTGCACATTGGCTGACATCAATTTTGCATTGAACATTTTTATTAAATCATTGTTAACTGCTCATCTCCATGTATAATTCCTTAAATCATATTCTGTATTTTACTTATACAGCCTAACGTACTGATATACAAATATATTATTTGACAGAGGACAGGGTCGGAGGGTTGGGGGCGGCATATTTCGTGTCTGTTCTGACTTGCCATTGGGCGGTGTTGGTGAGCTGCTATTTTGAAAAGCTGCAATCCACATGATCAAGTTTGATGCATAATCCTGTTATGGGGATCTTGGTCAATCATCAGTGAAGGGATGGTGATATATTTCCAAGTAAGCATGGTGATTGGTTTGGCGGGGCACCTTCAGGTGGTGGTCTTTTGTCCTCTTCTCTCCAGATGGAAGTGATCATGGGTTTGGTAGATATTTTCTAAGGATTTTTGGTGAATTTCTGCAGTGCATCTTGTCGATAGTGTATGCTTTTGATTTTGAACATTGTTGGTGGGGAGCGAGATGCTTGTGGATGCAATGCTAATGGAACAGGCTCTTTTGTCTTCTATGGTGTCAAGTCTCTTGAGTCTTGTTGGAACTGCATTCATCCAGCCAAGTGGGGAATATTTCATTACACTCCTGAATTGTGTGTTGAAGATGGTTGGCAAGTTTTGGGGGAATCAAGATTGGGTTACTCACTGCAGTAGTTTTGCCTCTGACTTGTTCTTGTGGCCACTGTGTGTCGAGTCTAGTTGAGTGTCTGGTCATTTATGGATGCATGTTTTGGGGGATTTAGTGATGATACCATCATTGAATGTCAAACACGGTGATTAGACCATTACTTTTATTGGAGATTCTCTTTGCCTGGCATTTGTGTGGCACAAATATCACTGGCCACTTGTCAGCCTGGATAATGGCCAGATCTTGTTGCAATTGAACATGGGCTGTTTTGGTATCTGAGAAGTCACAAATGGTGCTGAACATTGTGCAATCATTAGTGAACACCCCCTCTTCTGACCTTGCTATGAAAGTCACTGATGAAGTATCTGGGTGGGACTTAGACACAACCTTTTGGACCTCCTGCAGAGATGTTCTGGAGCTCAGATGACTCACTTCCAACAATCACAAGCATCTGCCTATGTACCAGTAATGATACTAATCAATGAGCGTTTGCCCCCGCTATTCATTGATTTCAGTTTTGCTAGAGCTACTTGATGCTATATTCATAAAATGTGGCTTTGATAATAAAGGGTGTCACTCTCAGTTCACCTCTGGAATTCTTCTCTTTTGTCCATATATGAGCCAAGGCTGCAATGAGGTCAGAAGCTGAATGGATCTGGTAACACATTCCATCTCGTTACTGATGATTATGAGTAGCCTAATGTGGTGGTCATTGGATTTGCGCACATTTCTGTGTACAGGACATACTTAGACAATTTTCCACATGATTCATTGGATGCCAGAGTTGTAGCTGTTCTCGAAGACCTTGACTATGTGAAATGGCAAGTTCTAAAGCAGAAGTTATCATGATTATTGTAGGAATTTTGTCAGCACCCATAGAAAATGCAGTATACTATGCCTTATCCAATTTATTTATTATCCTTACAAGGATGTTGCCAGGGTTGGAGGATTTGAGGTATAGGGAGAGGCTGAACAGGCTGGGGCTGTTTTCCCTGGAGCATCGGAGGCTGAAGGGTGACCTTATAGAGGTTTACAAAATTATGAGCCACATGGATAGGATAAATAGGCAAAGTCTTTTCCCCTGGGGTCGGGGAGTCCAGACCTAGAGGGCATAGGTTTAGGGTGAGAGGGGAAAGATATAAAAGAGACCTCAGGGGCAACGTTTTCATGCAGAAGGTGGTACATGTATGGAATGAGCTGCCAGAGGAAGTGGTGGAGGCTGGTACAATTGCAACATTGTGCTGGCAGGTGGGACTAGATTGGTTTGAGATATCTGGTCAGCATGGACAGGTTGGACCAAAGGGTCTGTTTCCATGCTGTACATCTCTATGACTGTGACTGTATGTGGAATGAACTGAATTAGCTATAGATTGGCATGTATAATGTGAGGGACGAGTGAAGGAGGCCAAGATGGATCATTACCTCGACTTTGTTGCAAAAGCTTCAGCCTATTTTTTATACTGTTGTGTTGGACTGTACCATCTTTGAGGATGAAGATATATGCGGAGTCACCTCTCCCCATGACATTGTTTAATTGTTCACCACCATCCACAACTAGATTTGGAGCTGATGTTCTTTCTGTGGGCTAGCTTAGCTCTGAAGATTGCTTGCTCCTTATTTCAGCATGCAAGTAGTCCTGTTTGATATTTTCATCACCTTGCCACTTCAATTTTCGGTATGCCTGGTGATGCTCCTAGCATATCCTCCTGCGCTCTCCACTGAAGCAGTGTTGAACTCATCACTCGATTGCAATAGTTGACTGGGCACTATCCTGAGCAAGCTGTTGTGGATTGTACTCGAGTACGAATCTATTTCTGTAAATGGCCCACATTACCTCTTGAATACTTAACCTTGAGTTGCTAGAGTTGCTGAAGTCGTGGTCCATATTGGCACCAATGACATAGGTAGGGGGAGTGCTGAGGATGTTAGACAGGCTTTTAGGGAGCTAGGTTGGAAGCTCAGAGTTAGAACGAACAGAGTTGTTGTCTCTGGTTTGTTACCCGTGCCACGTGATAGAGAGTCGAGGAATAGGGAGAGAGAACAGTTAAATGCGTGGCTACAGGGATGGTGCAGGAGGGAGGGATTTCGGTACTTGGATAACTGGGGTTCTTTCTGGGAAAGGTGGGACCTCTATAAACAGGATGGTCTGCACCTGAACCTGAGGGGCACCAGTATCCTTGGGGGGAGGTTTGCTAGTGCTCTTGGGGGGGGTTTAAACTAACTCTGCAGGGGCATGGGAACCCAGACTGTAGCTTTAGGGTGCAGGATCTGGAGTGTAGGGAGGTTAGGAATATGGCATCAATCTTAAAGGAGGGTGCCTGTAAACAGAAGAGTGGCTTGAAGTGTGTATACTTTAATGCCAGAAGTATACGAAATAAGGTAGGTGAACTCGCAGCGTGGGTTGGTACCTGGGACTTCGATGTTGTGGCTATTACGGAGACGTGGCTAGATCAGGGACAGGATTGGCTGTTGCAGGTTCCAGGGTTTAAATGTTTTAGTAGGGTCAGAGGTGGGGGTAAAAGAGGGGGGGGTGTGGCTTTGCTTGTCAAAGATAGTATTACAGCGGTGGAAACGAAGATGGACGAAGATTTGCCATCTGAGGTAGTTTGGGTTGAGGTTAGGAATAGGAGAGGTGAGGTCACCCTGTTAGGAGTCTTTTACAGGCCTCCTAATAGTCCTAGAATCGTTGAAGAAAGGATTGCGAAGATGATTCAGGAGAAGAGTGACAGTAATAGGGTGATTGTTATGGGAGACTTTAACTTTCCTGATATTGATTGGGAAAGCTATAGCTCAAGTTCGTTAGATGGGTCAGTGTTTGTGCAATGTGTGCAGGAGAGCTTCCTGACACAATATGTAGATAAGCCAACAAGAGGTGAGGCCATACTGGATTTGGTTCTGGGTAACGAACCAGGCCAGGTATTAGAACTAGAGGTAGGTGAGCACTTTGGGGACAGTGACCACAATTCGGTGATTTTTACTTTAGTGATGGAGAGGGATAAGTGTGTACTACAGGGCAAGAGTTATAGCTGGGGGCAGGGAAATTATGATGCGTTGAGACATGACTTAGGATGTGTGGATTGGAAAAGTAGATTCCAAGGCAAGAGCGTAATTGATATGTGGAACTTGTTCAAGGAGCAACTATTGAGTGTCCTTGATAAGTACGTACCTATCAGGCAGGGAGGAAAGGGTCGTGTGAGGGAGCCGTGGTTTAATAAGGAGTTGGAATCCCTTGTTAAATGGAAGAGGGCGACCTTTGTAAAGATGAGGCGTGAAGGTTCAATAGGGGCGATTGAGAGTTATAAGGTAGCCCAGAAGGACCTGAAGAGAGAGCTAAGAGCATCAAGGAGGGGACATGAAAGGTCCTTAGTTGGTAGGATTAGGGAAAACCCTAAGGCTTTCTATAGGTATGTTAGGAATAAAAGAATGACTAGGGTAGGAATAGGTCCGATCAAGGATAGTAATGGGAAGTTGCGTGTGGAGGCTGAAGAGATTGGGGAGGCACTGAATGAATACTTTTCGTCAGTATTCACTCAGGAACAGGACATTGTTGTCGATATGAATACTGCGGCACGAATAAGTAGAATGGATGGCTTTGAGATATGTAGAGAAGAGGTGTTGGAAATTCTGGCAAGGGTGAAAATAGATAACTCCCCTGGGCCTGATGGCATTTATCCTAGGATTCTCCGGGAAGCAAGGGAGGAGATTGCAGAGCCATTGGCCTTGATTTTTGTGTCCTCTTTGTCTACAGGAGTAGTGCCAGAGGACTGGAGGCTAGCAAACGTGGTTCCCTTGTTCAAGAAGGGGAGTAGGGATAATCCTAGTAACTATAGGCCAGTGAGTCTCACTTCTGTTGTGGGCAAAGTCTTAGAGAGAATTGTAAGGGATAGGATTTATGCACATCTGGATAAGAATAATGTGATCAAGGATAGTCAGCATGGTTTTGTGAAGGGCAGGTCGTGCCTCACTAACCTTATTGAATTCTTTGAGAAGGTGACTAAGAAGGTAGATGAGGGGAAAGCGGTAGATGTGGTATATATGGATTTTAGTAAGGCGTTTGATAAGGTCCCCCATGGTAGGCTACTGCAGAAAATACAGAGATATGGCATTGAGGGTGAGTTGGAGGTTTGGATTAGGAATTGGCTGGCTGGAAGAAGACAGTGGGTAGTAGTTGATAGCAAAGGTTCATCTTGGAGTGCCGTCACTAGCGGTGTTCCGCAAGGATCTGTTTTGGGACCATTGCTGTTTGTCATTTTTATAAATGACCTGGAGGAAGGGTTAGAAGGTTGGGTGAGCAAGTTTGCGGATGATACGAAAGTCGGAGGAGTTGTAGACAGTGAGGAAGGATATGGCAGGTTACAGCGGGATATAGAGAAGCTGCAGAGCTGGGCAGAAAGGTGGCAAATGGAGTTCAATGTAGCTAAGTGTGAGGTGATTCACTTTGGTAAGAGTAATAAAAAGATGGGGTACTGGGCTAATGGTCGGATACTTGGTAGTGTGGAAGAGCAGAGGGATCTTGGTGTCCATGTACACAGATCTCTGAAAGTTGCCATCCAGGTAAATAGTGCAGTGAAGAAGGCATATGGCGTACTGGCTTTTATTGGTAGAGGAATTGAGTTCCGGAGTCCTGAGGTCATGCTGCAGTTGTATAAGACTCTGGTGCAGCCGCATCTGGAATATTGTGTGCAGTTTTGGTCGCCATACTATAGGAAGGATGTGGAGGCACTGGAACGGGTGCAGAGGAAGTTTACCAGGATGTTGCCTGGTATGGTAGGAAGATCCTATGAGGAAAGGCTGAGGCACTTGGGGTTGTTTTCATTGGAGAAAAGAAGGTTTAGGGGTGACTTGATAGAGGTGTACAAGATGATTACGGGTTAGATAGGGTTGACAGTGAGAACCTTTTTCCACGTATGGAGTCAGCGATTACAAGGGGGCATAGCTTTAAATTAAGGGGGGGTAGATATAGGACTGATGTTAGTGGTAGGTTCTTCACTCAGCGAGTCGTAAGTTCATGGAATGCCCTGCCAGTAGCAGTAGTGGAGTCTCCCTCTTTATGGGTATTTAAGCGGGCATTGGATAGGTATATGGAGGATAGTGGGTTAGTGTAGGTTAGGTGGGCTTTGATCGGCGCGACATCGAGGGCCGAAGGGCCTGTACTGCGCTGTATTCTAAAAAAAAAGAAAAAAAAATATGTTCGAGGTCTGTCCCATTTAAGATGGTGATAGCGACACACATTGAGGGTTTTCTCAGTGTGAAGGCAAGATTTTGCTTCAAAAGCAACTCTTACCAATTGTGGTCACTCTTACCAATACTGTCACGGGCAGGTACATTGTTATGGACCAAGCCAGACCCCCTCAAAACATTTCAAGTAGGCAGCCCCGACCCTCAGTTCATGAGTTGTTTATGCAGATGTAGAGAGGATATTCCAGAAGTGATGCAGCTGGCCCTACAACTCAGTTTTGCACAAAATATAATTTATTTTCAGACTACTAACAGAAACACAAAATAAAGAACCATATTTAGAATAGTTTAACTTACTGAAAACCGAATCTACTCTACAGCATATTAATGATGCTGCTCCAAATATTAGCAACATTCCTATAAACTTTCCCTTGAAAAGAATAGTTAAAATCAAATACAGGTTCTTACAGGATAGATGTCAGAGTGAGAGAAAAATCAATATGGAGCTGTTTTTATTTGACCCGCAGCTTCAATTATAGACTGCTTGCTAAAACCAAACCCTGCACTGGGAGAACTGGCCATTCCCCTTTAGAAAGCATATATGTTTTCTCAAAAAGACTTAAAACTTTTCAAGAAGATAATTCCAGATGTATCAGAACCTCTGCCTGAGAATCCTGTTGAAAAAAAAACAAAGACAACATAACCTTATCAAAGAGACAGTTTCATCACAGCTTCAAAAGACAGAAGATTGGCAAGATTGAGGTCAAGTATGTTTTATGTCCCCTTTTCTGTTCATTCATTAGCTGCCATAGATCCAGTCTCGTAGCTATGTTCTTTAGGATATGCTCAGCCCGACTAGTAATGCTGCCAATGAGCTATTGTTGGTGATAGACATTGAAATCACCCATCACTGCTTGGTCTGTCCTGCCTGTTTGACAGGACATATTCAGCGATAGTGATGGCACTCTCGGGGACATTTTCAGATATGATTCCATGAGTATGACTTTTTCATGCTGTTGCTTTAACCGTCATTGAGATAGCTCTCCCAATATTGGCACTACCCTCCAGAAGAGAGTAAAGAGGACTTTGCAGGATCTGTAGAGCTGTTTATGCCTTTTTCTTTTTGAGTCCTTCAATTGATGGCAGGTGCTCCATTCAGTTTCATTTCTCTGTTGAGACTTTGTAGTGTTTGATACAACTAAGTGGTTAGCAAGGCCATTTCTAAGCGCAGTTGAGAGTCAATCTTGACTGCATTCAATTCTTTGACCTCTGCTGTTCATTGCATTCTTACTAATCTTCATTATTTCACTGAGATAAAACACAACTGGTTTGGTGCTTATTTTATCTTTTTCCTTCATTCATGGTGAATGTGGTAGAGACAATTAGTAGAGGAGAATTCTGCACGAATTTAGTGTTCAACTGGAAGAAGAGCATCCAACAGAAGGTAGCAGTGAGAAGGAACTGAGAAATCATTGAGAGAACTTTGAGTTCTTACTGACAGCATATAAAAGGGAGGTAATCTCGAGCTGTGAGATAAAAAGGCTGCTGTTGAGGCCAAAGTATGGACTTCCATGATCATCAGGCTTTGCTGAGGAGGGCAAATAGCATTGATGTACAGCCAGGTATGGAATTGAAATTTCTTTTAATATGATAGTTTCTATAACAGTAGTAATTGCAGTTACTAAAGTGGTATGTTCATCCTGAGAGAGTGTCAGATCAGGGAGAAGTCAAATATCTTAATCACTTGCTCGACAAGAAACGTATTGACCTGAATTTCCTTTCAGAACATAGATTTGTTAGAACAGCAGTTGAACACGGGATGGAGCATTGAAAAGACAGGAAATTTCTGGATGGAAGTTTGAGGGGTGTGGTCACATGAAACGTTCAGCCAGATAGAAAAGTGGCAGCCAGGAGAGGCAAAAAGGCAGTCTAGGAATCCCTTGTGCTGTTCCTTTTCAAACGTATATACAGATTTCTATTATTGTGGGGTGGAGTGCTAGGTATGACTTACAAGAGAAGACGACATCAGCAGCCAGATCAGTGGCACCATGGTTGATTCTGTTGCACAAAAAGGAGGGTACAAGTATTGGCGAGAGATAAACTTTGGGAACATTGTCGTTAAGGACACAGATAGACACTCAGGTGGCCGCAAGCAAGACATCATATGTGTATTGCTTCACTATTGCTCGGCTCAAGGATGTCTCTGAGCAGTCATTAGGTGTTGTCAAAGGGAAGGATGAACAGCCAGTATCATGGACCACATTGGTGCTGAAGATATAAACAGGAAGATATGATGTCCTGCAAACATAATTTAGGGAACTGGATAGAATGATTGAAAGCAGGACCTCTGGGGTTTTAATCCTTATGCCACATGCTTGCAAGGCCAGAAATATGGAGATACTACATTTGAGCATGTGACTAAAGAGCTGATGGAGTTGTGAGGGCCTAAGATGGATCATTGCGATCTCTTTCAGGGGAGGAGCATCCACAAGGATGGCTTGTTTCTGAACTAGAGGGGCACGAACACGTTTGCAGGGAGACTTGCTTCTACTAGTCAGTTGGGTTTGAATTACTGTGGAACAGCAGATGGAAACAGAACAGCAAATAGAGTCATTGAGGAGAAGATAAAGGTTAAATCAGATCACTCTAATAGGAAGTAAAGGCGAGGGCCAGTTGAAAGAAAATGACGCACGTTGCTGTGTGAAGTACATTTATTTTTTGGCAAAGTGTACAAGCAGATGAGTGCAGAATCTGCTTGGATAGAAGCCTGTTTAAGGCAGGATAGGCAATTCAAGTGAGTTTTGAGAAGGTTTGTAGCTCAAGTTGAGCTTTTGGATGTAGGTTTGCTCGCTGAGCTTGGAGGTTCATTCCAGACGTTTTGTTACCTTACTTGGTAACATCTTCACTGGAATTCATGTGAAGCAATGCTGAAAATTCCTGCTTTCTATTTATATGTTTGACTTTCTTTGGGTTGGTGACATCATTTTCTACGATGATGTTATTTCCTGTGATGAAGCAACTTCCTGTTCCTTTTCTCAGGGGTTGGTAGATGGAGTCTAACTTGATGTGTTTGTTGAGAGAGTACCGGTTGGAATGCCATGCTTCTAGGAATTCTCGTGCATGTGTTTGTTTGGCTTGTCCTTGGATGGATGTGTTGTTCCAATTCAACATTCCAGACTTTAGATGTTTTGGGTGGGATAACGAAGGATGTAAATAATATATTTTACTCGATTACTTACAGTGTGGAAACAGGCCCTTAGGCCCAACATATCCACACCGACCCTCCGAAGAGCAACCCACCCAGACCCATTCCCCTACATTTACCCCTTCACCTAACACTATGGGCAATCTACATGGCCAATTCACCTAACCTGCACATGTTTGGAATGTGGGAGGAAACCAGAGCATCCTGGAGGAAACCCACGTAGACACAGGGAGAATGTGTAAACTCCACACAGACAGTTTGCCTGAGGCAGGAGATTGCATTACTAATGAGGAGAATGTCAAAGTTGCTTTCATCTATAAATTCTTTCATATATAAATCTCAGAACCTTTTTTTTAAAAATTACGTTCTCAAGTGAACTTTGAGAACAGGTGCCATCTCATCTCATTTGAGGTATGAGGAGCCCTGTGTGGGGCTGTCTGTGCCCCGATGTTCAGACAAATTCTATTTCTAAGATAGGGATTTACAGAAGCTTATACGGATTACAGTTTGAACAAAATAAAGTGTAATTCTGCAAATACAAATTCACCCCATAAACTTATATCTATATAAAATGTGTATGTGCGTGTGTGTGGGGGGGTTATGAGTGTTTGTGTGAGAGTGTGTCCGTGTGTATGTGTGAGTGTATGGGAGAGGGCTGCATATGAGAGAAGGTCTGTGTGTGTGTGTGTGTGTGTGTGTGTGTGTGTGTGTGGTGCATCTGTAGTGGGTACCGAACTTGATTATCAGTCTTTGTTTGGCCACTTTGCATTGTTGCCTGCCCCAAAATTCACCTTGGAGGATGGTCACCTAAAGGTCCAAGGTCAAATGTCGCAGATGGCTGAAGTGTTATCCGACTTGGAGGGAACACTCCTGTCTGTCGATTGTTTAATAGTGTCCATTCATCTGATGCTGTAGCTTTTGTTTGGTCTCATCAATGTACCATGCCTCAGCGTATCTTTGTCTACAGCGTATGAGGTAAACAACATTTGCCAAATCACACGAATACCTGCCATGTACGTGGTGTGTGGTGTCCCCACGTGTAATGGTTGTATCCATGTCGTCACTGACTCATCTTGCAGCATCTGCCGTGACAGTTTTGTATGGTATTGACCTGAAAATCAGGCAGTTTGCTGTGAACAATGATCTGTTTAAGGTTTGGTGGTTGTTGAAAGGCAAAAAGGAGGCAAGAGGAAGGTTTTGGTGAGGTGCTCATGCTCTTTGCAGGCTGCGAAGAACATGTCATAGTTTTTCAGCTGCTGGAAGTACTGGACAATGAAGGGGTCCAATTGTCTGATACAATGGGACGTCCTGCTGTGTTGGCTTTGTGTATCTATGGAAGACAGTAGAAGTCACCTACATGAGAATTACACGGGATGACGATATGTAGGGAACTCTGAAGGACTGGATCCAAAGTTCTGATGAATGTTTTTAGTTCATGGGTGTGTTCTTTGGTCGGATCAGCCCGTAGTTGCCTGTAGTGTTCCTGGTTGTTCATTTCTCGGTACACTTCGTTGTAAGGCTGTAAGGCTACGGCAACAGATGAATAGACACTGCACAACAATCAACAGACAGGAATGTTCCCTCCCAGTCGGAGAATACATCAGCAGTCAGGGACATGATCATCCTTCAAGGTGGACTTTGGGACAGGCAAAGTGGCCGAACAGAGGCTGATAACCAAGTTCGGTACCCATCAGGATGGCCTCAACCAGGACATTGGGTTCATGTCACACGACAGGTGACCCCCACTGCACTACACACACACTCTCTCTCTCTCACTCTCACACACACACACAAATGCACACATACATATGCACACACATGTACAAATGCATAAACTCATGCAGACTCTCTCTCATACACAAGCTCTCTCTCATACACTCACACGTACACACTCACATACACATACACATACTTCTCACAGACACTCATACCCTTCCCCCCTCCCCCCCAACACACACAGCCACATGCACACTCATACATTAAACATTTGTGGGGTGAATGTCTACTCGCAGAATTATATTTTATTTTGCTCAAAAACTGCATGAATCCACCGAAGGTTTTTTAGAAATAGAATTAATCTGAATATTGGAGCATAGACAGTCTCACACAGGGCACCTCACACCTCCATTGCATTACCTGAGATGACATGGCAACTATTACTAATGTTCACTTGAGAACATAACGTTAAAAAATGTTTTGTTATTTACATATGGAAGAATTGAAACCAACATGGCCATTCTAAAAGATTCAAAAAATCCAGGTCTTTTTCAATATATAATTTCAATGCATCACTGTGTAAATGTTTGCTGTAAATTCTGTGTCTTACGATCTTATACTCCACAACCACATGAAGAAGGAGCAGTGCTCTAAAGGTTAATGCTTCCAAATTAATCTATTGGACTATAACTGTGTGATTCTTAACTTTGCCTACTGAGGACAGTAAGCATGTCATTTGCCTTCTTTGCCACATTAGCCAACTTGGTTACCATGTTGAGGGAGCAATGGATGTCTAACCCAAAACCTACTATTATTTCAATGTTTCTAAGAGATCTGACATTACTGTATAGTTTCCTGTTGAACTTGACCATTCCAAATGCTTCAATTCACACTTGAACTCCATTTTCCATTTCTCTGCACAACTTTCCAATTGATCTATGTCCTGCTGTAACTTTTGACAAATGTTCTTATTAATTACAACTCCATCAATTTGCATGTCATCTGCAAACATACTAATCAAGTCACTGACATTTTCAGTAAAATCACTTACATGAATTACAAACAGAAGTCCCAGTACTGATCCCTGTGGAACACAACTGATCACAGACCTCCAGTTAGAAATCTATGCCTCCATAACTACCCCTGTCTTCTATAAGCAAACCAAATGTGCAAACATCTTACCGAATCACCATCGGTCCCATGGGACTTACATTTCTGAACCAATCCACCATAACGAATCCTGTCAAATTTTCTTTGTGAATTCCATGCAGACAACATCGGTCAACTGACCTTCATCAAACATCACTGTTACTTCTTCAAATAACTCAATATAATTTGTAAGACAGGATGTTCCCCATACAAATTTATGCTGTCTGCATTAAGTCAATTCTTGATTAATTTGATCTGTTACTGTCACATCGGCTGTAATTCAATGAAAAGGGTTGTTTTATGTGCTTTCTCGGCAGATTGTACAAGTGCATCATGTTAACAGAACAGAGCGCAGGATGCATTGATACAGGTGCACAGAAATGCAGAGAGAGATTAGCATTAACATTTAAAATATCTATGCAAAAGTCTGATAACAACAATGAAGAAGTTGTTCTTGAGTCTTTTTGAATGTGTATTCAAACTTCTATATCTTCTGCATGATGGAAGAGAGTGGGAGAATGTATAATTGAGGTGGGAGTCTCTTTGATTATACTGGTTGCTTTCCTGATTCAGTCAAAGTATAGATGATGTTAATAGATGAGAGGCTGCTTTGTGTGGTGGACAGTGCTGTGTTCACATTTGCCTGTAGTTTCTTGCACCTTGGGAATAGCAGTTACCAAGCCATGCTGTGATGTGTCCTGACAGGATGTTTTCTACGATGCTTCTATAGAAGTTTTTAAGATACTTTTTAGATTAGATTACCTACAGTGCAGAAACAAGCCCTTTGGCCCAACAAGCACACACCGACCCTCTGAAGAGTTACCCACCCAGACCCATTCCCCTACTAATGCACCTATTACTATGGGCAAATTAGCATGGCCAATTCACCTGACCTGCACATCCTTGGACTGTGGGAGGAAACTGGAGCAGACACAAGGAGAATGTGCAGAATCCACACAGACAGTCGCCCAAGTCTAGAATCGAACCCGCGTCCCGAGCACTGCAAGGCAGCAGTGCTAATCACTGAGCCACCGTGCCGCTCAAGCATACCAGGTTTCCTTAGCCTCAAGAGGAATGTTGTGCTTTCTTAATCATAGTGTCAAAATGTGTAGATCAGGACCGATTGTTGGTGATCATTTTCCCAGAATCTTGAAGGTCTCGACCATCCCCAGTTAGCACAATTGATGCAGACAGAGGTGTGCCTTCCACTGAAATTCTGGAAGTCAATCACCAGCTCTTTCATTTTGCTGAATTTGATGGAGTGATTATTGTCTTTACACCATGCCACTAAGCATTCTGTATCTTTCTTGTACGCTATCTTGAGACCTAACTACAATGACGGTGTTTTCAGCAAACATGGAATTTAGCCACACAGTCATGTGAATATCAAAAGTTAATAGGGAGCTGAGTACACAGCTTTGTGGAGAACCAGTGTTGAGGATTATCATGAAGGAGGTGTCATAATCTATCCTTCCTGATGGCAGTGCTTTGGTCAGGAAGTCAAGAATCCTATTATAGAGGCTCTCCTCTATAGAGCAGAGACCTAGCCTCCGGAGGATAGAGATGAGTTTGTTAATATGGTATTTAAGGGGAGCTGCAGTCAATAGGAATGAGCCTAATTTACGGGTATCCTTAGTGTCCAAATAGAATCATAGAATATAATAGAATCCCTATCATGTGGAAGAGGGGCATTCAGCCCATCAAACCCAGCCCAATTCTCTGAAGAGAATCCCACTCATACCCTACGTTTTCCTTGGCTAATCCACCCAACCTACACATCCCTGGACGCTATGGGCAATTTAGCATTGTCAAATCTGCGCAGTTTTGGACTGTGGGAGGAAAGCGCAACACCCACATAAAAGCCACACAGTCATGGGGAGAGAATGCAAACTCCACACGCACACAGTCAATCTCAGATCAATCTATGATCACTGACACTGTGAGGCAGCTGCTAATGACTAAGCTAACATGTCACCCAAGGGATGCTCCAGTGATGTGTGTAGGGCCTGGGAGCTGGCATTAGCCGTGGGCTATTTGCACTAGTAGGTGAATTGCAAGAGATCAAGTTGATCTGGGAGGCTGGCTTGATGTAAGCCGTGGCCCACCTCCTGAAACATTTCAAAATTATGGATATTAGAGACACCGGGCTGCCGTCATTGATGCATGCTCTATGATTCTTCGCCTGCACTGCGATAATGGTGGGCTTCCTGCAGCAGTTGAAGACACAAGATCGTAGTAACAAGAGGCTAACGATGTATACAGATGCTTCTGCCAGTGGTCCACACAGCATTCCATCTGGGCCAATCACATTTGGTGAGTTCACCTTGAAGATGATGATCTAGCAGTGACCGAGTGTACAGATGTATTCAAGGCTGTTAGAACAGGTGATATTGTTTCATGCCCTTCTGTTCAAAGTGAGTGTCCAGTGCATTGTGCTCATCAGGTAGGAATGCACTCTTGCTCACAATTCTGTTTGAATTCACTGTGCGACCTGCTATAATGTTAATCCTTGCAACAAACTTGGAGTGGACACATGGTTAGTCTGGGTCTTCAGCTTAGTTTGATATTGCCTCTTGGCATCCATGATGGTCTTGTGAAGGCGGTCCCTGCATATCCTCTGTAGGTCAGGATTCCTGACTTGATTGTCTCAGTCATGGACTACAATACAGAGTGGTTCTCCTGACTCAGCCATGCTTTCTGGTTGGGGAATGTTTTGATTAATTTCTTATGAGGTCGTCATTTACACTCTTACTCATGAAGTCTGTTACGGTAGTGGCATGCTCGTTTAGGTTGGTCACAGAATTCTTGAATATACACCACCAAATCTAAGCAGTCCTTCTTTTTCCTCAAGCCAACATTGCATGACTTTCCAAACTGGGTCCACAAGCTTTAATTTCTGCTTGCAAGCCGTAAAGGGAGCACAGTGTTGTGGTCTAATTTTCCAAAATATGGATGGGAGATGGAGTGGTAGGCAGTTTTGGTGCTTGCAAAGCAATGCTCAAGGATGTTCAGACTTCTGATAGGATAGATGTGCTGGTGATATTTTGCTACCATATTATTGACGTTGGCCTGGTTGAAGTCACCTGCTACTATAAACAAGGCCTTGAGATATCCTGATTCAATACTGCACAGAGCATCATATGTGCACTATTCACTTCCACAATGGATGGGATGTAGACCTCTGTCAAGATAGCAAAGGCAAACTCATGCACCAGGCAGGGTGAACAGCATTTCACTATTAAATATTCTAGATTGAACGTTTTTTCAACTTTGAAGTACATTGTGTCCCTAAGAATCTTCTCCAATAATTTCCCTACTTCTGGAGTAGTGCTTCTTTGCCTATAATTTCCAGGATTATCCCTATTGCCGTTCTTGAACAAGGAACAACACTGGCTACTGTTCATTCTTCTGAGAGATTTCATGTAACTAAAACAAAATAAAAATATCACTGTCAAGGCCACAGAAATCAATTCCCTTGACCACTCAGTATTCTAGGATTGATCCATCAGGCCCTGAGAATTTATGCACCTTGACGCTATTCAATCATTGCCCATAACTGCTTCCATTAAAAGTTGTATTATAACTATAGTGCTGCCTTCTTGAAACTTTGCAGTCAATTCGTTCTGCAATATGATTAGGGAGCTATTTCAAGAATTTGGACCTATTAACACTGATATAACAGACATAAACTGGTGAGTTGCAGCAATGTAAATGAACTGGTGGCAGACATATTTGTTCAGAAGCCATATTTCGTCCATTGCCCATTTTTACTGCACACTCATCATTTCAAATATTTACTGTGAAATTGTTGTTAAGTATGTAATGTTTTCCCTCAATATCTTGATTCCACTGTTATTGAGATACATCTTATTGTCATTGTTCACAATGCCTACAAATTAATTAACTTATTTAGTAAACAATCATTATTTCTGGCTTTTTCTATCGTGTTGAAAGCTTTAATGTAATTCAGTTGCTGCTATTTCAAGGCAATCTAACATATGAACTGTTTTGGAAATTAAATAAGATTTCTAAAAAAAACGGAGTTAATATGAAGTGAGACATCTTCTTGTCGCAAGTAAGGCATAATTTAGCATGTAGGAAGCTTAAATGTCAAAAGGGTCTGTGGCAGTGGAAATGGATGTTGATAGAAATTGGATATCAGGGTTCTTAGCAGAGGCAGTAATGCAGAGACTTGAGCAAACAGATCTGCCAACCATCCAACCCAATTCTGGGTCCGCTATGTGGATGACACCTTTGTCATTACTAAACAAAACAAGTTAGAGGAAACCTTCAGGACCATCAATAATATCCTTACTGGCATAAAATTCACTAAATAAGAGGAAAATAACAACAAACTGCCATTCCGAGATGTCACAGTAGAGCGAACAGCCAATGGGGAACTTCAAATTAGTATCTACAGAAAAACAACACACACAGACCAAATATTGAACTAAAGAAGCATTCATCCCAACATCTACAAGCGAAGCTGCACCAGAACATTATTTCAATGAGCCAACACACACTGCAGCACAGTGGAACTATGCAGAGCAGAGAAAAATAACCTGAACCATGTAGTCAAAAAGAATGGGTACCCAATGAACACAGTCTACCGATTTTCTCAGCAACAAATCTAACCAAGCAGAGAAACATGCCACCCTCCCCTACATCAAAGACATTTCGGAAATGACTGCCAGACTACTCAGACCCCTTGACATCACGATAGCCCACAAACCCCCAACACACTAAAACAACAGCGAATGAACTTGGAAGACCCGATACAGACAATGAGCACAACAAAATATCGTGCAAGGACTATACCAAATGCTACATTGGACAAACAGGCTGAAAACTAGCCACTAGGATACATGAACACCAACTACCCACAAAAAGACATGACCCTCTCTCACTAGTATCCTCAAATACAGATAAGGAGAAAGTGAGGACTGCAGATGCTGAAGATCAGAGCTTAAAAATGTGTTCCTGGAAAAGCTCAGCAGGTCAGGCAGCATCAAAGGATCCAAACACCCATGTGAATTGAGGTCAAATCAGATACCAAAAAAAGAGACAGCGTAGGAGAAGGAACGGTGGGATCTCGACATGCAGAGACAGGAAACGTAAAAGTTTTGTTTAAATTTGTTTAAGTGCCTGAAACATCGATTCTCCTGCTCCTTTGATGCTGCCTGACCTGCTGCGCTTTTCTAGCAACACATGTTTAAGCTCAAATACAGATAAGGAGGGACACCACTTCGACTGGGCCAACACATCCATTCAAGGACAAGCCAAACAAAGACGCACATGAGAATTCCTAGAAGCATGGCTTTCCAACTGGAACTCTACCAACAAACACATCGAGTTAGACCCCATCTACCACCCTCTGAGAAAAGGAACAGGAAGTGACTTCACCACAGGAAATGACATCACCAACCCAAAGAAACCCAAACATCTAAATAGAAAGCAGGAATTTTCAGCACTGCTTTGCATGACGCCCACTGAAGATGTTACCTAGTAAGGTAACAAAATGTCTGGAAATGAACCTCCAAGCTCAGCAAGTTAACTTACATCCAAAACCTCAACCTGAGCTACAAATCTTCTCAAAACCCGCTAACATTGGCCAGTGATTGGACAGTATTGTTTGAATGTTCCCAAAGTTAAAGCTGCATAAAAGAATAACAAAGGTATGAATAAATTATAAAAATGTTGCACTTGATTATGTGTCACTGCATCATTAGCATTTTCTTTAGATCATATAGAATATAATATATAAGCAGTAATGTATTATAATATATTATAATATATAATAATATAATCGTATTATAATATATAAGCAGTATTGTATTGATTTGAAATTCATAAAACTGAGAATACTGGAAGTCAGAAACAAAATCATAAAGTTTTGGAAAAAAAATCTCAGCAGGACTGGCAGCATTCTGAAGAGAAACTGAAGTTAACATTTCAAGTCTAATGAGCGTCTTCAGTAAGATGTCAATATAGCTCTCAACTTTAGTAATGCATAAAATATCAACAACATAGATTTCAAAATCATTTTGCTTGAAACAGACTGGGAAGGTGATCAATAATTCATGCTTTTTCTCTGTAATTTACTTACAGCTAATTTGGCAACAATTGTGATTCTCTGCCGTGGAAAATGTGGTCTATCCAAGTGTATTACACAGTATTTGATATCGATGGCAGTGACAGATCTCTTGGTTATTATCACTGCTGTGATATTAAGTCGACTTCGTGCTATTTATTTTCCTGCTAGTTTCCTTTCTACTACCCCAGGATGTAGCCTCATTATTGTTCTCAGCTGTGCTTCCAGAGACAGTTCTGTTTGGTTAACCGTTGCTTTCACCTTCGATCGGTTCCTAGCCATTTGCTGCCAGGAACTCAAAACAAAATACTGCACGGAGAAAACAGCAGCTGTGGTGATAACAATCGTATGCTTGATGTGCTGTGTAAAAAACATTCCTTTTTATTTCATATTTGAACCAATGTATATGATTGATAATGTACCCTGGTATTGCAGTATAAAAGCAAGCAATTACAATCTAATTGCATGGAGAGTATATGACTGGCTGGATCGTATACTAACCCCTTGTCTTCCTTTCATTTTAATTTTACTGCTCAATGTTATAACTGTTAGACATATCCTGTTGGCCAGCAGAGCCCGCCGGAGACTTCGAGCAAAAAGCAATGGTAAGAATCAGAGTGACACAGAGATGGAAAGCCGCCGAAAGTCCATTATTTTACTCTTTGCCATCTCGGGAAGTTTCCTCTTATTGTGGTTGGCCTATGTTATAAATTTCTTATTTGTTCAAATTTCAGGCAGCAATTATTCAATCGGTTCCAATGCTAATGACCCAAAATTTATCCTCCAGGAATGCGGATATATGTTACAACTTCTCAGTTCTTGCACCAATACGTGTATTTATGCAGGGACCCAGACTAAATTTAGAAGAGAATTAAAGGACGCATTTAAAATATTTTTTAATCTCATTACCAAATGGCATAAACAATGACAATGGCTGAATACATAGTTGCCATAATGAAGTCCTTGCATGCGAAACAAATAAAATTGAAGTCAAATTTTAAATGGTGTATGAATAACTTGTGTTTACTATTACTCAGTAATATTTTCATAACTTCAAATGAGGGTGAAAGATCTGTCCGTCGGGCTGGTACTTGGATGGCAACCAAAAGTTGTCCTTTGTCCAGAAGTTGTTTGCTTAAATTCTCCAAAGTTTTTTTTCTGTCTTTTGTATAGTGTCAAAGGAAAAGAAAAGAAACAAGGTGAGCCATTAGAGTCTGGTGCAAATTGTTTGCTCTCGCATTGACATGTAGGAAAAGGGAAAGTCCACATTTCCCAAATCAAACCTTAATATGGTTCTAGGTCCTCGCCATAAGAGTTGCTTTTCATACACTCAGGGTAACCAGAAGGGGACAAATGTGGACAATAGAAGTTTAAACTGGAGGAATAAAAATGGTGTTTTTCATTTGCCACCAGGACATGAAACAGTACACTACACAGTTGACAGCTTCAGATAAGAGAACATTTCACTCAACCATTGTATTAAATTGCACTAAAAGAGCTACTCTGAACAATCTAGAGAACAAGAGGGCTTCACTTAAGAGTATCTATAATTTTGTCCAATGTTTTCAGAGTACAAAGCTGCTGCAGTAAATATTTTATGATGTGAAGCCAATATTGATGTTCAACTCACAGTTTTCACTCCCAAGATGTGAGACAAATTTATAGTGCTTAATTGGGTGGGAGTGGGGGCAACAGTGTTGGTGCAACAGGGTAACAGCAAACTTTAACAAAGGAATGGTTCAGAGGGAATATAAGCATTTTAATATTCAAGGGAGTATGATGATGCTGGCAGGCACTGGTTCAATGCAATCAGTATTAAAAGTAAGAGAGCGTGGTGCTGGAAAAACTCAGCCAGTCAGCATCCAAGGAGGAGGAGAATTGACGTTTCGGGAATGACGCTTGTGGGCCAGCCCTAAGAGAGAAATGGGAGGAGGGTGGGGTTGGGGGAGGTAGCTGGGAAAACAATAGGTGGGTGAAGGTGAGAAAGAAGGTGATAGGTCAGAAGGGGCAGTAAAGGGTGGGTCCAGAGGGCGGTGCCGATTTGGAGGCTTGGGACTGAGGTAATGTGGGGTCAAGGGAAATGAGAAAGCTGTTGAAATCCACATTTATCCCATGTGGTTGCAGGGTCCCAAGGCAGAATATGAGGCGTTCCTCCTCCAAGCGTCGGGTGGTAACAGTTTGGCGGTGAAGGAGGCCCACTACCTGTATGTCCTTGATGGAGTGGGAGGGGGAGTTGAAGTGTTCAGCGATGAGGCAGTGGGGTTGCTGTGTGTGGGTGTCTCAGAGATGTTCTCTGAAATGATCCACAAGAATGTGTCCTCTCTCCCACATGTAGAGGAAACCACACCGGGTGCAGAGGATGCAGTAAATGACATTGGTAGAGGTGCAGGTGAATTTCTGACAGATGTGGAAAGATTCCTTGGGGCTTTGGACAGAAGTCAGAGGAGTAGTATGGGCGCAGGCTTTGCACTTCCTATGGTGACAGGGAAAGGTGCCAGGGATGAGGTACGAGCTGATGGAGGGTGTGCACCTGACGAGGGAGTCGTAGAGGGAATAGTGTGATTGTGTGAGGCATGTGACTACATTTACTAAATTGAGGACTTATTTACAGTCTGAACTGCTACCTGATGAGGATAAAATGGTTATATTTGTAGCTGACTCATGTTAGAGAGATCATGATTGAAACCATGTGGGGTTTGCAGTTGTGCAGCAAGAACACTCTCAGTTAAGAACAGTTAAATTGGAGGCCTGTTTGCAACCTTGTTCAGCACAGCTAGCTGAGCTTAAGGCACTAACAGCAGCATGTGAGTTGATCGACGGTGAGATGGGGGATATCTATACTGATTCAGCTTATGCTCATGGAGTCTGCCATCTACTTGGGGCAGTCTGGAAGCAAAGGGAGTTCAGGAAGAGCAACAGAGATCCCATCCAATATTACCAACAGATTGGAGATTTGACGACTGCATTAATGAAGCCAAACGCTGACTATTATAAAGTGCCAGAGTCACAAAAAAAGGCAGTGATATGGTGGTTAAGGGTAATTGTTCAGCTGATGAAGCAGCTAGAATGGCCTCTTCAGCTGTCATTGCACCCCAGGTGCGTTTAGATCCGGAGCCTATCATAGCAAACGTCATTGAGATGTAAGGTAAGGTGACCTTAGCTAAATACTGGGGAGACAAAGGGGAACCAGGTGAAATCAAGAAGGTCTGTGGAACACAGAGGAAGATTTCTAGGTGGTACCTATGCCTTTGTTGACCATTCTCATCTCAGAGGCACAAGGGTTGGATTACTGTGCTCGAGCGGAAGTGCTGAGGAAGATAAAGAAAGACGGCTTCTGGTCACCTTACTTGCAGGCCTCCATTGGATTACATATTGTCACAATGTGATGTCTGTTCTCAAAATAATATCAAAGGGCATAGCAACCCCCATGAGACAACTACCTGAGGGATCATTTAATCATTTAGTGATTGACTCTGTAGACATGACAGAGACAGTGAGAAGGGAGACATATATGTTAGTGGCAATTGATAGGTTTAGTAGATGCGTAGAGGCAGCTCCATCGAAAGAGTCAGGGGCAGGCATGGTAGTGAAATTCTTAACAAATGAAGTTATTCCAAGGTTTGGCATACTTTCAGATCAGGTCAAACAATGGGTCTGCTTTTATCCAAGGAGTGGTTAATTTGGTGCTGCAGACTTTGAGGATCAAGCAGAGATTTGGATGTATCATCCCCAGTCACAAGGTATTAGTGAATTTTGAGAAGAATTGTATAGTGGAACAGATTATCGGAACTTTAAAAGCTAAGTTGCATAAAATTTGTGCAAGTACCAATCGTAACTGGGTCGATGCTCTGCAACTGGCATTGAGCTACCATATACAAACTAACCACATGACTAATTTTACGCCGCATGAAATGTTTACTGGTAGATCCATGTTAGTGCCCAAGTGGAGGGGTTTATATGACAGGCATAGCTTAGAACAATTGGAGCTACAACTTAAGCAGGAGAGGCAACAACTAACTATGATGCACGAGGAAACACAGAGGGAGCTGATGTCTAGTAAACCTGGAGATCAGGTGTATATACGGGGTTTCTGGAGGAAGTGGAATGAGCCAAGGAGAGAGAGATCCTACACAGTAAGCAAGGCATCGCCCACTGCCATTCAAGCAGAGGGCTGATCCACGTGGTATCATCTTAATCACTGCATTGAGTTGTTCCACAGACACAGAGGGACTCTGGAGCTAAGGTACTTGAGGGTGGAGAAGGGGCATCAGTGACTGGAAGGGATGCTCTGAGACTCAATACTCCTTCTCGTGATTTTGAGCAGTCAATGAGTGAGGTCTTCGGGGATACTGGTGCCTCCAGAGTTACCAATGATGGGTCTGTGGAAGGTGAATTTCATCTCTAATGAAAACTGAAGCAAAGAAACTCATTTCGAGACTCCCCTACCTCTTCAGATTCCAGTCAGAAGTTCCCTCCACTATCCCTGATCAGCATTATCCTCTTTATGATCATTCTCTTATTCCTCACTTACTTGTAAAACAACTTTGGGCTTTCTCTAATCCTTCCCACCAAGGCTTTTTGTGCCCCCTCCTAGATCTCCTCCGTCCACTTTCCCAGCTACCCTGTCATCCTCTAATGCTGTGCTTCCTCAACCTTAAATAAGCTTACTACTTCCTTTTGATGAGAAGCTCCTCTGCTCTTGTGATCCAAGATCCCTTCACTTTACCACCCTTCCCTGTCTCAGTGGGACAAAGTTATCCAACACTCGCAACAAGTGCTCCTTAAACAGCCTCAACATTTCTGTTGTGCTTTTCCTAGAGAACAATTGTTCCCAAATAATACTCCACAGCTCCTGTCTAATAAGTCCCCCGCCTGCAGTTAAATACTGTCCCGTACTGTCTGTTTCCGTCCCTCTACATGGTTATGTAAAGTTGAGGCAGTTATGGTCACTGTCACCAAATGCTCTTCCATTGAGAGATCTGACATCTTGCCTGGTTCATTGTCTAGGACCAAATCCAATATTGCCTCCACCCTAGTTGGCCTACCTACATCTTGAGTAAGGAATCTTTTCAAAATTGGCTCCATCCAGACCTCCTGCACTAAGGCAGTCCCAATCAATATTGGGGAAGTCACCCATAATAACAACTCTGCAGCTTTTCAAGATCTGCTGTCCAATCTGTTCTTCCATTTCTCTGCTACGATTAGGGGTGTTGATAGAAAATACCCCCAAAAAAATGACTGATCATTTCCCGTTACTGACTTCCACCCACATTGATTCAGTAGACAAATCCTCCTCAACATTTTTCTGCAGTTGTGATGCACTCTCTAATTAATAATGCTACTCCCCCTCCTCTTTTACCTCCCTCCCTTTTATTTTTAAAAGATCTAAACTGTGGAACATCCAGTAACCATTCTTGCCCCTGTGAAATCCATGTTTCTCTGATGGCCACAATGGTGTAGTTCCAAGTGCTCCAAGTTCATCACTCTTATTCCTGACACTCCTTACATTGAAACAGACACACTTTAATTTATCCCTTTGCTCTATCAACAGTGTGTCCTTCCTGACACACTCTCTGCATTCCATTTCTGACCATGCCACAAAACTACCCTCCTCTTTGATTTTTGGCTCTGGTTCCCATTCTCTTGCCCAACTGAGTTAAACTCTACTGAAGTGCTCCAGCAAATCTCCTGCCCAGGACAATAGTCCCCTCTCATTTAAGTGCAACCTGTCCTTCATGTACAGGTCCCACCTCCACCAGAAGGTACCCCAATGATGTACATATCTGAAACCCTTCCTCCCACATCAGCTCTGTAGCCACGTGTTTAGCTGCACTCACTCCCTATTCCTTGCCTCATTAGCATGTGACACCAGCTGTAATCCGGCTTTTTTTAGTTTCCAACCTAACTGCCTGAAATCACATTTTCGATCTTCATCCCTTTCCCTGGTTAGGTCATTGGTGCCAACGTGCAGCAATATTTCTGGCTGCTCACCTGCCCCCTTCAGAATCTTAGAGACTTGATCAGAAACATCACAGACCCTAGCAACTGGGAGGCAACAACCTTCCAGGAGTCCTAATCACCACCATAGAATCTCCTGTCTGTACCTCTAATTATTGAATCCCCTCCCGCTAGCACTTTTCTGTTCACCTCTCTTCACTTCTGAGCCTCAGAACCAGGTACTGTGCCAGAGACCTGGCCTCTATGGCTTTCCCCTGGTAGGCTGTCCTTGCTTGTTAGGAGAAAGTGAGGACTGCAGATGCTGGCGATCAGAACTGAAAATATGTTGCTGGAAAAGTGCAGCAGGTCAGGCAGCATCCAAGGAGCAGGAGAATCGATGTTTCAGGCATGGGAAGTGCTCATGCCCGAAACGTCGATTCTCCTGCTCCTTGGATGCTGCCTGACCTGCTGTCCTTGCCTGTTCCCATTCTGTCCCCTGACTGTATCCCATCTACCAGTTTCCTGTACCTGAGTGTGACTTCCTGCTTGTAACTCCTCTCAATTACCCCCTCAGCATCGTGAATGACCCGAAGTTCATCTATCTCCAGCTTCAGTTCCGTTATGCAATTTCTGAGGAGCAGGATTTGGGTGCACTTCCCACAGATAAAGTCAGTGGGGATACTACTGGTGACCCTTACCTCCCACATTCTACAGAAGAAGCATGAAACTGTTCTAACATACATTCTGAGTGTTCTGAATTCCCAAAGAGTCTATTTGAAAAAAACATTCGTAGCTTTGGATGTAAGTTTGCTCGCTGAGCTGCAAGGTTCATTTCCAGACATTTCGGAACCTTACTAGATCATCTTCAGTGGGCCTTAGGCAAAGCAATGCTGAAAATTCCTGCTTTCTATTTATATGTTTGTGTTTCTTTGTGTTGCTAATGTCATTTCCTGGTGATGTTATTTTCTATGGTGAACTCACTTTCTGTTCCTTTTCTCAGTGGGTGGTAGATGGAGTCGAGCTTGATGTGTTTGTTGATAAAGTTCCGGTTGGAATGCCATGCTTCTAGGAATTTTCATGCATGTCTTTGTTTGGCTTGACGTAGGACGGATGTGTTGCCCCAGTCCTTCCTTATCTGTATGTGAGGATACTAGCGAGAGAGGGCATGTCTTTTTGTGGCTAGTTGGTGTTCATGTATCCTGGTGGCTGGTTGGTCCAATGTCATGTTTGTTACAGTCCTTGCAGTACTTTGTAAATGACGTTAGTTTTGCTTGTTGTCTGTATAGGGTCTTTCAAGTTCATTAGCTGCTGATTTAGTGTGTCGGTGGGTTTGTGAGCTACCGTGATGCCAAGGGATCTGAGTAGTCTGGCAGTCATTTCTGAGATGTCTTTGATGTAGGGGAGAGTGGCTAGGGTTTGTGGATGTGTTCTGTCTGCTTGTTTGGGTTTGTTTGCTGAGAAGTCGGCAGACTGTGTTCATTGGGTACCCATTCTTTTTGAATATACAGTATAGGTGATTTTGTTCTGCTCTGCGTGGTTCCTCTGTCTTGCAGTATGTGTTGGATTATTGAAATAAAGTTCTAATGCAGCTTTGTTTGTGGGTGTTGGGATGATTGATTTTGTAGTTCAATATTAGGTCCATATGTGTTGTTTTTCTGTGGACGCTGGTTTGAAGTACCCCATTGGCTGTTCGCTCTACTATGACATCTAGGAATGGCAGCTTGTTGTTGTTTTCCTCCTCTTTAGTGAATTTTATGCCAGTAAATAATACCCTTGCTGGCAATAACCTACCATTCCTAGATGTCACAGTAGAGTGAATAGCCAATGGGGATCTTCAAACCTACGTCCATAGAAAACCAACAGATACGAATCAAATATTGAACTACAGAAGCAATCATCCCAACACCCACAAAAGAAGCATCAGAACACTATTTCAAAGAGACAACATACACTGCAGCACAGAGGAACGACAGCAGTGGAAAATCACCAATATTGTGTATTCAAAAAGAATGGGTACCCAATGAACACAGTCCACAGATTTCTCAGCAAACAAACCCAAACAAGCAGACAAAACACATCCAGGAACACTAGCCACTCTCCCCACATCAAAGGTATCTCGGAAATGACTGCCAGACTACTCCGACCCCTTGGCATCACGGTAGCTCACAAACCCACCAACACACTAAAACAGCAAATAATGAACTTGAAAGACCCTATACAGACAATGAGCACAACTAACATTATTTACAAAATACCATGTAAGGACAGTAACAAACACTACATTGGACAAACAGGCAGAAAATTAGCCACCATGATACATTAACACCAACTAGCCACAAAATATATGACCTTCTCTCACTAGTATCCTCACATACAGCGAAGGAAGGACACTACTTCGACTGGGACAACATATCCATCCTAGGACAAGCCAACAAATACATGCACAAGAATGCCTAGAAACATGGCATTCCAACCGGAACTCTATCAACAACACATCAAGTTCGACCCCATCTACCACCCACTGAGAAATGGAACAGGAAGTGAGTTCACCATAGAAAATAACATCACCACAGGAAATGACATCACCAATCCAAAGAAACACAAACCTATAAATAGAAAGCAGGAATTTTCAGCATTGTTTCACCTGAGGCCCACTGAAGATGTGTCCTAGTAGGGTACCAAAATGTCTGGAAATGAACCTTGCAGCTCAGCAAGCAAACCTACATCTAAAACCTCAACCTGAGCTACAAATCTTCTCAAAACTCACTAAAAACTGGTAGCCTTACCAAATCAGCTCATAGACCATTTCTTTTGGTTTGAGGAGCAGGATGGATGGGATGCATTTCAGGTAAAGCAACCATCCAAATATATCACCTCACTTACTCAGCAGTCCCATGTCTCATCCTGCTCTGCATGTGCTCCGTTTATGCATGCGGTAAATTTTCAAACCACCTCAAGGTGATGAGAATAATCAGGGAATGGCTCGTACCCATTAGGGACCATGGTGGCAATGTGTGTGCCAAGACAGTGGGCAGTGAGAAAGTGTCAAACCAGAACTTCAAATTGGGCTTCATCTGGGAAAAGGGTACAGAATTCTATAATATGGATAGTAATCATCTTGTTTGACAAAGGGATTGAGGACATATTGAAGTTTTTGTCAGGCCTAAATGGAGATAAATCTGGAAGTCCAAATGAGATCCAGCCAAGGCTGATGTACAATATGAAAAAAGTAATCATTCGGTCCCTGACCCAAATTTCTTATTCCTTTCTGACCAGAGGAAAAGTGTCAAAGGACTGGAGGAGAGCAAATGCGTTTCTAATTTTCAAAAATATAGTACAGATAGACCAGAGAGCTCTAGATTAGATTTCCTACAGTGTGGAAACAGGCCCTTCGGCCCAACAAGTCCACATCGACCCTCCAAAGAGTAATCCACCCAGACCCATTTGCCTCTGACTAATGCACCTAACACTATGGGCAATTTAGCATGGCCAATTCACCTGACCTACGCATCTTTGGATTGTGAGAGGAAACCGGAGCGTCCAGAGGAAACCCATGCAGACACGGGGAGAATGTGTAAACTCTACACAGACAGTTGCCCAAGGCTGGAATTGAACCTGTGACCCTGGTGCTGTGAGGCAGCAGTGCTAACCACTGAGCCACCATGCCACCCCCAGTGAATCTCACATCAGTGGGACTGAAACAATTTGAGAAAATCCTGAAGTAGAATATACACTTCAAATGTGAATGTGTGACCAGGGATAATCAGCATGATTGTATGAGAGGGAGGTAATGCCTACTAAATTTAATTGAATATTTCAAGGAGATGGTCTGGTGTGTTGCTTAGGTACTGCAGTTAATTCAGTTTGTATGGATTCCACACAGCCATTGACAGACTCCCACATGAGAAACTAAGAAAGAAGTTGAAAAATGCACTTGATCCAAAATTGGCTTAATGGTAGAAAACGGAGGGTGTTGACTGAAGGCTGTTTGTGACTGGATGCATGAAAGCATCCTCAGGCCTTGGAGTTGGGTAACTTATTGTCTTTTAGATATAGAAATGATCTCTATAAGAAGGTGGTGGGGGCTGGAGATGTTTGGGGGAAGGGATAGTAAATAGGTTTGTAGATGGCGCGGGCCATGTTGACAGATTCGACACAAGATTGATAATGTGAAAGAAGGTGTTAGGTTATATGAGGATATAAATAGAGTCGTCGGGGATACATCACTGATGGATGGAATTGAGACCTGATAAGTGTGATCGATGCATTTTGGAAGAAATAACCATGACACAAGAAATGTTGTGTATTTTAGGAAACTAAGAAGTTCAGAGGAAAATAAAGATCTTGGCCTACTTACCCACAAAACACTGAAGGTGGCAGAACGGGTTCGTGGAGCAGTTCAAAGATTTGTAGGGCACCTGCATAACTCAGTCGAGGCAGATGTGATTGCAGCAGGGAGGCTATTTTGCAGTTGATAGTAGTTTTGTTTGACCAGAGCTGGAATACTGTATGCAGTTCTCATCACTGCATTACCTGAAGGATTTATAGTTGGGCATGTAGATACATTTTAACAGGACATTGCCTGTGCTGGCGTGTTTTCACACTGAAGAGAATCCCAATAAGTCCAGGCTGTTTTCTTTGGAGCAGAGATTGAGGGTGGGGCTGAACTGAGAGAAGTGTCCAAAGGATGTGTGAAGAAAAAACAGCTGTTCCCTTTCGTTGAAGTTCGATCATTGAGATGGCAGATTTTAAGCCAAAAGCCAGGTTTTTAGAGACAATTTGAGTATTTTTTTCACTGACAGGGTGCGGACTGATCTGGAATGCACTGCCTGGGAAGGTAATTGAGACATTAAAACTCACAACTTTCAAATAACTATAGGTACTTCGATGAATGTTTGAAATGTCAGAATATTGAATGCTATAGTGTTAGTCCTGGAAAGTGGGACCAATGTAGATTTAGCATTGTTTTGCCATTACAGACTTAATGGGCAGAAGAACCTCTTCAAAACTGTACACTTGCGTGATTCTATGACTAATGTGCGGTTGTATTCATTTTGCACTCTTACATTGGACTCATATATGTTTTGCTGTGCACTGAGTACCCAATGGATCAGATGCATTATTCAAATTAAAGATTCTTGAAATGTGAAAGTTTTTGAAAAGAGCAACATTCGTCTCCATTCCTCTTTTTTCCCTCTGTAGCCAGATTCATACCATCACTCTGTCCGGTGGACACAATCATGCCCACACTGTGAACTAAGCTGTTTCTGATGTTCATACATTGTTTGCTGCTGCATCGGCAGCCGTGCCTATGGCTCCAGATACATGTTCACAATCTGAAGCTGAGCATTATCTCATTTTCTGATCATCTTATGAATAGAAGTGATTGTCTTTGTTATTGCCTCTCCCATCTGCTCGAGTGTGTTTATACTGTCCTGTTGAATATGAAGCTACTCATTCAGTGGACCATTCACTGGGAGCTGTTTTGGGAGAAACCTAATGAAGTAGTAGCATTTAAAAGGCTTGTGATTTTGAATAAATTTGTTTTACTGCAACCAAGTTTGTGTGACTTCTGACTTGTTACACTCCCAGACCAATGCCAGCATCTCCACATCATGCTTATCCTCAGTCCCCCGGGACTGTGTGTTTGTGTGTAAATGAATGACAGGAGATGGGACAGTTTATAATAATTGTCTCGCTCTCTCTGTCTCTGCATTATCCAGTGTTTCAGTTCCCAAATCAAATATCCCCGGGAACAGGAGGTGGAAGGACTGAGAGAGAAATGAAAATTTTTTCTTTCAAACTCCTGCACCAAAAGCACAGCAAGATCCCACTACTCGCTGCCTCCACAATCTACAGTCTCCTCCCAACACAGCCTCTGATATTAAACCCAGGGACCAGGAACGGGAAGGTTACTCAGACTGCCTCAGGACTGTCGCAGTGTTTCTGTTTGAGGGGAACAGGGACAGAAATATTTATTGTCTCTCAGCCCCAAACTCCCCCTCCCCACACACTACCCCCATTCCCACTGCCAGAGTCTGTCTCTCCCTCAGTGTCCAAGGTTCAGTCTCTCAGAAATCCCCCCAGGAGAGAGATGGAAATCGATCAGATCAAAGCTAAAATGTTCTGAAACAAAACTGAGGAGAAACAAACGAGATACCATCACTGACTGACTTCCAAAGTCTCTATGTTTAATCAACACCTCTCCCTGATCTTAAACCCAGAGAATAGGAACAGATTTCAAATGTGATCAGGGGTAAATGCTTTCTGACTGCCCCAGGGTTTATTTTCTGAGGGGCTGGGCAATGACTCAGTGGTGGAGAGTCACTCACCACAACTTGTGTCCCTCTCCCCCTTTTCCCGCCAGCCCCCACCATCCATTGGGTTTAATCTGCCCCGTCCAGCTGGTTCTCTGACACTCCAGGGGGTACGAGAAGCACAAAAAACAAGACCAATGTTCCCCTGACCCACTCCCATTCAAAGGGCATCACCCCCGTGCCCACTCCATCCGGGATTGGTGCAGTTTCTACATGAAATATTAATGAGGAACCTTCCCCTGGTACAGGTACCTCTCTATCTGTGTGTCCCTGTCTCTCTCTTTCACTCCTCTCTCCCTCTGTCTGACACTATCCACTTGTCCATCTCTGTTCAGCTTTCTCCTCCTGCTCTCGCAAATCGATCAATGTCTTTCCTTCTCTGTCCCTTTCTCCCTCTTCCTCTTTCACTGTCCCACCCACACCTCCATCGCTGGTCAGATTTCCCTTTCCTCTCGATAATCTCTTTGTCTATCTCTCTCTCTCTCTCTCTCTCCATTCCACACATGTTTTGATTGAAATGCCCTCTCCTGCCTCACGTTTGCCTTGTGCTCCAATCTCTGTGCCATGTCTCGGAGGGTGTGGGGATGACGAGAGGTGGTGGGAGTGTCAGAGCTATGGGGGAAATGGAGGGATGGTGCACCCTAACCACTATCAGACCATCAGTGACCTCAGCCTGGGGCCCTATGGATAGGCTAGCGTAACATGTGAGGGTGAGCTGCAGGCCGAGGGAGTGCACAGCAAGACGATATTCCTTCAACAACCTGTCAGAGCCCACCTCTGCTTACCATCACTCCACCTCCCCAGTGCCCCTACAGAGAGGGGCTGATATTGGAGTGAAGGGTATTCTGCACAGCTGGATCCCACCAGCTGTCCCCAGTTTCCCCCACTCCACGTTGAATGAAACTGAAGGTTTCTGTACCTTCACCACCCACGTTCAGAACCCCTTGACCTCACCTCCTGAATTTCCTGAATGTGAAAACTGTTGCTCCCTGCTACTGTAAAGGAAATGGCTGCAGTCTATCCCTGCACAGCAAGATCCCACAGGCTGTAATGTGAAAACAACAGCCCCCCCACCCCTCCATCCCCACTAAGTCATCAGCAAATACTAAACTCTCCCGTTTCAACCTGGAGCTGGGCTGGGTGTGAACACTGGAGTAAACTCTCACCCCCTCCCTCCAGATCCGGTACCTAGCCCCCCACCACCCCATCCCTCTTTCCCTCCAACAACCCCATCTTTACCCCCTGCCCCCACACTCCCTGCTGTGCGGGATCCCACAAGAAACAAAATGTGAAAATGGCCAATCATTGATGGAGTGGGTTAATATCATCCCGAATGTTGGCCAGAAGGGAGTGTGGGAGGGGTTCAGATCCTGCATTTCTTGCCCCTTTGCAATGCTGAGGATCCTCCTCAGTCCCAGAGCCTACTCCAAAATCCCAACCCCTCACCAACCCCCATCCCCCAACCCCAGAGACAATAATAAGATCCCAGTCAATGGCAACAATTCCTTCTGTTCATCCCCAAAACCTAACAGTTAGACTGAGAAGGGTAGGAGGAGGGAGTGGGACATGTTGTGGGGGAGATGGGGGGGTGTTGGGATCCCACTCCCTTCCCACACCACTCACCCACCTCCCCATTAAAATGGCGACAAGTCCCAGTGGAGCTTCTCCCAGATATTCCGAGAGGAAATACAGAAAAGAAAATGGCTGGGTGGAGAGACAGGAAATCCAACCCTCCCTTCCCACCCATCCCCCATTTGCCTCAGCTGACCAATAAACTACACTTGAGTGGCACCTGCAACTTCCATTTAGCACTGTCTGAAGTAAAAAACAATCCTTCCACAATGACTGAAAAAAAGCTGCAGAGGCTCAGGACTCCACCCTCACCCCCAACCCCCCCCCCCCACCACCCAACACTTCCATCCTTACCACCCCCACCCCCGCCACACACTTACCTCCACCCCCCCACAACGCCTCCATCCTCACTGCCCCAACTCCCAACACACACGCACCCACACCCTCACCCCCCCAACGCCTCCATCCTCACCGCCCCCACCCCTGCCACACACACACACATCCACCATCACTCTCCCATCCCCACACAAATACACACAACCCCCAGATGAGGGGAATGTTTGAATCCATAAGACCATACGAATGAGGAGCAGGAAATCGCTGTCTGGCCCTTTGAGCCTCCTGAGTCATTCAGTATGATCGCAGCTGGTCTTTTTGTGGGATCAGCTCCACATACCCACCCTCTCACCTTCACCCTTAATTCCTTTCCTGTTCAAAAATCTATCTCTCTTAACTTTAAATTCATTCACTGAGGAAGCCTCAACTACTTCACTGGGCAGGGATTTCCACAGATTCACAACCCTCTGGGTGAAGAACTTCCTTCTCAATTCAGCCCTAATCTGTTCCTTCTTATTTTGAGGCTATGCCCACTTGTCTCAGTTTCACCGGCCAGTGGAAACACTTTCTTTACTTCTATCTTATCTATTCCCTTCAGAAATTTCATATGGTTCTGAGATCCACTCCCACCCCACCATCCCCACTATTCTAGGAAATTCCAATGAATATAATCCCAGTCTGCTCAGTCTCTCCTCATAAGCCACCCCCCGAACTCCGGAATCAACCTAGTGAACCTTGTCCTCTGCACCACCTCCAGTGCCAGTACATCCTTTCCCAAGTACGGAAACAAAACCTGCACACAGTTCTCCAGGTGTGGTCTCCCCAGCACCCTATACAGCTGCAACGTAACATTCCTGCTTTTAACCACAATCCCTTTAGCGATGAAAGACTTTTCTTTTGAATTACTTGTTGCACCTGCAGACTAACATTCTCTGATCCATGCACAAGGACCCCCAGGTCTCTCTGCACAGCATCATGCTGCAAGTTTCTTTCACCATTCAGAAATAGTCCTTCTCACAGTTATTCCAAATTGGATGATTTCACATTTATTCACATTGTACTCCATCTACCAGACCTTTGCCCACTCACTTGAACTATTGATGTCCCTTTGGAAACTTTCAGAGTGCTCTGCACACTTTATTCTACCACTCACCTTCGTGTCATTGGCACTAAATGTGATCCCCCAACTCCAAATCTTCTCTGTAAATTGTGAATAATTGTGGTCCTGATGCTAATCACTGAGGCAAATACTCGTCACTGATCACCAACCAGAAATGCACTCATTTATCCCCACTCTTTGCTTCCTGTCAATTAACCCATCCTGTATCCATGCTAATACATGGCCCGTATATTTAGCTTATGCCAGAACCTTTTGTGCAACATCTTGTCAAATGAAGGAAGATCCCATACGCAGTCTCACTACATTTCAACAAAAGCACATCACGCACACAGTTCGAAACCAGACACTGTCACCTCCTCCCCTCATGTTTGTGTATCTGTCCAACTTCTCTCTGCCTCATTCTTTCTATCCCAGGATATCATCTTCAATCATATGCTGGGAACTATTTCTCCTGCAATTTCAGTGCTCAGTGACAGGAGATTATCACCACCCCCAACTCAGCCCTTGTACCTATTCCTTGCCCCTCACATCCCCACCACCAAAACCCTCCAGGCTGATTCCCATCCCTGCCTTTCCACAACCTCCCTCTCACTGCATCCCCATCCACCTCCTCAGTGGAATCGATGGTCTTGTGGTATTGTCACTTGACTATTAATCCAGAAACTCAGAATAATGCTGTGGGGACCTGGGTTCAAATTCTGCCATGGCAGATGATGGAGTTTGAATTCAATTTTAAAAATATCTGGAATTAAGGGTTAACTCTTGTCAATTGTCGGAAAAATCTATCTGGTTCATTAATGCCTTTTAGGGAAGGAAATCTGCCATCCTTACCTGGTCTGGCCTCCATGTGAGTCCAGAGCCACAGCAATGTGGTTGATTCTCCACTGCCCTCTGAAATGGCCTCACAAGCCACTCAGTCGTATCAATCGCTAGAAACTCACAACAAAGAAATGAAACCCTGGATCATCTGGCATCGTCCTTGGAACCAGAAAAAACAATGGCCCTGTCCTCTATACTGGAATCTGGGAGCTAGTGCCAAAATTGAGAGAACTGTCTCACAGACGAGTGAAGCAACAGCCTGACATAGTCATTCTTATTAGATCATACCTTACATACCAAGACACCACCATTACCATCCCTGGATATGTCCGGTCCCACTGGCAGGACAGACCCAGCCGAGATGTCCGCACAGTGGCATACAGTCAGGAGGAAGTTGCCCTGGGAGTCCTTGACATCGACTCTGGACCTCATGAGGTCTCATGGCTTCAAGTTAAACAGAAGCAAGGAAACCTCTTACTGCTTATCACCTATCATCGTCCTTCAGCTGATGAATCAGTGCCCCTCCATGTTGAACAACACTTGGAGGAAGCACTGAGGGTGGCAAAAAGTACATTGGGTAGGGGATTTCAATGTCCACCACCAAGAGTGGCTCAGCAGCAGCAGTATTACTGATTGGGTTGGTTGGGTCCTAAAGGATATAACTGCTACACTGGGTCTCTGGCAGGTGGTGAAGGAACCAACAAGAGCAGAAAATGTACTTGACCTCACCCTTACTAATCTGCCAGTTGCAATCCCCTCTGTCCATGACAGTATAGATAAAAGTGACCACTGCACTGTCCTCATGGAGACAAAGTCCTGTCTTCACATTGAGAATACCCTCCATCTTGTTGTGTGGTGCTATCACTGTGCTAACTGGGACAGACTTCGAACCAATCTAGCAGCTCAATACTGGGCATCCATGAAACTCTGTGGATCATCAACAGCAGCAGAACTGTACTCCAGCACAATCTGTAACCTCATGGCCTGGTACATCCCCCACTCAACCATTACCATCAAGCCAGGGGATCAACCCTGGTTCAATGGAGAGTTCAGGACAGCATGCCAGGAGCAGCATCAGGCAGACCGAAAGATGAGGTGTCAACCTGGTGAAGGTACTAAACAGGAGTACTTGCCAAATGGCATAACCAGGAAGTGATAGACAGAGCTAAGTGATCCCACACATCAGATCTAAGCTCTGCAGTCCTTCCACATCAAGTCGTGAATGCTGGTGGACAATTTAACAACTCACTGGAGGAGATGCTCCACAAATATCCCCATCCTCAATGATGGAGGAGCCCAGCACATCAGTGTAAAAGATAAGGCTGATGCATTCGCAACAATCTTCAGTCAGATGTGCTAAGTAGATGATCCATCTCAGGCTTCTCCAGTGGTCCCCAACATCACAGATACCAGTCTCCAGACAATTCGATTCACTCCCCGTGAATAGTGAAAAGGCAACCGGCCCTGAGATCATTCTGGCAATGGTCCTGAAGAAGCGCTGTCCAGTACTTACCACTCCCCTAGCCAAGCTCTTCCAGTACATTTACAACATTGGCATCTCCCTGACAATGTGGAAAATTGCCCAGGTATTTCCTGTACATAAAAAGCATGACCAGTCCAACCTGGCTAATTACCACCCAATTAGATTAGATTAGATTACTTACAGTGTGGAAACAGGCCCTTCGGCCCAACAAGTCCACACCGCCCCGCCGAAGCGTAACCCACCCATACCCCTACATCTACATCTACCCCTTACCTAACACTACGGGCAATTTAGCATGACCAATTCACCTGACCTGCACATCTTTGGACTGTGGGAGGAAACCGGAGCACCCGGAGGAAACCCACGCAGACACGGGGAGAACGTGCAAACTCCACACAGTCAGTCGCCTGAGGCGGGAATTGAACTCGGGTCTCTGGCGCTGTGAGGCAGCAGTGCTAACCACTGTGCCACCGTGCCACCCAATCTGCCGACTCTCCATCAACAGGGCTATCAAACAGAGTGATGCTGGAAAAGCACAGCAGGATCTGAATGCTCGGATGCTGCCTGACCTGCTGTGCTTTTCCAACACCACTCTAATCTAAACTCGGGTTTCCAGCATCTGCAGTCCTCACTTTTATCGAGGGCTATCAAACAGCACCTGCCCAGCAATAACCTGCTCAGTGACGCCCAGTTTGGGTTTCGCCAAAGTCATTCAGCTCCTGATCTCATTGCAGCCTCAGTTCAAACATGGACAAAAGAGCTGAATTCCAGAGGTGAGGTGTGAGTGACAGCCCTTGACATCAAGGCTACATTTGAATGGGTATGGCATCAAGGAGCCCTGTCAGAAATGGAATCAATAGGTATTGGGGGCAAATACTCCACTGGGTAGAGTCATACCTGGCACAATGGAAGATGATTGTGGTTGTAGAGGGTCAGACATCTCAGCTCCAGGACATCTCTGCAGGAGCCACTCAGGGTAGTGTCCTAGGCCCAATGATCTTCAGCTGTTTCATTAATTACCTTCCCTCTGTCTTAAGGTCAGAAGTGGCGATGTTCGCTGATGTTTGCACAGTTTTCAGCACCTTTCATGACTCCTTAGATACTGAAACAATCTGTGCTCAAATGCAACAAGATCTGGACAATATCCAGGCCACACAAATCTGTACAATATCCAGGTAACATTCACGCCACACAAATGCCAGACCATGACCATCACCAATAAAAGACACTTTAATCACCACTCCTTGACATTCAACGGTGTTACCGTCACTGAATCCCCCACTGTCAACATCCTTGGAGTTACCATTGACTGGAAACTCACTGGATGCACCACATGAACATAATGGTTACAAGAGCAGGTCAGAGACTAGGGATACTGTGGTGAGTAATTCACCTCCTGACTCCCCAAATTCTATCCACTGTCTACAAGGTACAAGTCAGGAATGTGATGGAATACTCCCCACTTGCCTGGATGGGTGCAGCTCCGACAACACTCAAGGAGCTTGACACCATCCAGGACAAAACAACCCACTTGATTGGCACCATATCGACAAATATTCAATCCCTCTACCACCGGTGCCCAGTGGCAGCTATCTACAAGATGCACTGCAGAAATCCACCAAAGATCCTTCAAAAGCACCTTCCAAATCCACGACCACATCCATCTCGAAGAACAAGGGCAGCAGGTACTTGGGAACACCACCACCTGCAAGTTCCCCTCCAAGCCACACACCACCCTGACTTGGAAATATATCACCATTCCTTCACAATTGTTGGGTGAAAATCTTGGCATTCCCTCCCTACCGGCATTGTGGGTCAACTCACAGCAAGGGGACTGCAGTGATTCAAGAAGGCAGCTCACCACCACCTTCTCAAGGGCAAGTAAGGATGGGCTGTCAATGTTAGCCAGCCAGTGACGCCCAAGTCCCACAAAAGAATATTTAAAAAATGTTTCTGAGATTGAAACCTCTGTCTCTGAAATGTTGGAGTTCCTGTCATTTTGTAAACCTGACTCGAAACATTAGAGCATTGATGGATTAACATGATGGGACGATCTGGAGAGTTTGATGGGGAGGCGGGGGAAGGGGACAGACAGAGGAATTGTGATGGAGAATCAGAAAGGGAGGGTGTGTGTGTGCGTGTGTGTGTGTGTGTGTGTTTGTGTGTGTGTGTGTGTGGAGTGGAGAAGAAAGAGCCAGACGATGGAGAGAGAGAAATGAAGGAAGACCCAAGACTGAGGGAGGTCAGACAGAAGGAAATGGACACAGCGGGACAGAGAGTGAGGAAAAAATGTAAAATCACAGTCTCTGCAAATGACATTTTGACTCTGAGCCACTTGTTGCAATATAGGACATTGTCGGAGAATCGTCCAATTATAAATAGAGGCCACACACTGATCTTGTGAAATTGACAAACATTAGTTTATTTCTCAATATATGGTGGCAAAGAGAAATTGGCAATTCTCATAGAAAACGGACACTTTGCCCAGTGAATTCATGGATTCTTTTCCCCAAGCTGCAGATACAGACAATTTTATACTGTTACAGTGGTGTTACAGTACTGTAATGTTAATTACTAGACAAGATTGGTCAGAGTATTGAGTACAGGTGTTGGGAGGTCATGTTGCGGCTGTACAGGACATTGGTTAGGCCATTGTTGGAATATTGCGTGCAATTCTGGTCTCCTTCCTATTGGAAAGATGTTGTGAAACTTGAAAGGGTTCAGAAAAGATTTACAAGGATGTTGCCAGGGTTGGAGGATCTGAGCTACAGGGAGAGGCTGAACAGGCTGGGGCTGTTTTCCCTGGAGCGTCGGAGGTTGAGAGGTGACCTTATAGAGGTTTACAAAATTTTGAGGGACATGGATAGGATAAATAGGCAAAGTCTTTTCCCTGGGGTCAGGGAGTCCAGAACTAGGGGGCACAGGTTTAGGGTGAGAGGGGAAAGATATAAAAGAGACCTAAGGGGCAACTTTTTCACGCAGAGGGTGGTGCATATATGGAATGAGCTGCCTGAGGATGTGGTGGAGGCTGGTACAATTGCAACATTTGGATGGATATATGAATAGGAAGGGTTTGGAGGGATATGGGCCGGGTGCTGGCAGGTGGGACTAGATTGGGTTGGGATATCTGGTCAGCATGGACAGGTTGGACCGAAGGGTCTGTTTCCATGCTGTACATCTCTATGACTCTATGACTCTATGAATTTTAATACATTCAATGGAATACAATCGGCTGGCCGGTCGGAGCAATCAGGTAATAACTGTAACAGGAGGTTCCATTCCTCTGCGAGAGCAGGTGCTAATGTCCAGTATCCTGGTTCCAATGGGCCTGCAGGGTGGTGCGTATTCTTGTCAGGTATCTGGGTGCCACTCAGTCTAGGGAGGCATTGTAGGGCTTCAGTACCTGAGGGCACTGTGGATGCCCTCGGGGCTGCAGGAGCGGTGATGCTATTGTGAGGTAGGAAGTCTGTTATCAGATCATCTGAGGAGTGTATTCCTTCAGTCTGGAAGCTGTTTAGGTAATGTCTTAGTTCCTGAGCTGGTTGTAGTCAAGCTGAGGGATTATGGTATGCTCCGTTCACCTAAGAACACACATGGTTTCTGTGAACAAGTTAGTGGGCAGGCAGAATGGTTTATTTTTTATCCTACCATTCCCCTTTTTTTCTTTTTGTCAGGGAAGCATTGAGTTAGGGGTAGAGGCAAAGGGGGTGATGTAGCCAGAGCCAGGGGGAGGGTTGGAATCAGTGGGGTAGTATTCAGAGTCCGAGTCTGAAACCACATATTCCGTGTCGGGGGCAAAGCTCTTATCCCAGTGGACCTTCACTAGTTGAGTGGAAACATCAGGGAAGGGGGGTTAGCAGCATTGAGCACAAGCTCAGACAGCACATTTTAATAGCCATAACAAGAACTGCAATAATGACAATGATAGGAATGAGGACTATGAGACCCTGGAGCAAGGCCGTGCCCCAGGAACCCAGCCAGGAGCTTGCCTAATTCCATGGGTCCCATTGTGCTTTTTGGTTGTGAATTACGGCAGCAGCCTGTAGAATATGTCGGGCTGAGTGCATAATGTTCCCACTAGGGCCGGGTATGTAACTGCAGCAATCAGAGCCGATGAGGGCACATGTGCCACCTTTTTCCACCATTTTAGGATGATATTTGGGACTACAGAATTGATTAGGAGAAAGTGAGGATTGCAGATGCTGGAGATCAGAGCTGTAAAATGTGTTGCTGGAAAAGCGCAGCAGGTCAGGCAGCTTCCAAGAAGCAGGAGAAGCGACGTTTCGGGAATAAGTCCTTCTTCAGGAATTCCTGAAGAAGGGCTTATGCCTGAAACGTCGATTCTTCTGCTCCTTGGATGCTGCCTGACCTGCTGCGCTTTTCCAGAAACACATTTTTCAGCTCACTACAGAATTGATGGTAACAAGACATTTGATGAGATAGTATTTGGTAGATGGTGGCAAAATATTTGTAGGAGGGAATGCAACATCTGAGAGAGGGTGATATTCTTTTGGGGTGACTCAAGATTTTGGGAAGGGACATATTATTGTGAGGCTTGGGCAAAGTTGTGGGGTAAACACAAGGGCAAAAGTGGGAGGTAGTGAAACGTGTTGAGAGAATATCTGGGGGGGGGGGGCAGAAAAGAGAAGGCCAAGGTGTGAAATAGGGGTCGTATTGGATCTCAAGATTGGATGGCACAAAGTTCGAGAGGTCACATTTGGCAGGGAGTCACATTCAGCATTTTGGATGGAGAAAAAATTTGGGGGAGGGGCAGGAAAAATGTCGAGAGAGGGAAGGGCAGAAAGGTGCAGACAGGGGACAGAAAAAATGCAGACAGAGACGGAGGGGGACACAGCTGGAGGGAATGGACAGACAGAGGGAGAATGAAATAAAAAGTTGAGAGTGTGACAGACAGAGACACAGGAGTGAAAGGCAGAATGACCAAAAGACAAAAAGGAGGAAAGACTTTGAGAGAAAGATACAGGGACACAAAGTGAGAAACAAAGAGATGTAAAGTGACAATGTGAGAAAGAGACGGGAAATCAGCCAGAGACAGGCGGGAGTTCAGGAAAGACACAGTCTGAAAAGGTGATGCTCACCATTACTGTGGGTCCCAGCTCTCTCTCTCTCGCTGATTTCTCACACTCCCTCGCTCCCATGAGGGATAGGCACTGCCCCTGGGGTTCACTTCAGACAGGGTCTGTTTCATGGACAGGTTGGTAAAGGTTCAAAACTGGAACTGAGCTTCCAGCAGTACCCTCACACACACACACACGCCCCAGACCTGAAATCCACACTGAGACAAAGCTGCAGTTTCAAACCAGCTACAAAATGCTTTTATTCAGACAAGGGAACAGTCTTCTGCAGCCAAGGAACACAGATTTATCCCACAGGGGAACATCGTATTTTCACACTGACAAACACAAGGTGTGAGTGGGATGAACTTAACCAGTAAAGTTAGTGAGATTCTGAGAGTGAACATCAAACTATTTCACAGATGGGCACAAAGGGACTAATGGATCTATTGTACCAGCTCTCTCATTGTTCATTGTACAAATGATTATGAGTTTGTTGGACACATTTACCCCCTCCCTGACAATAGCTGAGGGACATCACAGCACTGTCTCACTCTCATATTGATGTTTCGTCAGGAAAAGCTGGGAATTATCTGATTGACTCAAACGTTTTTAAAAATGGTTAAACCCAGGCAAGTGTCATTTACTGCAAACACAGTCTCTGTGTGTATATGTTTCTGTGTGTCTGTGTGAGCATGTTTCTGTGTATCTGTGTGGATGTGTGAGTCAGTGTGTCTATGTGTGTACATGTTTCTGTGTGCGTTTATGTGTGTCGGTGTGTGTGTTTCTGTATATCTGTATGTATGTCTGTGTCAGTGCATCTGGATGTGACAATGCTGTCACTTTAACAAGCTGATTTTATCCTTCATATTTTTAAAAAACTATAAGTCATAAAATCAGAAATAAGGCCATTCAGCCCATCGAACCTTCTCCACTATTCAATCATCGCTGCTACGTTTCTCATCCCTATTCTCCCTGTAACACTTGATCCCCTTGACAGTTAAGAAATTATCTCTCTCCATCTTAAATATATTCCAAGTCCTGACCTCCACAACCTTCTGAGACAGTGAATTCCATAGATGCATCACTATTTGGCTGAAGACGTTTCTCCTTGACTCCATCTAAAAAGGTCTTCCCTTTACCCTACAGCTGTGCCCTCAGTCCGAGTCTTTCCTACCAATGGAAGCATCTTCCCAACATCCATTCTGTCCAGGACATTCAGTATTCCAGGTTTCCATTAGATTCCCCCTCATTCTTCTGAACCCCACTCAGAGTCCTGAAACATTCCTCGTATGTTAAGCTTTTCATTCCTGGGGCCATTCTCACGAACATTCTCTGAACAGACTCCAGGGCCAGTAGATCCAGGGGTGTCAGAAATAAGAGTGATGAACTGACAGCGTGGATCAGTACTTGGGATTATGATGTTAAGGCCAGAATGGAGACGTGGGTTTCACAGGGGCAGGGATGGTTGCTAGATGTTCCAGCGTTTAGAACATTTAAAAAGAACAGGGAGGATGGAAAAAGAGGAGGGGGTATGACATTGCTAATCAGAGAGTGCATCACAGCTACAGGAAGGAAGGCTGTTGTGGAAGGTTTGTCTACTGAGTCAGTATGAACAGCAAGGGAGCATCCACCTCACCGGGGGCTTCCTGCAGACACCCTCAAAGCAGGAGAGAGATCAAAGAACTCATAGGCGAGCAGAGTTTGGAAAAATGCAGATCTCACAGGGTTGTTGTTATGTGTGACTTCAACTTTCCCAATATTGACTGGAACCTCCTTAGTTCAGATGGTTTGGATGGAGCTGTTATTGTCAGGTGTGTTCAGGAGGGTTTCCTTCCTCAGTATGAAGACAGGTCGATGAGGGGAGAGGCCATTTTGGATTTGGTGCTTGGCAATGAGCCAGGACAGATGTCAGATCTCGTGGTGGGAGAGCACTTTGGTGACAGTGATCACAACTACCTCACATTTACCAGAGTCTTGGAGAGGAAAAAGAGCAGTTACCAAGAGAAGATATTTAATTGGGAAAGAGGAAATTATGATGCTATCAGACAGGAGTTGGGAAGTACAGATTGGGAGCAATTGTTCCACAGAAAGGGTATAACAGACATATGGAGAGTATTTAAGGAGCAGTTGTTGCGAGTGATGCACATATTTGTCCACAGACACAGGCAAGAAGGGATAAGATTAAGGAACCTTGGATGACGAGAACAGAGGAACTTGTTGTCAAAAGGAAGAAGGCAGCTTATGTGAGGTGGAGGAAGCAAGGATCTAGCACAGCTTTCGAGGATTACAGACTTACTAGAAAGGAGCTCAGAAATGGACTGAGGAGAGCCTGGAGGGGGGCATGAAAAAGGGTTGGCAGGTAAGATTAGGGAGAACCCAAAGGCATTTTACTCATATGTGAGGAATAAGAGATTGTAGGGTCAGTCAGGATTAGGGAACTTGTGTGTGGAATCTGAGGAGATAGGGGAAGCACGAAATGATTTTTTTGCTTCAGTTTTCACTGAGGAAAGGGACCTTGTTGTGAATGAGAACTTTGAGGAGCTGGGAAACAGGCTGGAACAGATCAAGATTGATAAAGTTGATGTCTTTGGTGATGGCCACCACACTGAGCTCTGTCCCTACTCTCTCTTGATTTTTTTGGGATATTAATCATATCTTCCACAATAAAGACTGACACAGAATAATTATTTAATTCTTCAGCCATTTCCTTTTCCCCACCACTATCTTTCCGTGTCATTTGCCAGCGGCCCAATGTCCACTTCTTCATCTCATTTGCCCTTTATCTGTCGAAAGAAACTCTTACGGTATTGCTTGATATGACTGGCTAGCTTCCTGTCATATTTCATCATGACTGTTCTTATTTCTTTTGTTGTTGCTCTCTATTGGTCTTTCCAAGTTCCTAATGCTTTGATTTCTCATTACCCTTCCCCAAATGATCCGTTTTCTCTTTTACTTTTATGCTATCCCTGAATTCCCTAGTCAGCCATGGTTGCCTCATCCTCCCTGTACCATGCTTCTTTTCCCTTGGGATGAATCTCTGTTGTGTCTCCTGAGTTACTCCCAGAACCTCCTGCCATTGCTGTTCCACTGTCTTTCCTGATACACTCCTCTCCCAGTCAATTCTACCCAGCTCCTCTCTCATGCCTCTGTAGTTGCCTTTATTCAGCTGTAATACTATTACCTTTGATTCTATCATCTCCCTCTCAAATTGCAGAGTAATTTCAGACATATTATGATCACTCCCTGCTGAGGATTCCTTCACCTTAAGCTCCGACCAAGTCTGCTTCATTCTACATCACTAAATCCAGTGTTGCCTGTTCCCTACTGGCCACAACTGGCCAACTTCCACCACAAGTTGGTCCAAAAAGCCATCTCATAGACATTCCACAAATTCACTTTCTTGCGAACTCTTCCCAACCTGATTTTCCCAGTCCACCTGCATATTGAAATCCCCAATGATCAATCTAACTTTGCATTTCCTACAAATCTTTTGTATTTCCGGCTGTATCTTGTCCCCCATTTCCTGACGACTGTTTGGAGGCCTGTACATAACTCCAACTATGGTATTGTTTATACCTGTGCAGTTCCTCAATTCCACCAACATGGTTGTAAAGGCAGAGGTGCCGAAGGGGCTTGAAAGAGCCGAGGTTAACAATGGCAGGGGAGTGGCCAGTGCGCGCACGCGCGTGTGTGTGTGTGTGTGTGTGTGTGTGTGTGTGTGTAAGTGCATCTGTGTGCGTGTGTGCTTGTATCTGTGTGCGTGTGTGTGTGCATCTGTGTGCATGTGCGTGTGTATGTATGTGTGTGCGCGCACATGTGTGTATTTGTGTGTGTATATCTGTGTGCATCTGTGTGTATGTGTGTGCGTGTGTGTACCTGTGTGTGTGCGCGCGTCTATCTGTGTGTATACATGTGTGTGTATCTGTGTGTGTATATATGTGTATGTGTGTATGTATGCATGTGCATTTGTGTGTGCGCGCACATGTGTATCTGTGTGCGTGTGTGTGTATATCTGTGTGCGTCTAATTGTGTACGTGTGAGTCTGTGTATGTGTCTGTGTGTGTATGTATGTGTGTGTGTATGTGTGTGTCTGTGTGTCTGTTTGTGGGTGCGTGTCTGTCTGCATGTCTCCGCGTGTGTGTGTGTGTGTGTGTGTCTGTGTGTATGTGTGTGTGTTTGTGTGTGTGTCTGTGTGTGCATCTGTTTGTGTGTGTGTCTGTGTTGTGCATATATGTGCGTCTGTGTGTGTGTGCCTGTTTGTGTGTGTGTGTCTGTGTGTATGTGTGTGTGTGTGTTTCTGTTTGTGTGTGTGTGTCTGTGTGTTGTCTGTGTATGAGTCTGTGAGTCTGCTTGCATGTGTATGTGTCTGTGTGTGTGAGTGCATGCATGTGTGTGTGTGTATGTATGTGTGTGTGTGTGTCTGTGTATGTGTCTGTGTGTGTGTGTCCGTGTCTGTGTGTGTGTGTGTCTGTGTGTGTGTGTCCGTGTCTGTGTGTGTGTGTGCATGTCTGTGTGTGTGTGTGTGTCTGTGTGTGTGTGTCCGTGTCTGTGTGTGTGTGTGCATGTGTGTGTGTATGTGTGTCTGCGTGTGTATGTCTTTGTGTGTTTGAGTGTGTGTGTGCTTGTGTATGTATGTGTCTGTGTGTCTGTGTGTGTGTCTATCTGTGTGTGTCTGTGTGTGCATCTGTGTGTTTGTGTGTGTATATATGTGTGTCTCTGTTTGTCTGTGTCTGTTTGTGTGTGTATGTGTGTCTATGTGTGTGTGCATGTATGTGTGCCTGTGTGTGTGTGTGCGTGTATGTATGTGTGTGTATGTATGGTGTGTGCCTATGTGTGTGTCTGTGTCTCTGTGTGTGTGTGTATGTGTGTCTGTCTGTGTGTGTCTGTGTCTGTGTGTGTATGTGTCTGTGTGTGTGTATGTATGTGTCTGTGTCTGTGTGTGTGTGTGTGTGTGTGTGGGGGAGTCAGGCCTCCATTTTGCCAGAACGTCGAGGAGAGAAGGAGGCGTGAAGCGAGGGCTGCTGGGAAGGTATGGGCTTAATTTATATTTGGGCAGTTGCTAAACATGTGTCGTATCTCCCTCCCACACCCCCCTCCTCTAACTGGAAGAAAAAGACCCACTCAGGTAAGGTTTTTATTTCTTATCGTTTTTTTCCATTTATTTAAGTGCATTGTTTGATTTCAGTTGGTTGATATAAAGCTAAGCTTACAATGGCAGGGGGCCTCAAACCTATGGCATGTGCCTCTTGCTTGAGGTGGGAGTTTAGGAACGTGTCTGATGTTCCTGACTCTTACACTTGCATGAAGTGTGTCCAGCTGCAGCTCTTGTTTGACCACATGACGGCTCTGGAGCTGTGGATGGACTCACTGTGGAGCATCTGTGATGCTGAGGAGATCATGGATAGCACGTTTAGTGAACTGGTCACACCACAGGTTAGGATTGCTGAGGGAGACAGTGAATGGGTGACCAAAAGACAGAAAAAGAGTAGGAAGGCAGTGCATGTGTCCCCTGTGGTAATCTCCCTCCAAACCAGGTATACCGTTTTGGATATTGTTGGGGGAGATGGTTTACCTGGGGAGGGCAGCAGTTACCAGGATCATGGCACCGTGGTGGGCACTGCTGTTTAGAAAGGCAGGAAAAGGACTCATAGGACCATAGTCATAGAGGATTCTATTGTAAGAGGAGTAGATGGGCGAGTCTGTGGCCAAAAACAGGACTCCCGGATGGTATGTTGCCTCCCAGGTGCTCAGGTCAGGGATGTCACTGATCGGCTGCAGAGCATTCTAAAAGGGGAGGGTGAACAGCCCGTTGTCTTGGTGTATACAGGCACCAACGATATAAGTAGGAAACAAGATGAGGTCCTGAAAGAAGAATTCAGTGAGCTCGGAGAGAAGTTAAAGAGGAGGACCTCAAAGGTAGGGATCTTAGAATTACTAACAGTGCCACGTGCTAGCCAGTGTAGAAATGAAAAAACAGGCAGGATGAACACACGGCTTGAGAGATGGTGTAGGAGGGAGGAGTTCAGATTTGATGGACATTGGGACTGGTTCTGGGGAAGGTGGGACTATTACAAAAGGGATGGTCTACATCTGAACCAGACCGGAACCAATGCCCTTGGGGGAGTTTTTGCTACCGCTGTTGGGGAGTTGTTGGGGAGGTTTTAAACTAATGTGACAGGGGACTGGGAACCAGAGAGAAAACAAGTAGGCAGTGAGGTGGAGACTGCAGACTGTAAGAATTATGAAGATAGCATTAATAAAGGGAAGAATAGGCAGAGAGCAGGTGAGAGCAAAAGAACTGGTGTCCTGGAATGCATCTACTTTAATACAAGGAGTATCGTGGGTAAGGCAGATGAACTTAGGGCTTGGATTGGTGCCTGGGAGTATGACATTATTGCCATCACAGAGACTTGGTTGAAGGAAGGGCATGATGATTGGCAACTAAATGTTCCAGGATCTAGACACTTCAGACAGGACAGGGAGGGAAGTAAAAGAGGGGGTGGAGTTGGATTGCTGGTCAGGGACGATATCACGGCTGTGCTAAAGGAGGACACTACGGCGGTCTTGGGTAGTGAGGCATTATGGGTGGAGCTGAGAAATAAGAAGGGTGCAGTTACATTGTTGGGGCTGTACACAGGCCTCCCGACAGTGAACGTGAGGTAGAAGAACAAATAGGTAAACAGATTATGGAAAGATGTAAAAGCAATACAGTAGTAGTGATGGGAGATTTTAATTTACCCAACATTGATTGGGATACACTTAGCGTCAGAGATCTGGATGGAGTAGAATTTGTACGAAGTGTCCAGGAGAGTTTTCTAGAGCAGCTTGTCAATAGTCCGACGAGGGAAGGGACCATATTGGACCTGGTACTGGGGAAAGAGCCAAGACAGGTGGTAGAAGTTGCGGTGGGGGATTTCTTTGGGAACAGTGACCACAATTCTGTAAGTTTTAGAATACTCATAGATAAAGATGAGAGTTGTCCTAAGGGAAGAGTACTAAACTGGGCCAAGGCCAATTTTTTCGAAATTAGGCAGGAGCTGGGAAATGTGGATTGGACACAGCTATTTGAAGGGAAGTCCACATTTGAGATGTGGGAGGCTTTCAAAGATTGGTTAAGGATAGGCATGTCCCATTGAAGGCAAGGGATAGGAAAGGCAAGATTCATGAACCGTGGATGACAGGAGAAATTGTACGGCTAGCCAAATGGAAAAGGGAAGCAGACATAAGGTCTAGGCAGCTAAGAACAGAACGGGCCCTGGAGGAATATCGGAAGAGAAGGACCAGTCTTAATTAAGGAATGAAGCAGGCTAAAAGGGGTCATGAAATAGCTTTAGTGAGCAGAATTAAGTTAAATCCCAAAGCATTTCATCCTTATATAAGAAGCAAGTGGGTAACTCGAGAAAAGATCGGTCCACAGAAAGATAATGAAAGAAGGCTGTGTGCCGAACCTGAGAGAATGGGTGAGATTCTGAATGATTACTTTGCATCAGTGTTCACGGAGGAGAGGAACATGATGAATCTTGAGATTCGAGACAGAAGTTTGATTAGTCTGGATCACGTTGGTATAAGTAGGGAAGATGTGTTGGGTGTGTTAGAGGTTATTAAGGTGGACAAATCCCCAGGATCGGATGGGATCTATCCCAGGTTGCTGAGGGAAGTGAGAGAGGAAATAGTTGGGGCCCTGACAGATATCTTTGTGGCATCCTTAAATACAGGTGAGGTGCCGGAGGACTGGAAGGTTGGCTCATGTCCCCCTGTACAAGAATGGTAGTAGGGATATTCCAGGTAACTACAGACCAGTGAGTCTGATGTCAGTGGTGGGCAGGTTGCTGGGGAAGATACTGAGGGATAGCATCTATTTATATTTAGAAAATAATGGGCTGATCAGTGATAGGCAACATGGTTTTGTGCGGGGTAGATCATGCCTTACCAACTTAATAGAGTTCTTTGAGCAAGTTGTTGGATGAAGATAGGGCTACTGATGTCATATAGTAAGGCATTTGATAAGGTTCCCCATTGTAGACTAATGGAGAAAGTGAAGTCACATGGTGTGCAGGGTGTTCTCACTAGGTGGATAAAGAACTGGTTGAGCAACAGGAGACAGAGAGTAATAGTTGAAGGAAGTTTCTCGAAATGGAGCAAGGTGACCAGTGGTGGTCCACAGGGGTCAGTACTGGGGCCACTGTTGTTTGTAATATACATAAATGATCTGGAAGAGGGCACTGTTAGTATGATCAGCAAATTTGCAGATGACACAAAGATTGGTGGAGTAGCAGAAAGCATAAGGGACTGTCAGAGAATACAGGAGGATATAGATAAACTGGAGAGTTGGGCAGGAAAAGTGGCAGATGGCTTTCAACCTAGACAAATGTGAGGTGATGCAAGTCTAATTCTAGAGCGAATTATAGAATGAATGGAATGGAAGAACCTTGGGAAAAGTTGATGGGCAGAGAGACCTGGGAGTGCAGGCCCATTGTACCCTGAAGGTTGCTGCACAGGTGGATAGAGTGGTCAAGAAGGCATGTAGTATGCTTGCCTGCACTGGACGAGGTATTGAGTATAAGAGCTGGTAAGTTATGTTAAAATTGTACAAGACATTGGTTCGGCTGCATTTAGTATATTGTGTACAGTCCTGGTCGCCACATTTTCAAAAGGATGTGGGTGCTTTGGAGAGGGTGCAGAGAAGGTTTATGAGGATATTGCTTGGTATGGAAGGTGCTAGCTATGAAGAGAGGGTGAGTAGGTTAGGTTTATTTTCACTAGAAAAAAGGAGATTGAGGGGGACCTGATTGAGGTTTACAAAATCATGAAGGGTGTAGACAGGGTGGATAGAGACAAACTTTTTCCCAGGGTGAAAGATTCAGTAATGAGAGGTCAAGCTTTCAAGGTGAGAGGTGGAATGTTTAAGGGGGATACTTCACACAGAAGTTGGTGGGCATTTGGAAAGCATTGCCAGCAGAGGTGGTAGAGGCAGGCACGGTGGATTCATTTAAGATGCGTCTGGACAGATGCATGAGTTGGTGGGGAGCAGAGGGACACAGATGCTTAGGAATTGACCGACAGGTTCAGACAGTACATTTGGATCGGCTCAGGCTTGGAGGGCCAAAGGGCATGTTCCTGGGATGTAAATTTTCTTTGTTCTGTGTGTGTCTGTGTGTGTGTGTCCATGTCTGTGTGTGTGTCTGTGTGTGTGTGTGCATGTGCGTGTGTATGTGTGTCTGTGTGTGTCTGTGTGTGTGTATATATGTGTGTCTCTGTTTGTCTGTGTCTGTTTGTGTGTGTATGTGTGTCTATGTGTGTGTGCATGTATGTGTGTCTGTGAGTGTGCTTGTGTGTCCATGTGCCTGTGTGTGTGTGCGTGTATGTATGTGTGTGTGTATGTATGTGTGTGTGTCTATGTATGTGTCTGTGTCTCTGTGTGTGTGTGTATGTGTGTCTGTCTGTGTGTGTATGTGTCTGTGTGTGTGTATGTGTGTGTCTGTGTGTGTGTGTGTGTATGTGTGTGTGTGCGTGTATGTGTGTCTGTCTGTGTGTGTCTGTGTCTGTGTGTGTGTATGTATGTTTCTGTGTATATATGTGTGTGTGTGCGTGTGTGTGTGTGTGTGTGTGTGTGGGGGGGGGGAGTCAGGCCTCCATTTTGCCAGAGCGTCGAGGAGAGAAGGAGGAGTGAAGCGAGGGCTGCTGGGAAGGTATGGGCTTAATTTATATTTGGGCAGTGGCTGAGCATGTGTCGTATCTCCCTCCCGCAGCCCCCTCCTCTAACCGGAAGAAAAAGACCCACTCAGGTAAGGCTTTTATTTCTTATCGTTCTTTTCCATTTATTTAAGTGCATTGTTTGATTTCAGTTGGTTGATATAAAGCTAAGCTTACAATGGCAGGGGACCTCAGACCCATGGCATGTGCCTCTTGCTTGAGGTGGGAGTTTAGGAACGTGTCTGATGTTCCTGACTCTTACACTTGCAGGAAGTGTGTCCAGCTGCAGCTCTTGTTTGACCACATGACGGCTCTGGAGCTGTGGATGGACTCACTGTGGAGCATCTGTGATGCTGAGGAGATCATGAATAGCACGTTTAGTGAACTGGTCACACCACAGGTTAGGATTGCTGAGGGAGACAGTGAATGGGTGACCAAAAGACAGAAAAAGAGTAGGAAGGCAGTGCATGTGTCCCCTGTGGTAATCTCCCTCCAAACCAGGTATACCGTTTTGGATATTGTTGGGGGAGATGGCTCACCGGGGGAGGGCAGCAGTTGTCAAGATCATGGCACCGTGGTGGGCACTGCTGTTCGGAAAGGTGGGAAAAAGACTCCTAGGGTCATAGTCATAGAGGTTTCTATTGTGAGGGGAGTAGATGGGCGAGTCTGTGGCCAAAAACAGGACTCCCGGATGGTATGTTGCCTCCCAGGTGCTCGGGTCAGGGATGTCACTGATCGGCTGCAGAGCATTCTAAAAGGGGAGGGTGAACAGCCAGTTGTCTTGGTGTATACAGGCACCAACGATATAAGTAGGAAACAAGATGAGGTCCTGAAAGAAGAATTCAGGGAGCTAGGAGGGAAGTTAAAGAGGAGGACCTCAAATGTAGGGATCTTAGAATTACTAACAGTGCCACGTGCTAGCCAGTGTAGAAATGAAAAAATAAGCAGGATGAACACATGACTTGAGAGATGGTGTAGGAGGGAGGGGTTCAGATTTGATGGACATTGGGACTGGTTCTGGGGAAGGTGGGACTATTACAAAAGGGATGGTCTACATCTGAACCAGACCAGAACCAATGTCCTTGGGGGAGTTTTTGCTCCCGCTGTTGGGGAGGTTTTAAACTAATGTGACAGGGGACTGGAAACCAGAAGAGAAAACAAGTAGGCAGAGAGGTGGAGACTGGAGACTGTAAGAATTATGAAGATAGCATTAATAAAGGGAAGAATAGGCAGAGAGCAGGTGAGAGCAAAAGAACTGGTGTCCTGAAATGCATCTACTTTAATACAAGGAGTATCGTGGGTAAGGCAGATAAACTTAGGGCTTGGATTGGTGCCTGGGAGTATGACATTATTGCCATCACAGAGACATGGGTGAAGGAAGGGCATGATGATTGGCAATTAAATGTTCCAGGATATAGACACTTCAGACAGGACAGGGAGGGAAGTAAAAGAGGGGGTGGAGTTGGATTGCTGGTCAGGGATGGTGGTACGGTTTTGGAACTGGTCCTCCTGGGTGCAGATACGGCGGAGATGAAGGAATTGGGAATATGGGATGGCGTTTTTACAGGGGGCAGGGTGGGAGGAGGTGTAGTCTAGGTAGCTGGGGGAGTCGGTTGGTTTATAATAAATGTCCGTGTCGATTCGGTCACCCGAGATGGAAATGGAAAGGTCTAGGAAGGGGAGGGAGGAGTCTGAGATGGTCCAGGTGAATTTGAGGTCGGGCTGGAAAGTGTTGGTAAAGTGGATGAAGTGTTCAACTTCCTCGTGGGAGCACAAGGCAGCTCCGATACAATCATCGATGTAGCGGAGGAAAAGGTGGGGGGTGGTGCCAGTGTAGCTGCGGAAGATGGACTGTTCCACATATCCTACGAAGAGGCAGGCATAGCTGGGGCCCATGCGGGTGCCCATGGCTACTCCTTTGGTTTGGAGGAAGTGGGAGGATTGGAAAGAGAAGTTGTTCAGGGTGTGGATCCTGTCACATGGTTTTTGAGCAGGCTGTCAAAGCAATTTGACAGAATGTCTCATCACCAAACCTTTCTGAAAAGCAGGAGAAAATGAGGACTTCAGATGCTGGAGATCAGAGTCGAGAGTATGGTGCTGGAAAAGCACAGTGGGTCAGGCAGCATCCGAGGGGCAGGAGAATCGAGATTATGCCTGATCTGCTGTGTTTTTCCAGCACCACACTCTTTCTAACAGGCACCAAGCCATCGTTTTGGCTGGTGGTGTGAAGGACACTATCTGTGAGATTCTTTATATCTGCCTGGTCAGTCTGTGTTACCACAAGCTGCTCTTGAAGGATGAGACTGTCACACATCTCCCTCCGAGATGTGCTTTCGCAAAAGAAATCTGAAGAGAGATGTCATGGATTTGTCGACATTTGTCCTGAGCAGCTCCGTGACACAGGACTCTGTGCTCTGTGGTGTGTTCCCTCAGATACATGTAAACAGGCCCCAGTACCCAACATTGTTCAGAAATGCAGTTAGATTCATTGTAACTACCAAGAGGTCAAGCCCCAGTGTCATTTTCTTCTTTGTCTGCAAAACCTGTTGAGATCTGAATTTCTTTCGTACCTTATGTACGTAAAAATTTGCTTTTTTTTGTACAAAGTATATTTTTGCAAAATAGGAATTCTAAACAACAGTTCTAAATCAATTTACATTTAATTTTATTACTGGGACATGAGCAAGGTGAGAGAGCAGCATTCACAGCTGTGCTGCTGTGAGAGTTCTCCCACAGCACTGTTCATTGAGGATTGACAGGATTGTCAGACAGCAGCTGTCAAGAAACAGCAACATGTGTCCACAAGAGGGCAGTGTGTGTCTGGGAGGGGATTCTACACGTGATTTCCCCCCATACTCAGTGATCTTGACCTTCTTGGGAGAGGATCTGTCACTGTTATTCCTGTGATGTGGAGAGAGGAAGCAGTCTTATTGAGTATTCCACTGCTCTCACTGTCTTTTCCCATTGAGGGCCCAGGTTCCCCTGCCCTGACGGACATTCGTGAACTAGTTGAGTTTTTATGACAGTCCAATCAGTTTTCATGATCACTATTTCTGAGAGTCTTTCACACAAATTACCAAATTCAATTAACTCCATTTCACGACCTCCTTTACCCTTAAACAGTCCTCTTTCTCATACTCACCTTTTCTTTATTTAAATTTGATTTCCAGAGAATGAGAGAGGTATGTTTATCAACAAGGATTCCAAACAGACACCCCATCAAGATCTGAGAGTGAGACAATTCATCAGGATTTCAACGTTTGCCTATTTTGGGGTTGGAAAGGAATTCAAACATCAGTGTGACTGGAAATACACCGAGACACAGACACCCAATGAGTGTTCCAGTGAACTGACTGTGGACAGGTCTTGACCCAGTTCCACAGCCTGACTAACATCACAACATTAACGGTGGGCAGAAACTGTATCCTTGTCCTGTGTATGGCTGAGGAATCAGCTGGTCCTCCCATATGGAGAGGTATGAGGACCCCTGCTCCATGGAGTAACAATAGAAATGTAGGGACTGCTAAGTCTTTCAAATACCCATACCTACTGGAAATTCATCAACACAGTCACACTGGAGAGAGGATGTACACTGGCTCGGTGTGTGGTAAGGGATTTACTCACTCATCTGACTATCTGAGTCATGAACTCACTCACACCGGGGAGAGTGCCCTGATTGTGAAAAAGGATTCAGTGACTCATTCAGTGGCACACCAGCAAGTTCACACTGGGGAGAAACCATTTGCTGCTCTGAGTGAGGCAGGGCATTCTCCCAGTTTTCCCGCCTCAGGGCACACCAACTAGTTCACACTAATGAGAGACCTTTCAAATGTTCACACTCTGTGAACAGCTGTAAAAGCAGATGTGCAGTGCTCATGTGCCAATGCATTCACACTGGGGGAGAGGTCATTCCCCTGCTCTGCTTGTAGGAAATGATTTGTTCCTTTAAAAACCCCGTGAGACACCAGCCAATACGCACTGGGGCGAAAGGATTGGAACAGTGATTGGAACAGATTCTACTTCTGTTCAGAGGTAGCTTTTTAAAAGGTCAGCATCTTTTCACTGATGTTCTCCCCGATATCTCGACATATGAATTTCAAGGTTCCATCTGTTTTGCTCACTGCTGTCTTATTGTATCCTGCCATCTGTATGGGTCCCTCTGTCTCAGCCAGAAGATCTGGTTTCGAATCCCACCTGCTATGGAGCTGTGCCAGAGGTGTGTGAATTTTTTGTTAGTTCTTAATCGATGATTGAACCATATGCATTGGGGTCTGTTTCCGCTGAAGATAATGAACTCCAGCTCAGTTAAAGGGACCATCGAGGGAAGGGGGTGTGTGGTGGGGAATGGAATAATAAACTCATTAATTTATATACTAAGTCTGTACAATCACCATTCGTGTAAAATTGATTGATTCATTTATAGAATTCTCAAACACATAAAAAGTAAGTTTGCTGACTTGTTCGTTTCAGTTCCATGCATACCTTGTGTTGATCTGTGTGAAAATCCTGTGGTCTCTCCTGAAATAAATTTGTGTCAATTAGTTGTGAAGCCTGTGTTCCGTTGTCTAAATGAATGTGTGTTATGGCTGCTGCTGGTTTGAAACTGCAGCTCAGTCTCTGTGTGGATATTAAGTCTGGGCCAGTGTGTGAGGTGAGGAAGTGGAGAAGGAGAGAGACAGGCAGAAGCAGGTTAAAGTAGTAAGCTGCTATTTTCTCGCGTATCAAATATGCCTCTTGGATTGCTCCATATATGGAGGAACTGTGCTCCAGGTACAGAGCTGGGAGCTAACTGGAAAAGCTGGGATTTGGCCAGAAAATGGTCTTGGTGACAGACCTGATTTTTTTTTAAGTAGGTTCTGGCAGCCACAGTTTGTTCTGCTACTCACCGAGTGCTGCAGACCACTAGGTGAGTAGCAGAGAGCTTATCTCTGTCTCTGTGTGTGAGAAAGAGAGTGGGTACTATAGGAGTCTTTTGTTCTTTTAACCTCCACCCATTGCATCCCCCGCCCAATTCTTGAATCATTCAGACTGACACAAACTCCAGGTACAGAGTCTGTCCCTCATGAGAGCAAAGGAGTGTGAAAAACTATCAAGGAAGTTCGGACCACTGGAATGGTAAGTATCCCCTCCTCAGTCTCTCCATGACTCTCAATAACTTCTGTTTGTCTCTTTCTTCTTTTTCCCTTTCCTCACTCTGTTTCTGCCTGACCCTCTTTCTCCACCCCTCTGTCTCCCTTTCAGGATACGTCTCTCTGTCAACCCCTCTCTTGGACTCTGTGTCTCTCTCTAGATCTCTCTGCTTTTCTTTCTGTCTCTCTCTCTCTCTCTCTCTCTTTCTCTCTAACTCTCCTTCATTCTATCTCTTACATTCTGTCTCTTTCTCTCTGTTTCTTTCCTTTTTTTTGTATTTCTGACTTACCTCTTTTTACATTTTTTCTTTTGCTGTCTCTTTTGACTTCTGTCTTTTCTGCCCCTCCTCCCCAGTCTCTCTGACTCATTTTTTGCCCCATCTCTATTTTTTGCCTGGTGTCTATTCAGACCCCCCCCCCCAGGTTTTGCAGCCCCTCCACAACTTACGCACCCTGAACATTTTTCTGATCTTCCTCCCAAGTTTTGTGCTCCTACCAAATTTTGCAACATTCCCCAACATTGCTCCTTTGCTCAAAATGTGTGCCCCAAATTTTTTCCACAGCTCTAAGTTTAGTGCCTCCCCCAGTTTCTGTGGCCCCTTTCAATTTGCTTGCCCCTCCCAATAATGTAGACTCCCCACATTTTCCATCCCCCATTATTCATCCCAGTAAAATTATGCTCCCCCCTCAGATATTTCATTCCCCAATGTTTTGAAGTGCAGCCCCCAAACTTTCTCCTCCCCAAATGTTGTGCTCAACCCAGCATGTTTTCAACTGTCCACAACTGAACAACCCCTGATGTTGCAGTGTCCTGAGTCCAATTTTGCATCCCCCAATTTTTCTGTGTCACCCAAATTGAGCACCCGTCCCTAAGTTTTGCACACCCAAAGTTTTGTGCCCCTTGCCAAATATTGCACCTCCAAATGTTCCTCCTCCAAGCTCTTTCACTCCCTGATTTGCAGCATCCCCCAAAAATCATACAGCCCTCCACAACATCCTCGCACCAATTTTCTGCCTTCCATTCGTGACTCACCCTCGGTTTTGTGGCTCTTCCTCAAATTAACATCGCAAATGTTGCATCTGCCCCAATTTTGCACCCTTCAATAATTTTCTGTCTCACACAATTTGTAGTCCCCTCAATAGTCTGCAAGCCCTGAAGTTCTTCCTATTTTTATGCCTACAAAAATTGCACCTCCACAAATATTTCTCCCCCACCTCAGACCTTTTTAGCCCAAAATTCTTACAACACCACTCTTAGAAATACAGCACTCACCCTTCCAATTTTTTTTAGAATTCCTACAGTGTGGAAACAAGCCCTTCAGCCCAACAAGTCCACACCAACCCTCTGAAGAGTAACAGACTCATTTTCCCAAACCTATATTTACTCCTCACTAATACATCTAACACACACATCCCTGAACACTATGGGCAATTTAGTGTGGCCCGTGTACCTAACCTGCACATCTTTGGATTGTGGAAGCACCTGGAAGAAACCCACTCAAACAAGGGGAGAATGTGCAAACTCCATACAGGCAGTCGCCCGAGGCCTGAGTCAAACCCAGGTCCCTGGCGCACTGAGGCAGTAGTGCTAACCACTGAGTCACTGTGCTGCTCCAATTTTTGAACTCTGTAAATTGTTCCTTCTCCATTTTCATGCCTGTTCCCAATGTACACCCACCTCCCATTTTGAACAGCCACTCTCCCATTTTGAACAGCCACTCTCCCATTTTGAGCACACACTATTTTTGCCCCCCACCAATTACATGCCCCCAAACTTTGCAATTCTCTACCCCAGAGTCTGGAGTAGTTTTGTCATTGAGTATGTGGAAAGTGGTCATTGAAAAGTTTCTAAATTCCAATGATAGTGATCTGGAGACCATCTGGGAGAAGCCATTACAGTGGAGGAACAGTGATTGTATCAAATGGTACAGCAGGCCCGCTGGGCCGAGTGGCTACTGCCTGGGCTGAATACAATGTTTAAGATTTGATCGGATCATGAGATGGTGATTTTTTTTTAAAGCAATATCCCAACCTCAAGTTGGGAATCTCTGTAATGAACATGGATTTCTGCCTGACCTAACTAGTTATGAGGGCATTTTTCTCATTTACTGATGACACACTGTAGAAAACTTCTGAAGGCTGTAAAAAAGATCAGAATCGGGAAACAAATGCGAGAGCTTCCTCTGAGAATAAATGTGGAAACCTTTCTGGCAAAATGTGATAACTACTGAGGCAGTGAAACTGTTGATGGGTTGTCAATACAGATTGTTCATACTAAAATTTGTGAATGGATTTTAAAGATTGTCCTGCTGTCTGCTCAACTGCATCCATCTCATGGATGTGTTCCAGCTTACTCTGGACCTCACACAATTAATTTTCTCTTCTTGTCCTTCTGTGTAAAGCCTATTGATGATGTATTTGTAATCCCCATTTCAGTCTTCTCCAATCCCTGGCCTCCATCGCCCCCTGCTGTTTCTTCTCTCAAACTATCAGTGATTTCCTGGAGTATGTCACTGGCACTGCCCACTCCTGGCCTCACTCACAAACTTCTTCATCTGGCTTTACCTCGGGGTTGATTTTCAAGCCAATGACTTCCACCACTCTGATCCCAGACAACTTACGGGATTTACATCTGCGAGTCACAGACACCCCAAAAACAAAACAGTCAACTCATCCTGTTTAAGAAAGGTAGTAAGGACAAGCCAGGGAACAATAGACCAGTGAGCCTGAGGGACAGGATATACATGTATTTGGAAAGGCAAGGACTGATTAGGTATATCACTCATGCTGCCCCCACGTCATCTCTGCCCCCACGTCCATCTCCGCCCCCATGATCAACTCCGCCCCCATTCCCAGCTTCAGCCCCACACCAGGTACCAGTTCCCAGGTCCTAGCTCCTAGCCCTGCTGTATTTTCACTATCCCTCCAGACCTCCCCCTCTCTGAGGATGAACGATCAGTCCTCAGCAGAGGCCACACCTTCATCCCCCTTCGCTCCCGGATCAATGAGTTCGACACGCGGCTCGATATCGAGCATTTCTTCCGCCGCCTTCACCTTCACGCCTACTTCTTCAACCAGGACTCTCACCCACCCTCTGACGACCCTTTCTCCCGCCTCCAACACACCCCATCCACCTGGACACCCCGTGCTGGCCTCTTACCCGCCCTCGAATTCTTCGTATCCAACTGCTGCAACGACATTGACCACCTCAACCTGTCCACCCTTCTCACCCACCCAAACCTCTCACCCTCACAACACGTAGCCCTCCACTCCCTCCACTCCAACCCCAACCTCACCATCAAACCGGGAGAAAGTGAGGACTGCAGATGCTGGAGATCAGAGCTGAAAAATGTGTTGCTGGAAAAGTGCAGCAGGTCAGGCAAGCCTGAAGAAGGGCTTATGCCCGAAACGTGGATTCTCCTGATACTTCGATGCTGCCTGACCTGCTGCACTTTTCCAGCAACACATTTTTAAGCTCACCATCAAACCGGCAGACAAGGGAGGTGCAGTGGTAGTTTGGCGCACCAATCTTTACACCGCTGAAGCTAGACACCAACTCGCGGACACCTACTGCCCCCTTGACCATGACCCCATCTCACACCACCAAACCATCATCTCCCAGACCATCCATAAGCTCATCACCTCAGGAGATCTCCTATCCACTGCCTACAACCTCAGTCCCACAACCCCGCACCGCCCGTTTCTACCTCCTGCCCAAAATCCACAAACTGACTGCCCCGGCCGACCCATTTTCTCAGCCTGGTCCTGCCCCACCAAACTCATCTCTGCATATCTCGACACTGTCCTGTTCCCCTTAGTCCAAGAACTCCCCACCGACGTTTGGGACACCACCCACGCCCTCCACCTCCTCCATGATTTTCAGTTCCCTGGCCCCCAACGCCTTATCTTCACCATGGACATCCAATCCCTGTACTCCTCCATCGCCCATCACGAAGGCCTCAAAGCCCTCTGCTTCTTCCTCTCCTGCCGACCCAACCAGTATCCTCTGTCACCCTCCTTAGACTGACTGAACTGGTCCTCACTCTGAACAACTTTTCTTTCCAATCCTCCCACTTCCTCCAAACCAAAGGAGTAGCCATGGGCACCCGCATGGGCCCCAGCTATGCCTTCCTCTTCGTCAGATATGTGGAACAGTCCATCTTCCGCAGCTACACTGGCACCACCCCCTACCTTTTCCTCCGCTACATCGATGATTGTATCGGTGCTACCTCATGCTCCCACGAGGAGGTTAAACAGTTCATCCACTTTACTAACACCTTCCACCCCGACCTCAAATTTACCTGGACCGTCTCAGACTCCTCCCTCCCCTTCCTAGACCTCTCCATTTCTACCTCGGGCGACCGACTCAACACAGACATTTACTATAAACCAACCGACTCCCACAGCTGCCTAGATTTCACCTCCTTCCACCCTGCCCCCAGTAAAAATGCCATCCCATATTCCCAATTCCTTCACCTCCGCTGCATCTGCTCCCAGGAGGACCGATCCCAAGACCGAACAACCCAGATGGCCTCCTTCTTCAAAGACCGCAATTTCCCTTCAGATGTGGTTGACGATGCTCTCCACCGCATCTCCTCCACTTTCCACTCCTCTGCCCTTGAACCCTGCCCCTCCAATCGCCACCAGGACAGAACCCCACTGGTCCTCACCTACCACCCCACCAACCTCCAGATACATCGTATCATCCTTCATCATTTCTGCCACCTCCAAACAGACCCCACCACCAAGGATATATTTCCCTCCCCATCCCTATCAGCGTTCCGGAAAGACCACTTCCTCCGCAACTGGGAGCAGCGGCCGAGTAAAAGCGAACCCGGGAGACATTTCACCGCAGAGAGCGGCGCGAGCTGGACGGAAGTGAGGTTGGAGCGCAGAGCTGGTCGGGAAGGTAAGTGATTAGTATTTGAGTGAGTGTGTTCTCGACCCCAGGCCCTACTTCGTAGGGCCTCCCTCCCACCCTCCTCCTCTAACCTAACTTTAAAGTCCACAGGTAAGCGACTCAGTGTTATTGACTCAGTGTTCTTGTTTTGGAGACAAAGTGTACAGTCATGGCAGCGCAGGCGGTGGAATGTTCCTCCTGCAGGATGTTTTGACTTAGTCTGCAGGAAATGCAGTCAGATCCTGATCCTCACCGAACGAGTTAGGGAACTGGAACTGGAGTTGGATGAACTGAGGATTATTTGAGAGGCTGAGAGGGTGATTGATAGAAGCTACAGGGACATAGTTACACCAGAGAACAGAGGTAGCTGGGTAACAGTTAGAGGTGGGAAGGGGAAGAAGCAGGCAGTTCAGGGTTCCCCTAAATAATAAGTATACAGCTTTGGAAACTGTTGGGGGGGACAGCCTTGCAGGTGTAAGCTGCAGTGAAGGGGTCTGTGGCGTGAGGTCTGGCTCTGAGACTCAGAAGGGAAAGGGGGAGAGGAGGAGACCGCTAGTTATAGGAGACTCTCTCGTTCGAGGGACGGACAGGCGGTTCTGTGGACATGGGCGAGACTCTCGGATGGTTTGTTGCCTCCCGGGTGCCAGGGTCCGAGACGTCTCGGACCGTGTCTTCAGAATCCTTAAGGGGGAGGGTGTGCAGCCAGAAGTCGTGGTACACATTGGCACCAACGACATAGGTAGGAAGAGGGGTGGGGAGGTCATTCAAGAGCTCAGGGAGTTAGGCTGGAAGCTAAAAGCTAGGACATACAGAGTCGTCATCTCTGGGTTGTTGCCAGTGCCACGTGACAGTGAGGCAAGGAATAGGGAGAGAGTGCAGTTGAACACGTGGCTGCAAGGATGGTGTAGGAGGGAGGGCTTCAGGTATTTGGACAATTGGACTGCATTCTGGGGAAGGTGGGACCTGTACAAACAGGACGGGTTGCACCTGAACCAGAAGGGCACCAATATCCTGGGGGGTAGGTTTGCTAGCACTCTTCGGGGGGGGTTTAAACTAATTTGGCAGGGGGATGGGATACGGACTTGTACTCCAGCAAGGAAGCTAGCTGTGTGTCAGGATGTCCAAGACTGTAGGGAGGCTGTGGAGAGGTAGCACTGACAGGGAATACTTGCGGACACAGAGATGGGCTCAAGTGCGTATACTTCAACGCAAGGAGTATTAGAAATAAGGTGGGTGAACTTAAGGCGTGGATCGGTACCTGGGACTACGATGTTGTGTCCATCACGGAAACGTGGATAGATGAGGGACAGAAATGGCTGTTGGAGGTTCCTGGTTACAGATGTTTCAGTAAGATTAGGGAGGGTGGTAAAAAAGGAGGGGGGCTGGCATTGCTAATTAGAAATGGTATAACGGCTGCAGAAAGGAAGTTTGAGGGGGATCTGCCTTTGGAGGTAGTATGGGCTGAAGTCAGAAATAGGAAAGGTGCAGTCACCTTGTTGGGTGTTTACTATAGGCCCCCCAATAGCAGCAGAGATATGGAGAAACAGATTGGGAAACAGATTTTGGAAAGGTGCAGAAGCCACAGGGTCGTAGTCATGGGCGACTTCAACTTCCCAAATATTGATTGGAAGCTCTTTAGATCAACTAGATTGGATGGGGTGGTGTTTGTGCAGTGTGTCCAGGAAGCTTTTCTAACTCAGTATGTAGATTGTCCAACCAGAGGGGAGGCCATGGTACTCGGTAATGAACCGGGACAAGTGATGGGCTTGTTAGTGGGTGAACATTTTGGTGATGGTGACCACAATTCTGTGACTTTCACCTTGGTTATGGAGTGGGATAGGTGCGCACAACAAGGTAGATTTTACAATTGGGGGAAGGGAAATTACGATGCTGTAAGACAGGATTTGAGGAGCATAAGTTGGGAGCATAGGCTGTCAGGGAAGGATGTGGTGGAAATGTGGAACATTTTCAAGGAGCAGATACGACGTGTCCTTGATATGTATGTACCTATCAGGCAGGAAAGAAATGGTCGTGTGAGGGAGCCTTGGTTGACGAGGGAGGTTGAATGTCTAGTAAAGAGGAAGAAGGAGGCTTACATAAGGTTGAGGAAACAGGGTTCAGACAGAGCAGTGGAGGGATACAGGATAGCCAGAAGGGACCTGAAGAAAGGGATTAGGAGAGCTAAGAGAGGGCATGAAAAATCCTTGGCGGGTAGGGTCAAGGATAACCCCAAGGCATTTTATGCATATGTGAGAAACCTGAGAATGACGAGAACGAGGGTAGGTCCGATCAAGGACAGTAGTGGGAGATTGTGTATTGAGTCGGAAGAGATAGGAGAGGTCTTGAACAAGTACTTCTCTTCAGTATTTACGAACGAGAGGGACCGTATTGTTGAAGAGGAGAGTGTGAAACGGACTGGTAAGCTAGAAGAGATACTTGTTAGGAAGGAAGATGTGTTGGGCATTTTGAACAACTTGAGGATAGACAAGTCCCCCGGGCCTGACGGGATATATCCTAGGATTATGTGGGAAGCAAGAGAGGAAATTGCAGTACCGTTGGCAATGATCTTCTCGTCTTCACTGTCAACGGGGGTGGTACCAGGGGACTGGAGAGTAGCGAATGTTGTGCCCCTGTTCAAAAAAGGGAATTGGGATAACCCCGGGAATTACAGACCAGTTAGTCTTACTTCTGTGGTAGGCAAAGTAATGGAAAGGGTACTGAGGGATAGGATTTACGAGTATCTGGAACGGCACTGCTTGATTAGGGACAGCCAGCACGGATTTGTGAAGGGTAGGTCTTGCCTTACAAGTCTTCTTGAATTCTTCGAGGAGGTGACCAAGCATGTGGATGAGGGTAGAGCAGTGGATGTAGTGTACATGGATTTTAGTAAGGCATTTGATAAGGTTCCCCATGGTAGGCTTATATGGAAAGTCAGGAGGCATGGGATAGTGGGAAATTTGGCCAGTTGGATAAAGAACTGGCTAACCGGTCGAAGTCAGAGAATGGTGGTAGATGGTAAATATTCAGCCTGGAGCCCAGTTACAAGTGGAGTTCCGCAGGGATCAGTTCTGGGTCCTCTGCTGTTTGTAATTTTTATTAATGACCTGGATGAGGGAGTCGAAGGGTGGGTCAGTAAATTCGCAGATGATACGAAGATAGGTGGAGTTGTGGACAGTGAGGAGGGCATTTGTCGTTTGCAAAGGGACTTAGATACGATGCAGAGCTGGGCTGAGGAGTGGCAGATGGAGTTCAACCCTGTCAAGTGTGAGGTTGTCCATTTTGGAAGAGCAAATAAGAATGCGGAATACAGGGTTAATGGTAGGGTTCTTAGTCAGGTGGAGGAACAGAGGGATCTTGGGGTCTTTGTACATAGATCTTTGAAGGTTGCCACTCAGGTGGATAGAGTTTGTAAGAAGGCCTATGGTGTATTATCGTTCATTAGCAGAGGGATTGAATTCAAGAGTCGTGAAGTGATGTTGCAGCTGTACAGGATTTTGGTTAGGCCACATTTGGAGTACTGTGTGCAGTTCTGGTCGCCTCACTTTAGGAAAGATGTGGAAGCTTTGGAGAGGGTGCAGAGAAGATTTACCAGGATGTCGCCTGGAATGGAGAATAGGTCGTACGAGGATAGGTTGAGAGTTCTCGGCCTTTTCTCGTTGGAACGGCGAAGGATGAGGGGTGACTTGATAGAGGTTTATAAGATGATCAGAGGAATAGATAGAGTAGACAGTCAGAAACTTTTTCCCCGGGTACAACAGAGTGTTACAAGGGGACATAAATTTAAGGTGAAGGGTGGAAGGTATAGGGGGTTGTCAGGGGTAGGTTCTTTAGATTAGATTAGATTAGATTAGATTACTTACAGTGTGGAAACAGGCCCTTCGGCCCAACAAGTCCACACCGCCCCACCGAAGCATAACCCACCCATACCCCTACATCTATATCTATATCTACCCCTTACCTAACCCTACGGACAATTTAGCATGGCCAATTTACCTGACCTGCACATCTTTGGAGTGTGGGTGGAAACCGGAGCACCCGGAGGAAACCCACGCAGACACAGGGAGAACGTGCAAACTCCACACAGTCAGTCGCCTGAGGCGGGAATTGAACCCGGGTCTCTGGCGCTGTGAGGCAGCAGTGCTAACCACTGTGCCACCGTGCAGCCCAGAGAGTGGTGGGGGCATGGAATGCGCTGCCCGTGGGAGTGGTAGAGTCAGAATCATTGGCGACCTTTAAGCGGCATTTGGATAGGTACATGGATGGGTGCTTAATCTAGGATAGAAGTTCGGCACAACATCGTGGGCCGAAGGGCCTGTTGTGCGCTGTATTGTTCTATGTTCTATGTTCTATGTTTAACTCCCACGTCAGATCCACACCCCCCACCAACCCAACCTCCACTCCCAGCACCTTCCCCTGCAAATGCAAGAAATGCAAAACTTGCGCCCACCTCCCCCCTCACTTCCTTCCAAGGCCCCAAGGGATCCCTCCATATTCATCACAAATTCACCTGCACCTCCACGTACATCATTTACTGCATCCGCTGCACCCGATGTGGCCTCCGATACATAGGAACGTTTCAGAGAACATCTCTGGGACACCCGCAACAACCAACCCAACTGCCCCATGGCTGAACACTTTAATTCCCCCTCCCACTCCGCCAAGGACATTCAGGTCCTTGGCCTCCTCCATCACCAGACCATGGCAACATGATGCCTGGAGGAAGAGCGCCTCATCTTCTGCCTAGGAACCCTCCAACCACAAGGGATGAATGCAGATTTCTCCAGCTTTCTCATTTCCCCTCACCCCCACCTTATCCCAATCCCAACCCTCGGACTCAGCACCGCCTTTTTGACCTGCAATCTTCTTCCTGACCTCTCCGCCCCCACCCCCTCTCCGGCCTATCACCCTCACCTTAACCTCCTTCCACCTATTGCATTCCCAACGCCCCTCCCCCAAGTCCCTCCTCCCTACCTTTTATCTTAGCCTGCTTGGCACACCCTCCTCATTCCTGAAGAAGGGCTTATGCCCGAAACGTCGATTCTTCTGCTCCTTGGATGCTGCCTGACCTGCTGCACTTTTCCAGCAACACATTTTTCAGCTCTGATCTCCAGTATCTGCAGTCCTCACATTCTCCATATCTCACTTTATACAAACATAGATAATAGGAGCCTGAGGCGACTGTTTGATCCCTTGAGCCATGATTCAATATGATCATGGCTGATCATCGAGCTCAATACATTAAATCCACCCTTCCCCAATCTCCCTTGAACCACATGATCTATATCTATTTCCTTCTTTAAAACACACTGTTTGGCCTCAACTGCTTTCTGTGGTGTGAATTCCACAGGCTCACCACTCTCTGGGTGAAGACACTTCTCCTCATCTCAGCTCTAAAAGATTTACCCCTAAACCTTAAACTGTGTCCCATGGCTCTCGACACGCCCCCATCAGGAATATCCTTCTTACATTTAACCTGGCTGGCCCCAGCAGAATTTTATAGGTTTCTATGAGATCCCTCATTCTAAATTCCGATGAATACAATCCTTACCTCAATCTCTCCTCATGTGTCAATCCTGTCAACTCAGGATTCAATCTGGTAACTCTTCACTGCACTCCCTCGATCACAAGAACATTCTTTCCCAAACAAGGATACCAAAACTGCACCCGGTATTTCAGAGGTGGCCTCACCAATGCCCTGTTTAATCACAGTGAGACATGTTATTCCTTTCCTCTTGCTATGAATGCCAACATGTAGTTAGCCTTCTTCACTGCCTACTGCACTAACACACTTCCTTTCAGTGACTGATGCACAAAAACACCCTTCTCCCAATTTACAGCCATTAAAATAACCTGCCTTTCTGGTTTTGTTACCAAAGTGGAAAACTTCACATTTATCCACACAAAACTGTATCTGTCACGCCAATTGCCCACTAACGCAGCCAATCCAATTAGCTTTACATCCTCCTCAAAGCTGACCATTTAACATACCTTTGTGTTATCTGCAAATTTTGAAACATTACATTTTGATCTGTTATCTGCATTGTTGACATATCTTGTGAATAGCTGGGGTCCCAGTCCCAATTTCTGCAGTACTCCAGTCATTAGTCATCACAAAACATTGATCTAATCCTCCCTCACTCACATACAGAATGGCAGATGTTAGTCTGATTTTCAAAACTGACTGTATGGAGATTCAATTAGCAATTGTGATTCACCAAGTTATAAAAGCACAGAAACAGGCCAGTGGGCCCATTGTGTCCAAGCTTTCTGACCATGTGCCATTCTCTTACATTGTTAATCATCAATTAATCATCTCGTGCCCTTGATTGACTCTGCCAAAACCACTGTTCCATGTAATGTCTTCCAGATCTAATTACTCGCTGAGTGAAGTTTCTTTCTCACATCCATTTCCTTCTCTTGCAATGTATTTGCAATCGACCCTCTTATTCTCAATGTTTCTACTACTGGGAGGGATTTGGTTGAGCCCAGTTGTCTGGGTCAATGGTTTGCAGAGCAGTATGATGTCAACAGTGGGTTTAATACCCATTGCCAGTTTCAGGTTCCCATGAAGGGCTTTCCTTCTCAACCTCTTCCCTTGCCTGAGGTTTGCTGACCCTCAGATTAAATCATCACCACTTGCTTCTCTCTTGAATGAGGAAGCAGCCCCTTATGGTCTGGTAAGACTATGGCACCATGACATACTAGTCAGCATGGTGTCACATTATCTACTCTGGGTAGGCTGTGCATGATTTTGAAAACTTCTTTCAAATCTTCTGCCAGCCTTCTCCAATCTAACTTTCTGACTGAAATTTCTTCCAGCTGGAACCATTTATGTGAAGATGGTTTCTCCAAACCACCCAGTACTCCTTCAATTCCTGCTCTTCAGCTGAAAGTAAATTAACCCAAGAACAGTCTCATGGTCCATTCTGGTGCCTGGGTCTCTTCACTCTGATAAACTAACTCCAGTTAAACACCAAGAAGAATGAAGCCGCTGTTACCAGTCCCTGCTCCAATTTTCATTCCTGATCTACTGCCTCGATCCCTCTCTCCTGTAACTCATTGTGATTCACAACTTGGTGCTGCATTTGATTCTGAGAGGAGCTGCTGATCTCAGACCAAAGAGAAAAGAACATAGAAAAATACAGCACTGGAACAGGCCCTTCGGCCCTCCAAGCCTGCACCGATCTAGATCCTCTACCTAAACTTGTCACCTATTTTTTAAGGATCTGTATCCTCCTGCCCCTTGCCCATTCATGTATCTGTCTAGATACATCTTAAATGACGCTATCGTGCCTGACTCTACCAGCTCTACCAGCTGGCAATTTGGTTCCAGGAACCCACCACCTTCTGTGTAAAGAACTTTCCACTGGTAATTCCCTTAATTGTTTCCACTCTTACTTTGAACTTGTGACCTCTATTAATTGAAACCCCCACTCTGGGAAAAAGCTTCTTGCTATCTACCTTGTCCATACCTCTCATGATTTTGTAGACCTCAATCAGGTGCCCCCTCAACATTCATCTTTCCAATGGAAATAATCCTAATCTACTCAACCTGTCTTCACAGCTAGCGTCCTCCATACAAGGCAGCATCCCAGTCAATCTCCTCTGCACCCTCTCCAAAGCATCCACATCCTTTCAGTAATGTGGCAAACAGAACTGTATGCTGTACTCTAAATGTGGCCAAACCAAAGTCTAATACAACTCTAACATGACCTGCCAACTCTTGTACTCAATACCCTGTCTGATGAAGGAAAGCATGCCGTATGCCTTCTCGACCACTCTACTGATCTACGTCGCCACCTTCAGGATACAATGGACCTGAACACCCAGATCTCTCTGTACATCAATTTTCCCCTGGACTTTTCCATTTATCGCTCTTGAACTGGATCTTCCAAAGTGCATCACCTCGCATTTTCCCAGATTGAACTCCATCTGCCATTTTTCTGCTCAACTCTCCAATCTATCTACATTCTGCTACAATCTCTGACCGTCCCCTTCAGTATTTGCTACTCCACCAATCTTAGTGTCATCTGCAAACTTGCTAATCAGACCATCTACACTTTCTTCCAGATCATTTATGTAAACCATTAACAGCAGTGGTCCCAGCACAGAGCCTTGTGGAACACCACTGGTCACAGTTCTCCATTTTGAGAAACACGTTTCCACTACTACTCTTTGTCTCCTGTTGCCCAGCCAGTTCTCTATTCATCAGGCTAGTATACCCTGGACCCCATGTGACTTCACTTTCTCTATCAGCCTACCGTGGGTAGCCTTATCAAATACCTTACTGAAGTCAATGTCTTTGACATCTGCAGCCACTTAAATCAAATTTGTCACTTTCTCAATGAACTCTATTAAACTGGTAAGACATGACCTTCTTTGCACAAAACCATGTTGCCTCTCATTCATCAACCCATTTTCTTTCAAAAGCATCCTATCCCTCAGTACCTTCTCCAGCAGCTTACTTATCACTGACGTCAGGCTCACCAGTCAATAATTACCTGGATTACTCTTGCTACCCTTCTTAAAAAAGGGGACAACATTAGCAATTATCCAGTCCTCCAGTACCTAACACATGTTCAAGGATGCTGCATAGATATCTGTTAATGCTCAGCTATTTCCTCTTTCACTTCTCTCAGTAACCTGGGATAGACCCCATCCAGACCTGGGGACTTGTCCGCCTGAATGCCTTTTATAATACCCAACATTTCCTCTCTCCTTATGCTGACTTGACCTAGAGTAATCAAACATCTATGCCAAACCTAAACATCCATCATGTCCCTCTCCTCGGTGAATACTGATGCAAAGTACTCATTAAGAATCTTACTCATTTTCTCTCACTCCACACATATCTTTCCTGCTTTGCCCTTGAGTAGGCCAACCCTTTCTCTTGTTACTCTCTTGATTGTTATATATGAATAAAATGCTTTGGGATTTACCTTAACCTTGTTTGCGAAAGCTATTTCATGAGTTCTTTTAGCCCTCTTAATTCCATGTTTCAGATTGGTCCTCCTTTCCCAATATTCTTCCAAAGCTTTGTCTGTCTTCAGTCGTCTAGACCTTATGTATATTTCCTTTTTTCTCTTAGCTAGACTCACAATTTCCCCTGTCATCCATAGTTCCCTAATCATGCCTTTTTTAATCCCTTGTTTTCACAGGGATATGTCTGCCATGCACTCCAATCAATCTTTCTTTAAAAGCCTGCCACATATCAAATGTGGATTTACCCTCAAACAGCTGTTCCCAAACTACATTCCCCAGCTCCTGTCGAATTTTGGTACGGTTGGCCTTCCCCAAATTTAGTTTTCTTCACTCTTGTCTTTGTCCATGAGTATTTTAAGAATCACAGAACTGTGATCAGTATTCCCTAAGTAATCCCCTATTGGAACTTCAACCACCTGGTTGAGCTTATTCCCCAACACCAGGTCCAGTATGGCCTCTTCCCAAGGTGGACTATTTACATACAGCTCTAAGATGTTTGTACCGACACAGGGTAAACCTTTCTGCTAATTTCAACCAGACACGGAGAGAATCTCACCTCACGCCGTAACCTGTTACATTTCTGCTGCACGAATTTCTGATGGACAGGTACCTTTCAAAGAGCTATTCTGCAGGCAGTTGTTGGTGCTTGGCTGCTGTTTGCTGTTCTCCACAGCTGTTTGAAATACTCGATTTTATATACCCTTAGGCATCAGACCAGCTCATTGGTTTGATGTCATCCAAAATTGTAAAATACAAACTCGATTGGATTTTGGTATCTGGGGCAGAATTTAAACTGAATTTGAATTTGTTGTGTACAATGGCAATGCATCTCCAGCTATTTGTTGCACAACCAAATGTTACATTTTTGAATTTTTCAGCACACTTTGTGCCAGCCAGAAGTTTCAGCTCCCTTAAAGGTACAGTACACGTCTACAACTTCATAACAATGCTCTTTACAAACTCTGCTACATCTAAACCTCGAACACTAATTAAATGCCAGTCAATATTGGGAAAAGTTAAAATCTCCTATCACCACCACCATATTGCTCCTACATCTTTCTATAATCTGTTTACATATTTGTAACTCTATCTCACCTTCGCTGTTGGGAGGCCTATCGTACAGCCCCAACATTGTTACCGCACCATTCCTGTTTCTGAGCTCTGCCCAATTGCCTCACTGCACGGGTTCTGCATACTGCTCTCCTTCAACACAGCTGTGACATTTTCTCTGACGTTTCATGCAACTCTTTCTTTTACTCGCCTCTCTGTCCTGCCTGAATATCCTGGGATAGTTGCCAATCTTGCCCTTTCCTCAACCAAGTCTCAGTAATAGCAATAACATCATATCCCCAGGAACTAATCCAAGCCCTAAGTTCATCTGTGCATTCTTTCATTTCTACTCTGACTAGTACATGGCACTGGTAGCAATCCTGAGATTACTAACTCTTAGGTTCTACTTTTTAACTTGGCTCCTAACTCCCGAAATTCTGCTGGTGGGACCTCATTTGATTTTTTTATCTATATCATTGATGCCTATATGCACCACTAAGAATCTGAAACCTGAATACAGGCTGAAGTAACTGGTTGTTGTCAGGGGAAACCACTTAACAGAGGCTCTTAATGACTTCAGCTTCAAGAGGGCTTCTCGATGCAAACATGGCAAAATGTCTGAGGCTGCAAACTGACAATTCTACTAAAGCTGCATAAAAAGACTTTTCAGTTACTAACTGCTAATTCTGCAAGAGCTGCATAACTGACTAACCACAGTCTAGTCAATAGAGATTAGCAGACAATGCACTCTTTAAAACACAGAAATAACTTGACAAGATAAGACATTACTGGCCATTCTGAGAGACTTTCAGATGCAGGTGCAATGGCTCGATTAGTGAGATAAGGGTGGCCTGAGAGTTGGAAAATAAAGTTAGTTCCCAGGAAATATCATTGGACTAAATAGCTGTCAAATAAAGCAGTATCGTGTATTAATTGGTAATTGTTTGAACGTACTATGCGATATTGGCCTGTACCCTTCCTTAAGAAAGGTATAAAAATATCTTTGGTTTAAGAATGTGTGCAGGCCCTCCGAGGAACGTGGAACTGCATAATCTCTGTATTTCTGGATACTCTGTGCCTGGCCATATGAAAAGTAAAGATTGAAGTCTAAACAGCCAGACTGATTGTGAATGTTTATTGACAGATCATGGAACCGAGAGGCACAGCTGGGGGTCCAGATCTTCATCTGGTGCTGTGACTCGGACTCGGTATGGATGGATTGTGAGAAGCGTTGTTAGAGCCTTGAGTCCTCTAGTATTGAGTGCAGAGGAATCGGCCGGCCAGACGTGAGTATTTTATTCCGTTTGGTTTTCCTAACATTCAAATCGCGGTTGACTCAACCCCTCACTGTCTATCGTATAAGTCCAGCACGAAAAGGATCGGTCCTGGTAAGAATTTATTGTGAAAAAAAGGACTCCATTAACAGGTCAGGGACCTGCTGATCGGGCATCCAAAATAAAGTTGGGACTCTTAAAAAAGGAGTCAGAGACTCCCAGTCACAGGTTGGGGACCTGCAAATGGGGATCCGAAGTAGAGTCAGGGACTCTTATAAAAAGGAGTCCGGGAGTATTTCAATGAGGAAGTATTTCGAATGAGTTGGGGACTCAGATTGGGTCGAATTGATGTTATCTGAATTGAGTTCCAAACTGTTGTGTGAAAGACGAGATAAGCAAGTATTGTGATACATTGTAACAAGACTGCTGGCGGTTTTGGAAAGGTGAGAAGAGTTTGTGAAAGTCATTAGTTTTGTTGTTTGTTGTCGGGTTGTTGAATAGTGAAGGCCTTAAATCGGGACTATAAAAGGAAGGTTGGTTTAATATGGGTAATAATATAGATAAGACAGAAGATCTGTCTTCGTCATTGGTGAAACTATGTGAAAAGTATCCGGACAAGTCTGAAAGCCTGCAAACACTTTCAGGCCCTTAAATAAGACATTGGGTGATGAGCAGTGGCCACTGGACAGCCCTAAAGGTCCTCAATTGGTTAAATCAACCCAACAACTGATTTGTCGCTGAAAACTAGGCTCAGAAATGAAAGAATTGATTGGATTGTGGCAGCTAGTGGATACTGCCACCAAATTTGGAATTGAATTGAATAATAATCATATCATGAAATCAACCGACATCCTCAAAAATGAACGTTCTCGTGTCAAACGTCAACAGAAACAAAAATAAAAGTCACCGTTGACTGATAAACAAAAAGAACTGTGCAGTTTGATGGTTGGCCTTGATTTGGGTGAGGGAGACAACAAAAATTCAGATTTCAATGATTGGTGTTCCTAAATGCATCTTGCACCACCACCTCCCTATCCCCACCTAACCCACAAGCGAATCTTAAATCAACCCCAGCTATTCCAGCCCCTGCCGCATCAACAAGTCAAGCACCCCCTGCCCTAACCCCTTTCGCACAGATTATTCAACCTCCTGTTTACCAAACTGTTATTGCATCTAATTCACAAATCCCTGTTGTTCCCCTGCCACTGGCCCCTGTCATTCTCCCACCTGGACTCACCCTTGCTATCGCCGCATCTTCTCATGCTCCTCAGATTCCCATTAGTTCGGCAGCTGCAGCTCATCCTCGGACATATGCTGCTGCTGTAGCTATGCCTCTCCCTCTGCCCCCTTCTCAGTTTATCGACTCTGTTGCTTGGAATACTTGCAGTCAACTAAAGTCGAGATCTCACCAGTCTTCTAAAAAGTCTTACCGTGTCTTGCCACAACTCGTCCAGTGATCAGAAACCTCGCTGAGTTCCTTTTCTGAGGATTTGGGAGATGACATGCTTGCTCTGGGCTTGTTCCCAAGGAGACAACTGCCAAATCCACAGGCTAGCGTTGCTGGTCAAAACTCCACTATCCCTGAATGGAATTATGTCCATTCTCTCTGTAATGCTCCGGACCGCCACAAGGCTTCCAACAGTTTGTTGATTTCCCGAGCACGACAATTAAAGTTTATGACAGCACTGCACAAGAGCTGGGCAGAGAAGTGGCAGATGGAGTTTAATTCAGATAAATGCGAGGTGCTGCATTTTGGGAAAGCAAATCTTAACAGGACTTATACACTTAATGGTAAGGTCCTAGGGTGTGTTGCTGAACAAAGAGACCTTGGAGTGTAGGTTCATAGCTTCTTGAAAGTGGAGTCGCAGGTAGATAGGATAGTGAAGAATGCGTTTGGTATGCTTTTCTTTATTGGTCAGAGTATTGAGTACAGGAGTTGGGAGGTCATGTTGCGGCTGTACAGGATATTGGTTAGTCCACTGTTGGAAGATTGTGTGCAATTCTGGTCTCCTTCCTATCGGAAAGTTGTTGTGAAACGTTTCTGAGGACTTGGGAGATGGACTTGGGAAAAGTTTTTTCCCTGAGGTGGGGGAGTGCCAGAACTAGAGGGCGTAGGTTTAGGGTGAGAGGGGAAAGATATAAAAGAGACCTAAGGGGCAACTTTTTCACGCAGAGGGTGGTACATGTATGGAATGAGCTGCCAGAGGACGTGGTGGAGGCTGGTACAATTGCAACATTTAAGAGGCATTTGGATGGGCATATGAATAGGAAGGGATTGGAGGGTTATGGGCCGGTAGCTAGCAGGTGGGACGAGATTAGGTTGGGATATCTGGTCGGCATGGACAGGTTGGACCGAAGGGTCTGTCTCCATGCTGCACATCTCTATGACTCTATGGCCTTTGGGCCCTTATTCAACAGATCCTTATCTGCAATGAATATGCCTGTTCCACTGAACGCGTTGGTTAAAATGATTTTGCTGCCCTCGCCAACGTCATGGTTCAGGGTCAGCAGCGACAGGATGATATCCTTGCTGCTGCATCCACCATACTGATGAAACCTATTGACCTACTCATATCCTCGAACCTCACTCTAAAAGTTAGGAGTCTGCTGAATACTTTGCTGAATGCTTCCGAGAATGTTATGAATCCTATTCTGGGGATCGAGTTTTGAATTTCCATGTTTTCAATGCTAAATATAACTCTGTTATTGAACTGTCTGCCACCCTCTGTCACCATCGCAGTCAAGACAAATAACCTGGACTGGGTCGACACTAATCCCAATCAACTCCATTGTTCCATTAATGCTTTATGGCAACATCAGAGTAAAGACAAGGCGTCGACCCACGTAAAGTCGGAATTTGTTGTCCACGAAGAGACTTCTCAATAACTACCTATGCGTTGTAGTATTCGTCCTTCTCCCTTTTGAGGCCATGGACGTGGCTGGGGGTCCCTCCCAGACAACGGCCTCAGAGCCGTTTTAATCATGGTGACCCATATCACTGTGCTTATGCCTGCCGACGTGTGGCTGTTTCAATTGTGGCCAACCTTTTCATTGGGTTTCTAATTGTTCCAAAGGGGCAACAAGGGGGAGTCAAGGAGGTAGATATGGAAATTACCCCCAGGACCCTTACGATGAGGGAAGCTCCCTAGTAATAATCACCCTTTGATGCAAGCGAGAGGCAGAGGATGACTCACTAATTTTTCACAAAAAACCCCTTTTCCCAATGACTAAGTAACTTTCCTTTGAAGTCTGTGTCTTGCAAGCAGGAACCTACAGTCTTACTTCAAGTTGAAAACAGAAGGTATCCCTTTCTGATTGACACAGGAGCCCCAATGTCCTCAGTGAAATCTGACAAGAACTCTCCAATCTCTAAGAAGACCCAAATATTATCTGGCTTTCGAGGAGAAACCCATCGTTATCCAGTTTCTGATCCAGTTCCTGTCTATTTCCAAGGCTATTCCCTGGACCACCGCCTTGTGATTACTACCACATTATCCTGAAATCTAATGGGATGAGATCTCCTGTGTGCCTTTCAAGTCACATTTGCCTGTTCCCCTGCTGGTGTCCAATTTGATTCTGACTCAGGTGAATGCCAACTGGACATGTCCACTAAACCCCAATGGTGGTCACTTGACCCCCAAAGCTCTGGAAGTCATGTCACCCTTGCTTACAATCGGACAGTCCAAGATTTTTTTCAGGGATTTCATTGGTACTGAATGGACTATACCAATTCTGGCCAGATGGTGAAGCAAATTATGTTCAAATACTCACTCACCTATGGAAACAGTCCCTCACATCACCGGAAGGCCAATCTGCCTCTTCACACTAAAGACCTGGGCTCTTTGATCCACCGTGCAATCACCAGGGCTGATCCACACTGCTATCATCTGCAAACACTCCAAGGAGGGATAACTATCCTCTACTATCCAAATCCTACCTCTCACCGGACCACACTCCTGCACCATGAAAGTCGGGATGTCCTTGATTTGGTCCACCCTGATGTATGGGCTGAAACATCATCTCATGTTAGACTGACGGACCGCTCTAAAACCAAATGTTACTCTACCATCCATCTGCCAATGCCCGCTGAACCAACAGGCAATACCGAGCCTCACTGCTGTAATTGATGACTTTCTCCACCAAGACCACCTGGTCCCTTGCCAATCACCCTGTAACATTCCAATTACGGCTGTCCCAAAACCTGGCAAGCCAGACCAGTATAGACTGGTTCAAGACTTAAGAGCTACCAACACTTCATACCCTGGTTCCAAATCTAGCCTCGGTACCATCAGACACTACATTTTTCACTGCTGTTGACCTGCAACATGCTTTTTTCTCTCTGCCTCTTCACGAAGACAGTCAGTACCTATTTGCCTTTACTTTTAATGGCCAGCAGTTGATGTGGACTTGACTACCTCTAGCTTCATACATTCTCCAACCCTTTTCTCTCAGGCCTTATGGAAACAATTTCGGTCTGTCACCCTAACAGGTGGGTTGCACTGATCCAATATGTAGATGACCTCCTTGTTGCCAGTCTGAATGAAGAATCTAACTGCTCTGATGTCATCCTCCTCCTCAACTATCTGAAATGTCTGGGACATGTTGTCTCTCCCAAAAAGGTCTCAATTGCACAACGCCAAGTAACGTTTCTAGGTTTCATCTTGTCAGCTGACTCACGCTCTCTTGAACAGATCCGCATCACTACTATTGTCAACTTCCCGGTCCCGACAACTGCGAAACAGGTACGCCAGTGGCTGGGCATGATCAATTTCTGCTGACAATGGATCCGTAACACTGCCCTCCTTGTTAAGATATTGACCCCTTTTACTTCCTATGAAGATACCTTCGAGCTCTCCTCAGAGGCAAAGCAAGATTTCGACGCTCCAGCTTTGGGAAAGCCCCTCTATGACACACCTTTCCAACTTCACTGCACTATTCTGGATGACTGCACTTCCTCAGTTCTCACTCAGCTACATGAAGATCGACACCACCCGGTTGCCTATTTCTCCACTAAACTTGACTCTGTTGCCTTAGGACATCCCCATTGTACTCAGATCCTTACCGCTTTTTATCGTTGTTTGCAGTCCGCAGAAAACCTCACACTTCAGCAGGACATTGTCGTCTTCAGTTCTTATGCAGCGATCAATCTGTTGGGACAATTGTAACTCAATATTTGACTGCTGCTCACCAAAACCGTGATGAGGTTTACCTCCTCAACCCCCCAGCTGACCTTTAAGTACAGTACCATCATTAATCCTGCCGATTTCCTTGCGCATCCCCCATCACTTTTATCCACTCCAGATCATGACTGTTTTCTCCTCATCAATGAGGAAATCCAAATTCATCCAGATCTTTCCAACAGCCCTATTCCAGACCCTGACATCAATATGTTCACTGATGGTCGTTCTTCTGCTGACCATGCAGGGACTCACCTCTCAGGCTATGTGATAGTTGATTACCATGGTTCTGTCCTGGAATCAGCTTCTTTTGAGACTCCCTTTTCTGCCCAACAAGCTGAACTTTTTGCCCTGATTCATGCCTGTGTCCTCGGGACAGGCCTTCGTGTTAACATTTATACTGTCTCCCACTATACCTTCAGGGTTGTGCATGATTTTAGTCAGCTCTGGAAGAATCGTGGGCTTTTGATATCTTCAGTTCCTCTCATTTCTCCCCACCAGCTCTTCTCAGAGCTTTTAACCACACTTCTGCTCCCAAAGTAGGCTTCTGTTATCAAATGTGCTGCCTATACCACTGGCCAATCCCCTGTCGACACTGGTAATTGTGCTGCAGATGAAGTCGCAAAAGGTGTCCCTTGTGGCTATCTTATGATTGTGCTTAAAATGATGAGCCAGACTGAAAGCTCTGACAAGGGTGAGTTGAACTCTGACAAACTGATGCCAACCATTTAAAATGATGTTAGCTTACAGGGGGATGCCTCTGTCTCTGAAAAGCTGTTGTGGTCCAAGGCTGTTATTGTAATCTTGTTACTAAACTCTGGACCACTCCGGCTGGTCATATTCGTATATCTGATGCTGTTGCCTTATGGGTCATTAACTGTCACCACAATGCTACTCTTTGTGGTGCTCACTCGACATCTGACCTCCTCTTGACCATCTGGCGGCACTCTCGTCTCCAGCAGATGGCCCAAAGTGTCAGTGCTCGATGCCTCCTCTGCCAAGAACACAACCCGGGTAAGGGTGTGCCTTGCCCACTGGGCAGATACCCCTCCCTGAAGGACCCTTCCAAACTCTTCAGCTTGACTTTATTGAGTTGCAAAGATGTCAGCACCATAAGTACGTTTTGGTTATTGTTGATGCTTTTTTCTAGATGGGTTGAACCTTACCTCACCTCCCACACTGCTGCCAAAACCTTTGTAAATATTTTGCTCAAAGAGATTATTCCTCACTTTGGTGTTCCTTTTTGCCAGTCCTCTGACAATGGCCCCCATTTTATTGGTGATATTAATGAGGAATTATGCTCTCATTTTGGGATCCACCTCCAACTTCATTGTGCTTATTGCCCACAGGCTGCAGGGCGATAAAAATTGACTTCTGAGACAGGTCTTTTCTGGGTGAGGTTATTGTCTCTGGTACCGTTCCACCAAGGATGCACTCCTGTGGGTAAAATCCGCTTGTCCCCAGCCAAAACCATCTACAGTCAAGCTTTCTGCACACCTTGGAATGATGCCTCCTCCCCTATTAACTTCCATCACATGACTGAGGACATGTCCTCATTTGTTCCTTCTTTGACTAAACTTTTGTGAGGTCTTCACTCCCAAGTCTGTGCTGCCCATGAAAAGCTCCCCTCCCTCAGCAGCGTTCTGACCTGTTGAACCAGGCTCCTTTGTTCTCATCAAGAGGTGGACAGGCTGCGGTGGGAGGGGCCCTTCCAGGTTCCTCCTCACCACCCCGATTGCTGTTAAGGTCACCGGACGCTCCGCCTAGGTTCATCTCCATCATTGCAAGGTCATCGCACAGCCCCTTCCAAGGGGGGAGATGATGGAGATGGACACAATGGGGAACTGAGAGAGGAACCAGAGTCAAACCAGACCAAAGGAGATGTATGACAGTCTCGTTTCCTCCGCAGCTGCTTTGAGGGCAGTGTGCGGTGTGGTAGAGAGTCCAGGCGTGCACAAAGGATCTCACAGGCAGAGCCCTTCTCACCACGAGCCAAGCCATGTCTTGGTGCTTGTTGGAAAGTTCTGATGATGAGGCATTCTACCAAATGATTTTGACAGTCTGCCCAGAGAACCTCTCAACAGGTTCTGTCCTCTCCTTTTCCTGAAAGGTCTCAAGGTCACTATATGCTGACCACTTCCTGATGGACTTTTGGTCAAAGGTGTTTTTCTTCACTAATTCCTCTACGAAGGACAGGTGACAGGGAACGGTCCAACTACTCGGAGCGTTCCGCGGCAGCGAGGTCAGGCCCATCCTTTGCAATACCGGGGACAGGTAGAACCTCAGTATGTAGTGACAATTTGTGCTTGCGTACCGGGGATCCACACACAGTCTGATGCAGCGACACACAAATGTGGCCATCAAGGTGAGGGTGGCATTTGGTGTATTGTTTTCCCCCCATTGCCCAGAGCTTTGTACATTGAGTCCCTTCGGACCCTGGCCATCTTTGATCTCCATATAAAATGGAAGATGGCGCGAGTGATTGCGACTGCACAGGGAATAGGCCAGATCTGCGCCACATATAACAACACTGACAGTGCCTCACACCTGATGGTTTTTCCCCGCGATGGAGAGTGACCATAGCTTCCATCTGCCCGGTTTCTCCCTCACTTTCTTGATATGCTCCCCCCAAGACTTGGCACATGCTCCAGCCCCTTCGAACCAAATACCCAGCACCTTCAGGTGGTCAGTCCTGACAGTGAAGGGGATGAAGGATTGGTTGGCCCAGTTCCTGAAGAGCATGGCTTCACAATTGCCTCGGTTGACCTTGGCCCCCGAGGCCCGTTTGAACTGGTCACATATGCACAAGGGTCTGTGCATGGACAGAAAATGGCAACTTCATCCATGTACAGGGAGGCCTTAACTTGCAGACCCCCGCTGACAGGAATAGTCACCCCTCTCAGGCTCGCATCCTTCCTGATGGACTCGGGAAATGGCTCTATGCAGCACACAAACAAGGCAGGAGAGAGAGGGCAGCCCTGCCTGACTCCAGATCTGACTGGGAAGCTATCTGATTCCCACCCATTGATGGAGACTGCACTGAAAATGTTGGTGTAGAGCAGTCTGATCCAATTACAGGTTCCCTCCCCAAAGCTCATTTTGGAGAGAACATCTCTCATATACGTATGTGATATCCTGTCAAAGGCTTTCTCCTGGTCCAGGCTGATGAGGCAGGGATCCAACCCTCTGTCCTGCACATAGGCGATCGTATCCCTGAGGAGTGTGAGACTCCCAGAGATCTTTCTGCCTGGTACAGCACAGGTTTGGTCAAGGTGGATCACCAGTCCCAGAGCAGACCTGACCCGGTTGGCGATGACCTTTGCCAAGATTTTGTAGTCTGCATTCAATAGTGAGATTAGTCTCCAATTTCTGATTTCCTCCCTCTCCCCCTTTCGCTTGTAGATGAGGGTGATGATGCCTTTCCTCATGGATTCACTCATGGTACCTGCCCGAAGCATACTGACATACACCTCCAGCAGGTCCTGGCCAATCAAGTCCCACAGAGCGGAATAGAGCTTGACCGGTAAGCCGTCGCTTCCGGGAGTTTTATTCTTTTTGAAGGACTCGAGGGCCTTGGTCAGCTCATCCAGAGATAATGGCTGGTCCAGCCTCTCCCATGTTCTGTCGTCTTAAGACCTCCACGATAAAGGACAGGAACGACTGGGAGGCTGCACTTCGAGTCATACAGACTGGTATAGAAGGATTTGCTGATTCTTATGACGTCAGCCTGAGATGACGTTATCGAGCCATTTTCTTCCTTCAGGCTGCTGAGCACGGAGCTCTCTTTGTGCACCTTCTGGAAGAAGAAACGTGAGCACATCTCGTCCTGCTCCACCGAGCGGACCCTGGACCGGAAGGTTATCTTGGAGGCCTCCGAGGCAAAGAGCGAGGCTTGCTGGCCCTTCACTTCCTGGACATCAACCCCGTTGACCATTGCAGAAATCATTTTTGGTAACATTCCATGCATCAAAGGAATCCGTCTCTTGGCACACAAGGACATCATTGTGGCGTAAATGGTACACAATCTCTGGCTGCTCTGAATCTCACAGATAAACAGTCCCTTTTTGAGCACCAATGCCGGCGATGATGAGTCCACATAACAGGGTAAGCTTGATCTTCATCATATTGGTCATTTCTGGATCAAGGATTAGGATATCTAAAACAGGAGAAGAATTACCAATCAAAACATGCAGGTCTGCCAGCGCCTCAGCTAAATATATGCATTGTAAATGTACAGACCTGTCTATATGAATGATTACTCGATCTCTGTATACAAAGAAATGGAATGTTTATTTATGCATGGCATGACCAGTTGTACAGATCATCAAAATATTTTGTATGAATAAAGTATATTTTTGAAATAAAATAACTCAAGAAGATCAGACAGTTCATTTACAGAACAAGTCTCAATGGTCTTTACCCTGTCGAGGTGTTTTGTGCCAGTTTGATTTCAGTTGTGCTATTGTTGGTCCTGGTAAGCCTTGCCTTTATTCAAACGGGTCTAAATCAGCACATCGCAAAAGACAAAAGGGGGAAATGACATCCCCCTCAGCTTGACTACAACCAGCTCAGGAACTAAACAGCAAAATAAGACATTATCTAAACAGCTTCCAGACTGAAGGAATACACTCCTCAGATGATCTGATAACAGACTTCCTACCTCACAATAGCATCATCGCTCCTGCAGCCCCGAGGGCATCCACAGTGCCCTCAGGTACTGAAGCCCCACAAAGCCTCCCTAGACTGAGTGACACCCAGATACCTGACAAGAATACGCACCACCCTGCAGGCCCATTGGAACCAGGATACTGGACATTAGCACCTGCTCTCACAGAGGAACGGAACCTCCTGTTACAGTTATTACCTGATTGCTCCGACCGGCCAGCCGATTGTATTCCATTAAATGTAATTTAATTCATCTTGTCTTGTAATTAACACTGCACTACTGTAACACTATAAAAACTGTATCTGCAGGTTGGGGAAGAGAATCCTTGACTGGGCAAAGTGTCTGTTTCATATCAGTCTGGTCAATTTCTCTTTCCCACATTATCGAGAAATAAACTCGTGTTCGTCAATTTCACAAGATCGGTGTGTGGCCTCTATTTGTAATTGGACGATTCTCCGACAATGTCCTATATTGCAACAAGTGGCTCAGAGTCAAAATGTCATTTGCAGAGGCTGTGATTTTACATTTTCTTCCTCACTCTCTGTCCCGCTGTGTCCATTTCCTTCTGTCTGACCTCCCTCAGTCTTGGGTCTTCCTCCCCTTCTCTCTCAGCAAAGTGAGGACTGCAGATGATGGAGATTAGAGTCCAGATTAGAGTGATGCTGTGAATGCACAGCCAGTGAGGCAGCATCCGAGGAGCAGGCAAATCAATGCTTCGGGCAGGAACCCTTCATCCTGATTTCCCTCTTCCTCGGATGCTCCCTTTCTCTCTGTCCATCGTCTGGCCGTTTCTTTCTCTCTTCATTTCTCTCTCTATCTCTCTCTCTTCCTTTCTGCCTCTCCATCACAATTCCTCTGTCTGTCATCTTCACCGCCCCCCCACCCCCTCCTCCCCCATCAAACTCTCCAGACCATCCGATCATTATAAACCGTCAATGCTGTCATGTTTCAGGTCAGGTTTACAAAATGTCAGGAGCTCCCACATTTCAGAGACAGAGGTTTAAATCGGAGACAGTTTGATTTTCATTTGTGGGACTTGGGCGGTCACTGGCTGGCTAACATTGATTGCCCATCCCTATTTGCCCTTGAGAAAGTGGTGGTGAGATGCCATCTTGGATCGCTGCAGTCCCCATGCTATGAGTTGACCCACCATGCCTGGAGGGAGGGAATTCCAAGATTGTTACCCAACAATTGTGAAGGACTGGCGGTATATTTCCAAGTCAGGGTGTGAGTGGCTTGGAGGGGAACTTGAAGGTGGTGATGTTCCCAAGTACCTGCTACCCTTGTCCTTCTACATGGATGTGGTCGTGGATTTGGAAGGTGCTGTCGAAGGATCTTTGGTGAATTTCTGCAGTGCATCTTGTATATAGCACACACTGCAGCCACTGGGCGCTGGTGTTGGAGGGATTGAATGTTTGTAGATGTGGTGCCAATCAAGTGGGTTGCTTTGTCCTGGATGGTGTCAAGCTTCTTGAGTGTTGTTGGACCTTTGACCACTCACTTAATCCATCTTTGTCCCTTTGGAAACTTTCAAAGTGCTTGCACAGTTAGCTCTGCCACTCACCTTCATGTCATCCGCAAACATTGACGCTAAATGTCGTCCCCAACTCCAAATCATCTCTGTAAATTGTGAATAATTGTGGTCCTAATGGTAATCACTGAGGCAAACACTCGTCACTGATCAACAACTGGAAATGCACTCATTTATCCCCACTCTTTGCTTCCTGTCAGTTAACCTATCCTGTATCCATGCTAATACATGGCCTGGATGTTTAGCTTCTGCCAGAACCTTTTGTGCGACATCTTGTCGAATGAAGGAAGATCCCACACACAGTCTCACTGCATTCTAACAGAAGCACATCACACACACAGTTAGAAACCAGAGGCTGCAAGGATTGAGACACTGTCACCTCCTCCCCTCACATTTGTGTATCTGTCCAACTTCTCTCTGTCTCATTCTCTCTATCCCAGGATACCATCTTCACTCATGTGCTGGGAACTATTTCTCTTGCAATTTCAGTGCTCAGTGACTGGAGATTATCACTACCCACCCCCCCCCCACCAACCTAGCCCTTGTATCTATCCCCTGCCCCCCACATCCCTACCACCACAGCCCTCCAGACTGACTCCCATCCCTGCCTTTCCACACCCTTCCTCTCACTGCATCCCCATCCACCTGCACAGTGGAACTGATGGTCTACTGGTATTGTTGCTTGACTATTAATCCAGAAGCTCAGAGTAATGTTCTGGGGGCGTGGGTTCAAATCCTGCCATGGCAGATAGTGGAGTCTGAATTCAGTTTTTTAAAAATCTGGAATTAAGGGTTGACCATGAAACCATTGTCAATTGTTGGAAAAAAACTGATTCATTAATGTCCTTTAGGGAAGCAAATCTGCCATCCTTACCGGGTCTGGCCTCCATGTGACTCCAGAGCCTCAGCAATGTGGTTGATTCTCCACTGCCCTCTGAAATGGCCTCACAAGCCACTCAGTCATATCAATCGCTTGAAGGTCACAACCAAGAAATGAAACCCTGGACCATCTGGCATCATCCTTGGAACCGGAAAATACAACGGCAAAAACAAAAACAGCTCTGTTGACCATGAAAATCCTTCTTACTGACATTTGGGGGCTCATGCCAAAATTTGGAGACTAGCCTCACAGACTAGTCAAGCAACAGCCTGATATAGTTAATCTTATAGAATCATGCAATACAGATAACTCCCCAGACACTACCATTACCATCCCTGAATATGTCCTGTTGCACTGGAAGGTCAGACCAGCCGAGGTGGCGGCAGGGTGGCAAACAGTCGGGAGGGAGTTACCCTGGGAGTCCTTGACATCAACTCTGGACCCCATGAGGTCTCATGCCTTCAGGCTAAACATGGGGAAGGAAACCTCTTACTGGTTATCACGGATCATCCTCCTTCAGCTGATGAATCAGTGCTCCTCCATGTTGAACAACACTTGGAGGTAACACTGAGGGTGGTAGGGGCACAAAATGTACTCTGGATAGGGTTTTCAATGTCCACCACTAAGAGTGTCAAAGCAGCAGCATTAGTGATTGGGTTGGTTGGGTCCTAAAGGATATAACTGCTACACTGGGTCTGTGGCAGGTGGTGAAGGAATCAACAAAAGGAAAAAAAGATACTGGACATCATCCTTACTAACCTGCCACCTGCAGAACATCTGTCCATGACAGTATAGATAATAGTGACCACCGCACTGTCCTTACGGAGACAAAGTCCCACCTTCACATTGAGAATACCCTCCATCTTGTTGTGTGGTGCTATCACTGTGTTAAATGGGACAGACTTCGAACCGATTTAGCAGCTCAATATTGGGTATCCATGAAGCTCTGTGGGTCATCAACAACAGCAGATCTGTACTCCAGCACAATCTGTAACCTCATGGCCCAGCATATTCCCCACTCCAACATTACCATCAAGCCAGGGGGATCAATCTTGGTTCAATGGAGAGTTCAGAGTGCGTTTCTGGTTGGTGATCAGTGACGAGTGTTTGCCTCAGTGATTAGCATTAGGACCACAATTATTCACAATTTACAGAGATGGTTTGGAGTTGGGAACCACATTTAGCGTCAATATTTGCAGATGACATGAAGGTGAGTGGCAGAGCTAACTGTGCAAGCACTTTGAAAGTTTCCAAAGGGACAAAGATAGATTAAGTGAATAGTCAAAGGTTTGGGAGATGGAGTGCAATGTGAATAAATGTGAAATCATCCAATTTGGAATAACTGTGAGAAGGACTATTTCTGAATGGTGAAAGAAACTTGCAGCATGATGCTGTGCAGAGGGACCTGGGGGTCCTTGCGCATGGATCAGAGAATGTTAGTCTGCAGGTGCAACAAGTAATTCAAAAGGAAAGTGGAAGTTTGTCTTTCATCGCTAAAGGGATTGTGGTTAAAAGCAGGAATGTTACGTTGCAGCTGTATAGGGTGCTGGGGAGAACACACCTGGAGGACTGTGTGCAGGTTTTTTTTCCTGACTTGGGAAAGGATGTACTGGCACTGGAGGTGGTGCAGGAGACAAGGTTCACGAGGTTGATTCCAGAGTTCAGGGTGGTGGCTTATGAGGAGAGACTGAGCAGACTGGGACGATATTCCTTGGAATTGCCGAGAATAGTGGGGATAGTGGGGTAGGAGTGGATCTCATATGATCATATGAAATTATGAAGGGAATAGATTTTAAAAAAAGTAAAGAGGATGTTTCCACTGGCAGGTGAAACTGGGACAAGTGGGCATAGCCTCAAAATAAGAAGGAGCCGATTAGGGCTGAATTGAGAAGGAAGTTCTTCACCCAGAGGGTTGTGAATCTGTGGAAATCCCTGCCCAGTGAAGTAGTTGAGGCTTCCTCAGTGAATGAGTTTAAAGCTAAGAGAGATAGAGTTGTATTATTACTTCAGACAGTGCTAAATGGCAGTTGCAGGTGCCACTCAAATGTGGTTTATTGGTCAGCTGAGGCTAATGGGGGAAGGAAAGGGAGGGTTGGATTTTTCTGTCTCTCTACCCAGCCGTTTTCTTTATTTCCTCTCGGAATATCTGGGAGAGGCTCACTGGGATTTGTTGCCATTTTAATGGGGAGGTGGGTGAGTGGTCAGAGGGCATCATAGTGTGGGAAGGGAATGGGATCCCAACCCGCACCCCCCCAACCTCCCCCACAACATGTCCCACTCTCTCCTCCTACCCTTCTCAGTCTATCTGTGAGGATTGGGGGATGAACAGAAGGAATTGTTGCCATTGACTGGGACCTTATTACTGTTGGGGGGTTGGGGGATGGGGTTTGTTGAGAGGGTGGGGTTTTGGAGTAGGCTCTGGGATTGAGGAGGATCCTCAGCATTGCAAAGGGGCAAGAAATGCAGGATCCGACCCCCCCCCCCGCCCCCACCGACTCCCTTTTGGCCAATATTCAGGATGATATTAACCCACTCCGTCAGCAATTGGCCATTTTCACATTTTGCTTCTTGTGGGATCCCGCACAGCAGGGAGTGTGGGGGCGGGGGGTGAAGATGGGGTTGTTGGAGGGAAAGAGGGTTGAGGTGGTGGGGGGCTGGATCTGGAGGGAGGGTGTGAGGGTTTACTCCAGTGTTCACACCCAGCCCAGCTCCATGTTGAAACGGGAGAGTTTAGTATTTGCTGATGGCTTAGTGGGGATGGAGGGGTGGGGGGGCTGATGTTTTCACATTACAGCCTGTGGGATCTTGCTGTGTGGGGATAGACTACATCCATTTCCTTTACAGTAGTAGGGAGCAACAGTTTTCACATTCAGGCAATTCAGGAGGTGAGGGCAAGGGGTTCTGAACGTGGGTGGTGAAGGTACAGGAACCTTCAGTTTCATTCAACATGGAACCGAGGAAATTGGGGACAGCTGGTGGGATCCAGCTGTGCAGAATACCCTTCACTCCAATATCAGCCCCTCTCTGTGGGGGCATTGGGGAGGTGGGGGATGGTGGTGAATGGAGGTGGGCTCTGACAGGTTGTTGAAGGAATATCATGGCGCTCCGCATACAGCTACCTGTGGGATCTTGCTGTGCACTCCCTCGGCCTGCAGCTCACCCTCACATGTTACGCTAGCCTATCCATAGGGCCCCAGGCTGAGGTCACTGATGGTCTGATAGTGGTTAGGGTACACCGTCCCTCCATTTCGCCCATAGCTCTGACCCTCCCACCACCTCTCGTCATCCCCTCACCCTCCGAGACATGGCACAGAGATTGGAGCACAAGGCAAACGTGAGGCAGGAGAGGGCATTTCAATCAAAACGTGTGGAATGGAGAGAGAGAGAGAGAGAGATAAAGAGATTATTGAAATGAAAGGGGAATCTGACCAGAGATGAAGGTGTGGGTGGGACAGTGAAAGAGGAAGAGGGAGAAAGAGACAGAGAAAGAAAGACATTGATCGATTTGCGAGAGCAGGAGGAGAAAGCTGAACAGAGATGGACAAGTGGATAGTGTCAGACAGAGGGAGAGAGGAGTGAAAGAGAGAGACAGGGACACACAGATAGAGAGGTGCCTGTACCAGGGGAAGGTTCCTCATTAATATTTCATGTAGAAACTGCACCAATCCCGGATGGAGTGGGCACGGGGGTGATGCCCTTTGAATGGGAGTGGGTCAGGGGAACATTGGACTTGTTTTTTGTGCTTTTCTTACCCCCTGGAGTGTCAGAGAACCAGCTGGACGGGGCAGATTAAACCCAAGGGATGGTGGGGGCTGAGGTGGGGGGCGCGGGTGGTGGGAAAAGGGGGAGAGGGACACAAGTTGTGGTGAGTGACTCTCCACCACTGAGTCATTGCCCAGCCCCTCAGAAAATAAACCCTGGGGCAGTCAGAAAGCATTTGCCCCTGATCCCATTTGAAATCTGTTCCTATTCTCTGGGTTTAAGATCAGGGAGAGGTGCTGATTAAACATAGAGACTTTGGAAGTCAGTCAGTGATGGGATCTCGTTTACTTCTCCTCAGTTTTGTTTCAGAACATTTTAGCTTTGATCTGATCGATTTCCATCTCTCTCCTGGGGGGGATTTCTGAGAGACTGAACCTTGGACACTGAGGGAGAGACAGACTCTGGCAGTGGGAATGGGGGTGGGGTGTGGGGAGGAGGAGTTTGGGGCTGAGAGACAATAAATATTTCTGTCCCTGTTCCCCTCAAACAGAAACACTGCGACAGTTCTGAGGCAGTCTGAGTAACCTTCCCGTTCCTGGTCCCTGGGTTTAATATCAGGGGCTGTGTTGGGAGGAACCTGTCAGATTGTGGAGGCAGCGAGTGGTGGGATCTTGCTGTGCTTTTGGTGCAGGAGTTTGAAAAAAACGAATTAATTTTCATTTCTCTCTCAGTCCTTCCACCTCCCGTCTCTGAGGAGATTTGATTCGGGAGCTGAAACACGGGATAATGCAAAACAGAGAGAGAGAGACAATTATTATAAACTGTCCCATCTCCTGTCATTTATTTACACACAAACACACACTCCCGGGGGAGAACAATTGTGGGGCTCAGGCAGTCTCTGGGGTTTGTACCACAAGGGGGTGAGCTCTGGGGGGTAGAGGGTGTGGGAAGACAGAGGGGCAAAAAGGGAGCTGCTGCACAGTCTGATCCCACAGATTTCACTACCTCCCTCTCTCTCTGCCTCCATATTCCCAGCTGCCTGTCCCTCACACAGCTTTCTATAAATTCCCCTCTCTGCTATATCCTTCACATCTACCCCTGCCCACTCTCTTACCCTGTCCACAGGTTTTTCAGGAATTGATCTGTCGTTCAGTATTTCCGATCTTTGGCCTTTCCCACCAACCTCTCTCTGCCCTCTGTGATCTTGCTATTGCTCCCTGAGGGTCATTTGAGCCACATCCCCCTCATTCTCTGTCCCTCTCCATCGCTCATGCTCAATGGTATCTCTGTTTACCTTTCTCCCCACCGACTTCTTTCTTTCCTTGGGTTTCCATAGATTCCCCACAGGATGGAAGCAGGCCATTCAGCCCATTGATTCCACAGACTCCCCAAACCTTTCCCAGCTCTGTAACCCTACACTTCCCATGGCTTGTCCACTTAATCTGCTCATCTTTTGACTGTGGGACGAAACCAAAGCACCCAGAGGAAACCCAGGCAGACACAAGGAGAATGTACAAACTCCACACACACAGTCATTCAAGGCTGGATTCGAAACTGGGTCCCTGGCACTGAGGCAGCAGTGTTTACCACTGAGCCACCATGCATCTCTGTCTCTCTCTCTCTCTGTCTCTCTGGCCATTCGGTTTTTCTAGAACCTTCTTTTTTGGTGATGGCCATCATAATCAGCTCTGCCCTGAGACTCTCTTGAATTTATTTGATATTACTCGTACTTTCCACCATGAAGTCAGACACAAAATAATTATTCAATTCCTCAGCCATTTCCTTTTCCCCACAACTATCTTTCCAGCGTATTTTCCAGCGATCCAATATCCACTTTTGCCTCTCTTTTGCCCTTTATGTATCTGAAGAAACTCTTACAGTATTAGAACATAGAACATAGAACAGTACAGCACAGAACAGACCCTTCAGCCCACGATGTTGTGCTGACCACTGATCCTCATGTATGCACCCTCAAATTTCTGTGACCACATGCATGTCCAGTAGTCTCTTAAATGACCCCAATGACCCTGCCTCCACAACTGCTGCTGGAAACGCATTCCATGCTCTCACAACTCTCTGTGTAAAGAACTCGCCTCTGACATCCCTTCTATATTTTCCTCCAACCAGCTTAAAACTATGACCCCTCGTGTTTGCCATTTCTGCCCTGGGAAATAGTCTCTGGCTATCGACTCTATCTATGCCTCTCATTATCTTGTACACCTCAAGTAGGTCTCCTCTCCTCCTCCTTTTCTCCAATGAAAGAAGTCCGAGCTCAGTCAATCTCTCTTCATAAGATAAGCCCTCCAGTCCAGGCATTATCCTAGTAAACCTCCTCTGAACCTTCTCCAAAGCATCCACATCTTTCCTATAATAGGGCGACCAGGACTGGACGCAGTATTCCAAGTGCGGTCTAACCAAAGTTTTATTCATTGATATGTCTGGCTAGCTTACCCTCATATTTCATCGTGACCCTCCTTATATCTTTTGTTGTTGCCCTCTATTGGTCTTTGCAAGTTCCCAATCCTTTGGTCTCCCACTGCCCTTCCCCAAATGATCTGCTTTCTCTTTTACTTTTATGCTATCCCTGCCTTCCCTCATCAGCCATGGTTGCCTCATCCTCCCTGTACCATGCTTCTTTTCCCTTGGGATGAATCTCTGCTGTGTCTCCTGAGTTACTCCCAGAACCTCCTGCCATTGCTGATCCACTGTCTTTCCTGATACACTCCTCTCCCAGTCAATTCTACCCACCTCCTCTCTCATGCCTCTGTAGTTGCCTTTATTCAGCTATAATACTGTTACCTTTGATTCTATTGTCTCTCTCTCAAATTGCAGAGTAATTTCAGTCATATTATGATCATTGACTGCTGAGGATTCCTTCACCTTAAGCTCCCTGACCAAGTCTGCCTCTTGCCTGTAAGAATCTGTCTTCCAGTTTATATTATAGAACATAGAACATTACAGCGCAGTCCAGGCCCTTCGGCCCTCAATGTTGCTCCAACCTGTGAAGCCCATCTGAAGCCCATCTAACCTACACTATTCCATATGTCTATCCAATGACCATTTAAATGTCCTTAAGGTGACTCTACAATTGTTGTAGGTAGTGCATTCCATGTCCCTCTGAGTGAAAAAACCTACCTCTGACATCTGTCCTATATCCATCACCCCTCAATTTAAAGTATGTCCCCTTGTGCGAGCCATCACCATCCGAGGAAAATGTTCGCACTGTCCACCCTATCTAAACTCTTAAATTATTTTATATGTCTCAATTAAGTCACCTCTCAACCTTCTTCTCTCTAATGAAAACAGCCTTTCCTCCATACCAGGCAACATCTTAGTGAATCTCCTTTGAACTCTTTCCAAAGCTTCCACATCATTCCTATAATGCGGTGACCTGAACTGTATACAATGCTCCAACTGCGGCCGCACCAGAGTTTTGTACAATGGCAGCATGACGTCATGGCTCTGAAACTCAGTCCCTCATCTCATAAAAGCTAACACACCATATGCATTCTTAACAACCCTATCAAACTGGGTGACAACTTTCAGGGATATATGTACATGGACACCAAGATCTCTCTGCTCATCGACACTACCAAGAATCTTACCATGAGCCCAGTGCTCTGTATTTCTGTTGCTCCTTCCAAAGTGAATCACCTCACACTTTTCTGCATTAACTCCATTTGCCACCTCTCAGCCCAGCTCTGCAGCTTACCTGTATCACTTTGTAACCTACAACATCCTTCGGCACTACCCACAACTCTACCGACCTTAGTGTCTTCCACAAATTTACTAACCCATCCTTTGACAACCTCATCCAGATCATTTATAAAAATGACAAACAGCAGTGGACCCAAAACAGATCCCTGCGGTGCACCACTAGTAACTGTACTCCAAGATGAACATTTCCCATCAAACACTGTCTTCTTTCAGCTAGCCAATGTCTGATCGAAACTGCTAAATCACCCTCAATCTCATGCCTCCGTAGTTTGTGCAATAACCTATCATGGGGAACCTTATCAAACATCTTACTGAAATCCATATACACCACATCAACTGCTTAACCCTTCTCAAAACCCTGGTCACCTTCTCAAAGAACTCAATAATGCTGTGAGGCACAACCTATCCTTCACAAAACCATGTTGACTATCTCTAATCCAATTATTCCTTTGGAGATGATCATAAATCCTATCTCTTATAACATTTTTCAATACTTTATCCACAACTGAAATAAGGCTCACAGGTCTATAATTGCCTTCTTTAACAAGGGGACAATATTTGTTGTTATCTCTGGTTTGTTACCTGTGCCACGTGACAGTGAAGCATGGAATAGGGAAAGACATCAGCTGATCTTGTAGCTACAAGGATGGTGCAGGAGGGATGGTTTAAGGTATTTCGATAATTGGGGCTCATTCTGGGGAAGGTGGGACCTATACAAACAGAACAGACTTCACTTGAACCAGAGGGGTACTAATCTCCTGGGTGGGAAATTTGCTGGTGCAATTCGGGTGGGTTTAAACTAGCTCAGCAGGGGGATGGGAACCTGAGGTGTAATTGCAGTGCACAGGAGGATGAGAGTAGGGAGGACAGGATTTCAGGGTCACAGAAATGTGCTGGCAGACAGCAAGCTGATTTGAAGTGTGTCTACGTCAAGGCCAGAAGTAGCCAACATAAGGTAGGTGAGCTTGCAGCATGGATAAGTATCTGGGACTTGGATGTTGTGGCCATTTTGGAGACATGGATAGAATAGGGTGAGGAATATCTTCCAGGGGTTTAGATCTTTCATTAAGAACAGGCAAAGTGGTAAAAGAGGGGAAGGTGTGGCCATGTTAGTCAAGGATAGTATAATGGGAGCTGAAGGAACTTTTGATGAGGACTCGTCTACTGAGGTAGTGTGGGCTGAGGTTAGAAACAGGAGAGGAGAGGTCACACTGCTTGGAGTTTTTTATCGCCTCCGCAGAGTTCCAGGGAGGTGGAAGAGAGGATTGGCAAAATTATTCTGGGTAGGAGTGAAAGGAACAGGGTGGTCAGTATGGTGTCTTTAACTTCCCCAACATTGACTGGAACTGTGATATCTCTAGTACCTCGGATGGATCAGTGTTTGCCCAATGTGTACAGGAGGGTTTCCTGACCCAGTATGTCGAAGGGCTGACAAGAGGGGAGACCACACTGGATCTGGTGCTTGGTAATGAACCAGGCCAGGTATTTGATTTAGTTGGAGGTGAGTACCTTGGGGAGAGTGACCATAATTCAGTTATGTTTAGTTTAGCGATGGAACTGGATAGGTACATGCCACAGGTCAAGAGTCATTGATGGGGTAAGGGCAGTAATAATGCGATTAGGCAAGAATTAGGATGCAAAGAATGGGGTAACAAAATGCAGGGGATGCAGACAATGGAAATGTGGAGCTGGTTTAAGGAACAGATATTGTGTGTCCTTGATAGGTATGTCCCTGTCAGGCAGGGAGGAAGTGATAAGGTAACTGAACCGTGGTTTACTTCAGAAATTGCATCTCTTGTTAAGCAGAAGAAGGAGGTTTATGTGTTGATGAGGCAAAATGGTTCAGATGAGGCGATGAAGAGATACGGATCAGTTGGGAAGGATTTAAGAAGAGCAAAGAGAGGACACGAGCAGTCTTTAGCAAATAGAATAAAGGAGAACCCTAAAGCTTTCTATAGGTATGTGAGGAATAAAAGGATGATTAGGGTAGGAATAGGGCCAATCAAAGACAGAAATGGGAAGTTGAGTGTGGACCCTGTGGAGATCGGAGAGATCCTAAATGAACATTTCTCATTGGTTGTCACTCAGGAAATGGAAAATATTGGAGAGGAGAAGAATGAGGTATGAGATATTAGACTAGAAATGATCGAGGATAGTTACGAAAAGGTGTTATCAGTACTAAAAGGATGGGATTTATCTGAAGATTCTCTGGGAGCTGTGGAGGAGATTGCAGAGCCTTTGGCTTTGATATTTGAGTCATCATTGTCTACAGGTTTAGTACCTGAGGACTGGAGGATTGCAAATGTTGTGCCCTTGTTCAAGAAGGACAGTAGAGATGACCCAGGTAATTATAGACCAGTGAACCTTACTTCTGTTGTAGGAAAGGTTTTGGAAAGGATTATGAGAGATAAGATTTATAATCATCTCGCAAGCAACAATTTGAGATCAGATAATCAACGTGGTTTCGTCAAGGGCAGGTCGTGCCTCTCAAACCTCATTGAGTTTTTTTTGAGAAGGTGAACAAGTATGTAGATGAGGGCAGGGCAGTTGACGTGGTGTACATGAACTTCAGTAAAGCCTTTGATAAGGTTCCACACGGTAGGCTGATGGAGAAAGTGCAGAGGCATGGGGTTGGGGGTGATTTAAGAGTTTGGATTAGAAACTGGCTTTCTGAAAGAAGGCAGTGAGTGGTGGTTGATGGAAAATATTCAGCCTGGAGTCAGGTTACTTGTAGTGTGCCAGAAGGATCTGGTTTGGGATCACTGCTGTTTGTCATTTTTATAAATAAGTTAGACGCAGGTATAGATAAATTTGCAGATGACACTAATGTTGGTGGAGTAGTGGACAGTTTGGAAGAATGTTACAGGTTGCAGGGGGCCTTGGATAAACTGCAGAATTGGGCTGAGAGGTGGCAAATGGAGTTCAATGCAGCTAAATGTGAGGAGCTGCACTTTGGGAAGAATAACAGGAAGGCAGAGTACTGGATCAATTGATAGATTCTTGGTAGTGTGGATGTGTAGAGGGATCTTGGAGTGCATGTACATAGATCCCTGAAAATTGCCATCCAGGCTGTTAGTGCTTTTAAGAAGGCATATGGTGTGTTAGGTTCTATTGGTAGAGGGATTGAGGTCTGGAGCTGCAATATTATGCTGCAACTGTACAAAACGCTGGTGCGTCCACATCTGTGTACAGTTCTGGTCGCCATATTTCAGGAAGGATGTGGAAGCATTGGAAAAGGTGCAGGGAGATTTACCAGGATGTTGCCTGGTTGGGAGAGAAGGTCTTGTGAGGAAAGGATGAGAGGCTTGGGTCTGGTCTCATTGGAAAGAAGGCTAAGGGGGGATTTGATAGAGACATACAAGGTGATAGAGGATTAGATAGGGTAGGCAGTGAGAGTCTTTTTCCGAGGACAATGATGTCAGCTTGTACGAGGGGGCATAACTACAAATTGAGGGGTGATAGATTTAAGTCAGATGTCAGAGGCAGGTTCTTTACTCAGAGAGTGGGAAGGGTGTGGAATGCCCTCCCTGCCAATGTAGTTCAATCAGCCACATAAGGGAGATTTAAGCAATCATTGGATAAGCACATGAATGATGATGGGATAGTGTAGGGGGTCGAGCTGAGAATAGTTCAACATCGAGGGCCGAAGGGCCTGTTCTGCGCTGTATTGTTCTATGTTCTATGTTCCATTTGCTATCCTCCAGCCTTCTGGCACTATTCCTATAGACAATGGTGGCATCAAGATCAAAGCCAAAGGCTCGGCAATCTCCTCCCTGATTTCCCAGAGAATTCAAAGATAAGTCCCATCTAGTCCAGGGGACTTATCTATTCTCCAACTTTCAGGAATTGCTAACACCTCCTCCTTGTGAACCTCAATCACCTCGAGTCTTGGAGCCTTATCTCAGTACTCTCCTCGACAACATTGTCTTGTTCCAGCGTAAATACTGACAAATATTCATTTCAAGCTTCCCTATTTCCTCGGACTCCATGCACAACTTCCCACTACTATCCTTGATTGGCCCTAATCTTACTCTAGTCATTCTTTTATTCCTGATATACCTATTGGATGTGTTATGGGATGTTACTGCATTGGAATAGTGCCTGAATGAAGTTGCTGTATCTGGTCAGTTATGTTTTCCAATTGTTACGTTATTCTAAATTCCGTTTTGATTTGTTAAACTCTCATGTTTAAGTAAACTCTGTTTTGCTAAAAGTTGAGTAGCCTGACCAGCTGCATTACATCTGGAATAGAGATATAGAATCAAAGAGATGTACAGCATGGAAACAGACCCTTCAGTCCAACCCGTCAATGCTGACCAGATATCCCAACCCAATCTAGTCCCACCTGCCAGCACCCATCCCATATCCCTCCAAATCCTTCCTATTTGTATACCCATCCACATGCATTTTAAATATTGCAACTGTACCAGCCTCCACCACATCCTCTGGCAGCTCGTTCCATACATGTACCACCCTCTGCATGAAAAAGTTGCCCCTTAGGTCTCTTTTATATCTTTCCCCTCTCACCCTAAATCTATGCCCCCTAGTTCTGGACTCCCCAACCCCAGGGAAAAGACTTTGTCTGATTATCCTATCCATGCCCCTCATAATTTTGTAAACCTCCATAAGGTCACCCCTCAGCCTCCGACGCTCCAGGGAAAACAGCCCCAGCCTGTTAAGCCTCTCCGTGTAGCTCAAATCCTCTAACCCTGGCAACATCCTTGTAAATCATTTCTGAACCCTTTCAAGTTTCACAACTTTCCGATAGGAAGGAGACCAGAACTGCACGCAATATTCCAACAGTGGCCTAACCAACATGACCTCCCAATTCCTGTACTCAATACTCTGACCAATAAAGGAAAGCATACCAAACACCACCTTCACTATCCTATCTACCTGTGACTCCACTTTCAAGGAGCGATGAACCTGCACTCCAAGGTCTCTTTGTTCAGGAACAATCCCGAGGACCTTACCCTTAACTGTATAAGAATATCGATTTCACATCTGTCTTTAAAAGAATAAAATGCTAGGGTCTAAGCTACTGCCTTCAAATATTTGGAGGTGGTCTGGCCTGGCCCATAACAACATGTTTCTGTGTGTTTAGCTGTGTCTGTGTCAAGGCCTGTTGCATATCTGCACCTCAGTCTGTGTCTGTTTCTGTCTTTGTATGTGTATGAATCTATATCGGTCTGTATGTTTGTGTGTATAAATGTGCCTGTATGTGTCTGTATGGGATTCTCTCTCGAACTGTGTGTGTCTATCTCAGTCGAACTATCTCTGAGTGCTTGTAGTTATAAGTGTGTGAGGTAGTGTATATGGATGTGTGTATTAGTGTGTGTCTCCGTATCTGTGTGTGTGTGTGTGTGTGTGTGTCTATGTCAACCGAACTGTGTAATGTATCTGTGTGCACATACAATGGTCCTGTTGATGTTTATCTCCAAAAATGTGTCTGCATGTGTTTGTGCCTGTGAGTCTATCTCTGTCTGCAATGGGACTGGAGGAGCCTTTGAACGAATGAATGAATTAAAAAGTGATAAATTAAAGGCTGAGTCTCTCTTGCTCCCTTCCTGTGTTTAATGTGATACAATGCCACCCTCTGGTGGCCTTGACATGCCACTACAAAAGTGGCCGATCTTTTTCTTCGAAGCTTGTGAATCTCTCAGGTTGCTGGTGTCTCGTTCCTCAAACAATGTCTTTGGCGACACAGAGCAGTTTTGTCCGACTGATGTTGCATCATTGATGTGAGCAATAGGAGACAACAATGAGTGGAGGAGAGAGAGAGAGAGGGAGACATTGTGAGAGTGAGAGTTGTAAATGGAGGCTGAGGGAACAAGGGAGAGAGATGAATCCTGCTGAGGCCAGGTCAGAGAGAGTGATCCTGAGGTGAAAGTAAAGGACAGAGTGACTGAACCCCAACTCCTGAGCTCGGCCCCGGTTCCCTCCCCTTCCCTAAGGACCAGGACTTGGGGCCGAGTCTGTCTCTCACCAGCTCAGCTTATTCAACACAAAGATAAACAGTAAAATAGTTTGTTCTACTGTTTGGCACTTCTTAATGAACATTTTCATTATTTACAAATTGAAGTTATAGTTACAGTCAGGAAATGGTGCCTTTTCTCACAGGCCCCCAAGTTGTGAGAAACATTGAAATTTGTGGGTGGCACGGTGGCACAGTGGTTAGCACTGCTGCCTCACAGCGCCAGAGACCCGCCTCAGGCGACTGACTGTGTGGAGTTTGCACATTCTCCCTGTGTCTGCCTGGGTTTCCTCCGGGTGCTCCGGTTTCCTCCCACAGTCCAAAGATGTGCAGGTCAGGTGAATTGGCCATCCTAAATTACCCGTAGTGTTAGGGGTATGGGTGGGTAAGATTGCACAAACCAGCACTACAGTAGCGACATGCTGCTTCATTGCTGAAACAATGAACTGTAATGAGACAATCCTTGATGGATTGATTGATTAATAAGTGAATTTGATTGTTTGATGAATTTGGGTAAAGGGATATTTCAGCACATTCTTCAGCTGCTGTCTGAACTTAGTCTGGGTCACAGCGTAAATCGCGGTGTTTGTGCAGCAACTGAGGAGCTGCAGCATGAAGCCCAATTCCCGCACATAGGTATGTAGATACATAGGGGCATATGCCAATTTAGACATTCGGTTCCATATCGAATACAGCATTAACATTGACCATAACAGGATGAAATTGGCCGAGATCACAAACAACAAAACAATAGATTTTTTTCGGTTTCTCATTTGTGTATCATGGTGAGAGTCCCCATTGGTGTGAGTCCGGAGTCTCCTGCGGGCTCTGCTGGTCACTAAAATGTGTCTGACGGTGAAAACATTGAGCAACAGAATCAAGAGAAATGGGACACACGGGGTTAGAATGTGGTGGAGGAACTCGATTGTGATCCAGACACGAGAAGATAGAACACCGTTCCTTATGTAACAGAACCAGGGGGAGTTCGCCAACCGATAATGATCTGTGAGCATGAAATACCAGAAAATGTTCTTTAAACAACTCAGCACAGTCACTGTTCCCAGAACCACAGCCGCCGTTTTCTCACTGCAATATTTATTTTTAAGCTTCTGGCAACAAATGGCCACAAACCGATCAAAGGTGAAAGTGACAGTGAACCAGACAGAACAGTCAGTGGCTGCATAAAGCAGGACGGCGTGGATATTACACACGGGGATGTCCCACAGGAAATAAAACTGCTCCCGATAAATAATGGGAATGTGTCTCAATATCAGATCGAGGATAATGATCAGGAGATCCGCCACTGCCATTGCCCCCAGGTAACGGCTGACACATGGAGACAATCCACAATCTTTATAAAGCAGGACGAAGATCGTCATGCAGTTAACTGTGAGGAAGAAAAACCAACAATTTATACATCAGCCTGATGGACATTTTCCAAATGATTGAGATCAGAGTGAGATTTTCAAAATGAACTGTTCAGACATATACTGATGCAATTTGTGCTGGAATAATACATGGTAAATTCCGAATTACTAACAGAAATGTGATGTAATACAGAAGAAACCCTCCCTCCCTAAACACACAGACATGTATCCATAAGAATAGATGTTTTCTAGAACATTCCCAAAGACTTGGTCACTGCTTAACCATTCCTAATACAGAGGGTAAACATTGCCGTCCTGAAGGATTCTCTCCCAGTTCGCTGGAAATTTCTGTCTTTTAGTTTAAATTGTGTTCAATTCTCCGATGTGAAGAAATGTAAACACAGGGGAAACCCCTTCAACTGCCTGAGGAGACTTCAAAACAGTGATTCTTTCTCCATGGGACGGGGTCATTTCCCTTGGGATCTTATGGTCTTTCAAGTAGATGTCATCTGGCTGTTGCTCATAGAATATTCTGGAGAATGTCAGTTGTAGATTATTCAATGAAATGTCCTGGAGAATCCCAGTTATGAATTTACCACGGAATGTAAGTGATAGAATTTTCCAAGAAATGTCAGTTATAGATTGTTCCGGTGAAGATCGCTTGTAGAATGTTCGAAAAATGTTGGTTACGGAATGTTCCAGGGAATGTTGGTTATAGAATGTTCCAGAGAATGTCAGGAAGAGAATGTTCCTGGAATGTTAGTTAGAGAATGTTCTGGACAATATTGGTTGGAGAAGGTGATAGGGTCATAAAAAGCCACATCACTGTCCATTAAGTTTGGTGAAATCCACTCGGCCTCACAGTGAAAATCTCTCTCCAAACCTGACTCAACTGGCACTTTGTGCACAGAAACAATAAGATTAAGCTAAAAACTTGATCATTTGATGTAAGATGATCTGTTTACAATCATACAGATGTCATCCTTTATTTGGAGATCCACTCCACCTCCTTTTATATTTTGTAGAACTCTCCCAAATATAAACGGTCCTGGCTGTTCAGTTCCAAATAACAGTCACCCTGTAGTGAGGTCTCTCTCATGTCATTAAATTGTATCTATTTACCTCAATGTACGGATTGAATTCCTCAATCATTTTTGAGAATGCAAAATATATTCAGATAGAGTGCCTTTCATTCAGGTTTTTAAACCATTATTCCCTGCTCCATTGTCACCTTTATTCCTCAGTTTGACTGTTCAGGAAACAGTCTGACATTGTCATTACACACAGAATCAAACTTGATGGGCAATGTTTGTGTGTGTACATTTGTGTAAATGTGTGCGTTTGTGCGTATGTTCGTGTGTGTATGTGGTGGAGGGCAAATGGGAAAGACATTCAGAAATAATATGCTCGGTGGAAATCAGTTTAAATATGAACATCTGGCAGGTAATTGGGTAATTGGCAGAGGGAGATTGAGAGGTGTTTAATGGACAAATGTGGTGAAGATTTTGAGAATGTTAAAATAAAGATATTTTAAGACCCAGTAACAATACAGATCAATCCACACAGGGGTGATGGTTGGTTGGGATTTTGGTGTATGATTGAATAAGGACCATGGTGTGTAACTCAGATTTGCAGGTTTGAAGTTGGGAATGTCAGCAGGAGATTATTAACATCATTAAAACTGTATTTCATAGCTCAAGGTTCAAGTAGCAGATGGAATGAGCCAGTAACGTATATTCTAGAGGTATGAGTAGTTAAAATTAGAAATGGTCAAGGTATTGGGTCAGGAATCAGCTCATGGCTGAAGGGATCAACACAGTTGTGATTCATTTGTTTCAGCCTCAGATATTGGCCAGGGATGGGATGGAGTCAGAGGAAGGAAATGGAGTTTGTAACCAGAGGAGAAGGCAGTGATCTCATGTTCCCAATATTTAGATAACAAGAGCAGTGATACAATGAATTATGGCTCAATCTGAAACAGAGTAGGTCAACATAGAGACCCATGAGGGACACTGCCAGGAGCAAAGAGGGACCGAGTGAATGAAAAAGACTTGCAGAGTGAATATCTGGAGTTAGAGTCTCAGCAGGACACAATAACAGCAGCAAGGATAAACCTCTCTCCAGAGATGCAACATCCCAGTCTAATGTTCTCAGACTCTCCATTGTTATAATATTCCAGTCTGTTGTTCTCAGATTCTGATCGCTCATTCCCCTCTCTCGGGAGCTGTGGATCCATGTTAGTGCTGTTGGTGATGATCTGCCCAAACCATGGGATAGCACATTGAACGGAGCCAATTTCTCAGAAAAGGATGGAAACCCTCCACTGGGATAATTAGCATCGATGGCTATTGACGTTAATCACAGTCACTGAACAAACAGGTTCAGCTAGCCCACTCCTTACATCACTTTCCGTATCACAATAAAAAGGGAATATTTACTTGGTTGAGGTGGAATGGATAAAGATTTCTGAGGGATGGAATATAAATCTTTCAATCTTTTTAATCTTTCTTCCTTGTATGTGGAGTAGTGTCTGTTACAGTGGAACAACAGGAGGGTAATCAGACCCTCTAAAGAGTCATAGAGTCATAGAGATGTACAGCATGAAAACAGACCCTTCCATTGTATAGGTCCATGCTGAACAGATATCCTAAATTAATCTAGTCCTACTTTTCTGCACATGGTCCATAACACTCCCAATCTTCTTATTCATATCCCCATCCAGAAACATTTTCAATGTTCTAATTGTAACTGCCTCCACCACTTCCTTTGGCAGCTCATTCCATTCATGCACCCCTCTCTGTTTGAAACAGCTGCCCCCTGAGGTACCTTCTAAAACTTACCTCTCTCACCCTAAACCTATGCCCTCTAGTTCTGGACTCACCCACCCCATGGAAAAGATCTTGTCTATTTATCCGATCAATCCCCCTCATGATTTTATAAACCTCTATAAGGTCACCCCTCAGCCTCTGATGCTCCAGGGAAAACAGCCCCAGCCTAATCAGTCTCTCTCTCTATAGCTCAAACCCTTCAAACCTGGAAATCTCCTTGTAAATATTTTCTGAACTCTTTCAAGTTTCACAACATCCTTCCAATAGGAGGGAGAACAGAATTACTCACAATATTCCAAAAGTGGCTGAACTAATGTCATGTTCAGCCGCAATATGCCCCCTAACTCCTACCGTTAATACTCTGACCAATAAAGGGAAGCATACAAAATGCCTTCTTCACTATCCTATCTATATGTGACTCCATTTTCAAGGAACTATGAACCCTGAACATTCCCCATGACCATACCATTAAGTGTATAAGTCCTGCCCTGATTTGCCTTTCCTAACTGTGGTACCTCATTTTTATATCAATTAACCTCCATCTTCCACTCCTTGGCCCATTGGCCCAGCAGATCAGGATCCCATTGTACTCTGAAGTAACCTTCTTCGCTAACTACTACACCTCCAATTTTGATATCATCTGCAAACTTATTTACTCTTCCTTCTATGTTTGCATCCAAATTATTTATATAAATGATGAATATCAGTGGACCCAGCACTGATCCTGTGACACACCACGGGTCATAGGTCTCCATCTGAATGACAACCCTCTATCACTGCCCTCTGACTTCTACCTTCAAGCCAGTTCAGGATCCAAATAGTTCGTTCTCCCTCTAGTCATGGGATCTAACCTTGTTCAAAAGTCAAGCATCAGGAATCTTGTCGAAAATCTTCCTGAAGTCCATACAGATCATATCCACCAATCCTCTTCATAACTTCTTCAAAAAAACTCAATCAAGTTAGTGAAACATGATTTCCCATGCACAAAGACAAGTTGACTATCCTTAATCAGTCCTTGCCTTTCCAAACACAGATGAATCCTATTCATCAGGATTTGATAGATAGTGCTTTCTAAGAGATTTCTTTGAGAGCAGTGCTAGCCCTTTTAGATGACGTGCTCTCATGTTCAATGGGATTTGCTCTGACTACTTTTTAAAATGTCCTTCCTTTTAAAACACCAAGACTTGTGTCCAATGTTGTCAATACAATTAAATACAAATTCAATTGGTTTTTGGTATCCTGGACATAACTTAAATTAATTGGTTAAATTTAAATCCAGTTTCATTAACACAAAAACACAACTCGAAGCCTTTGGTTACATTTTCTCAATCCTCAGCACTCTCTGCACCTGTCACCTAGTCACAGGCACAAGGGCTATGAAACTCTCTCAGCTCAGAAATACACCCTCTTTCTTGTAGTGACCAAACACTCTTTCAAATTCTTAACATCAATCCTTGCAGTTTATTCCCCTCTTACTCCTGGGCTCTAACCTTCTTCACTTACCTGTGAGCAAACATCACAAATTCTTCTGAAAATTGAAATATTCCAGTTCCACTGTTCTCATTTGTCAATGTCAGAAACAACATTCTCCACAAACGCCAGCAGATTTATCAAAGATAATTTCCCTTTTGTGAATCTGGGCCGACTCTGCTAAGTTATACCATTATTTGCCAATTATCCAGTTATCACATACCTTACAAAACATGCTAATACTTTCCTCAAAACTGATGTCAAGTTATCCACAATTTTGTTTTCTGTTTTCCCTCTGCACCATGTTTGAAATATTTACAGCCACAGCAGCTACTCACTACTGTGCAGGATCTTTCCCAGAATCGGAAAAACTTTGAAGAACTTTGACTTCCCTCAATACTCAGGGAAGTGCCTCATAGAACCAAGGAATTTATAGGACCAAAAGAGGCCATTGACCCATCATCTCTATACTGGCTCTCAGCATGCTCTTGTCTGCAGCCCCATCTCCACAGTCCTCATAATTCATTACTCATTTGACAATAGACAATAGGTGCAGGAGTAGGCCATTCTGCCCTTTGAGCCTGCACCACCATTCAATATGATCGTGGCTGATCATCCTTAATCAGTATCCTATTCCTGCCTTATCTCCATAACCCTTGATTCCACAATCCTTGAGAGCTCTATCCAACTCTTTCTTAAATGAATCCAGAGACTGGGCCTCCACTGCCCTCTGGGGCAGAGCATTCCACACAGTCACCACTCTCTGGGTGAAGAAGTTTCTCCTCATCTCTGTCCTAAATGGTCTACCCTATATTTTTAAGCTGTGTCGTCTGGTTCGGCACTCACCCATCAGCGGAAACATGTTTCCTGCCTCCAGAGTGTCCAATCCTTTAATAATCTTATATGTCTCAATCATATCCCATCACAGTCTTCTCAACTCAAGGGTATACAAGCCCAGTCGCTCCAGTCTTTCAGTGTAAGGTAATCCCACTATTCCAGGAATTGACCTCGTGAACCTATGCTGCACTCCCTCAATAGCCAGAATGTCTTTCCTCAAATTTGGAGACCAGAACTGCACACAGTTCTCCAGGTGTGGTCTCACCAGGGCCCTGTACAGCTGCAGAAGAACCTCTTTGCTTCTATACTCAATCCCTCTTGTTATGAAGGCCAGCATGCTATTAGCCTTCTTCACTCCCTGCTGTACGTGCATGCTTACCTTCATTGACTGGTGTACAAGAACACCCAGATCTCTCTGTACTGCCCCTTTACCTAAAGTGATTCCATTTAGGTCATAATCTGCCTTCCTGTTCTTGCCACTAAAGTGGATAACCATACATTTATCCACATTAAACTGCATCTGCCATGCATCTGAACACTCACCTAACTTATCCAGGTCACCCTGTAATCTCCTAACATCCTCCGCACATTTCACCCTGCCACCCAGCTTAGTATCATCAGCAAATTTGCTAATGGCATTACTAATACCATCTTCTATATCATTAACATAAATTGTAAAAAGCTGCGGTACCAGTACTGATCTCTGCGGTACCGCACTGGTCACTGCCTGCCATTCCAAAATGGAGCCGTTTATCACTACTCTTTGTCTCCTATCAGCCAACCAACTTTCAATCCAAATTAGTACTTTTGCCCCCAATACCATGCACCCTAATTTTGCTCACTAACCTCCTATGTGAGACTTTATCAAAAGCTTTCTGAAAGTCCAGGTACACTACATCTACTGGATCTCCCTCGTCTATCTTCAGAGTTACATCCTCAAAAAATTCCAGAAGATTAGTCAAGCATGATTTCCCCTTCATAAATCCATGCTGACTCTGACCTATCCTGTTACTACTATCCAGATGTGTCGTAATTTCATCCATTATAATAGACTCCAGCATCTTTCCCACCACGGAGGTCAGACTAACTGGTCTATAATTTCCTGCTTTCTCTCTCCAACCTTTCTTAAAAAGTGGCATAACATTAGCCACCCTCCAATCTGTAGGAACTGATCCCGAATCTATTGAAGTCTGGAAAATAATCACCAACGCATCCACGATTTCTCGAGCCATCTCCTTCAGTACCCTGGGATGTAGACCATCAGGCCCCGGGGATTTATCAACCTTCAGACCTAACAGTCTCTCCAATATCAATTCCTGGCTAATATAAATTCCCTTCAGTTCAGGTCCTTCGGCCACTTTTACCTCAGGGAGATTGCTTGTGTCTTCCCCAGTGAACACAGATCTGAAGTACCAATTCAATTCTTCTGCCATTTCTTTGTTCCCCGTAATATAGTCCCCTGTTCTTGTCTTCAAGGGCCAGTCTTAACCATTTTTTTGCCTTTCACATACCTAAAAGAACGTTTACTATCCTCCTTTATATTATTGGCCAGTTTACCTTCGTGTCTCATTTTTTCTCTGCGTATTTCCTTCTTAGTAATCCTCTGTTGCTCTTTAAAAGCTTCCCAGTCCTCCATTTTCCCTATCTTTGCTATGTTATACTTTTTCTCTTTTAACCTTATATGTTTCTTAACTTCCCTCGTCAGCAACGGCCACCCATGCCTCCTCCTTGTATCTTTCTTCCTATTTGGAATGACCTGATCCTGCAACTTCTGCATTATACACAGAAATATCTGCCATTGTTCCTCCATTGTCATCCCTGCTAAGGTATTGCTCCATTGAACTTTGGCCAGCTCCTCCCTCATTGCTCCATAGTTCCCTTTATTCAACTGAAAATTAGTCACTTCTGATTGTACCCTCTACCTCTCTATTTGCAGATTGAAGCTTATTGTATTATGGTCACTGCTTCCCAATGGCTCCTTCACTTTGAGGTCCCTGACCAATTCTGGTTCGTTGCACAATACCAGATCCAGAATTGCCTTCGCCCTGATGAGCTCCAGCACCAGCTGTTCTAAGAATCCACCTCTGAGGCACTCCACAAAGTCACTTTCTTGAGGTCCAATACCATCTTAATTCTCCCAGTCTACCTGCATGTTGAAATCCCCCATAACAACTGTCGTAACATCTTTGCGACAGGCCAATTTCAGCTCCTGATTTAAATTACATCCGACATCCAGGCTACTGTTTGGGGGCCTGTAGATAACTTCCAAGAGGGTCTTTTTACCCTTAGTATTTCTCAACTCTATCCACACTGACTCTACATCCCCTGATTCTAGGTCCCCCTGCGCAATGGACCGAATATCATCCCTTACCAACATGGCCACCCCACCCCCTCTGCCTGTCAGTCTGTTCTTACGGTAGTACGTGTAGCCTTGAATATTCATTTCCCAGGCCCTGTCCACTTGAAGCCACGTCTCAGTTATCCCCACAATATCATTTCTCCAATTTCCAAGAGAGCCTCAAGCTCATCCATCTTATTTCTAACGCTTCGTGCATTCATGTATAGTATTTTTAATTTGTTACTGCCCTCACCCTTCCCATCAACTCCTATTTCACTCAACCTTACAGCATGATCCCTTACTGAGTTTTCTGCCTCATTTGTACAGTTGTCTTTCTTGACTTCCCTTGTTCTAACTTTCCCTCCAATTTCCTTCTTAAACATCCAGTTTGTCCCCCCGGCTACTTAGTTTAAACGTAGCTGTGTTGCAGTAGCAAACAGTTAAATGCGTGGCTACAGGGATGGTGCAGGAGGGAGGGATTCCGGTATTTGGATAACTGAGGTTCTTTCTGGGGAAGGTGGGACCTCTATAAACAGGATGGTCTGCACCTGAACCTGAGGGGCACCAGTATCCTTGGGGGGAGGTTTGCTAGTGCTCTTGGGGGGGGTTTAAACGAACTCTGCAGGGGCATGGGAACCCAGACTGTAGCTTTAGGGTGCAGGACCTGGAGTGTAGGGAGGTTAGGAATATGGCATCAATCTTAAAGGAGGGTGCCTGTAAACAGAAGAGTGGCTTGAAGTGTGTATACTTTAATGCCAGAAGTATACGAAATAAGGTAGGTGAACTTGCAGCGTGGGTTGGTACCTGGGACTTCGATGTTGTGGCTATTACGGAGACATGGCTAGATCAGGGACAGGATTGGCTGTTGCAGGTTCCAGGGTTTAAATGTTTTAGTAGGGTCAGAGGTGGGGGTAAAAGAGGGGGGTGTGTGGCTTTGCTTGTCAAAGATAGTATTACAGCGGTGGAAAGGACGATGGACGAAGATTTGCCATCTGAGGTAGTTTGGGTTGAGGTTAGGAATAGGAGGGGTGAGGTCACCCTGTTAGGAGTCTTTTATAGGCCTCCTAATAGTCCTAGAATCGTTGAAGAAAGGATTGCGAAGATGATTCAGGAGAAGAGTGACAGTAATAGGGTGGTTGTTATGGGGGACTTTAACTTTACTGATATTGATTGGGAAAGCTATAGCTCAAGTTCGTTAGATGGGTCAGTGTTTGTCCAATGTGTGCAGGAGAGTTTCCTGACACAATATGTAGATAAGCCAACAAGAGGTGAGGCCATACTGGATTTGGTTCTGGGTAACGAACCAGGCCAGGTATTAGAACTAGAGGTGGGTGAGCACTTTGGGGACAGTGACCACAATTCGGTGATTTTTACTCTAGTGATGGAGAGGGATAAGTGTGTACTACAGGGCAAGAGTTATAGCTGGGGACAGGGAAATTATGATGTGGTGAGGCATGACTTAGGATGTGTGGATTGGAAAAGTAGATTCCAAGGCAAGAGCGTAATTGATATGTGGAACTTGTTCAGGGAGCAACTATTGAGTGTCCTTGATAAGTACGTACCTATCAGGCAGGGAGGAAAGGGTCGTGTGAGGGAGCCGTGGTTTAATAAAGAATTGGAATCCCTTGTTAAATGGAAGAGGGCGGCCTTTGTAAAGATGAGGTGTGAAGGTTCAATAGGGGCGATTGAGAGTTATAAGGTAGCCCGGAAGGACCTGAAGAGAGAGCTAAGAGCAGCAAGGAGGGGACATGAAAGGTCCTTAGTTGGTAGGATTAGGGAAAACCCTAAGGCTTTCTATAGGTATGTTAGGAATAAAAGAATGACTAGGGTAGGAATAGGTCCAATCAAGGATAGTAATGGGAAGTTGCGTGTGGAGGCTGAAGAGATTGGGGAGGCACTGAATGAATACATTTCGTCAGTATTCACTCAGGAACAGGACATTGTTGTCGATATGAATACTGAGGCACGAATAAGTAGAATGGATGGCTTTGAGATATGTAGAGAAGAGGTGTTGGAAATTCTGGCAAGGGTGAAAATAGATAAGTCCCCTGGGCCTGATGGCATTTATCGTGGGATTCTCTGGGAAGCAAGGGAGGAGATTGCAGAGCCATTGGCCTTGATTTTTGTGTCCTCTTTGTCTACAGGAGTAGTGCCAGAGGACTGGAGGCTAGCAAACGTGGTTCCCTTGTTCAAGAAGGGGAGTAGGGATAATCCTAGTAACTATAGGCCAGTGAGTCTCACTTCTGTTGTGGGCAAAGTCTTAGAGAGAATTGTAAGGGATAGGATTTATGCACATCTGGATAAGAATAATGTGATCAAGGATAGTCAGCATGGTTTTGTGAAGGGCAGGTCGTGCCTCACAAACCTTATTGAATTCTTTGAGAAGGAGACTAAGGAGGTAGATGAGGGGAAAGCGGTAGATGTGGTATATATGGATTTTAGTAAGGCGTTTGATAAGGTCCCCCATGGTAGGCTACTGCAGAAAATACCGAGATATGGCATTGAGGGTGAGTTGGAGGTTTGGATTAGGAATTGGCTGGCTGGAAGAAGACAGAGGGTAGTAGTTGATGGCAAAGGTTCATCTTGGAGTGCCGTCACTCGCGGTGTTCCGCAAGGATCTGTTTTGGGACCATTGCTATTTGTCATTTTTATAAATGACCTGGAGGAAGGGTGAGCAAGTTTGCGGATGATACGAAAGTCGGAGGAGTTGTAGACAGTGAGGAAGGATGTGGCAGGTTACAGCGGGATATAGAGAAGCTGCAGAGCTGGGCAGAAAGGTGGCAAATGGAGTTCAATGTAGCTAAGTGTGAGGTGATTCACTTTGGTAAGAGTAACAAAAAGATGGGGTACTGGGCTAATGGTCGGATACTTGGTAGTGTGGAAGAGCAGAGGGATCTTGGTGTCCATGTACACAGATCTCTGAAAGTTGCCACCCAGGTAAATAGTGCAGTGAAGAAGGCATATGGCGTACTGGCTTTTATTGGTAGAGGAATTGAGTTCCGGAGTCCTGAGGTCATGCTGCAGTTGTTTAAGACTCTGGTGCGGCCGCATCTGGAATATTGTGTGCAGTTTTGGTCGCCATACTATAGGAAGGATGTGGAGGCACTGGAACGGGTGCAGAGGAAGTTTACCAGGATGTTGCCTGGTATGGTAGGAAGATCCTATGAGGAAAGGCTGAGACACTTGGGGTTGTTTTCATTGGAGAAAAGAAGGTTTAGGGGTGACTTGATAGAGGTGTACAAGATGATTAGGGGGTTAGATAGGGTTGACAGTGAGAACCATTTTCCACGTATGGAGTCAGCTATTACAAGGGGGCATAGCTTTTAATTAAGTGGGGGTAGATATAGGACTGATGTTAGGGGTAGGTTCTTCACTCAGCGAGTCGTAAGTTCATGGAATGCCCTGCCAGTAGCAGTGGTGGACTCTCCCCCTTTATGGGTATTTAAGCGGGCATTGGATAGGTATATGGAGGATAGTGGGTTAGTGTAGGTTAGGTGGGCTTTGATCGGCGCAACATCGAGGGCCGAAGGGCCTGGACTGCGCTGTATTCTTCTATGTTCTATGTTCTATGTTCTATAAACCAGCCTGCCAGAATGCTGGTCCCTAACCTAGTAAGGTGCAAACCGTCTCTCTTGTAGAATTTATGCTTACCACAAAACATACTCCAGTGATCCAAGAATTTAAATCCTTGCTTCCTGCACCAGTTCCCCAGCCACACGTTCAAGTCCATTATCTCCCTGTTTCTGGCCTCACCAGCCCGAGGAACTGGAAGCAAACCGGAGATAACCACCTTGGACGTCCTGCTTTTCAGCCTTCTTCCTAGTTCTCTGAAGTCCCGCTGTAGTATGTTCTTCCTCTTCTTCCTGACATCATTTGTGCTGACATGTACCACTAGCTCTGGCTCTTCACCTTCAGCCTTGAGGATTTCCTGCACTCTGTCTGTGATGTCTTTAACCCTGGCACCAGGAAGGCAACACACCATCCTTAAGTCCCGTCTGCTGCCACAAAAACCCCGGTCAGTTCCTCTCACTATGGAGTCCCCTATTACCACGGCTCTGTGCGATGTCCAACTCTTCCGCTCTGTCTCCACTCCAACTTTTGATTGACAGACCTGGACGCCTCGTGGACTGGCAGTGTCATCCGTCTCTACTGTTTCCAAAAGATTCAACTTGTTCCTGACAGGTACTTCCCTCGGGGTCTCTTGTCCCTGTCTCCTCTCTGCCTTCCTCATCGTCTGCTCTCTTCTGCTCTCTTCTGGTACGATTGGTGTAATAACCTCGCTGAAGGTCTTGTCCAGAAAGATCTCGTTCTCTCGGATGAGCCTAAGTTCCTCGAGTTCTTTCATCAGTGCTGCAATATGCTCTGTCAGTAGCTGAACGTGCACACACTTTCCCCCCTTATACGAACCAGACACACCAGAGCCGTTGACCTCCCACATCAAAGCACGTAGCACACTGAACCAGCTTGGCAGTCATGTCTTCACCCTCTTCAACTGTGGCATAATCACTTCACTCAACCTCCTTGTCAAAGACTCCTGAGCTAAAGCCTCACTCTTCAATCCACAGGAATTTGGTGCAACAACTTACCAACTTTCGATGATATCAGTTTTTCAAGTAATTGCTCTTAAATAATTCTAATTTCCTGCACTTCCTCATCTTCATCAGTCACCCCAATAGTCAGAGGGAAATTGAGAAACAAACTTGTGAGGAGATCTCAGCTATCTGTAAGAATAATAGGGTGGTTATGGTAGGGGATTTTAACTTTCCAAACATCAACTGGGACTGCCATAGTGGTTTAGATGGAGAGGAATTTCTTAAGTGTGTACAAGACAATTTTCTGATTCAATATGTGGATGAACCTACTAGAGAAGGTGCAAAACTTCACCTATTCTTGGGAAATAAGGCAGGGCAGGTGTCAGTGGGGGAGCACTTTGGGGCCAGCGACCATAATTCTATTCGTTTTAAAATAGTGATGGAAAAGGATAGACTGGATGTAAAAGTTGAAGTTCTAAATTGGAGGAGGGCCAATTTTGACGGTATTAGGCAAGAAGTTTCAAAAGCTGATTGGAGGCAGATGTTCGCAGGTTAAGGCACAGCTGGAAAATGGAAAGCCTTCAGAAATGAGATAACAAGAATCCAGAGAAAGTATATTCCTGTTAGGGTGAAAGGAAAGGCTGGAAGGTAAAGGGAATGCTGGATGACTAAGGAAATTGAGGGTTTGGTTAAGAAAAAGATGGAAGCTTTTATCAGATATAGACAGGATAGATTGTGTGAATCCTTAGAAGAGTATAAAGAAAGTAAGAGTATACTTAAGAGGGAAATCAGGAGGGCAAAACGGGGACATGAGATAGCTTTGGCAAATAGAATTAAGGAGAATCCAAAGGGTTTTTACAAATATATTCAGGACAAAAGGGTAACTAGGAGGAGAATAGGGCCCCTCCAAGATCAGCAAGGTGGCCTTTGTGTGGAGAAAATGGGGCAGATACTAAATGAGTATTTTGCATCAGTATTTAATGTGGAAAAGGATATGGAAGATACAGACTGTAGGGAAATAGATGGTGACATCTTGCAAAATGTCCATATTACAGAGGAGGAAGTGCTGGATGTCTTGAAACAGTTAAAAGTGGATAAATCCCCAGGACCTGATCAGGTGTACCCGAGAACTCTGTGGGAAGCTAGAGAAGTGATTGCTGGGCCTCTCGCTGAGATATTTGTATCATCGATATTCACAGGGGAGGTGCCAGAAGACTGGAGGTTGGCAAACGTGGTGCCACTGTTTAAGAAGGGCGGTAAAGACAAGCGAGGGAACTATAGACCAGTGAGCCTGACCTCAGTGGTGGGCAAGTTGTTGGAGGGAATCCTGAGGGACAGGATGTACATGTATTTGGAAAGGCAAGGACTGATTAGGGATAGTCAACATGGCTTTGTGCATGGGAAATCATGTCAGACATACTTGATTGAATTTTTTGAAGAAGTAACAAAGAAGATTGATGAGGGCAGAGCAGTAGATGTGATCTATATGGACTTCAGTAAGGCGTTCGACAAGGTTCCCCATGGGAGACTGATTAGCAAGGTTAGATCTCATGGAATACAGGGAGAACTAGCCATTTGGATACAGAACTGGCTCAAAGGTTGAAGACAGAGGATGGAGGTGGTGGGTTGTTTATCAGACTGGAGGCCTCTGACCAGTGGAGTGCCACAAGGATCGGTGCTGGGTCCTCTACTTTTCGTCATTTACATAAATGAATTGGATGCGAGCATAAGAGGTACAGTTAGTAAGTTTGCAGATGACACCAAAATTGGAGGTATAGTGGACAGCGAAGAGGGTTACCTCAGATTACAACAGGATCTGGACCAGATGGGCCAATGGGCTGAGAAGTGGCAGATGGAGTTTAATTCAGATAAATGTGAGGTGCTGTATTTTGCGAAAGCAAATTTTAGCAGGACTTATACACTTAATGGTAAGGTCCGAGGGAGTGTTGCTGAACAAAGAGACCTTGGAGTGCAGGTTCATAGCTCCTTGAAAATGGAGTTGCAGGTAGATAGGATAGTGAAGAAGGTTTCCTTTATTGGTCAGAGTATTGAGTACAGGAGTTGGGAGGTCATGTTGCAGATTTACAGGACATTGATTAGGCCACTGTTGCAATATTGCATGCAATTCTGGTCTTCTTCCTATCGGAAAGATGTTGTGTAACTTGAAAGGGTTCAGAAAAGATTTACAAGGATGTTGCCAGGGTTGGAGGGTCTGAGCTACAGGGAGAGGCTGAACAGGCTGGGGCTGTTTTCCCTGGAGCGTCGGAGGCTGAGGGGTGACCTTATAGAGGTTTACAAAATTATGAGGGGCATGGATAGGATAAATAGGCAAAGTCTTTTCCCTGGGATCGGGGAGTGCAGAACTAGAAGGCATAGTTTTAGGTTGAGAGGGGAAAGATATGAAACAGACCAAATGGGCAACTTTTTCACGCAGAGGGTGGTACATGTATGGAATGAGCTGCCAGACGAAGTGGTACAATTGCAACATTTAAAAGGCATCTGGATGGGTATATGAATAGGAAGGGTTTGGAGGGATATGGGCTGGGTGCTGGCAGGTGGGACTAGATTGGATTGGGATATCTGGTCGGCATGGACGGGCTGGACCGAAGGGTCTGTTTCCATGCTGTACATCTCTATGATCTGTGGAGACAGAACCAACATATTCACCTCACGGGACATAGATACCGTATGTCACCTCGTGAATACCTCAGAAATGGTACTATGGCACCTGAGGGATATGACACCTATTCTTTTAGAATTAGAGTCCCTACACTGTGGAAACAGGCCCTTTGGCCCAACAAGTCCACACAGACTCTCCAAAGAGTTACCCAACCAGAACCATTCAGCTATCCTATATTTACCCCTCACAAAGAACCTATGCAACAGATAATTTAGCAAGGCCAATTCACCTATGTTGCACATTTTTGGATTGAAACTTCCAGAATCAAACCAACTTCATGGTCAGTATCTGCACAGACCTCTCCCTGGTGTGAGGCTACAGGTTCTGCTGAAGCAAGCAACACAGCTCTGTGACCTCCTCATTGTCTAATCAAACTGGCTTCACACATTGCACCTGGAACAGGTATAGTATTGGAAAATATTCCTGGAAATCCCAGAGAGGAGATTGTAGTGCCCTGCTCCCCACTGTTTAGAGAGCTTCCCTTCTGTGCAGTCTCTGCTCTATTTGTTAGCCGTGTTGAAGACCCCAATACACTGTGAATGCCCTGCCCACACCTTGTTCAGAGTGGGGTCACCAGACCCTCAGCTTTCTCTGAATGAAAGCAGCAGCTGATAAACAAACCTGAGGGAACCATTAATAGAACCTTCACTGATGTTCCAGTGACTGGAGCAGGTCAAATCCATGTATACATGGTACACCCACATTGTGTTGAAAATGCCTTCGTTTTCAGATTTTTGACAGTTGCTGATGCACTGTTACATCTCTGCTCAGTCCCAGTGACCCGAAATATTCGCAGTTCCACTCTCAGTATAAGTATTTGAGAATTGCTGTCACGATGACAACACCACTATTGCATGGGGAGGTGATTAGAGAAGACGGGGAGGTGATGGTCCAGCCTGTGGTCTATTAATCCAGGGACCCAGGTAATAACCGAGACCCCGGATTTGATCCCTCCACGGCAGATGGTGGAACTTTAATTCAATCAAACATCTCGAATCATGAATTAAATTAAACTATGAAACCATCGTTTGTTGTCAGGAAAACCCACCTGGCTCCCTAATGTCCTTCAGGGAAGGAAATTTACCACCTTCACCTGGTCTGGCCTACATGTGACTCCAGACTCTCAGCAACAGGGTTGACTCTCAGCTGCCCTTTGAAATAGCCAAGTCAGTCACTCAGCTGGATCAATTACTACAAAGTCTCAGAGAAATGAAACTGAATGGGCCGAGGCACCTGCAGTTGGTCAAGAAGGAAGCTCAGCAGCATCTTCTCAAGGGCAATTGGCAGGGGAAATAAATGCTGGCGAAGTCAGTGATAGGAGCAGGAGAATCAACGTTTCGGGCATGAGCCCTTCTTCTGGAATGGGCATGAGCTCTTCTTCTCCTGAAGAATGGCTCATGCCTGAAACATCGATTCTCCTACTCCATGGATACTGCCTGACCTGCTGCGCTTTTCCAGCAACCCATTTTCAGCTCTGATCTCCAGCATCTGCAGTCCTCACTTTCTCCCAGCACCCAGCCTATGATACCCATGTCCCATTAGTGAACATAAGGAGATGAGCACACTCTGGGAAGAGAGGCAGAGGGGACATAGCTCAGTTTAAACTGCCCTGACTTTGATTCAGGTAATAACCAAGACCCCAGATTGATCCCACCATGGCAGATGGTGGAATTTGAATTCAATCAAACATCTGGAATTATGACTCAAATAAAACTATGAAACCATCGTTTGTTGTCAGGAAAACCCACCTGGCTCCCTAATGTCCTTCAGGGAAGGAAATTTTACCACCTACACCTGGTCTGGCCTACATGTGACTCCAGACTCTCAGCAATAGGGTTGACTCTCAGCTGCCCTTTGAAATAGCCAAGTCAGCCACTCAGCTGGATCAATCAGTACAAAGTCTCAGAGAAATGAAACTGAATGGGCCGAGGCACCTGCAATTGGTCAAGAAGGCAGCTCAGCAGCATCTTCTCAAGGGCAATTGGCAGGGGAAAGAAATGCTGGCCCAGTCAGTGATACCCATGTCCCATTAGTGAATATAAGGAGATGAGCACACTCTGGGAAGAGAGGCAGAGGGGACATAACTCAGTTTAAACAGCCACTTGGAATGATTTTCAGGAGTATGGGAAAAGGCGAAAAATAAATCAGATTCATGCCACATTTTATTTCCATCCCAGCCGATCAACAATCCCTTTGTTTGCTTCTTTTTCTCTCCCTCTCCCTTTCTCTTTCTCCTTCTGTTCAACTCACTCCTTCTCCTCTTCATAACAAACAATTCTGTCACTAAAATAATCACAATATTTCCCAGCTGCTTTCAGTTCTCACGTATGGTCAGTGGACTCGAAATGTGAACTCTGTTTTTCTCTCGACAGAGGCGGGCAAACATCTTCATTTTCCCCAACACTTTTTTTTGTTTCAAAACGGCAGCATCTTCCTTTGTTTGATTTAACCCTTAATGTTTTTGATTCCATGGGAATGTCAGGATCACTGGTAAGGACAGCGTTTGATGACCAACACTGATTGACCTTGACCTGAGAAGCCATTCCACAAGGCAGATTGGAGCCAAACACATTACATAGCAACACAAAAGCAGACCCTTCAGTCCAACCAGTCCATGCTGAACATAATCCCAAATTAAACTTTTCCTCCCTCCCTGCTCCTTGCTCAAAACTCTCCAAATCTTCCCTATTCATGTACTTATCCAAATCTCTTTGGAATGTTGTAATTGTACCCACTTCTACCACTTCCTTAGGAAATTCATTCCACATGTGAACCACCTTCTGTGTAAAAGCTTTGCTCCTCATGTCTTTAACATCTCTCTCCATTCACTAGAAAATGGTGCCCCCCAGTCTTGAAATCCCCCATCGTAGAGAAAAAACAATGATCGATACCTCTCATCCTTTTATAAACTCCTGTCAGGTTGCCTCTCCACCTCCTGCACTCCTGTGAAAAAGGTCCCAGTCTATCTTCTACTATTTGGCCTCAGATTATAAATTTAATGACATGTTTTGGATCTGAAGTCATACTTAACCCAAATCAGATACGAATGTTAGATTTCTTTCCCAAACAACATCAGTGAAACAGCTCGGATTTCAGACAAAATCGTGAGGGTCTTATGGTTGTTATTAGTGAAACTCACTTTTATTTCAATTCTTGTCATTTGAACTTATGGTCTGTTTTCAGTAGTGATAGGATATGAAACAGTGTCTTTAGCATATTAGCTTGTGTCTCTGAATTATCCTTCCAGTGACATTAATACTCTGACACGGTGTTTCTGTCATGGAATTACTTTCGAGCCAAGAACAAGTTTGTAATTGAAGTATTTACAACTGAAAGTGTGACCAGGAGAAAGTTGGAAAAGTAAAGTCAGAATGTTGTCAAGGCTTAGATAATTGTTTATTCAGCAACAGTATTGAAATGTAGGTGGAATCTGGTGGTATTATGGAGTCGGCAATGGACAGGTTTGATGATGGACCCAATACCGAGACATAAATCGGTTCAGGGCAAAAAGGGGCCTCGGCATTGTGAGCAGTCTGAGTATCAGATGCTTGTGAGGGAGGGGTCTGAAATTTGTGGATAATGAATGGAGTGTTTAATTGAAACTGAAGTTAATAGTTTCTGTCCTTGTCAAATACAGACAACAGAAATAGCAATGGAGTTCAACATGGTTTAGGGAAACAAATGAATGGAGAAAGACATAAAGAGACTTACCAGGAACACCAACAATAGCGAGGATGGGACAGTAACCTGCCTTAATAATCAGCAGTACACCTTGTATCCGATAAGGTAATAAAGACCAGGAAATGAAGTTAAGACCCAAAGATAAGCTCCTGTCCATTGTTGGAACATTCCAGTCCATTGTCCTCAGAGTCTGATCTCTCCTTTCCCTGTCTCTGCAGCTGCCGTTAGTGGTGGATGTGATGCACCCTTACTAATAGGAGAGGGAAAGCCTCCAGTTACACAATTAGATTCCATGGAGATCGACGTTAATCACAGTCACTGAATAAACATTTCTAGTTAACCCCTTTTCAATACAACTTTTTCAGTACACATTGATAACGGGACTGGACTGGATGTTGATATCACTGGCTATTGTTCTTATCTCCCATTGCCAATTGTTCAAGTGAAGTCAGTGGGGAGGGAGAATGATGGATGTTTCTTTTTCGCAGGCTAGATGATCCTGTTGTGTTTTCCATGCACAATGCTGCATCCAACAGCCCTCCTCAAACAAAACAGTCAAGAGGTTGTTACTGTGCTGATCACTCGATCAACCACCAACCAACAGATTGTCACCATAATTACTCTGACCATATGCAGGGAGTATGGATATGCCTGAAGGTTCCTTTCACTGCTCTAATAAGGCAACTTTGTAACTTCACCACAAAGTGCTCTTCAGCAATTTTTTTAAAAATAGCAAATAGCAAATATCTTATTGCAGTTAATTTGGTTTAAATCAGCAATATTTATATTCTTTGACTTTAGACCAAAGCTAAATGTGACATGTACAATAATTTTGTTTATTAAAACATTCCTTATTAAGGGATCAGGGACAGAATGAATTTGACATTGCCTCGGAGATACAGGGGAATGGGGCCTTTGACTGTGGAGATTGGAGGGGAATACAATGATATCCTCCAGTCACCAGTATTCAAACATCACTCATTCTGACAGATGGAATGAAATATAATGCAGAGCAAGGAGACAGATTACATTTGGGAGATGGAATGTCAATCGATAATCTGAATAGAACAGGAAAATTATAAATGTAATTCAGGCAATGTATTTTACAGACACACTTTTTCATCTCAGGGTAACAGGTTGATTATTCACATCTGCACAGGATATTCAGAATTAAAACAGGCAGAGACAACAAAACGTACAGGGGTGCAGAGAGATTCCAGGATAATAACAGGAGATATATAACTCAGTCTGTGTCAGTGCAGAGATGGTGGGCTGAATGACCAATGTGCTTTGCTGTAATTAGTCTCTGATATGTATTAAAATCTTTCGGAGTCTGAGGAGACAAATTTGTTCAATGAAGGCCACAGAGTGTGGCATCATCAATCCTGTTGTTTCATGAAATGCAGCTTCCACAAAATGCTTTTTCAAATAAAACCGATTTCCTGAGATTTGCATATTTGGATGGATATGAACAAAAAGAGTTTTTTTGGAACATGAAGAAGAAACAAACTCCGATGTCACACAAGTGTCACTGGCACAGCAGCTCAAGTCATGGACCATATTGGGCAAATATAACCAAGTTCAACCTCGAGACCCGTCAGAAAAAGCAATGGAAACCTGAAATACAAACAGAAAACGGTAGAGACATGCAGCAGATGAGATTATATCTGAATAGAGAAACAGAGTAAACATATTGACTCTGACATAAAGCTGTTGTGTGTAAGTTATATTGGCCTCAAAATGTTAATTCTGTTTCTGTCTTTTCACCTGCTGAGTTTCTCTCCAGCAGTTCAATTTTTGTGTCTTCTTTCTGAACTGTGACAAATTGTCTGATGTGAACAGGAACAGCAAAGCTACCGTGTCAGAGGACTCACGAGTATTAAATAAGAAATTACGAAGTTTCCATAATAAATGTCCCTATATCAATGAGGTGGTGCAATTTTATAACTTGTGATGTAAATGTTGATCTCAAAGGCATTGACATCACACGATCAAGCCTCTGACTGTTTGAAAACGAAGGGAATTGTTACCTCAATGTCATGTCGTGCTCCTGACGTTACTGGTGTCGCACTCATACAGCAAGGTCTTCCCTTTCTGAGACTTCAGAACAAACTGTGAAAACATAAAATATCTTGGTATTTTAAAACATCGGTTCATGGGTTTTGGAAGGCACTAGCAAGGGCAGAGTTTATTTGTTATTCCCAACAGCTCTGGAGAAGGTAACAGGGAGCTGCCTTCCGGAACCTCTTCTATCCAAGAGGTGCAGTCGTACACACAGAGCTGTTTGGAAGGGGATTCCAAAATTTTTAACAAACGATAGTGAAGGACCAGTAAATTAGTCCCTAGTCAGGATTTTAAGTGACTTGGAAGACAACTGACAGAGATTGGATTTCCCGTTTTCAGTCGAGGACATTGCCAGTGCAGAATTTTCTCCAATTCCCTTTAATCACAGTTTTGCTCAAGGTCCTTGATGTCACACTCAGTCAACTCAGATGAGGAGGAGGCATGATGGACACTTGACAGTGCTCAAGGGTGCCCTCATAAGAACAGGCTACAATGCTCAACTCATCGACTGCCAGTTCTGTTGTGCCATGGTGAGAAAGCGTAGTGACCTCCTCAGGAGACAGCCACAGTCTACAACAGACAGTGTACACTTCATTGTACAGTCCTTCCCTGGAGCCAAATGACTACGGCACGTTCTTTGCAGCCTGCAACACATTATCGATGAGGATGAGCACCTCGTCAACACCTTTCCTGTGTCTCCACTTGGAAAATAAACCTCCCTTATCAAACATTCCAGAACAGGTATGTACATGTTTAATTACAATGTACATCTCTCTCTACACTAGGCCCTTTCAAATCCCCAGGCTGTGTTCAACATGGAATTAGATATTCATTAAATCACGCTACATACTGTCTCCTGTTGAAGGGCTTATGCCCAAAACATTGATTCTTCTGTCCCTTGGATGCTGCCTGACCTGCTGTGTTTTTCCAGCAGCACACTCTCGACTCTGATCTCCAGTATCTGCAGTCCTCACTTTCTCCACATACTGTCTCCATCAGACACCTTGGAATAGGTTTGGCACAGGGTAGATAGAAATTAAATCCGACTCTAGTCTTTTACAATGAAAGTTCAGCTGCCTCATCATTGTCATTAAACAATCCAACGACAGAGACAACAACGGCTTCGACTCAATGTGGGGTTCCCTCTACTGCTTTGAACCGAAAGTAAAATTAAAAGTCTCACCTTATTGGGTCCATCGAAAATATCCCCTTGACAGGGACATACAGTCACAGAGTCATAGAGTCCGACAGGCTCTTTGGGCCAAACTGGTCTGTCTATTCCACTGCAATCCTTAAGGTGCTCCCATTCACCATGAACCTCCTAACTTGATTTGACTTTCCAAAATGCAAGACTTCACACTTATCTATATTAAACTCTATTTGCCATTTCTCAGCCCACTTCCCCAGCTGATCAAGGTCCTGCTGTAATTTCTGATAACCTTTCCCACTATCCAGAATGCCATCTATTTTAGTGTCATCTGAAAACTTACGAATCATGTCTCGTACATTCTCATTCAAATCATTGATACAGATAATAAACAGCAATGGGTCCAGCACCGACCCTTCATGCAGTCCACGAACCACAGGACTCCCAGCCCTCCAGTTTTTTGTGATTCACGCACAAAGACTCTATCATCGTTCCTTTCCCATCTTTTCTGCTAATCTGCATTCTCAGTCCACACCAGCCAACTCTTTGTTTATCACTGTCTAGTTAGCCTGATCTAAGTTTAGCACAATTGTTCCTAAAGTAAGTTTCGCATTCTCAAACTGAATCTTAATTCTACCTTCTTATGGGCACTATTTCCTCGGGAATCTTTTATCTGAGATCTTTAAATCAACCCGATCCAAAATATCCTGATTCCTAGTTGGATCCACGTACACTCTTCATGGCTACCTCTGCCAGTTTGATTTCTTCAATATACGTGAAGATTAAAATCACTCACGACTGATGTAATGTCTTATTTACATGCCTTTGTTATCTTCTAAGTTATTCTGTAGTGTACAGAATAGCTGCTATTATGGGGCCTGTAGTCTACGCCGACCAATAAATTCTTCCCTTGTTATTTTTTAGTTCCACTCATTTTGGATCTGCTAATCCAGATAATTTCTTATGATTGTATTTAAACAAAGCTACCTCACCTCTTCCAGCTTGTAGTTTTGAAATAAACCTGCATTTTTAGATCCTAGATTTGATTTCCTTGAAACTGTCTTTGTAATCGCAGCAAGAACATACCCATTACTTGATACTTGTGTCGTTAATTCATTTATATATTCTTTAGAATGTAATGCACATTTAAGAGCAATCAATTTTGCTGCCTCACCATATTCCCCTTTGACCCTATTTACTGCTTTCTTAAAAGCTTGTACACTCTATCCCTTCCTGTTGCACTCTGGGTGTTGTTATCTTAGTTATTCTGCAATGCCACCATATCTTTATGCTTTGTAAGCTGGGGATGTCCCTTCTCAAACACACAATACCCCCTCTAATTAGTGTGAACACCTCTACTTTGTCCCTAAAGCATTCCAGTGACCTGTTGTTAACTGTATTCTAAGGTGCCAGACTCCAGGCCAAAATAATAAAAATAACCAGTGATTAAGGAAGTGTGAAAACACAACATTTGTGGCTCATGGAAGAGAGAACTCTTCCAGTAGAGTCACCGGACTCGAAACATTAACTCTGCTTTCTCTCTACAGATACTGCCAGATCTGCTGAGTTTCTCTAGCAGTTTCTGTTTTTTCTTCAGATCTCCAGCATCTACAATTCTCTGTTTTTGTTTCTTTCAAACTTCCTATTTGCTAGTTTGTTAAATGATAAACGTTCCAGTTATAGAGTCACAAAGTTGTACAGCACTGAAATAACGTGTCCATGTTAAATTTTAAATTAATCTAGTCCCATTTGCCAGTATCTGGCCCTTTCTATCCAGGTGCCTACCTAGATGCCCCCCAAACGTTGTAATTGTACAGGCGTCTGTCAGCTCGGTCCACACATGCACCACCCTCCGCGTGAGAAAAGTCCCCCCAAATACTTCTCCTGTCTCCCCAAACCCGTGCCCCCACCCCAGGGAAAAAAACACTGTCCACCCATCCCATCCATACCCCTCATGATTCTACAAACCTCTGCAAGGTCACCCCCTAGCCCCCGACGCCCCAGGGAAAACAACCCCAGCCTATTCAGCCTCCCCTATAGCTCAAACCCTCCAACCCTGGCAACATCCTGTAAACCCTTTCTGAATCTTTTCAAGTTTAGCAACATCTGTCCAACAGCAGCGAGACTAGAATTGGACGCAGTTTTACAAAAGTAGCCTTACCTAGTTCCCACTTGTTAGATTTTACAAAGGTCATTCAAGCTGGACCAGGTTGGATGATTCAGTAAGCCTGTTCTGCATTCAGTTAGATCATGGCTGATCACAGATTATATGTAATCTCCACACTTTCTTATTTTATCCCCAAATTCCTCCATGCTTGTAGTCTCCAATAAAGGATCCTTTAGATACAACCAGCGAAACTAACATCATTTACAAAATATCATGCAAGAACTGTGGAAAACAAAATACATTGGACAAGCAAGCAGGAAACTTGCCACCAGAATACATGAACACCAACTGATCACAAAAAGACATGACCCACTATCACCAGTTTCTATACATACAGACAAAGAAGGATACCACGTTAGCTAGGACAACACACACACATGCACGCATTCTAACCAGAATTCCTTCAATTATCGCATCGATTTAGATCCCATCTACCTTCCCTTGGAAAAAAAGAACCGGAAATGACATCACCCACCTTAAGAAACCAAGACCTGTAAATAGAGAGGCGGGACATACCACCAGCACTTCACCAGAGACTCTCGCTGGTGATGCTCCCTAGCCATGGTGACAAAACATCTGAAAACAAACCTTCAAGCTCAGTGAGCTAACTTACATACTTATCATCAGCCTGAGCTACAAATCTTCTCAAAAATTGCTATGGATCTCAGTCTTGGCTGTACACAATTTAGTGAGCACCAGTCTGTCTTGAATCCAAACTACAAAACAGAATGCTGCAGAAATGGGATTTGTTGGTGGTGTTATTGAAATGAGGAGTTAAATAATGCTTATCAGACCCTGTACTGAGAAAGTGTCTTTGTTCTATATCTCATAGAGTAACACTGAGCGACTGAGTCAGTTGATCGACCTGATCGCAACATTCTTTGCTCCAGTGAGACACCCCTAGCACCCTCAAACTGTCCTCATGAGATCTGCCCTCCAGTCTCTGTAGCATCCTGGTAAATCTCCTCTACACCCTCTCCAAAGCTTCCACATCATTCCTGTAATGAGGCGACCAGAACTGAATACCATATTCCAAGTGTGGTCTAACAAGCGCTCTACGGAGCTGTAGCATAACCTCACAGCTCTGAAACTTGATCCCCTGGTGAATGAAAGCCAACACACCATATGCATTCTTAACAACCGATCAGCATGGGTAGAAACTTTAAGGGATGTATGGACCTGGACACCAGCATCCCTCTGTTCCTCCACACTGTCAAGAGTCCTGCCTTTAACCCTGTGTTCTGCATTCAAATTAGACCTTCTAGGCCAAAAACTCACTTGTGATTCTTTATTAATCGTCCTGAACCCCTCCATTAGATTGCAGTCAGTGCTTCACTCTTGTGTATCTGGTATTCTGTATCTTAAACCACTGCAGTTCGCCTCTGACTCGAGTCTCTAACTCCCTCTGGAATATCTGTAATTCTACTTAAAAGCCACCCCTCATCCTGTAGATTAAATTCTAGTTTGTAACTCACAACCAGTATCTATTATTCCACCTGTCAACCACGCTGAACTGCCTCAATTAGGTTCCAATCTGTAACTCACTCCTGGCTATCTGTGACTCCAGCCATAAATCCCCCCAAACCGCTCGATGAGATTCTGTGCATTAACTCACTCTTGATGGTCTGTTCTGAAATCAAGAAATGCTGGAAATCAGGCAGCATCCATAAAGAGATAGAAAGCTAACATTTCGAGTCGAGATGCCTCTTGATCAGAGCTAATGTGAAGAGTGGATCATGTAGGTTTTATACAGTCGTGTGGGGCTGGGGTGCTGTGGGAGGAAGGGTGTTAAAAATGCAGATTAAGTGATCAGAATCTGAGAATGGTGGAACAATGGTGTGTCTAACTTCCAAACTTGAAAGAACAAATGATCCCGGGGTGGAAGAGAGGGCACAGTGACAGAGAATGTAACAACTAAAGCTAAAAGGAAGGTCAGGAATGGGAGTGGGTTCACACTGAGGGTGTTGAACTCAGTATTAAATCCAGATGGTTGTAAAATGCCTAATCTGTAGGTGAGATGTTGTTCCTCCAGATTGCACTGTAGTTTGCTGGAGCATTACACCCACTATCACATGTATGCTGCCCCCTCTCTACTTCGCGTTAGCTTGCTCTCTCTCCATGCAGGCTGCCTGACCCACTGTGATCTCCAGCTGCTTTTTGTTTCGTGTTCCTGTGGAACATGAACAGTGTGACCAGGAAAGCTGAACACAATGTCAGTGACACTGAGTCTCAGCAGATCCCAGAGTCTGAGTCAGAGTTGTCTGCACCAGGGAGGGAGAGACAAGCAGCTAGAGGCCCCGGGGGGAGCACGATCAATTATTGAAGACCGTGGGTCAGTGAGCTGGAATTTGCTCTCTCTCTATCTCCAGAGATACTTTTTGTGATGCTGAGGATTTATAGCATTTTCACTTTCAGATTTCCCAGTGCCACACATTTTTCGTCACTGTTGTTGGGATTGCTCCCAGAACCCAGTCTCGAATTATTGTCGACCATTTGAAAAGCTGCTTTCCATCTGGATGTTGGATGTGGAAGCCTGTCCCTGGCCTCCTGCACAGGTCAGTTTTTTTTAGATTCGATTCCTTACAGTGCAGAAACAGGCCCTTTGGCCCAACAAGACCAAAGAGCAACCCACCCCCTACATTTACCACTGACTAATCCACCTAACACTACAGGCAATTTAGCATGGCCAGTTCACTTAACCTGCACATCTTTGACTGTGGGAGGAAACCGGAGCACCCGGAAGAAACCCACGCAGACACGGGGAGAATGTGCAAACTGCCCACAAACAGTTGCCAGAGGCAGGAATTGAACACGGGTCTCTGGCACTGTGAGGCAGCAGTGCTAACCACTGAGCCACCATCCTGTTTTTGTTTTTTTATCTCCATGGAGTGGAGAGTGAGGGGAAGCTGCTGGGTTTAACCCCCAATACTGCTGAGACTGACTGGCTCCAATAACTTCCAATGGGAGGCTGTCATGAGATGTATTCCCTGGGGTTAGTTGTGAAACTGAAAGGGTCTATTCAAAGTTCAGGAATTTGTTTCAGGAGGAGACTAACATAGACTGTGTTTGCAAGGACTGCATATGTAAAACTCTGGATGGGGAGGGGGAGAGCATGAAGAATTTCCACAAAGTTCCCCTCATCCTGATGGCCACATTTGTGTATGGCTGCATCGAGCTGTGTGTACACCCTCAGTACCCTAACACCAAGTGTCATGTGGACTGAGGCTCTATCTGGAGGAGAAAGTGAGGACTGCAGATGCTGGAGATCAGAGCTGAAAATGGGTTGCTGGAAAAACACAGCAGGTCAGGCAGCATCCAAGGAACAGGAGAATCGACGTTTCAGGCATCAGCCCTTCTTCAGGAATGAGGAAAGTGTGTCCAGCAGGCTAAGATAAAAGGTAGGGAGGAGGGACTTGGGGGAGGGGCATTGGAAATGCAATAGGTGGAAGGAGGTCAAGGCTGGAGTGGGGTGGGGGCGGAGAGGTCAAGAAGAAGATTGCAGGTTAGGAAGGCGGTGCTGAGTTCGAGGGATTTGACTGAGACAAGGTGGGGTGAGGGGAAATGAGGAAACTGGAGAAATCTGAGTTCATCCCTTGTGGTTGGAGGGTTCCCAGGCGGAAGATGAGACGCTCTTCCTCCAACCGTCGTGTTGCTATGGTCTGGCAATGGAGGAGTCCAAGGACCTGCATGTCCTTGGTGGAGGGGGAGGGGGAGTTGAAGTGTTGGGCTACGGGGTGGTTGGGTTGATTGGTCCGGGTGTCCCAGAGGTGTTCTCTGAAACGTTCCGTAAGTAGGCAGCCTGTCTCCCCAATATAGAGGAGGCCACATCGGGTGCAGCGGATGCAATAGAAAATGTGTGTGGAGGTGCAGGTGAATTTGTGGCAGATATGGGAGTGTCCCTTGGGTCCTTGGAGGGAGGTAAGGGGGGAGGTGTGGGCACAAGTTTTGCATTTCTTGCGGTTGCAGGGGAAGGTGCCGGGAGTGGAGTTTGGGTTGGTGGGGGTGCAGACCTGATGAGGGAGTCACGGAGGGAGTGGTCTTTTCGGAACGCTGATAGGGGAGGGGAGGGAAATATGTCCCTGGTGGTGGGGTCCGTTTGGAGGTGGCGGAACTGATGGCGGATGATACGTTGGACATGGAGGTTGGTGGGGTGGTAGGCGAGGACCAGTGGGGTTCTGTCCTCGTGGTGGTTGGAGGGGCGGGGCTCAAGGGCGGAGGAGCGAGAAGTGGAAGAGATGCGGTGGAGGGCATCGTCAACTATGTCTGGGGGGAAATTGCGGTCCTTGAAGAAGGAGGCCATCTGGGTGGTACGGTTTTGGAACTGGTCCTCCTGGGAGCAGATGCGGCGGAGATGAAGGAATTGGGAATATAGGATGGCGTTTTTACAGGGGGTAGGGTGGGAGGAGGTGTAGTCTAGGTAGCTGTGGGAGTCGGTTGGTTTATAATAAATGTCCATGTCGATTCGGTCACCCGACATGGAAATGGAAAGGTCTAGGAAGGGGACGGAGGAGTCTGAGATGGTCCAGATGAATTTGAGGTCGGGGGAAAGTGTTGGTAAAGTGGATGAACTGTTCAACCTCCTCGTGGGAGCACGAGGCAGTGCCGATACAGTCATCGATGTAGCAGAGGGAAAGGTGGGGGGGGGTTGGTGGTGCCAGTGTAGCTGCGGAAGATGGACTGTTCCACATATCCTACGAAGAGGCAGGCATAGCTGGGGCCCATGCGGGTGCCCATGGCTACTCCTTTGGTTTGGAGGAAGTGGGAGGATTGGAAAGAGAAGTTGTTCAGGGTGTGGATCCTGTCACATGGTTTTTGAGCAGGCTGTCAAAGCAATTTGACAGAATGCCTCATCACCAAACCTTTCTGAAAAGCAGGAGAAAATGAGGACTGCAGATGCTGGAGATCAGAGTCGAGAGTATGGTGCTGGAAAAGCACAGTGGGTCAGGCAGCATCCGAGGGGCAGGAGAATCAAGATTATGCCTGATCTGCTGTGTTTTTCCAGCACCACACTCTTTTTCTAACAGGCACCAAGCCATCGTTTTGGCTGGTGGTGTGAAGGACACTATCTGTGAGATTCTTTATATCTGCCTGGTCAGTCTGTGTTACCACAAGCTGCTCTTGAAGTGACCTCAGGAGGATAAGACTGTCACACATCTCCCTCCGAGATGTGCTTTCGCAAAGGAAATCTGAAGAGAGATGTCATGGATTTGTCGACATTTGTCCTGAGCAGCTCCGTGACACAGGACTCTGTGCTCTGTGGTGTGTTCCCTCAGATACATGTAAACCGGCCCCAGTACCCAACATTGTTCAGAAATGCAGTTATAGATTCATTGTAACTACCAAGAGGTCAAGCCCCAGTGTCATTTTCTTCTTTGTCTGCAAAACCTGTTGAGATCTGAACTTCTTTCGTAACTTATGTACGGAAAGATTTGCTTTTTTTGTACAAAGTATATTTTTGCAAATAGAAATTCTCAACAACAGTTCTAAATCAATTTACATTTAATTTTATTACTGGGACATGAGCAAGGTGAGAGAGCAGCATTCACAGCTGTGCTGCTGTGAGAGTTCTCCCACAGCACTGTTCATTGAGGATTGACAGGATTGTCAGACAGCAGCTGTCAAGAAACAGCAACATGTGTCCACAAGAGGGCAGTGTGTGTCTGGGAGGGGATTCTACACGTGATTTCCCCCCATACTCAGTGATCTTGACCTTCTTGGGAGAGGATCTGTCACTGTTATTCCTGTGATGTGGAGAGAGGAAGCAGTCTTATTGAGTATTCCACTGCTCTCACTGTCTTTTCCCATTGAGGGCCCAGGTTCCCCTACCCTGACGGACATTCGTGAACTAGTTGAATTTTTATGACAGTCCAATCAGTTTTCATGATCACTATTTCTGAGAGTCTTTCACACAAATTACCAAATTCAATTAACTCCATTTCACGACCTCCTTTACCCTTAAATAGTTCTCTTTCTCATACTCACCTTTTCTTTATTTAAATTTGATTTCCAGAGAATGAGAGAGGTATGTTTATCAACAAGGATTCCAAACAGACACCCCATCAAGATCTGAGAGTGAGACAATTCATCAGGATTTCAACGTTTGCCTATTTTGGGGTTGGAAAGGAATTCAAACATCAGTGTGACTGGAAATGCACCGAGACACAGACACCCAATGAGTGTCCCAGTGAACTGACTGTGGACAGGTCTTAGAACATAGAACATAGAAAATTACAGCGCAGTACAGGCCCTTCGGCCCTCGATGTTGCGCCGACCGCAGCTTACCTAACCTACACTAGCCCAATAACCTCCATATGCTTGTCCAATGCCCGCTTAAATGACCATAAAGAGGGAGAGTCCACCACTGCTACTGGCAGGGCATTCCATGAACTCACAACCCGCTGAGTAAAGAATCTACCCCTAACATCTGTCCTATATCTACCACCCCTTAATTTAAAGCTGTGTCCCCTCGTAACATCTGACTTCATTAGCGGAAAAAGGTTCTCACTGTCAACCCTATCTAAACCCCTAATCATCTTGTACACCTCTATCAAATCTCCCCTAAACCTTCTTTTCTCCAATGAGAAAAGCCCCAAGTGCCTAAGCCTTTCCTCATAGGATCTTCCTACCATACCAGGCAACATCCTAGTAAACCTCCTCTGCACTCGTTCCAATGCCTCCACATCCTTCCTATAGTATGGCGACCAAAACTGCACACAATACTCCAGATGAAGCCGCACCAGAGTCTTATACAACTGCAACATGACCTCAGGACTCCGGAACTCAATTCCTCTACCAATAAAGCCCAGTACACCATATGCCTTCTTCACTGCACTATTTACCTGGGTGGCAACTTTCAAAGATCTGTGTACATGGACACCAAGATCCCTCTGCTCATCCACACTACCAAGTAGTCTACCATTAGCCCAGTAATCCATCTTCTTGTTACTCCTACCAAAGTGAATGACTTCACACTTAGCTACATTGAATTCCATTTGCCACCTTACTGCCCAGCTCTGCAACCTATCTATATCTCGCTGTAACCTGCCACATCCTTCTTCGCTATCCACAACTCCACCGACTTTCGTGTCATCCGCAAACTTGCTCACCCAGCCTTCAAGCCCCTCCTCCAGGTCATTTATAAAAATGACAAACAGCAATGGTCCCAAAACAGATCCTTGTGGAAAACCGCTAGTAACTGCGCTCCAAGATGAACCTATACCATCAACTACTACGCTCTGTCTCCTTCCAGCCAGCCAATTCCTAATCCAAACCTCTAATGCACCCTCAATGCCATACCTCCGTAGTTTTTGCATTAGCCTGCCATGGGGTACCTTATCGAACGCCTTGCTAAAATCCATATACACCACATCTACTGCTTTACCCTCGTCCATTTCCTTGGTCACCTTCTCAAAGAATTCAAGAAGGTTTGTGAGGCACGACCTGCCCTTCACAAAACCATGCTGACTATCCTTGATCACATTATTCCTATCCAGATGTTCATAAATCCTATCCCTTACAATTCTCTCTAAGACTTTGCCCACAACAGAAGTGAGACTCACTGGCCTATAGTTACTCGGGCTATCCCTGCTCCCCTTCTTGAACAAGGGGACCACATTCGCTATCCTCCAGTCTTCTGGCACTATTCCCGTAGACAACGACGACATAAAAATCAAGGCCAATGGCTCCGCTATCTCCTCCCTAGCTTCCCAGAGAATCCTAGGATAAATGCCATCAGGCCCAGGGGACTTATCTATTTTCATCCTTTCCAGAATTTCCAACACCGCTTCCCTACATACCTCAAAGCCGTCCATTCTAATTAATTGTGACTCAGTATTCACATCGGCAACAATGTCCTGTTCCTGAGTGAATACTGACGAGAAGTATTGATTTAGTGTCTCACCAATCTCCTCCTCTTGACCCAGTTCCACAGCCTGACTAACATCACAACATTCACGGTGGGCAGAAAGAATATCCTTGTCCTGTGTATGGCTGAGGAATCAGCTGGTCCTCCCATATGGAGAGATATGAGGACCCCTGCTCCATGGAGTAACAATAGAAATGTAGGGACTGCTAAGTCTTTCAAATACCCATACCTACTGGAAATACATCAACACAGTCACACTGGAGAGAGGATGTACATTGGCTCTGTGTGTGGTAAGGGATTTACTCAGTCATCTGACTATCTGAGACATGAACTCACTCACACTGGGGAGAGTGCCCTGATTGTGAAAAAGGATTCAGTGACTCATTCAGTGGCACACCAGCAAGTTCACACTGGGGAGAAACCATTTTGCTGTTCTGAGTGAGGCAGGGCATTCTCCCAGTTTTCCCGCCTCAGGGCACACCAACTAGTTCACACTAATGAGAGAGCTTTCAAATGTTCACACTCTGTGAACAGCTGTAAAAGCAGATGTGCAGTGCTCATGTGCCAATGCATTCACACTGGGGGAGAGGTCATTCCCCTGCTCTGCTTGTAGGAAATGATTTGTTCCTTTAAAAACCCCGTGAGACACCAGCCAATACGCACTGGTGCGAAAGGATTGGAACAGTGATTGGAACAGATTCTACTTCTGTTCTGAGGTAGCTTTTTAAAAAGTCAGCATCTTTTCACTGATGTTCTCCCTGATATCACGACATATGAATTTCAAGGTTCCATCTGTTTTGCTCACTGCTGTCTTATTGTATCCTGCCATCTGTATGGGTCCCTTTGTCTCAGCCAGAAGATCTGGTTTCAAATCCCACCTGCTATGGAGCTGTGCCAGAGGTGTGTGAATTTTTTGTTAGTTCTTAATCGATGATTGAACCATATCCATTGGGGTCTGTTTCCGCTGAAGATAATGAACTCCAGCTCAGTTAAAGGGACCATCGAGGGAAGGGGGTGTGTGGTGGGGAATGGAATAATAAACTCATTAATTTATATACTAAGTCTGTACAATCACCATTCGTGTAAAATTGATTGATTCATTTACAGAATTCTCAAACACATAAAAAGTAAGTTTGCTGACTTGTTCGTGTCAGTTCCACGCATACCTTGTGTTGATCTGTGTGAAAATCCTGTGGTCTCTCCTGAAATAAATTTGTGTCAATTAGTTGTGAAGCCTGTGTTCCGTTGTCAAAATGAATGTGTGTTATGGCTGCTGCTGGTTTGAAACTGCAGCTCAGTCTCTGTGTGGATATTAAGTCTGGGCCAGTGTGTGAGGTGAGGAAGTGGAGAAGGAGAGAGACAGGCAGAAGCAGGTTAAAGTAGTAAGCTGCTATTTTCTCGCATATCAAATATGCCTCTTGGATTGCTCCATATATGGAGGAACTGTGCTCCAGGTACACAGCTGGGAGCTGACTGGAAAAGCTGGGATTTGGACAGAAAATGGTCATGGTGACAGACTTGATTTTTTTTTTAAGTAGGTTCTGGCAGCCACAGTTTGTTTTGCTACTCACCTAGTGCTGCAGACCACTAGGTGAGTAGCAGAGAGCTTATCTCTGTGTGTGTGAGAAAGAGAGTGGGTACTATTGGAGTCTTTTGTTCTTTTAACCTCCACCCACTGCATTCCCCCGCCCAATTCTTGAATCATTCAGACTGACACAAACTCCACGTATAGAGTCTGTCCCTCATGAGAGCAAAGGAGTGTGAAAAACTATCAAGGAAGTTCGGACCACTGGAATGGTAAGTATCCCCTCCTCAGTCTCTCCATGACTCTCAATAACTTCTGTTTGTCTCTTTCTTCTTTTTCCCTTTCCTCACTCTGTTTCTGCCTGACCCTCTTTCTCCACCCCTCTGTCTCCCTTTCAGGATACGTCTCTCTGTCAACCCCTCTCTTGGACTCTGTGTCTCTCTCTAGATCTCTCTGCTTTTCTTTCTGTCTGTCTGTCTCTCTCTCTCTCTCTCTTTCTCTCTAACTCTCCTTCATTCTATCTCTTACATTCTGTCTCTTTCTCTCTGTTTCTTTCCTTTTTTTTTGTATTTCTGACTTACCTCTTTTTACATTTTTTCTTTTGTTGTCTCTTTTGACTTCCGTCTTTTCTGCCCCTCCTCCCCAGTCTCTCTGACTCATTTTTTGCCCCATCTCTATTTTTTGCCTGGTGTCTATTCAGATCCCCACCCCCCCCCCCCCAGGTTTTGCAGCCCCTCCACAACTTACACACCCTGAACATTTTTCTGATCTTCCTCCCAAGTTTTGTGCTCCTACCAAATTTTGCAACATTCCCAACATTGCTCCTTCGCTCAAAATGTGTGCCCCAAATTTTCTCCACAGCTCTAAGTTTGGTGCCTCCCCCAGTTTCTGTGGCCCCTTTCAATTTGCTTGCCCCTCCCAATAATGTAGACTCCCCACATTTTGCATCCCCCATTATTCATCCCAGTAAAATTATGCTCCCCCCTCAGATATTTCATTCCCCAATGTTTTGAAGTGCAGCCCCCAAACTTTCTCCTCCCCAAATGTTGTGCTCAACCCAGCATGTTTTCAACTGTCCACAACTGAACAACCCCTGATGTTGCAGTGTCCTGAGTCCAATTTTGCATCCCCCAATTTTTCTGTGTCACCCACATTGAGCACCCTTCCCTAAGTTTTGCACACCCAAAGTTTTGTGCCCTCTGCCAAATATTGCACCTCCAAATGTTCCTCCTCCAAGCTCTTTCACTCCCTGATTTGCAGTATCCCCCAAAAATCATACAGCCCTCCACAACATCCTCGCACCAATTTTCTGCCTTCCATTCGTGACTCACCCTCGGTTTTGTGGCTTTTCCTCAAATTAACATCGCAAATGTTGCATCTGCCCCAATTTTGCACCCAACAATAATTTTCTGCCTTATACAATTTGTAGTCCCCTCAAATGTCTGCCAGTCCTGAAGTTCTTCCTATTTTTATGCCTACAAAAATTGCACCTCCACAAATATTTCCCCCCCACCTCAGACCCTTTTAGCCCAAATTCTTACAACACCACTCTTAGAAATACGGCACTCACCCTTCCAATTTTTTTTAGAATTCCTACAGTGTGGAAACAAGCCCTTCAACCCAACAAGTCCACACCAACCCTCTGAAGAGTAACAGACTCATTCTCCCAAACCTATATTTACTCCTCACTAATACATCTAACACACACATCCCTGAACACTATGGGCAATTTAGTGTGGCCAGTGTACCTAATCTTTGGATTGTGGAAGCACCTGGAAGAAACCCACTCAAACACGCGGAGAATGTGCAAACTCCATACAGGCAGTCGCCCGAGTCCTGAGTCAAACCCAGGTCCCTGGCGCACTGAGGCAGTAGTGCTAACCACTGACTCACTGTGCTGCTCCAATTTTGGAACTCTGTAAATTGTTCCTTCTCCATTTTCATGCCTGTTCCCAATGTACACCCACCTCACATTTTGAACAGCCACTCTCCCATTTTGAGCACACACTATTTTTGCCCCCCACCAATTACATGCCCCCAAATTTTGCAATTCTCTACCCCAGAGTCTGGAGTAGTTTTGTCATTGAGTATGTGGAAAGTGGTCATTGAAAAGTTTCTAAATTCCAATGATATTGATCTGGAGACCATCTGGGAGAAGCCATTACAGTGGAGGAACAGTGATTGTATCAAATGGTACAGCAGGCCCGATGGGCCGAGTGGCTACTGCCTGCGCTGAATACAATGTTTAAGATTTGATCGGATCATGAGATGGTGATTTTTTTTTAAAGCAATATCCCAACTTCAAGTTGGGAATCTCCGTAATGAACATGGATTTCTGCCTGACCTAACTAGTTATGAGGGCATTTTTCTCATTTACTGATGACACACTGTAGAAAACTTCTGAAGGCTGTAAAAAAGATCAGAATCGGGAAGCAAATGCGAGAGCTTCATCTGAGAATAAATGTGGAAACCTTTCTGGCAAAATGTGATAACTACTGACTAAGTGAAACTGTTGATGGGTTGTCAATACAGATTGTTCATACTAAAATTTGTGAATGGATTTTAAAGATTGTCCTGCTGTCTGCTCAACTGCATCCATCTCATGGATGTGTTCCAGCTTACTCTGGAGCTCACACAATTAATTTTCTCTTCTTGTCCTTCTGTGTAAAGCCTATTGATGATGTATTTGTAATCCCCATTTCAGTCTTCTCCAATCCCTGGCCTCCATCGCCCCCTGCTGTTTCTTCTCTCAAACTATCAGTGATTTCCTGGAGTATGTCACTGGCACTGCCCACTCCTGGCCTCACTCACAAACTTCTTCATCTGGCTTTACCTCGGGATTGATTTTCAAGCCAATGACTTCCACCACTCTGATCCCAGACAACTTACGGGATTTACATCTGCGAGTCACAGTCACCCCAAAAACAAAACAGTCAACTCGTCCTGTTTAAGAAAGGTGGTAAGGACAAGCCAGGGAACAATAGACCAGTGACCCTGAGGGACAGGATATTCATGTATTTGGAAAGGCAAGGACTGATTAGGTATATCACTCACGCTGCCCCCAGGTCATCTCTGCCCCCACGTCCATCTCCGCCCCCATGATCAACTCCGCCCCCATTCCCAGCTTCAGCCCCACACCAGGTACCAGTTCCCATGTCCTAGCTCCTAGCCCTGCTGTATTTTCACTATCCCTCCAGACCTCCCCCTCTCTGAGGATGAACGATCAGTCCTCAGCAGAGGCCACACCTTCATCCCCCTTCGCTCCCGGATCAATGAGTTCGACACGCGGCTAGATATCGAGCATTTCTTCTGCCGCCTTCACCTTCACGCCTCCTTTTTCAACCAGGACTCTCGCCCACCCTCTGACGACCCTGTCTCCCACCTCCAACACACCCCATCCACCTGGACACCCCGTGCTGGCCTCTTACCCGCCCTCGAACTCTTCGTATCCAACTGCTGCAATGACATTGACCACCTCAACCTGTCCACCCCCTCACCCACTCCAACCTCTCACCCTCACAACACGTAGCCCCCCACTCCCTCCGCTCCAACCCCAACCTCACCATCAAACCGGGAGAAAGTGAGGACTGCAGATGCTGGAGATCAGAGCTGAAAAATGTGTTGCTGGAAAAGTGCTGCAGGTCAGGCAAGCCTGAAGAAGGGCTTATGCCTGAAACGTGGATTCTCCTGATACTTCGATGCTGCCTGACCTGCTGCACTTTTCCAGCAACACATTTTTAAGCTCACTATCAAACCGGCAGACAAGGGTGGCGCAGTGGTAGTTTGGCGCACCAATCTTTACACCGCTGAAGCTAGACACCAACTCACGGACACCTACTGCCCCCTTGACCATGACCCCATCTCACACCACCAAACCACCATCCCCAGACCATCCATAACCTCATCACCTCAGGAGATCTCCTATCCACTGCCTACAACCTCAGTCCCACAACCCCGCACCGCCCGTTTGAACCTCCTGCCCAAAATCCACAAACCCGACTGCCCCGGCCGACCCATTTTCTCAGCCTGGTCCTGCCCCACCAAACTCATCTCTGCATATCTCGACACTGTCCTGTCCCCCTTAGTCCAAGAACTCCCCACCTACGTTCGGGACACCACCCACGCCCTCCACCTCCTCCATGATTTTCAGTTCCCCGGACCCCAACGCCTTATCTTCACCATGGACATCCAGTCCCTGTACTCCTCCATCGCCCATCACGAAGGCCTCCAAGCCCTCTGCTTCTTCCTCTCCTGCCGACCCACTGAACTGGTCCTCACTCTGAACAACTTTTCTTTCCAATCCTCCCACTTCCTCCAAACCAAAGGAGTAGCCATGGGCACCAGCATGGGCCCCAGCTATGCCTGCCTCTTCGTAGGATATGTGGAACAGTCCATCTTCCGTAGCTACACTGGCACCACCCCCTACCTTTTCCTCCGCTACATCGATGATTGTATCGGTGCTACCTCGTGCTCCCACGAGGAGGTTAAACAGTTCATCCACTTTACTAACACCTTTCACCCCGACCTCAAATTTACCTGGACCGTCTCAGACTCCTCCCTCCCCTTCCTAGACCTCTCCATTTCTACCTCGGGCGACCGACTCAACACAGACATTTACTATAAACCGACCGACTCCCACAGCTACCTAGATTACACTTCCTCCCACCCTGCCCCCAGTAAAAATGCCATCCCATATTCCCAATTCCTTCGCCTCTGCTGCATCTGCTCCCAGGAGGACCGTTTCCAAGACCGAACAACCCAGATGGCCTCCTTCTTCAAAGACCGCAATTTCCCTTCAGACGTGGTTGACGATGCTCTCCACCACATCTCCTCCACTTTCCACTCCTCCGCCCTTGAACCCTGCCCCTCCAATCGCCACCAAGACAGAACCCCACTGGTCCTCACCTACCACCCCACCAACCTCCAGATATATCGTATCATCCTTCATCATTTCTGCCACCTACAAACAGACCCCACCACCAAGGATATATTTCCCTCCCCATCCCTATCAGCGTTCCGGAAGGACCACTTCCTCCGCAACTCCCACGTCAGATCCACACCCCCCACCAACCCAACCTCCACTCCCAGCACCTTCCCCTGCAAATGCAAGAAATGCAAAACTTGCGCCCACACCTCCCCCCTCACTTCCTTCCAAGGCCCCAAGGGATCCTTCCATATCCGTCACAAATTCACCTGCACCTCCACATACATCATTTACTGCATCCGCTGCACTCGATGTGGCCTCCTATACATCGGAACGTTTCAGAGAACACCTCTGGGACACCCGCAACAACCAACCCAACTGCCCCGTGGCTGAACACTTTAATTCCCCCTCCCACTCCACCAAGGACATTCAGGTCCTTGGCCTCCTCCATCACCAGACCATGGCAACACGATGCCTGGAGGAAGAGTGCCTCATCTTCTGCCTAGGAACCCTCCAACCACAAGGGATGAATGCAGATTTCTCCAGCTTTCTCATTTCCCCTCCCCCCATCTTATCTCAATCCCAACCCTTGGACTCAGCACCGCCTTTTTCACCTGCAATCTTCTTCCCGACCTCTCCGCCCCCACCCCCTCTCCGGCCTATCACCCTCACCTTAACCTCCTTCCACCTATTGCATTCCCAACGCCCCTCCCCCAAGTCCCTCCTCCCTACCTTTTATCTTAGCCTGCTTGGCACACCCTCCTCATTCCGGAAGAAGGGCTTATGCCCGAAACGTCGATTCTTCTGCTCCTTGGATGCTGCCTGACCTGCTGCACTTTTCCAGCAACACATTTTTCAGCTCTGATCTCCAGTATCTGCAGTCCTCACTTTCTCCATATCTCACTTTATACAAACATAGATAATAGGAGTCTGAGGCGACTGTTTGATCCCTTGAGCCATGATTCAATATGATCATGGCTGATCATCGAGCTCAATACATTAAATCCACCCTCACCAATGCCCTGTTTAATCGCAGTGAGACATGTTATTCCTTTCCTCTTGCTATGAATGCCAACATGTAGTTAGCCTTCTTCACTGCCTACTGCACCAACACACTTCCTTTCAGTGACTGATGCAAAAAAACACCCTTCTCCCAATTTACAGCCATTAAAATAACCTGCCTTTCTGGTTTTGCTACCAAAGTGGAAAACTTCACATTTATCCACACAAAACTGTATCTGTCACGCAAATTGCCCACTAACGCAGCCAATCCAATTAGCTTTACATCCTCCTCAAAGCTGACCATTTAACATACCTTTGTGTTATCTGCAAATTTTGAAACATTACATTTTGATCTGTTATCTGCATTGTTGACATATCTTGTGAATAGCTGGGGTCCCAGTCCCAATCTCTGCAGTACTCCAGTCATTAGTCATCACAAAACATTGATCTAATCCTCCCTCACTCACATACAGAATGGCAGATGTTAGTCTGATTTTCAAAACTGACTGTATGGAGATTCAATTAGCAATTGTGAGTCACCAAATTATAAAAGCACAGAAACAGGCCAGTTGGCCCATTGTGTCCAAGCTTTCTGACCATGTGCCATTCTCTTACATTGTTTATCATCAATTAATCATCTAGTGCCCTTGATTGACTCTGCCAAAACCACTGTTCCATGTAATATCTTCCAGATCTAATTACTCACTGAGTGAAGTTTCTTTCTCACATCCATTTCCTTCTCTTGCAATGTATTTGCAATCGACCCTCTTATTCTCAATGCTTCTACTACTGGGAGGGAGTTGGTTGAGCCCAGTCGTCTGGGTCAATGGTTTGCAGAGCAGTGTGATGTCAACAGTGGGTTTAATACCCATTGCCAGTTTCAGGTTCCCATGAAGGGCTTTCCTTCTCAACCTCTTCCCTTGCCTGAGGTTTGCTGACCCTCAGATTAAATCATCACCAGTTGCTTCTCTCTCAAATGAGACAGCAGCCCCTTATGGTCTGGTAAGACTATGGCACCATGACATACTAGTCAGCATGGCGTCACATTATCTACTCTGGGTAGGCTGTGCATGATTTTGAAAACTTCTTTCAAATCTTCTGCCAGCCTTCTCCAATCTAACTTTCTGACTGAAATTTCTTCCAGCTGGAACCATTTATGTGAAGGTGGTTTCTCTAAACCACCCAGTACTCCTTCCAATCCTGCTCTTCAGCTGAAAGTAAATTAACCCAAGAACAGTCTCATGGTCCATTCTGGTGCCTGGGTCTCTTCACTCTGATAAACTAACTCCAGTTAAACACCAAGAAGAATGAAGCCGCTGTTACCAGTCCCTGCTCCAATTTTCATTCCTGATCGACTGCCTCGATCCCTCTCTCCTTTAACTCATTGTGATTCACAACTTGGTGCTGCATTTGATTCTGAGAGGAGTTGCTGATCTCAGACCAAAGAGAAAAGAACGTAGAAAAATACAGCACAGGAACAGGCCCTTCGGTCCTCCAAGCCTGCACCGATCTAGATCCTCTACCTAAACTTGTCACCTATTTTTTAAGGATCTGTATCCTCCTGCCCCTTGCCCATTCATGTATCTGTCTAGATACATCTTAAATGACACTATCGTGCCTGACTCTGCCAGCTCTGCTGGCAATTTGGTTCCAGGAACCCACCACCTTCTGTGTAAAGAACTTTCCACTGGTATTTCCCTTAAATGTTTCCACTCTTACCTTGAACTTGTGACCTCTATTAATTGAATCCCCCACTCTGGAAAAAGCTTCTTGCTATCTACCATGTCCATACCTCTCATGATTTTGTAGACCTCAATCAGGTGCCCCCTCAACATTCATCTTTCCAATGGAAATAATCCTTATCTACTCAACCTGTCTTCACAGCTAGCGTCCTCCATACTAGGCAGCATCCCAGTCAATCTCCTCTGCACCCTCTCCAAAGCATCCACATCCTTTCAGTAATGTGGCAAACAGAACTGTATGCTGTACTCTAAATGTGGCCAAACCAAAGTCTAATACAACTCTAACACGACCTGCCAACTCTTGTACTCAATACCCTGTCTGATGAAGGAAAGCATGCCGTATGCCTTCTAGACCACTCTACTGATCTACATTGCCACCTTCAGAATACAATGGACCTGAACAACCAGATCTCTCTATACATCAATTTACCCCTGGACTTTTCCATTTATCGCTCTTGAACTGGATCTTCCAAAATGCATCACCTCGCATTTTCCCAGATTGAACTCCATCTGCCATTTTTCTGCTCAACTCTCCAATCTATCTACATTCTGCTTCAATCTCTGACCGTCCCCTTCAGTATTTGCTACTCCACCAATCTTAGTGTCATCTGCAAACTTGCTAATCAGACCATCTACACTTTCTTCCAGATCATTTATGTAAACCATTAACAGCAGTGGTCCCAGCACAGAGCCTTGTGGAACACCACTGGTCACAGTTCTCCATTTTGAGAAACACGTTTCCACTACTACTCTTTGTCTCCTGTTGCCCAGCCAGTTCTCTATTCATCAGGCTAGTATACCCTGGACCCCATGTGACTTCACTTTCTCCATCAGCCTACCGTGGGTAGCCTTATCAAATACCTTACTGAAGTCAATGACTTTGACATCTGCAGCCACTTAAATCAAATTTGTCACTTTCTCAATGAACTCTATTAAACTGGTAAGACGTGACCTTCTTTGCACAAAACCATGTTGCCTATCATTCATCAACCCATTTTCTTTCAAAAGCATCCTATCCCTCAGTACCTTCTCCAGCAGCTTACTTATCACTGACGTCAGGCTCACCAGTCAATAATTATCTGGATAATTCTTGCTACCCTTCTTAAAAAAGGGGACAACATTAGCAATTATCCAGTCCTCCAGTACCTAACACATGTTCAAGGATGCTGCATAGATATCTGTTAATGCTCAGCTATTTCCTCTTTCACTTCTCTCAGTAACCTGGGATAGACCCCATCCAGACCTGGGGACTTGTCCGCCTTAACGCCTTTTAGAATACCCAACATTTCCTCTCTCCTTATGCTGACTTGACCTAGAGTAATCAAACATCTATGCCAAACCTAAACATCCATCATGTCCCTCTCCTCGGTGAATACTGATGCAAAGTACTCATTAAGAATCTTACTCATTTTCTCTCACTCCACACATATCTTTCCTGCTTTGCCCTTGAGTAGGCCAACCCTTTCTCTTGTTACTCTCTTGATTGTTATATATGAATAAAATGCTTTGGGATTTTCCTTAACCTTGTTTGCTAAAGCTATTTCATGAGTTCTTTTAGCCCTTAATTCCATGTTTCGGATTGGTCCTCCTTTCCCAATATTCTTCCAAAGCTTTGTCTGTCTTCAGTCGTCTAGACCTTATGTATGTTTCCTTTTTTCTCTTAGCTAGACTCACAATTTCCCCTGTCATCCATAGTTCCCTAATCATGCCTTTTTTAATCCCTTGTTTTCACAGGGATATGTCTGCCATGCACTCCAATCAATCTTTCTTTAAAAGCCTGCCACATATCAAATGTGGATTTACCCTCAAACAGCTGTTCCCAAACTACATTCCCCAGCTCCTGTCGAATTTTGGTCCAGTTGGCCTTCCCCAAATTTAGTTTTCTTCACTCTTGTCTTCGTCCATGAGTATTTTAAAACTCACAGACTGTGATCAGTATTCACTAAGTAATCCCCGATTGGAACTTCAACCACCTGGTTGAGCTTATTCCCCAACACCAGGTCCAGTATGGCCTCTTCCCAAGGTGGACTATTTACATACAGCTCTAAAAAAGCCCTGCTGGATGTTTGTACCGACACAGGGTAAACCTTTCTGCTAATTTAAACCAGACACGTAGAGAATCTCACCTCACGCCATAATCTGTTACATTTCTGCTGCACGAATTTCTGATGGACAGGTAACTTTCAAAGAGCTATTCTGCAGGCAGTTGTTGGTGCTTGGCTGCTGTTTGCTGTTCTCCACAGCTGTTTGAAATACTCGATTTTATATACCCTAAGACATCAGACCAGCTCATTGGTTTGATGTCATCCAAAACTGTAAAATACAAACTCGATTGGATTTTGGTATCTGGGGCAGAATTTAAACTGAATTTGAATTTGTTGTGTACAATGGCAATGCAGCTTCAGCTATTTGTTGCACAATCAAATGTTACATTTTTGAATTTTTCAGCACACTTTGTGCCAGCCAGAAGTTTCAGCTCCCTTAAAGGTACAGTACACGTCCGCAACTTCATAACAATGCTCTTTACAAACTCTGCTACATCGAAACCTCGAACACTAATTAAATGCCAGTCAATATTGGGAAAAGTTAAAATCTCCTATCACCACCACCATATTACTCCTACATCTTTCTATAATCTGTTTACATATTTGTAACATATCTCACCCTCGCTGTTGGGAGGCCTATCGGACAGCCCCAACATTGTTACCGCACCATTCCTGTTTCTGAGCTCTGCCCAATTGCCTCACTGCACGGGTTCTGCATACTGCTCTCCTTCAACACAGCTGTGACATTTTCTCTGACGTTTCATGCAACTCTTTCTTTTACTCCCCTCTCTGTCCTGCCTGAATATCCTGGGATAGTTGCCAATCTTGCCCTTTCCTCAACCAAGTCTCAGTGATAGCAATAACATCATATCCCCAGGAACTAATCCAAGCCCTAAGTTCACCTGTGCATTCTTTCATTTCTACTCTGACTAGTACACGGCACTGGTAGCAATCCTGAGATTACTACCTCTTAGGTTCTACTTTTTAACTTGGCTCCTAACTCCCGAAATTCTGCTGGCAGGACCTCATTTGATTTTTTTAATCTATATCATTGATGCCTATATGCACCACTAAGGATCTGAAACCTGAATACAGGCTGAAGTAACTGGTTGTTGTCAGGGGAAACCACTTAACAGAGGCTCTTAATGACTTCAGCAGCAACAAGAGGGCTTTCTCGATGCAAACAACATGGCAAAATGTCTCTGAGGCTGCAAACTGACAATTCTGCTAAAGCTGCATAAAAAGACTTTTCAGTTACTAACTGCTAATTCTGCAATAGCTGCATAACTGACTAACCACAGTCTAGTCAATAGAGATTAGCAGACAATGCACCCTTTAAAACACAGAAAAAATTTGACAAGACATTACTGGCCATTCTGAGAGACTTTCAGATGCAGGTGCAATGGCTCGATTAGTGAGATAAGGGTGGCCTGAGAGTTGGAAAATAAAGTTAGTTCCCAGGAAATATCATTGGACTAAATAGCTGTCAAATAAAGCAGTATCGTGTATTAATTGGTAATTGTTTGAATGTACTATGCGATATTGGCCTGTACCCTTCCTTAAGAAAGGTATAAAAATATCTTTGGTTTAAGAATGCGTGCAGGCCCTCCGAGGAACGTGGAACTGCATAATCTCTGTATTTCTGGATACTCTGTGCCTGGCCATATGAAAAATAAAGAGTGAAGTCTAAACAGCCAGACTGATTGTGAATGTTTATTGACAAATCATGGAACCGAGAGGCACAGCTGGGGGTCCAGATCTTCATCTGGTGCTGTGACTCGGACTCGGTATGGATGGATTGTGAGAAGCGTTGTAAGAGCCTTGAGTCCTCTAGTATTGAGTGCAGAGGAATCGGCCGGCCAGACGTGAGTATGTTTCTCCGTTTGGTTTTCCTAACATTCAAATCGCGGTTGACTCAACCCCTCACTGTCTATCTTATAAGTCCAGCACGAAAAGGATCGGTCCTGGTAAGAATTTATTGTGAAAAAAAGGACTCCATTAACAGGTCAGGGACCTGCTGATCGGGCATCCAAAATAAAGTTGGGACTCTTAAAAAAGGAGTCAGAGACTCCCAGTAACAGGTTGGGGACCTGCAAATGGGGATCCGAGGTAGAGTCAGGGACTCTTATAAAAAGGGAGTCCGGGAGTATTTCAATGAGGAAGTATTTCAAATGAGTTGGGGACTCAGATTGGGTCGAATTGATGTTATCTGAATTGAGTTCCAAACTGTTCTGTGAAAGACGAGATAAGCAAGTATTGTGATACATTGTAACAAGACTGCTGGCTGTTTTGGAAAGGTGAGAAGAGTTTGTGAAAGTCATTAGTTTTGTTGTTTGTTGTCGGGTTGTTGAATAGTGAAGGCCTTAAATCGGGACTATAAAAGGAAGGTTGGTTTAATATGGGTAATAATATAGATAAGACAGAAGATCTGTCTTCGTCATTGGTGAAACTATGTGAAAAGTATCCGGACAAGTCTGAAAGCCCGCAAACACTTTCAGGCCCTTAAATAAGACATTGGGTGATGAGCAGTGGCCACTGGACAGCCCTAAAGGTACTCAATTGGTTAAATCAACCCAACAACTGATTTGTCGCTGAAACCTAGGCTCAGAAATGATAGAATTGATTGGATTGTGGCAGATAGTGGATACTGCCACCAAATTTGGAATTGAATTGAATAATAATATCATGAAATCAACTGACGTCCACAAAAATGAATGTTCTTGTGTCAAACGTCAACAGAAACAAAAATAAAAGTCACTGTTGACTGATAAACAAAAAGAACTGTGCAGTTTAATGGTTGGCCTTGATTTGGGTGCAGGAGACAACAAAAATTCAGATTTCAATGATTGGTGTTCCGAAATGCATCTTGCACCACCACCTCCCTACTCCCACCTAACCCGCAAGCGAATCTTAAATCAACCCCAGCTATTCCAGCCCCTGCCGCATCAACAAGTCAAGCACCCCCTGCCCTAACCCCTCTCGCACAGATTATTCAACCTCCTGTTTACCAAACTGTTATTGCATCTAATTCACAAATCGCTGTTGTTCCCCTGCCACTGGCCCCTGTCATTCTCCCACCTGGACTCACCCTTGCTATCACCGCATCTTCTCATGCTCCTCAGATTCCCATTAGTTCGGCAGCTGCAGCTCATCCTCGGACATATGCTGCTGCTGTAGCTATGCCTCTCCCTCTGGCCCCTTCTCAGTTTATCGACTCTGTTGCTTGGAATACTCGCAGTCAACTAAAGTCGAGATCTCACCAGTCTTCTAAAAGGTCTTACCGTGTCTTGCCACAACTCGTCCAGTGATCAGAAACTTCGCTGAGTTCCTTTTCTGAGGATTTGGGAGATGACATGCTTGCTCTGAGCTTGTTCCCAAGGAGACAACTGCCAAATCCACGGGCTAGCGCTGCTGGTCAAAACTCCAGTATCCCTTGAAACCCCATTCCATGTCCATTCTCTCTGTAATGCTCCGGACCGCCACAAGGCTCCCAACAGTTTGTTGATTTCCCTAGCACGACAATTAAAGTTTATGACAGCACTGCACAATGCGAGGTGCTGCATTTTGGGAAAGCAAATCTTAACAGGACTTATACACTTAATGGTTAGGTCCTAGGGAGTGTTGCTGAACAAAGAGACCTTGGAGTGTAGGTTCATAGCTTCCTGAAAGTGGAGTCGCAGGTAGATAGGATAGTGAAGAATGCGTTTGGTATGCTTTTCTTTATTGGTCAGAGTATTGAGTACAGGAGTTGGGAGGTCATGTTGCGGCTGTACAGGATATTGGTTAGGCCACTGTTGGAATATTGTGTGCAATTCTGGTCTTCTTCCTATCGGAAAGTTGTTGTGAAACTTTTCTGAGGACTTGGGAGATGGACTTGGGAAAAGTCTTTTCCCTGAGGTGGGGGAGTCCAGAACTAGAGGGCGTAGGTTAGGGTGAGAGGGGAAAGATATAAAAGAGACCTAAGGGACAACTTTTTCACGCAGAGGGTGGTACATGTATGGAATGAGCTGCCAGAGGACGTGGTGGAGGCTGGTACATTTGCAACATTTAAGAGGTATTTGGATGGGCGTATGAATAGGAAGGGTTTGGAGGGTTATGGGCCGGTAGCTAGCAGGTGGGACTAGATTAGGTTGGGATATCTGGTCGGCATGGACAGGTTGGACCGAAGGGTCTGTTTCCATGCTGCACATCTCGATGACTCTATGACCTTTGGGCCCTTATTCAACAGATCCTTATCTGCAATGATTAGGCCTGTTCCACTGAATGCATTGGTTAAAATGATTTTGCTGCCCTCGCCAATGTCATGGTTCAGGGTCAGCAGCAAACGGATGATATCCTTGCTGCTGCATCCACCTTACTGATGAAAACTATTGACCTACTCATATCCTCGAACCTCACTCTAAAAGTTAGGAGTCTGCTGAATACTTTGCTGAATGCTTCCGAGAATGTTATGAATCCTATTCTGGGGATCGAGTTTTGAATTTCCATGTTGTCAATGCTAAATATAACTCTATGTTATTGAACTGTCTGCCACCCTCTGTCACCTTTGCAGTCAAGACAAATAACCTGGACTGGGTCGATGCTAATCCCAATCAACTCCATTATTCCATTAATGCTTTGTGGCAACATCAGAGTAAAGACAAGGTGTCAACCCACGTAAAGTCGGAATTTGTTGTCCACGAAGAGACTTCTCAATAACTACCTATGCGTTGTAGTATTAGTCCTTCACCCTTTTGAGGCCATGGACGTGGCTGGGGGTCCCTCCCAGACAACGGCCTCAGAGCTGTTTTAATCATGGTGACCCATATCACTGCTTGTGCTTGCCGACATGTGGCTGTTTCAGTTGTGGCCAACCTTTTCATTGGGTTTCTAATTGTTCCAAAGGGGCAACAAGGGGGAGTCAAGGAGGTAGATATGGAAATTACCCCCAGGACCCTTACAATGAGGGAAGCTCCCTAATAATAATCACCCTTTGATGCAAGCGAGAGGCAGAGGATGACTCACTAATTTTTCACAAAAAAACCCTTTTCCCAATGACTAAGTAACTTTCCTTTGAAGTCTGTGTCTTGCAAGCAGGAGCCTACAGTCTTACTTCAAGTTGAAAACAGAAGGTATCCCTTTCTGATTGACACAGGAGCCCCAATGTCCTCAGTGAAATCTGACAAGAACTCTCCAATCTCTAAGAAGACCCAAATATTATCTGGCTTTCGAGGAGAAACCCATCGTTATCCAGTTTCTGATCCAGTTCCTGTCTATTTCCAAGGCTATTCCCTGGACCACCGCCTTGTGATTACTACCACATTATCCTGAAATCTAATGGGATGAGATCTCCTGTGTGCCTTTCAAGTCAAATTTGCCTGTTCCCCTGCTGGTGGCCAATTTGATTCTGACTCAGGTGAATGCCAACTGTACATGTCCACTAAACCCCAATGGTGGTCACTTGACCCCCAAAGCTCTGGAAGTCATGTCACCCTTGCTTACAATCGGACAGTTCAAGACCAATCCCTTGAAGATTTTTTTCAGGGATTTCATTGGTACTGAATGGACTATACCAATTCTGGCCAGATGGTGAAGCAAATTATGTTCAAATACCCACTCACCTATGGAAACAGTCCCTCACATCACCCGGAAGGTCAATCCGCCTCATCACAGTAAAGACCTGGGCTCTTTGATCCACCGTGCAATCACCAGGGCTGATCCACACTGCTATCATCTGCAAACACTCCAAGGAGGGATAACTATCCTCTACTATCCAAATCCTACCTCTCTCCGGACCACACTCCTGCACCATGAAAGTCAGGATGTCCTTGATTTGGTCCACCCTGATGTATGGGCTGAAACATCATCTCATGTTAGACGGACGGACCGCTCTAAAACCAAATGTTACTCTACCATCCATCTGCCAATGCCCGCTGAAACAACAGGCAATACCGAGCCTCACTGCTGTAATTGATGACTTTCTCCACCAAGGCATCCTGGTCCCTTGCCAATCACCCTGTAACATTCCAATTACGGCTGTCCCAAAACCTGGCAAGCCAGACCAGTATTTTTTTTTTTATTTCAAAAATATACTTTATTCATAAATGATTTGATGGTCTGTACATTGGATCATGCCATACATATGTCCATATTTACAAACACAGATTCGACTTTACTCTTGTCCTTTACAATCCTGTGCATTTTTTCAATCTTGTATATATACATATATTTGGCTGAGGCATCAGCAGAGCCCAAAAAAACGTCTGTATGGGCCCCCTGTTCTTCTTTCGGCAGGCCGATCTTACACAGTGGTCTTTCCCCACCGCGCCTTGGCGGCAGCTGCCCCAAGCTTCAGCGCGTCCCTCAACACGTAGTCTTGGACCTTGGAATGTGCCAGTCTGCAACACTCGGTCGGGGTCAACTCCTTCAGCTGGAAGATCAACAGGTTTCGGACCGCCCAGAGAACGTCCTTCACCGAGTTGATGATCCTCCAGGCGCAGTTAATGTTCGTCTCGGTGTGAGTCCCGGGGAACAGGCCGTAGAGCACGGAGTCCCGCGTCACGGCGCTGCTCGGGACGAACCTCGACAAGCACCACTGCATTCCTCTCCAGACTTCCTCTGCATAGGCACATTCCAGAAGGAGGTGTGTGACAGTCTCGTCCCCCCCGCAGCCACTTCGAGGGCAGCGTGCGGTGCGGCAGAGAGTCCGGGCGTGCATAAAGGATCTCACAGGCAGAGCCCTTCTCACCACCAGCCAAGCCACGTCTTGGTGCTTGTTGGAAAGTTCTGGCGATGAGGCATTCTGCCAAATGGCTTTGACAGTCTGCTCAGGGAACCGCTCGACAGGATCCGCCCTCTCCTTTTCCCGAAGGGTCTCAAGGACGCTACGTGCTGACCACTTCCTGATGGACTTGTGGTCAAAGGTGTTTTTCCTCATAAATATCTCCACGAAGGACAGGTGATACGGAACGGTCCAACTACTCGGAGCGTTCCGCGGCAGCGAGGCCAGGCCCATCCTTCGCAACACCGGGGACAGGTAGAACCTCAGTACGTAGTGACACTTGGTGTTTGCGTACCGGGGATCCACGCACAGCTTGATGCAGCCACACACAAAGGTGGCCATCAGGGTGAGGGTGGCATTGGGCGTGTTTTTTCCCCCATTGCACCGGTCTTTGTACATTGAGTCTCTTCGGACCCGGTCCATCTTTGATCTCCAAATGAATTGGAAGATGGCCCGGGTGACTGCGGCGGCACAGGTCCTGGGGGTAGGCCAGACCAGTGCCACATATAGCAATACTGAGAGTACCTCACACCTGATGACCAGGTTTTTTCCCGCGATGGAGAGCGACCGTTGCCCCCATCTGCCTAGTTTCTGTCTCATCTTCCTGATCCGCTCCTCCCAGGTCTTGGCGCACGCCCCAGCCCCCCCGAACCAAATACCCAGCACCTTCAGGTGGTCAGTCCTGACGGTGAAGGGGATAGAGGATTGGTCGGCCCAGTTCCCGAAGAGCATGGCCTCGCTCTTGCCTCGGTTTACCTTGGCCCCCGAGGCCCGTTCGAACTGGTCGCAGATGCACACGAGTCTGTGCACGGACAGCGGATCCGAGCAGAAAACAGCGACGTCATCCATGTACAGGGAGGCCTTAACCTGCAGGCCCCCGCTGCCAGGAATAGTCACCCCCCTCAGGCTCGCATCCTTCCTGATGGATTCGGCAAATGGCTCTATGCAACACACAAACAAGGCGGGTGAGAGGGGGCATCCCTGCCTGACTCCAGATCTTACAGGGAAGCTATCTGATTCCCACCCATTGATTGAGACTGCACTGACAATGTTGGTGTAGAGCAGTCTGATCCAATTTCCGAAGCCAGACCAGTATAGACTGGTTCAAGACTTAAGAGCTACCAACACTTCATACCCTGGTTCCAAATCTAGCCTCGGTACCATCAGACACTACATTTTTCACTGCTGTTGACCTGCAACATGCTTTTTTCTCTCTGCCTCTTCACGAAGACAGTCAGTACCTATTTGCCTTTACTTTTAATGGCCAGCAGTTGATGTGGACTTGACTACCTCTCGCTTCATACATTCTCCAACCCTTTTCTCTCAGGCCTTATGGAAACAATTTCGGTCTGTCACCCTAACAGGTGGGTTGCACTGATCCAATATGTAGATGACCTCCTTGTTGCCAGTCTAAATGAAGAATCTAACCGCTCTGATGTCATCCTCCTCCTCAACTATCTGAAATGTCTGGGACATGTTGTCTCTCCCAAAAAGGTCTCAATTGCACAACGCCAAGTAAAGTTTCTAGGTTTCATCTTGTCAGCTGACTCACGCTCTCTTGAACAGAGCCACATCACTACTATTGTCAACTTCCCGGTCCCGACAACTGCGAAACAGGTACGCCAGTGGCTGGGCATGATCAATTTCTGCTGACAATGGATCCGTAACACTGCCCTCCTTGTTAAGATGTTGACCCCTTTTACTTCCTATGAAGATACCTTCGAGCTCTCCTCAGAGGCAAAGCAAGATTTCGACGCTCCAGCTTTGGGAAAGCCCCTCTATGACACACCTTTCCAACTTCACTGCACTATTCTGGATGACTGCACTTCTTCAGTTCTCACTCAGCTACATGGAGATCGACACCACCCGGTTGCCTATTTCTCCACTAAACTTGACTCTGTTGCCTTAGGACATCCCCATTGTACTCAGATCCTGACCGCTATTTATCTTTGTTTGCAGTCCACAGAAAACCTCACACTTCAGCAGGACATTGTCGTCTTCAGTTCTTATGCAGCGATCAATCTGTTGGGACAATTGTAACTCAATATTTGACTGCTGCTCACCAAAACCGTGATGAGGTTTACCTCCTCAACCCCCAGCTGACCTTTAAGTACTGTACCATCATTAATCCTGCCGATTTCCTTGCACATCCCCCATCACTTTTATCCACTCCAGATCATGACTGTTTTCTCCTCATCAATGAGGAAATCCAAATTCATCCAGATCTTTCCAACAGCCCTATTCCAGACCCTGACATCAATATGTTCACTGATGGTAGTTCTTCTGCTGACCATGCAGGTACTCACCTCTCAGGCTATGTGATAGTTGATTACCATGGTTCTGTCCTGGAATCAGCTTCTTTTGAGACTCCCTTTTCTGCCCAACAAGCTGAACTTTTTGCCCTGATTCATGCCTGTGTCCTTGGGACAAGCCTTCGTGTTAACATTTATACTGTCTCCCACTATACCTTCAGGGTTGTGCATGATTTTGGTCAGCTCTGGAAGAATCGTGGGCTTTTGATATCTTCAGTTACTCCCATTTCTCACCACCAGCTCTTCTCAGAGCTTTTAACCACACTTCTGCTCCCAAAGTAGGCTTCTGTTATCAAATGTGCTGCCTATACCACTGGCCAATCCCCTGTCGACACTGGTAATTGTGCTGCTGATGAAGTCGCAAAAGGTGCCTCTTGTGGCTATCTTATGATTGTGCTTAAAATGATGAGCCAGACTGAAAGCTCTGACAAGGGTGAGTCGAACTCTGACAAACTGATGCCAACCATTTAAAATGGTGTTCGCTTACAGGGGGATGCCTCTGTCTCTGAAAAGTTGTTGTGGTCCAAGGCTGTTATTGTAATCTTGTTCCTAAACTCTGGACCACTCCGGCTGGTCTTATTCGTATATCTGATGCTGTTGCCTTATGGGTCATTAACTGTCTCCACAATGCTACTCATTGTGGTGCTCACTCGACACCTGACCTCCTCTTGACCATCTGGTGGCACTCTCGTCTCCAACAGATGGCCCAAAGTGTCAGTGCTCGATGCCTCCTCTGCCAAGAACACAACCCGGGTAAGGGTGTGCCTTGCCCACTGGGCAGGTACCCCTCCCTGAAGGACCCTTCCAAACTCTTCAGCTTGACTTTATTGAGTTGCAAAGGTGTAAGCACCATAAGTACGTTTTGGTTATTGTTGATGCTTTATTCTAGATGGGTTGAACCTTACCTCACCTCCCACACTGCTGCCAAAACCTTTGTAAATATTTTGCTCAAAGAGATTATTCCTCACTTTGGTATTCCTTTTTGCCAGTCCTCTGACAATGGCCCCCATTTCATTGGTGATATCAATGAGGAATTATGCTCTCATTTTGGGATCCACCTCCAACTTCATTGTGCTTATTGCCCACAGGCTGCAGGGCGATAAAAATTGACTTCTGAGACAGGTCTTTTCTGGGTTAGGTTATTGTCTCTGGTACCGTTCCACCAAGGATGCACTCCTGTGGGTAAAATCCGCTTGTCCCCAGCCAAAACCATCTACAGTCAAGCTTTCTGCACACCTTGGAATGATGCCTCCTCCCCTATTAACTTCCATCACATGACTGAGGACATGTCCTCATTTGTTCCTTCCTTGACTAAACTTTTGTGAGGTCTTCACTCCCAAGTCTGTGCTGCCCATGAAAAGCTCCCCTCCCTCAGCAGTGTTCCGACCTGTTGAACCAGGCTCCTTTGTTCTCATCAACTGTTGGACAGGCTGCGGTGGGAGGGGCCCTTCCAGGTTCCTCCTCACCACCCCGATTGCTGTTAAGGTCACCGGACGCTCCGCCTAGGTTCATCTCCATCATTGCAAGGTCATCGCACCAGCCCCTTCCAAGGGGGGAGATGATGGAGATGGACACAATGGGGAACTGAGAGAGGAACCAGAGTCAAGCCAGACCAAAGGAGATGTATGACAGTCTCGTTTCCTCCGCAGCTGCTTTGAGGGCAGTGTGCGGTGTGGTAGAGAGTCCAGGCGTGCACAAAGGATCTCACAGGCAGAGCCCTTCTCACCACGAGCCAAGCCATGTCTTGGTGCTTGTTGGAAAGTTCTGATGATGAGGCATTCTACCAAATGATTTTGACAGTCTGCCCAGAGAACCTCTCAACAGGATCTGTCCTCTCCTTTTCCTGAAAGGTCTCAAGGTCACTATATGCTGACCACTTCCTGATGGACTTTTGGTCAAAGGTGTTTTTCTTCATTAATTCCTCTACGAAGGACAGGTGACAGGGAACGGTCCAACTACTCGGAGCATTCCGCGGCAGCGAGGTCAGGCCCATTCTTTGCAATACCGGGGACAGGTAGAACCTCAGTATGTAGTGACAATTTGTGCTTGCGTACCGGGGATCCACACACAGTCTGATGCAGCGACACACAAATGTGGCCATCAAGGTGAGGTGGCATTTGGTGTATTGTTTTCCCCCCATTGCCCAGAGCTTTGTACATCGAGTCCCTTCGGACCCTGGCCATCTTTGATCTCCATATAAAATGGAAGATGGCGCGAGTGATTGCGACTGCACAGGGAATAGGCCAGATCTGCGCCACATATAACAACACTGACAGTGCCTCACACCTGATGATCAGGTTTTTTCCCGCGATGGAGAGTGACCATAGCTTCCATCTGCCCGGTTTCTCCCTCACTTTCTTGATATGCTCCCCCCAAGACTTGGCACATGCTCCAGCCCCTCCGAACCAAATACCCAGCACCTTCAGGTGGTCAGTCCTGACAGTGAAGGGGATGAAGGATTGGTTGGCCCAGTTCCTGAAGAGCATGGCTTCACAATTGCCTCAGTTGACCTTGGTCCCCGAGGCCTGTTTGAACTGGTCACATATGCACAAGGGTCTGTGCATGGACAGAAAACGGCAACTTCATCCATGTACAGGGAGGCCTTAACTTGCAGACCCCCGCTGACAGGAATAGTCACCCCTCTCAGGCTCGCATCCTTCCTGATGGACTCGGCAAATGGCTCTATGCAGCACACAAACAAGGCAGGAGAGAGAGGGCAGCCCTGCCTGACTCCGGATCTGACTGGGAAGCTATCTGATTCCCACCCATTGATGGAGACTGCACTGAAAATGTTGGTGTAGAGCAGTCTGATCCAATTACAGGTTCCCTCCCCAAAGCTCATTTTGGAGAGAACATCTCTCCTATACGTATGTGATATCCTGTCAAAGGCTTTCTCCTGGTCCAGGCTGATGAGGCAGGGATCCAACCCTCTGCCCTGCACGTAGGCGATCGTATCCCTGAGGAGTGTGAGACTCCCAGAGATCTTCCTGCCCGGTACAGCACAGGTTTGGTCAAGGTGGATCACCAGTCCCAGAGCAGACCTGACCCGGTTGGCGATGACCTTTGCCAAGATTTTGTAATCTGCATTCAATCGTGAGATTAGTCTCCAATTTCTGATTTCCTCCCTCTCCCCCTTTCGCTTGTAGATGAGGGTGATGATGCCTTTCCTCATGGATTCACTCATGGTACCTGCCTGAAGCATACTGACATACACCTCCAGCATGTCCTGGCCAATCCAGTCCCACAGAGCAGAATAGAGCTTGACCGGTAAGCCGTCGCTTCCGGGAGTTTTATTCTTTTCGAAGGACTTGAGGGCCTTGGTCAGCTCGTCCAGAGATAATGGCTGGTCCAGCCTCTCCCATGTTCTGTCGTCTTAAGACCTCCACGATAAAGGACAGGAACAACTGGGAGGCTGCACTTCAAGTCATACAGACTGGTATAGACGGATTTGCTGATCCTTATGACGTCAGCCTGAGATGACGTTATCGAGCCATTTTCTTCCTTCAGGCTGCTGAGCACGGAGCTCTCTTTGTGCACCTTCTGGAAGAAGAAACGTGAGCACATCTCGTCCTGCTCCACCGAGCGGACCCTGGACCGGAAGATTATCTTGGAGGCCTCCGAGGCAAAGAGCGAGGCTTGCTGGCCCTTCACTTCCTGGACATCAACCCCGTTGACCATTGCAGAAATCATTTTTGGTAACATTCCATGCATCGAAGGAATCCGTCTCTTGGCACACAAGGACATCATTGTGGCGTAAATGGTACACAATCTCTGGCTGCTCTGAATCTCACAGATAAACAGTCCCTTTTTGAGCACTAATGCCGGCGATGATGAGTCCACATAACAGGGTAAGCTTGATCTTCATCATATTGGTCATTTCTGGATCAAGGATTCGGATATCAAAAACAGAAGAAGTATTCCCAATCAAAACATGCAGGTCTGCCAGCGCCTCAGCTAAATGTATGCATTGTAAATGTACAGACCTGTATATATGAATGATTACTCGATCTCTGTATACAAAGAAATGGAATGTTTATGTATGTATGGCATGACCAATTGTACAGATCATCAAAATATTTTGTATGAATAAAGTATATTTTTGAAATAAAATAACTCAAGAAGATCAGACAGTTCATTTACAGAACAAGTCTCAATGGTCTTTACCCTGTCGAGGTGTTTTGTGCCAGTTTGATTTCAGTTGTGCTATTGCTGGTCCTGGTAAGCCTTGCCTTTATTCAAACGGGTCTAAATCAGCACATCGCAAAAGACAAAAGGGGGAAATGACATCCCCCTCAGCTTGACTACAACCAGCTCAGGAACTAAACAGCAAAATAAGACATGATCTAAACAGCTTCCAGACTGAAGGAATACATTCCTCAGATGATCTGATAACAGACTTCCTACCTCACAATAGCATCATCGCTCCTGCAGCCCCGAGGGCATCCACAGTGCCCTCAGGTACTGAAGCCCCACAAAGCCTCCCTAGACTGAGTGACACCCAGATACCTGACAAGAATACGCACCACCCTGCAGGCCCATTGGAACCAGGATACTGGACATTAGCACCTGCTCTCACAGAGGAACGGAACCTCCTGTTCCAGTTATTACCTGATTGCTCCGACCGGCCAGCCGATTGTATTCCATTGAATGTAATTTAATTCATCTTGTCTTGTAATTAACACTGCACTACTGTAACACTATAAAAACTGTATCTGCAGGTTGGGGAAGAGAATCCTTGACTGGGCAAAGTGTCTGTTTCATATCAGTCTGGTCAATTTCTCTTTCCCACATTATCGAGAAATAAACTCGTGTTCGTCAATTTCACAAGATCGGTGTGTGGCCTCTATTTGTAATTGGACGATTCTCCGACAATGTCCTATATTGCAACAAGTGGCTCAGAGTCAAAATGTCATTTGCAGAGGCTGTGATTTTACATTTTCTTCCTCACTCTCTGTCCCGCTGTGTCCATTTCCTTCTGTCTGACCTCCCTCAGTCTTGGGTCTTCCTCCCCTTCTCTCTCAGCAAAGTGAGGACTGCAGATGATGGAGATTAGAGTCCAGATTAGAGTGATGCTGTGAATGCACAGCCAGTGAGGCAGCATCCGAGGAGCAGGCAAATCAATGCTTCGGGCAGGAACCCTTCATCCTGATTTCCCTCTTCCTCGGATGCTCCCTTTCTCTCTGTCCATCGTCTGGCCGTTTCTTTCTCTCTTCATTTCTCTCTCTATCTCTCTCTCTTCCTTTCTGCCTCTCCATCACAATTCCTCTGTCTGTCATCTTCACCGCCCCCCCACCCCCTCCTCCCCCATCAAACTCTCCAGACCATCCGATCATTATAAACCGTCAATGCTGTCATGTTTCAGGTCAGGTTTACAAAATGTCAGGAGCTCCCACATTTCAGAGACAGAGGTTTAAATCGGAGACAGTTTGATTTTCATTTGTGGGACTTGGGCGGTCACTGGCTGGCTAACATTGATTGCCCATCCCTATTTGCCCTTGAGAAAGTGGTGGTGAGATGCCATCTTGGATCACTGCAGTCCCCATGCTATGAGTTGACCCACCATGCCTGGAGGGAGGGAATTCCAAGATTGTTACCCAACAATTGTGAAGGACTGGCGGTATATTTCCAAGTCAGGGTGTGAGTGGCTTGGAGGGGAACTTGAAGGTGGTGATGTTCCCAAGTACCTGCTACCCTTGTCCTTCTACATGGATGTGGTCGTGGATTTGGAAGGTGCTGTCGAAGGATCTTTGGTGAATTTCTGCAGTGCATCTTGTAGATAGCACACACTGCAGCCACTGGGCGCTGGTGTTGGAGGGATTGAATGTTTGTAGATGTGGTGCCAATCAAGTGGGTTGCTTTGTCCTGGATGGTGTCAAGCTTCTTGAGTGTTGTTGGACCTTTGACCACTCACTTAATCTATCTTTGTCCCTTTGGAAACTTTCAAAGTGCTTGCACAGTTAGCTCTGCCACTCACCTTCATGTCATCTGCAAACATTGACGCTAAATGTGGTCCCCAACTCCAAATCATCTCTGTAAATTGTGAATAATTGTGGTCCTAATGGTAATCACTGAGGCAAACACTCGTCACTGATCAACAACTGGAAATGCACTCATTTATCCCCACTCTTTGCTTCCTGTCAGTTAACCTATCCTGTATCCATGCTAATACATGGCCTGGATGTTTAGCTTCTGCCAGAACCTTTTGTGCGACATCTTGTCGAATGAAGGAAGATCCCACACACAGTCTCACTGCATTCTAACAGAAGCACATCACACACACAGTTAGAAACCAGAGGCTGCAAGGATTGAGACACTGTCACCTCCTCCCCTCACATTTGTGTATCTGTCCAACTTCTCTCTGTCTCATTCTCTCTATCCCAGGATACCATCGTCACTCATGTGCTGGGAACTATTTCTCTTGCAATTTCAGTGCTCAGTGACTGGAGATTATCACTACCCCCCCCCCCCCCCCCAACCTAGCCCTTGTATCTATCCCCTGCCCCCCACATCCCTACCACCACAGCCCTCCAGACTGACTCCCATCCCTGCCTTTCCACACCCTTCCTCTCACTGCATCCCCATCCACCTGCACAGTGGAACTGATGGTCTACTGGTATTGTTGCTTGGCTATTAATCCAGAAACTCAGAGTAATGTTCTGGGGGCATAGGTTCAAATCCTGCCATGGCAGATAGTGGAGTCTGAATTCAGTTTTTTAAAAATCTGGAATTAAGGGTTGACCATGAAACCATTGTCAATTGTTGGAAAAAAACTGATTCATTAATGTCCTTTAGGGAAGCAAATCTGCCATCCTTACCGGGTCTGGCCTCCATGTGACTCCAGAGCCACAGCAATGTGGTTGATTCTCCACTGCCCTCTGAAATGGCCTCACAAGCCACTCAGTCGTATCAATCGCTTGAAGGTCACAACCAAGAAATGAAACCCTGGACCATCTGGCATTGTCCTTGGAACCGGAAAATACAACGGCAAAAACAAAAACAGCTCTGTTGACCATGAAAATCCTTCTTACTGACATTTGGGGGCTCATGCCAAAATTTGGAGACTAGCCTCACAGACTAGTCAAGCAACAGCCTGATATAGTTAATCTTATAGAATCATGCAATACAGATAACTCCCCAGACACTACCATTACCATCCCTGAATATGTCCTGTTGCACTGGAAGGTCAGACCAGCCGAGGTGGCGGCAGGAGGGAGTTACCCTGGGAGTCCTTGACATCAACTCTGGACCCCATGAGGTCTCATGCCTTCAGGCTAAACATGGGGAAGGAAACCTCTTACTGGTTATCACGGATCATCCTCCTTCAGCTGATGAATCAGTGCTCCTCCATGTTGAACAACGCTTGGAGGTAACACTGAGGGTGGTAGGGGCACAAAATGTACTCTGGATAGGGTTTTCAATGTCCACCACTAAGAGTGTCAAAGCAGCAGCATTAGTGATTGGGTTGGTTGGGTCCTAAAGGATATAACTGCTACACTGGGTCTGTGGCAGGTGGTGAAGGAATCAACAAAAGGAAAAAAAGATACTGGACATCATCCTTACTAACCTGCCACCTGCAGAACATCTGTCCATGACAGTATAGATAATAGTGACCACCGCACTGTCCTTACGGAGACAAAGTCCCACCTTCACATTGAGAATACCCTCCATCTTGTTGTGTGGTGCTATCACTGTGTTAAATGGGACAGACTTCGAACCGATTTAGCAGCTCAATATTGGGTATCCATGAAGCTCTGTGGGTCATCAACAACAGCAGATCTGTACTCCAGCACAATCTGTAACCTCTTGGCCCAGCATATTCCCCACTCCAACATTACCATCAAGCCAGGGGGATCAATCTTGGTTCAATGGAGAGTTCAGAGTGCGTTTCTGGTTGGTGATCAGTGACGAGTGTTTGCCTCAGTGATTAGCATTAGGACCACAATTATTCACAATTTACAGAGATGGTTTGGAGTTGGGAACCACATTTAGCGTCAATATTTGCAGATGACATGAAGGTGAGTGGCAGAGCTAACTGTGCAAGCACTTTGAAAGTTTCCAAAGGGACAAAGATAGATTAAGTGAATAGTCAAAGGTTTGGGAGATGGAGTGCAATGTGAATAAATGTGAAATCATCCAATTTGGAATAACTGTGAGAAGGACTATTTCTGAATGGTGAAAGAAACTTGCAGCATGATGTTGTGCAGAGGGACCTGGGGGTCCTTGCGCATGGATCAGAGAATGTTAGTCTGCAGGTGCAACAAGTAATTCAAAAGGAAAGTGGAAGTTTGTCTTTCATCGCTAAAGGGATTGTGGTTAAAAGCAGGAATGTTACGTTGCAGCTGTATAGGGTGCTGGGGAGAACACACCTGGAGGACTGTGTGCAGGTTTTTTTTCCTGACTTGGGAAAGGATGTACTGGCACTGGAGGTGGTGCAGGAGACAAGGTTCACGAGGTTGATTCCAGAGTTCAGGGTGGTGGCTTATGAGGAGAGACTGAGCAGACTGGGACGGTATTCCTTGGAATTGCCGAGAATAGTGGGGATAGTGGGGTAGGAGTGGATCTCATATGATCATATGAAATTATGAAGGGAATAGATTTTAAAAAAAGTAAAGAGGATGTTTCCACTGGCAGGTGAAACTGGGACAAGTGGGCATAGCCTCAAAATAAGAAGGAGCCGATTAGGGCTGAATTGAGAAGGAAGTTCTTCACCCAGAGGGTTGTGAATCTGTGGAAATCCCTGCCCAGTGAAGTAGTTGAGGCTTCCTCAGTGAATGAGTTTAAAGCTAAGAGAGATAGAGTTGTATTATTACTTCAGACAGTGCTAAATGGCAGTTGCAGGTGCCACTCAAATGTGGTTTATTGGTCAGCTGAGGCTAATGGGGGAAGGAAAGGGAGGGTTGGATTTTTCTGTCTCTCTACCCAGCCGTTTTCTGTATTTCCTCTCGGAATATCTGGGAGAGGCTCACTGGGATTTGTTGCCATTTTAATGGGGAGGTGGGTGAGTGGTCAGAGGGCATCATAGTGTGGGAAGGGAATGGGATCCCAACCCGCACCCCCCCAACCTCCCCCACAACATGTCCCACTCTCTCCTCCTACCCTTCTCAGTCTATCTGTGAGGATTGGGGGATGAACAGAAGGAATTGTTGCCATTGACTGGGACCTTATTACTGTTGGGGGGTTGGGGGATGGGGTTTGTTGAGAGGGTGGGGTTTTGGAGTAGGCTCTGGGATTGAGGAGGATCCTCAGCATTGCAAAGGGGCAAGAAATGCAGGATCTGACCCCCCCCACCCCACCCCCACCGACTCCCTTTTGGCCAATATTCAGGATGATATTAACCCACTCTGTCAGCAATTGGCCATTTTCACATTTTGCTTCTTGTGGGATCCCGCACAGCAGGGAGTGTGGGGGCAGGGGGTGAAGATGGGGTTGTTGGAGGGAAAGAGGGTTGGGGTGGTGGGGGGCTGGATCTGGAGGGAGGGTGTGAGAGTTTACTCCAGTGTTCACACCCAGCCCAGCTCCAGGTTGAAACGGGAGAGTTTAGTATTTGCTGATGGCTTAGTGGGGATGGAGGGGTGGGGGGGCTGATGTTTTCACATTACAGCCTGTGGGATCTTGCTGTGCGGGGATAGACTACAGCCATTTCCTTTACAGTAGTAGGGAGCAACAGTTTTCACATTCAGGCAATTCAGGAGGTGAGGGCAAGGGGTTCTGAACGTGGGTGGTGAAGGTACATGAACCTTCAGTTTCATTCAACATGGAACCGAGGAAATTGGGGACAGCTGGTGGGATCCAGCTGTGCAGAATACCCTTCACTCCAATATCAGCCCCTCTCTGTGGGGGCATTGGGGAGGTGGGGGATGGTGGTGAATGGAGGTGGGCTCTGACAGGTTGTTGAAGGAATATCATGGCGCTCCGCATACAGCTACCTGTGGGATCTTGCTGTGCACTCCCTCGGCCTGCAGCTCACCCTCACATGTTACGCTAGCCTATCCATAGGGCCCCAGGCTGAGGTCACTGATGGTCTGATAGTGGTTAGGGTACACCGTCCCTCCATTTCGCCCATAGCTCTGACCCTCCCACCACCTCTCGTCATCCCCTCACCCTCCGAGACATGGCACAGAGATTGGAGCACAAGGCAAACGTGAGGCAGGAGAGGGCATTTCAATCAAAACGTGTGGAATGGAGAGAGAGAGAGAGAGAGATAAAGAGATTATTGAAATGAAAGGGGAATCTGACCAGAGATGAAGGTGTGGGTGGGACAGTGAAAGAGGAAGAGGGAGAAAGAGACAGAGAAAGAAAGACATTGATCGATTTGCGAGAGCAGGAGGAGAAAGCTGAACAGAGATGGACAAGTGGATAGTGTCAGACAGAGGGAGAGAGGAGTGAAAGAGAGAGACAGGGACACACAGACAGAGAGGTGCCTGTACCAGGGGAAGGTTCCTCATTAATATTTCATGTAGAAACTGCACCAATCCCGGATGGAGTGGGCACGGGGGTGATGCCCTTTGAATGGGAGTGGGTCAGGGGAACATTGGTCTTGTTTTTTGTGCTTTTCTTACCCCCTGGAGTGTCAGAGAACCAGCTGGACGGGGCAGATTAAACCCAAGGGATGGTGGGGGCTGAGGTGGGGGGCGCGGGTGGTGGGAAAAGGGGGAGAGGGACACAAGTTGTGGTGAGTGACTCTCCACCACTGAGTCATTGCCCAGCCCCTCAGAAAATAAACCCTGGGGCAGTCAGAAAGCATTTGCCCCTGATCCCATTTGAAATCTGTTCCTATTCTCTGGGTTTAAGATCAGGGAGAGGTGCTGATTAACCATAGAGACTTTAGAAGTCAGTCAGTGATGGGATCTCGTTTACTTCTCCTCAGTTTTGTTTCAGAACATTTTAGCTTTGATCTGATCGATTTCCATCTCTCTCCTGGGGGGGATTTCTGAGAGACTGAACCTTGGACACTGAGGGAGAGACAGACTCTGGCAGTGGGAATGGGGGTGGGGTGTGGGGAGGAGGAGTTTGGGGCTGAGAGACAATAAATATTTCTGTCCCTGCTTCCCTCAAACAGAAACACTGCGACAGTCCTGAGGCAGTCTGAGTAACCTTCCCGTTCCTGGTCCCTGGGTTTAATATCAGGGGCTGTGTTGGGAGGAACCTGTCAGATTGTGGAGGCAGCGAGTGGTGGGATCTTGCTGTGCTTTTGGTGCAGGAGTTTGAAAAAAACGAATTAATTTTCATTTCTCTCTCAGTCCTTCCACCTCCCGTCTCTGAGGAGATTTGATTCGGGAACTGAAACACGGGATAATGCAGAAACAGAGAGAGAGAGAGACAATTATTATAAACTGTCCCATCTCCTGTCATTCATTTACACACAAACACACACTCCCGGGGGAGAACAATTGTGGGGCTCAGGCAGTCTCTGGGGTTTGTACCACAAGGGGGTGAGCTCTGGGGGGTAGAGGATGTGGGAAGACAGAGGGGCAAAAAGGGAGCTGCTGCACAGTCTGATCCCACAGATTTCACTACCTCCCTCTCTCTCTGCCTTCATATTCCCAGCTGCCTGTCCCTCACACAGCTTTCTATAAATTCTCCTCTCTGCCATATCCTTCACATCTACCCCTGCCCACTCTCTCACCCTGTCCACAGGTTTTTCAGGAATTGATCCGTCGTTCAGTATTTCCGATCTTTGGCCTTTCCCACCAACCTCTCTCTGCCCTCTGTGATCTTGCTATTGCTCCCTGAGGGTCATTTGAGCCACATCCCCCTCATTCTCTGTCCCTCTCCATCGCTCATGCTCAATGGTATCTCTGTTTACCTTTCTCCCCACCGACTTCTTTCTTTCCTTGGCTTTCCATAGATTCCCCACAGGATGGAAGCAGGCCATTCAGCCCATTGATTCCACAGACTCCCCAAACCTTTCCCAGCTCTGTAACCCTACACTTCTCATGGCTTCTCCACTTAATCTGCTCATCTTTTGACTGTGGGACGAAACCAAAGCACCCAGAGGAAACCCAGGCAGACACAAGGAGAATGTACAAACTCCACACACACAGTCATTCAAGGCTGGATTCGAAACTGGGTCCCTGGCACTGAGGCAGCAGTGTTTACCACTGAGCCACCATGCATCTCTGTCTCTCTGTCTCTCTCTCTCTCTGTCTCTCTGGCCATTCGGTTTTTCTAGAACCTTCTTTTTTGGTGATGGCCATCATAATCAGCTCTGCCCTGAGACTCTCTTGAATTTATTTGATATTACTCGTACTTTCCACCATGAAGTCAGACACAAAATAATTATTCAATTCCTCAGCCATTTCCTTTTCCCCACAACTATCTTTCCAGCGTCATTTTCCAGCGATCCAATATCCACTTTTGCCTCTCTTTTGCCCTTTATGTATCTGAAGAAACTCTTCCAGTGTTAGAACATAGAACATAGAACAGTACAGCACAGAACAGACCGTTCAGCCCACGATGTTGTGCTGACCACTGATCCTCATGTTTGCACCCTCCAATTTCTGTGACCACATGCATGTCCAGTAGTCTCTTAAATGTCCCCAATGACCCTGCCTCCACAACTGCTGCTGGAAACGCATTCCATGCTCTCACAACTCTCTGTGTAAAGAACTCGCCTCTGACATCCCTTCTATATTTTCCTCCAACCAGCTTAAAACTATGACCCCTCGTGTTTGCCATTTCTGCCCTGGGAAATAGTCTCTGGCTATCGACTCTATCTATGCCTCTCATTATCTTGTACACCTCAATTAGGTCTCCTCTCCTCCTCCTTTTCTCCAATGAAAGAAGTCCGAGCTCAGTCAATCTCTCTTCATAAGATAAGCCCTCCAGTCCAGGCATTATCCTAGTAAACCTCCTCTGAACCTTCTCCAAAGCATCCACATCTTTCCTATAATAGGGCGACCAGGACTGGACGCAGTATTCCAAGTGCGGTCTAACCAAAGTTTTATTCATTGATATGTCTGGCTAGCTTACCCTCATATTTCATCGTGACCCTCCTTATATCTTTTGTTGTTGCCCTCTATTGGTCTTTGCAAATTCCCAATCCTTTGGTCTCCCACTGCCCTTCCCCAAATGATCTGCTTTCTCTTTTACTTTTATGCTATCCCTGCCTTCCCTCATCAGCCATGGTTGCCTCATCCTCCCTTTACCATGCTTCTTTTCCCTTGGGATGAATCTCTGCTGTGTCTCCTGAGTTACTCCCAGAACCTCCTGCCATTGCTGATCCACTGTCTTTCCTGATACACTCCTCTCCCAGTCAATTCTACCCACCTCCTCTCTCATGCCTCTGTAGTTGCCTTTATTCAGCTATAATACTGTTACCTTTGATTCTATTGTCTCTCTCTCAAATTGCAGAGTAATTTCAGTCATATTATGATCATTGACTGCTGAGGATTCCTTCACCTTAAGCTCCCTGACCAAGTCTGCCTCTTGCCTGTAAGAATCTGTCTTCCAGTTTATATTATAGAACATAGAACATTACAGCGCAGTGCAGGCCCTTCGGCCCTCAATGTTGCTCCAACCTGTGAAGCCCATCTGAAGCCCATCTAACCTACACTATTCCATATGTCTATCCAATGACCATTTAAATGTCCTTAAGGTGACTCTACAATTGTTGTAGGTAGTGCATTCCATGTCCCTCTGAGTGAAAAAACCTACCTCTGACATCTGTCCTATATCCATCACCCCTCAATTTAAAGTATGTCCCCTTGTGCGAGCCATCACCATCCGAGGAAAATGTTCGCACTGTCCACCCTATCTAAACTCTTAAATTATTTTATATGTCTCAATTAAGTCACCTCTCAACCTTCTTCTCTCTAATGAAAACAGCCTTTCCTCCATACCAGGCAACATCTTAGTGAATCTCCTTTGAACTCTTTCCAAAGCTTCCACATCATTCCTATAATGCGGTGACCTGAACTGTATACAATGCTCCAACTGCGGCCGCACCAGAGTTTTGTACAATGGCAGCATGACGTCATGGCTCTGAAACTCAGTCCCTCATCTCATAAAAGCTAACACACCATATGCATTCTTAACAACCCTATCAAACTGGGTGACAACTTTCAGGGATATATGTACATGGACAGCAAGATCTCTCTGCTCATCGACACTACCAAGAATCTTACCATGAGCCCAGTGCTCTGTATTTCTGTTGCTCCTTCCAAAGTGAATCACCTCACACTTTTCTGCATTAACTCCATTTGCCACCTCTCAGCCCAGCTCTGCAGCTTACCTGTATCACTTTGTAACCTACAACATCCTTCGGCACTACCCACAACTCTACCGACCTTAGTGTCTTCCACAAATTTACTAACCCATCCTTTGACAACCTCATCCAGATCATTTATAAAAATGACAAACAGCAGTGGACCCAAAACAGATCCCTGCGGTGCACCACTAGTAACTGTACTCCAAGATGAACATTTCCCATCAAACACTGTCTTCTTTCAGCTAGCCAATGTCTGATCGAAACTGCTAAATCACCCTCAATCTCATGCCTCCGTAGTTTGTGCGATAACCTATCATGGGGAACCTTATCAAACATCTTACTGAAATCCATATACACCACATCAACTGCTTAACCCTTCTCAAAACCCTGGTCACCTTCTCAAAGAACTCAATAATGCTGTGAGGCACAACCTATCCTTCACAAAACCATGTTGACTATCTCTAATCCAATTATTCCTTTGGAGATGATCATAAATCCTATCTCTTATAACATTTTTCAATACTTTATCCACAACTGAAATAAGGCTCACAGGTCTATAATTGCCTTCTTTAACAAGGGGACAATATTTGTTGTTATCTCTGGTTTGTTACCTGTGCCACGTGACAGTGAAGCATGGAATAGGGAAAGACATCAGCTGATCTTGTAGCTACAAGGATGGTGCAGGAGGGATGGTTTAAGGTATTTCGATAATTGGGGCTCATTCTGGGGAAGGTGGGACCTATACAAACAGAACAGACTTCACTTGAACCAGAGGGGTACTAATCTCCTGGGTGGGAAATTTGCTGGTGCAATTCGGGTGGGTTTAAACTAGCTCAGCAGGGGGATGGGAACCTGAGGTGTAATTGCAGTGCACAGGAGGATGAGAGTAGGGAGGACAGGATTTCAGGGTCACAGAAATGTGCTGGCAGACAGCAAGCTGATTTGAAGTGTGTCTACGTCAAGGCCAGAAGTAGCCAACATAAGGTAGGTGAGCTTGCAGCATGGATAAGTATCTGGGACTTGGATGTTGTGGCCATTTTGGAGACATGGATAGAATAGGGTGAGGAATATCTTCCAGGGGTTTAGATCTTTCATTAAGAACAGGCAAAGTGGTAAAAGAGGGGAAGGTGTGGCCATGTTAGTCAAGGATAGTATAATGGGAGCTGAAGGAACTTTTGATGAGGACTCGTCTACTGAGGTAGTGTGGGCTGAGGTTAGAAACAGGAGAGGAGAGGTCACACTGCTTGGAGTTTTTTATCGCCTCCGCAGAGTTCCAGGGAGGTGGAAGAGAGGATTGGCAAAATTATTCTGGGTAGGAGTGAAAGGAACAGGGTGGTCAGTATGGTGTCTTTAACTTCCCCAACATTGACTGGAACTGCGATATCTCTAGTACCTCGGATGGATCAGTGTTTGCCCAATGTGTACAGGAGGGTTTCCTGACCCAGTATGTCGAAGGGCTGACAAGAGGGGAGACCACACTGGATCTGGTGCTTGGTAATGAACCAGGCCAGGTATTTGATTTAGTTGGAGGTGAGTACCTTGGGGAGAGTGACCATAATTCAGTTATGTTTAGTTTAGCGATGGAACTGGATAGGTACATGCCACAGGTCAAGAGTCATTGATGGGGTAAGGGCAGTAATAATGCGATTAGGCAAGAATTAGGATGCAAAGAATGGGGTAACAAAATGCAGGGGATGCAGACAATGGAAATGTGGAGCTGGTTTAAGGAACAGATATTGTGTGTCCTTGATAGGTATGTCCCTGTCAGGCAGGGAGGAAGTGATAAGGTAACTGAACCGTGGTTTACTTCAGAAATTGCATCTCTTGTTAAGCAGAAGAAGGAGGTTTATGTGTTGATGAGGCAAAATGGTTCAGATGAGGCGATGAAGAGATACGGATCAGTTGGGAAGGATTTAAGAAGAGCAAAGAGAGGACACGAGCAGTCTTTAGCAAATAGAATAAAGGAGAACCCTAAAGCTTTCTATAGGTATGTGAGGAATAAAAGGATGATTAGGGTAGGAATAGGGCCAATCAAAGACAGAAATGGGAAGTGGAGTGTGGACCCTGTGGAGATCGGAGAGATCCTAAATGAACATTTCTCATTGGTTGTCACTCAGGAAATGGAAAATATTGGAGAGGAGAAGAATGAGGTATGAGATATTAGACTAGAAATGATCGAGGATAGTTACGAAAAGGTGTTATCAGTACTAAAAGGATGGGATTTATCTGAAGATTCTCTGGGAGCTGTGGAGGAGATTGCAGAGCCTTTGGCTTTGATATTTGAGTCATCATTGTCTACAGGTTTAGTACCTGAGGACTGGAGGATTGCAAATGTTGTGCCCTTGTTCAAGAAGGGCAGTAGAGATGACCCAGGTAATTATAGACCAGTGAGCCTTACTTCGGTTGGAGGAAAGGTTTTGGAAAGGATTATGAGAGATAAGATTTATAATCATCTCGCAAGCAACAATTTGAGATCAGATAATCAACGTGGTTTCGTCAAGGGCAGGTCATGCCTCTCAAACCTCATTGAGTTTTTTTTGAGAAGGTGAACAAGTATGTAGATGAGGGCAGGGCAGTTGACGTGGTGTACATGAACTTCAGTAAAGCCTTTGATAAGGTTCCACACGGTAGGCTGATGGAGAAAGTGCAGAGGCATGGGGTTGGGGGTGATTTAAGAGTTTGGATTAGAAACTGGCTTTCTGAAAGAAGGCAGTGAGTGGTGGTTGATGGAAAATATTCAGCCTGGAGTCAGGTTACTTGTAGTGTGCCAGAAGGATCTGGTTTGGGATCACTGCTGTTTGTCATTTTTATAAATAAGTTAGACGCAGGTATAGATAAATTTGCAGATGACACTAATGTTGGTGGAGTAGTGGACAGTTTGGAAGAATGTTACAGGTTGCAGGGGGCCTTGGATAAACTGCAGAATTGGGCTGAGAGGTGGCAAATGGAGTTCAATGCAGCTAAATGTGAGGAGCTGCACTTTGGGAAGAATAACAGGAAGGCAGAGTACTGGATCAATTGATAGATTCTTGGTAGTGTGGATGTGTAGAGGGATCTTGGAGTGCATGTACATAGATCCCTGAAAATTGCCACCCAGGCTGTTAGTGCTTTTAAGAAGGCATATGGTGTGTTAGGTTCTATTGGTAGAGGGATTGAGGTCTGGAGCTGCAATATTATGCTGCAACTGTACAAAACGCTGGTGCGTCCACATCTGTGTGCAGTTCTGGTCGCCATATTTCAGGAAGGATGTGGAAGCATTGGAAAAGGTGCAGGGAGATTTACCAGGATGTTGCCTGGTTGGGAGAGAAGGTCTTGTGAGGAAAGGATGAAAGGCTTGGGTCTGGTCTCATTGGAAAGAAGGCTAAGGGGGGATTTGATAGAGACATACAAGGTGACAGAGGATTAGATAGGGTAGACAGTGAGAGTCTTTTTCCTAGGATAATGATGTCAGCTTGTACGAGGGGGCATAACTACAAATTGAGGGGTGATAGATTTAAGTCAGATGTCAGAGGCAGGTTCTTTACTCAGAGAGTGGGAAGGGTGTGGAATGCCCTCCCTGCCAATGTAGTTCAATCAGCCACATTAGGGAGATTTAAGCAATCATTGGATAAGCACATGAATGATGATGGGATAGTGTAGGGGGTCGAGCTGAGAATAGTTCAACATCGAGGGCCGAAGAGCCTGTTCTGCGCTGTATTGTTCTATGTTCTATGTTCCATTTGCTATCCTCCAGCCTTCTGGCACTATTCCTATAGACAATGGTGGCATCAAGATCAAAGCCAAAGGCTCGGCAATCTCCTCCCTGATTTCCCAGAGAATTCGAAGATAAGTCCCATCTAGTCCAGGGGACTTATCTATTCTCCAACTTTCAGGAATTGCTAACACCTCCTCCTTGTGAACCTCAATCACCTCGAGTCTTGGAGCCTTATCTCAGTACTCTCCTCGACAACATTGTCTTTTTCCAGCGTAAATACTGACAAATATTCATTTCAAGCTTCCCTATTTCCTCGGACTCCATGCACAACTTCCCACTACTATCCTTGATTGGCCCTAATCTTACTCTAGTCATTCTTTTATTCCTGATATACCTATTGGATGTGTTATGGGATGTTACTGCATTGGAATAGTGCCTGAATGAAGTTGCTGTATCTGGTCAGTTATGTTTTCCAATTGTTACGTTATTCTAAATTCCGTTTTGATTTGTTAAACTCTCATGTTTAAGTAAACTCTGTTTTGCTAAAAGTTGAGTAGCCTGACCAGCTGCATTACACCTGGAATAGAGATATAGAATCAAAGAGATGTACAGCATGGAAACAGACCCTTCAGTCCAACCCGTCAATGCTGACCAGATATCCCAACCCAATCTAGTCCCACCTGCCAGCACCCAGCCCATATCCCTCCAAATCCTTCCTATTTGTATACCCATCCACATGCATTTTAAATATTGCAACTGTACCAGCCTCCACCACATCCTCTGGCAGCTCGTTCCATACATGTACCACCCTCTGCATAAAAAAGTTGCCCCTTAGGTCTCTTTTATATCTTTCCCCTCTCACCCTAAATCTATGCCCCCTAGTTCTGGACTCCCCAACCCCAGGGAAAAGACTTTGTCTGATTATCCTATCCATGCCCCTCATAATTTTGTAAACCTCCATAAGGTCACCCCTCAGCCTCCGACGCTCCAGGGAAAACAGCCCCAGCCTGTTAAGCCTCTCCGTGTAGCTCAAATCCTCTAACCCTGGCAACATCCTTGTAAATCATTTCTGAACCCTTTCAAGTTTCACAACTTTCCGATAGGAAGGAGACCAGAACTGCACGCAATATTCCAACAGTGGCCTAACCAACATGACCTCCCAATTCCTGTACTCAATACTCTGACCAATAAAGGAAAGCATACCAAACACCACCTTCACTATCCTATCTACCTGCGACTCCACTTTCAAGGAGCGATGAACCTGCACTCCAAGGTCTCTGTTCAGGAACAATCCCGGGGACCTTACCCTTAACTGTAGAAGAATATCGATTTCACATCTGTCTTTAAAAGAATAAAATGCTAGGGTCTAAGCTACTGCCTTCAAATATTTGGAGGTGGTCTGGCCTGGCCCATAACAACATGTTTCTGTGTGTTTAGCTGTGTCTGTGTCAAGGCCTGTTGCATATCTGCACCTCAGTCTGTGTCTGTTTCTGTCTTTGTATGTGTATGAATCTATGTCGGTCTGTATGTTTGTGTGTATAAATGTGCCTGTATGTGTCTGTATGGGATTCTCTCTCGAACTGTGTGTGTCTATCTCAGTCGAACTATCTCTGAGTGCTTGTAGTTATAAGTGTGTGAGGTAGTGTATATGGATGTGTGTATTATGTGTGTCTCCGTATCTGTGTGTGTGTGTGTCTATGTCAACCGAACTGTGTAATGTATCTGTGTGCACATACAATGGTCCTGTTGATGTTTATCTCCAAAAATGTGTCTGCATGTGTTTGTGCCTGTGAGTCTATCTCTGTCTGCAATGGGACTGGAGGAGACTTTGAACGAATGAATGAATTAAAAAGTGATAAATTAAAGGCTGAGTCTCTCTTGCTCCCTTCCTGTGTTTAATGTGATACAATGCCACCCTCTGGTGGCCTTGACATGCCACTACAAAAGTGGCCGATCTTTTTCTTCGAAGCTTGTGAATCTCTCAGGTTGCTGGTGTCTCGTTCCTCAAACAATGTCTTTGGCGACACAGAGCAGTTTTGTCCGACTGATGTTGCATCATTGATGTGAGCAATAGGAGACAACAATGAGTGGAGGAGAGAGAGAGAGAGAGGGAGACATTGTGAGAGTGAGAGTTGTAAATGGAGGCTGAGGGAACAAGGGAGAGAGATGAATCCTGCTGAGGCCAGGTCAGAGAGAGTGATCCTGAGGTGAAAGTAAAGGACAGAGTGACTGAACCCCAACTCCTGAGCTCGGCCCCGGTTCCCTCCCCTTCCCTAAGGACCAGGACTTGGGGCCGAGTCTGTCTCTCACCAGCTCAGCTTATTCAACACAAAGATAAACAGTAAAATAGTTTGTTCTACTGTTTGGCACTTCTTAATGAACATTTTCATTATTTACAAATTGAAGTTATAGATACAGTCAGGAAATGGTGCCTTTTCTCACAGGCCTCCAAGTTGTGAGAAACATTGAAATTTGTGGGTGGCACGGTGGCACAGTGGTTAGCACTGCTGCCTCACAGCGCCAGAGACCCGCCTCAGGCGACTGACTGTGTGGAGTTTGCACATTCTCCCTGTGTCTGCCTGGGTTTCCTCCGGGTGCTCCGGTTTCCTCCCACAGTCCAAAGATGTGCAGGTCAGGTGAATTGGCCATCCTAAATTACCCGTAGTGTTAGGGGTATGGGTGGGTAAGATTGCACAAACCAGCACTACAGTAGCGACATGCTGCTTCATTGCTGAAACAATGAACTGTAATGAGAAAATCCTTGATGGATTGATTGATTAATAAGTGAATTTGATTGTTTGATGAATTTGGGTAAAGGGATATTTCAGCACATTCTTCAGCTGCTGTCTGAACTTAGTCTGGGTCACAGCGTAAATCGCGGTGTTTGTGCAGCAACTGAGGAGCTGCAGCATGAAGCCCAATTCCTGCACATAGGTATGTAGATACATAGGGGCATATGCCAATTTAGACATTCGGTTCCATATCGAATACAGCATTAACATTGACCATAACAGGATGAAATTGGCCGAGATCACAAACAATAAAACAATAGATTTTTTTCGGTTTCTCATTTGTGTATCATGGTGAGAGTCCCCATTGGTGTGAGTCCAGAGTCTCCTGCGGGCTCTGCTGGTCACTAAAATGTGTCTGACGGTGAAAACATTGAGCAACAGAATCAAGAGAAATGGGACACACGGGGTTAGAATGTGGTGGAGGAACTCGATTGTGATCCAGACACGAGAAGATAGAACACCGTTCCTTATGTAACAGAACCAGGGGGAGTTCGCCAACCGATAATGATCTGTGAGCATGAAATACCAGAAAATGTTCTTTAAACAACTCAGCACAGTCACTGTTCCCAGAACCACAGCCGCCGTTTTCTCACTGCAATATTTATTTTTAAGCTTCTGGCAACAAATGGCCACAAACCGATCAAAGGTGAAAGTGACAGTGAACCAGACAGAACAGTCAGTGGCTGCATAAAGCAGGACGGCGTGGATATTACACACGGGGATGTCCCACAGGAAATAAAACTGCTCCCGATAAATAATGGGAATGTGTCTCAATATCAGATCGAGGATAATGATCAGGAGATCCGCCACTGCCATTGCCCCCAGGTAACGGCTGACACATGGAGACAATCCACAATCTTTATAAAGCAGGACGAAGATCGTCATGCAGTTAACTGTGAGGAAGGAAAACCAACAATTTATACATCAGCCTGATGGACATTTTCCAAATGATTGAGATCAGAGTGAGATTTTCAAAATGAACTGTTCAGACATATACTGATGCAATTTGTGCTGGAATAATACATGGTAAATTCCGAATTACTAACAGAAATGTGATGTAATACAGAAGAAACCCTCCCTCCCTAAACACACAGACATGTATCCATAAGAATAGATGTTTTCTAGAACATTCCCAAAGACTTGGTCACTGCTTAACCATTCCTAATACAGAGGGTAAACATTGCCGTCCTGAAGGATTCTCTCCCAGTTCGCTGGAAATTTCTGTCTTTTAGTTTAAATTGTGTTCAATTCTCCGATGTGAAGAAATGTAAACACAGGGGAAACCCCTTCAACTGCCTGAGGAGACTTCAAAACAGTGATTCTTTCTCCATGGGACGGGGTCATTTCCCTTGGGATCTTATGGTCTTTCAAGTAGATGTCATCTGGCTGTTGCTCATAGAATATTCTGGAGAATGTCAGTTGTAGATTATTCAATGAAATGTCCTGGAGAATCCCAGTTATGAATTTACCACGGAATGTAAGTGATAGAATTTTCCAAGAAATGTCAGTTATAGATTGTTCCGGTGAAGATCGCTTGTAGAATGTTCGAAAAATGTTGGTTACGGAATGTTCCAGGGAATGTTGGTTATAGAATGTTCCAGAGAATGTCAGGAAGAGAATGTTCCTGGAATGTTAGTTAGAGAATGTTCTGGACAATATTGGTTGGAGAAGGTGATAGGGTCATAAAAAGCCACATCACTGTCCATTAAGTTTGGTGAAATCCACTCGGCCTCACAGTGAAAATCTCTCTCCAAACCTGACTCAACTGGCACTTTGTGCACAGAAACAATAAGATTAAGCTAAAAACTTGATCATTTGATGTAAGATGATCTGTTTACAATCATACAGATGTCATCCTTTATTTGGAGATCCACTCCACCTCCTTTTATATTTTGTAGAACTCTCCCAAATATAAACGGTCCTGGCTGTTCAGTTCCAAATAACAGTCACCCTGTAGTGAGGTCTCTCTCATGTCATTAAATTGTATCTATTTACCTCAATGTACGGATTGAATTCCTCAATCATTTTTGAGAATGCAAAATATATTCAGATAGAGTGCCTTTCATTCAGGTTTTTAAACCATTATTCCCTGCTCCATTGTCACCTTTATTCCTCAGTTTGACTGTTCAGGAAACAGTCTGACATTGTCATTACACACAGAATCAAACTTGATGGGCAATGTTTGTGTGTGTACATTTGTGTAAATGTGTGCGTTTGTGCGTATGTTCGTGTGTGTATGTGGTGGAGGGCAAATGGGAAAGACATTCAGAAATAATATGCTCGGTGGAAATCAGTTTAAATATGAACATCTGGCAGGTAATTGGGTAATTGGCAGAGGGAGATTGAGAGGTGTTTAATGGACAAATGTGGTGAAGATTTTGAGAATGTTAAAATAAAGATATTTTAAGACCCAGTAACAATACAGATCAATCCACACAGGGGTGATGGTTGGTTGGGATTTTGGTGTATGATTGAATAAGGACCATGGTGTGTAACTCAGATTTGCAGGTTTGAAGTTGGGAATGTCAGCAGGAGATTATTAACATCATTAAAACTGTATTTCATAGCTCAAGGTTCAAGTAGCAGATGGAATGAGCCAGTAACGTATATTCTAGAGGTATGAGTAGTTAAAATTAGAAATGGTCAAGGTATTGGGTCAGGAATCAGCTCATGGCTGAAGGGATCAACACAGTTGTGATTCATTTGTTTCAGCCTCAGATATTGGCCAGGGATGGGATGGAGTCAGAGGAAGGAAATGGAGTTTGTAACCAGAGGAGAAGGCAGTGATCTCATGTTCCCAATATTTAGATAACAAGAGCAGTGATACAATGAATTATGGCTCAATCTGAAACAGAGTAGGTCAACATAGAGACCCATGAGGGACACTGCCAGGAGCAAAGAGGGACCGAGTGAATGAAAAAGACTTGCAGAGTGAATATCTGGAGTTAGAGTCTCAGCAGGACACAATAACAGCAGCAAGGATAAACCTCTCTCCAGAGATGCAACATCCCAGTCTAATGTTCTCAGACTCTCCATTGTTATAATATTCCAGTCTGTTGTTCTCAGATTCTGATCGCTCATTCCCCTCTCTCGGGAGCTGTGGATCCATGTTAGTGCTGTTGGTGATGATCTGCCCAAACCATGGGATAGCACATTGAACGGAGCCAATTTCTCAGAAAAGGATGGAAACCCTCCACTGGGATAATTAGCATCGATGGCTATTGACGTTAATCACAGTCACTGAACAAACAGGTTCAGCTAGCCCACTCCTTACATCACTTTCCGTATCACAATAAAAAGGGAATATTTACTTGGTTGAGGTGGAATGGATAAAGATTTCTGAGGGATGGAATATAAATCTTTCAATCTTTTTAATCTTTCTTCCTTGTATGTGGAGTAGTGTCTGTTACAGTGGAACAACAGGAGGGTAATCAGACCCTCTAAAGAGTCATAGAGTCATAGAGATGTACAGCATGAAAACAGACCCTTCCATTGTATAGGTCCATGCTGAACAGATATCCTAAATTAATCTAGTCCTACTTTCCTGCACATGGTCCATAACACTCCCAATCTTCTTATTCATATCCCCATCCAGAAACATTTTCAATGTTCTAATTGTAACTGCCTCCACCACTTCCTTTGGCAGCTCATTCCATTCATGCACCCCTCTCTGTTTGAAACAGCTGCCCCCTGAGGTACCTTCTAAAACTTACCTCTCTCACCCTAAACCTATGCCCTCTAGTTCTGGACTCACCCACCCCATGGAAAAGATCTTGTCTATTTATCCGATCAATCCCCCTCATGATTTTATAAACCTCTATAAGGTCACCCCTCAGCCTCTGATGCTCCAGGGAAAACAGCCCCAGCCTAATCAGTCTCTCTCTCTATAGCTCAAACCCTTCAAACCTGGAAATCTCCTTGTAAATATTTTCTGAACTCTTTCAAGTTTCACAACATCCTTCCAATAGGAGGGAGAACAGAATTACTCACAATATTCCAAAAGTGGCTGAACTAATGTCATGTTCAGCCGCAATATGCCCCCTAACTCCTACCGTTAATACTCTGACCAATAAAGGGAAGCATACAAAATGCCTTCTTCACTATCCTATCTATATGTGACTCCATTTTCAAGGAACTATGAACCCTGAACATTCCCCATGACCATACCATTAAGTGTATAAGTCCTGCCCTGATTTGCCTTTCCTAACTGTGGTACCTCATTTTTATATCAATTAACCTCCATCTTCCACTCCTTGGCCCATTGGCCCAGCAGATCAGGATCCCATTGTACTCTGAAGTAACCTTCTTCGCTAACTACTACACCTCCAATTTTGATATCATCTGCAAACTTATTTACTCTTCCTTCTATGTTTGCATCCAAATTATTTATATAAATGATGAATATCAGTGGACCCAGCACTGATCCTGTGACACACCACGGGTCATAGGTCTCCATCTGAATGACAACCCTCTATCACTGCCCTCTGACTTCTACCTTCAAGCCAGTTCAGGATCCAAATAGTTCGTTCTCCCTCTAGTCATGGGATCTAACCTTGTTCAAAAGTCAAGCATCAGGAATCTTGTCGAAAATCTTCCTGAAGTCCATACAGATCATATCCACCAATCCTCTTCATAACTTCTTCAAAAAAACTCAATCAAGTTAGTGAAACATGATTTCCCATGCACAAAGACAAGTTGACTATCCTTAATCAGTCCTTGCCTTTCCAAACACAGATGAATCCTATTCATCAGGATTTGATAGATAGTGCTTTCTAAGAGATTTCTTTGAGAGCAGTGCTAGCCCTTTTAGATGACGTGCTCTCATGTTCAATGGGATTTGCTCTGACTACTTTTTAAAATGTCCTTCCTTTTAAAACACCAAGACTTGTGTCCAATGTTGTCAATACAATTAAATACAAATTCAATTGGTTTTTGGTATCCTGGACATAACTTAAATTAATTGGTTAAATTTAAATCCAGTTTCATTAACACAAAAACACAACTCGAAGCCTTTGGTTACATTTTCTCAATCCTCAGCACTCTCTGCACCTGTCACCTAGTCACAGGCACAAGGGCTATGAAACTCTCTCAGCTCAGAAATACACCCTCTTTCTTGTAGTGACCAAACACTCTTTCAAATTCTTAACATCAATCCTTGCAGTTTATTCCCCTCTTACTCCTGGGCTCTAACCTTCTTCACTTACCTGTGAGCAAACATCACAAATTCTTCTGAAAATTGAAATATTCCAGTTCCACTGTTCTCATTTGTCAATGTCAGAAACAACATTCTCCACAAACGCCAGCAGATTTATCAAAGATAATTTCCCTTTTGTGAATCTGGGCCGACTCTGCTAAGTTATACCATTATTTGCCAATTATCCAGTTATCACATACCTTACAAAACATGCTAATACTTTCCTCAAAACTGATGTCAAGTTATCCACAATTTTGTTTTCTGTTTTCCCTCTGCACCATGTTTGAAATATTTACAGCCACAGCAGCTACTCACTACTGTGCAGGATCTTTCCCAGAATCGGAAAAACTTTGAAGAACTTTGACTTCCCTCAATACTCAGGGAAGTGCCTCATAGAACCAAGGAATTTATAGGACCAAAAGAGGCCATTGACCCATCATCTCTATACTGGCTCTCAGCATGCTCTTGTCTGCAGCCCCATCTCCACAGTCCTCATAATTCATTACTCATTTGACAATAGACAATAGGTGCAGGAGTAGGCCATTCTGCCCTTTGAGCCTGCACCACCATTCAATATGATCGTGGCTGATCATCCTTAATCAGTATCCTATTCCTGCCTTATCTCCATAACCCTTGATTCCACAATCCTTGAGAGCTCTATCCAACTCTTTCTTAAATGAATCCAGAGACTGGGCCTCCACTGCCCTCTGGGGCAGAGCATTCCACACAGTCACCACTCTCTGGGTGAAGAAGTTTCTCCTCATCTCTGTCCTAAATGGTCTACCCTATATTTTTAAGCTGTGTCGTCTGGTTCGGCACTCACCCATCAGCGGAAACATGTTTCCTGCCTCCAGAGTGTCCAATCCTTTAATAATCTTATATGTCTCAATCATATCCCATCACAGTCTTCTCAACTCAAGGGTATACAAGCCCAGTCGCTCCAGTCTTTCAGTGTAAGGTAATCCCACTATTCCAGGAATTGACCTCGTGAACCTATGCTGCACTCCCTCAATAGCCAGAATGTCTTTCCTCAAATTTGGAGACCAGAACTGCACACAGTTCTCCAGGTGTGGTCTCACCAGGGCCCTGTACAGCTGCAGAAGAACCTCTTTGCTTCTATACTCAATCCCTCTTGTTATGAAGGCCAGCATGCTATTAGCCTTCTTCACTCCCTGCTGTACGTGCATGCTTACCTTCATTGACTGGTGTACAAGAACACCCAGATCTCTCTGTACTGCCCCTTTACCTAAAGTGATTCCATTTAGGTCATAATCTGCCTTCCTGTTCTTGCCACTAAAGTGGATAACCATACATTTATCCACATTAAACTGCATCTGCCATGCATCTGAACACTCACCTAACTTATCCAGGTCACCCTGTAATCTCCTAACATCCTCCGCACATTTCACCCTGCCACCCAGCTTAGTATCATCAGCAAATTTGCTAATGGCATTACTAATACCATCTTCTATATCATTAACATAAATTGTAAAAAGCTGCGGTACCAGTACTGATCTCTGCGGTACCGCACTGGTCACTGCCTGCCATTCCAAAATGGAGCCGTTTATCACTACTCTTTGTCTCCTATCAGCCAACCAACTTTCAATCCAAATTAGTACTTTTGCCCCCAATACCATGCACCCTAATTTTGCTCACTAACCTCCTATGTGAGACTTTATCAAAAGCTTTCTGAAAGTCCAGGTACACTACATCTACTGGATCTCCCTCGTCTATCTTCAGAGTTACATCCTCAAAAAATTCCAGAAGATTAGTCAAGCATGATTTCCCCTTCATAAATCCATGCTGACTCTGACCTATCCTGTTACTACTATCCAGATGTGTCGTAATTTCATCCATTATAATAGACTCCAGCATCTTTCCCACCACGGAGGTCAGACTAACTGGTCTATAATTTCCTGCTTTCTCTCTCCAACCTTTCTTAAAAAGTGGCATAACATTAGCCACCCTCCAATCTGTAGGAACTGATCCCGAATCTATTGAAGTCTGGAAAATAATCACCAACGCATCCACGATTTCTCGAGCCATCTCCTTCAGTACCCTGGGATGTAGACCATCAGGCCCCGGGGATTTATCAACCTTCAGACCTAACAGTCTCTCCAATATCAATTCCTGGCTAATATAAATTCCCTTCAGTTCAGGTCCTTCGGCCACTTTTACCTCAGGGAGATTGCTTGTGTCTTCCCCAGTGAACACAGATCTGAAGTACCAATTCAATTCTTCTGCCATTTCTTTGTTCCCCGTAATATAGTCCCCTGTTCTTGTCTTCAAGGGCCAGTCTTAACCATTTTTTTGCCTTTCACATACCTAAAAGAACGTTTACTATCCTCCTTTATATTATTGGCCAGTTTACCTTCGTGTCTCATTTTTTCTCTGCGTATTTCCTTCTTAGTAATCCTCTGTTGCTCTTTAAAAGCTTCCCAGTCCTCCATTTTCCCTATCTTTGCTATGTTATACTTTTTCTCTTTTAACCTTATATGTTTCTTAACTTCCCTCGTCAGCAACGGCCACCCATGCCTCCTCCTTGTATCTTTCTTCCTATTTGGAATGACCTGATCCTGCAACTTCTGCATTATACACAGAAATATCTGCCATTGTTCCTCCATTGTCATCCCTGCTAAGGTATTGCTCCATTGAACTTTGGCCAGCTCCTCCCTCATTGCTCCATAGTTCCCTTTATTCAACTGAAAATTAGTCACTTCTGATTGTACCCTCTACCTCTCTATTTGCAGATTGAAGCTTATTGTATTATGGTCACTACTTCCCAATGGCTCCTTCACTTCGAGGTCCCTGACCAATTCTGGTTCGTTGCACAATACCAGATCCAGAATTGCCTTCGCCCTGATGAGCTCCAGCACCAGCTGTTCTAAGAATCCACCTCTGAGGCACTCCACAAAGTCACTTTCTTGAGGTCCAATACCATCTTAATTCTCCCAGTCTACCTGCATGTTGAAATCCCCCATAACAACTGTCGTAACATCTTTGCGACAGGCCAATTTCAGCTCCTGATTTAAATTACATCCGACATCCAGGCTACTGTTTGGGGGCCTGTAGATAACTTCCAAGAGGGTCTTTTTACCCTTAGTATTTCTCAACTCTATCCACACTGACTCTACATCCCCTGATTCTAGGTCCCCCTGCGCAATGGACCGAATATCATCCCTTACCAACATGGCCACCCCACCCCCTCTGCCTGTCAGTCTGTTCTTACGGTAGTACGTGTAGCCTTGAATATTCATTTCCCAGGCCCTGTCCACTTGAAGCCACGTCTCAGTTATCCCCACAATATCATTTCTCCAATTTCCAAGAGAGCCTCAAGCTCATCCATCTTATTTCTAACGCTTCGTGCATTCATGTATAGTATTTTTAATTTGTTACTGCCCTCACCCTTCCCATCAACTCCTATTTCACTCAACCTTACAGCATGATCCCTTACTGAGTTTTCTGCCTCATTTGTACAGTTGTCTTTCTTGACTTCCCTTGTTCTAACTTTCCCTCCAATTTCCTTCTTAAACATCCAGTTTGTCCCCCCGGCTACTTAGTTTAAACGTAGCTGTGTTGCAGTAGCAAACAGTTAAATGCGTGGCTACAGGGATGGTGCAGGAGGGAGGGATTCCGGTATTTGGATAACTGAGGTTCTTTCTGGGGAAGGTGGGACCTCTATAAACAGGATGGTCTGCACCTGAACCTGAGGGGCACCAGTATCCTTGGGGGGAGGTTTGCTAGTGCTCTTGGGGGGGGTTTAAACGAACTCTGCAGGGGCATGGGAACCCAGACTGTAGCTTTAGGGTGCAGGACCTGGAGTGTAGGGAGGTTAGGAATATGGCATCAATCTTAAAGGAGGGTGCCTGTAAACAGAAGAGTGGCTTGAAGTGTGTATACTTTAATGCCAGAAGTATACGAAATAAGGTAGGTGAACTTGCAGCGTGGGTTGGTACCTGGGACTTCGATGTTGTGGCTATTACGGAGACATGGCTAGATCAGGGACAGGATTGGCTGTTGCAGGTTCCAGGGTTTAAATGTTTTAATAGGGTCAGAGGTGGGGGTAAAAGAGGGGGGTGTGTGGCTTTGCTTGTCAAAGATAGTATTACAGCGGTGGAAAGGACGATGGACGAAGATTTGCCATCTGAGGTAGTTTGGGTTGAGGTTAGGAATAGGAGGGGTGAGGTCACCCTGTTAGGAGTCTTTTATAGGCCTCCTAATAGTCCTAGAATCGTTGAAGAAAGGATTGCGAAGATGATTCAGGAGAAGAGTGACAGTAATAGGGTGGTTGTTATGGGGGACTTTAACTTTACTGATATTGATTGGGAAAGCTATAGCTCAAGTTCGTTAGATGGGTCAGTGTTTGTCCAATGTGTGCAGGAGAGTTTCCTGACACAATATGTAGATAAGCCAACAAGAGGTGAGGCCATACTGGATTTGGTTCTGGGTAACGAACCAGGCCAGGTATTAGAACTAGAGGTGGGTGAGCACTTTGGGGACAGTGACCACAATTCGGTGATTTTTACTCTAGTGATGGAGAGGGATAAGTGTGTACTACAGGGCAAGAGTTATAGCTGGGGACAGGGAAATTATGATGTGGTGAGGCATGACTTAGGATGTGTGGATTGGAAAAGTAGATTCCAAGGCAAGAGCGTAATTGATATGTGGAACTTGTTCAGGGAGCAACTATTGAGTGTCCTTGATAAGTACGTACCTATCAGGCAGGGAGGAAAGGGTCGTGTGAGGGAGCCGTGGTTTAATAAAGAATTGGAATCCCTTGTTAAATGGAAGAGGGCGGCCTTTGTAAAGATGAGGTGTGAAGGTTCAATAGGGGCGATTGAGAGTTATAAGGTAGCCCGGAAGGACCTGAAGAGAGAGCTAAGAGCAGCAAGGAGGGGACATGAAAGGTCCTTAGTTGGTAGGATTAGGGAAAACCCTAAGGCTTTCTATAGGTATGTTAGGAATAAAAGAATGACTAGGGTAGGAATAGGTCCAATCAAGGATAGTAATGGGAAGTTGCGTGTGGAGGCTGAAGAGATTGGGGAGGCACTGAATGAATACATTTCGTCAGTATTCACTCAGGAACAGGACATTGTTGTCGATATGAATACTGAGGCACGAATAAGTAGAATGGATGGCTTTGAGATATGTAGAGAAGAGGTGTTGGAAATTCTGGCAAGGGTGAAAATAGATAAGTCCCCTGGGCCTGATGGCATTTATCGTGGGATTCTCTGGGAAGCAAGGGAGGAGATTGCAGAGCCATTGGCCTTGATTTTTGTGTCCTCTTTGTCTACAGGAGTAGTGCCAGAGGACTGGAGGCTAGCAAACGTGGTTCCCTTGTTCAAGAAGGGGAGTAGGGATAATCCTAGTAACTATAGGCCAGTGAGTCTCACTTCTGTTGTGGGCAAAGTCTTAGAGAGAATTGTAAGGGATAGGATTTATGCACATCTGGATAAGAATAATGTGATCAAGGATAGTCAGCATGGTTTTGTGAAGGGCAGGTCGTGCCTCACAAACCTTATTGAATTCTTTGAGAAGGAGACTAAGGAGGTAGATGAGGGGAAAGCGGTAGATGTGGTATATATGGATTTTAGTAAGGCGTTTGATAAGGTCCCCCATGGTAGGCTACTGCAGAAAATACCGAGATATGGCATTGAGGGTGAGTTGGAGGTTTGGATTAGGAATTGGCTGGCTGGAAGAAGACAGAGGGTAGTAGTTGATGGCAAAGGTTCATCTTGGAGTGCCGTCACTCGCGGTGTTCCGCAAGGATCTGTTTTGGGACCATTGCTATTTGTCATTTTTATAAATGACCTGGAGGAAGGGTGAGCAAGTTTGCGGATGATACGAAAGTCGGAGGAGTTGTAGACAGTGAGGAAGGATGTGGCAGGTTACAGCGGGATATAGAGAAGCTGCAGAGCTGGGCAGAAAGGTGGCAAATGGAGTTCAATGTAGCTAAGTGTGAGGTGATTCACTTTGGTAAGAGTAACAAAAAGATGGGGTACTGGGCTAATGGTCGGATACTTGGTAGTGTGGAAGAGCAGAGGGATCTTGGTGTCCATGTACACAGATCTCTGAAAGTTGCCACCCAGGTAAATAGTGCAGTGAAGAAGGCATATGGCGTACTGGCTTTTATTGGTAGAGGAATTGAGTTCCGGAGTCCTGAGGTCATGCTGCAGTTGTTTAAGACTCTGGTGCGGCCGCATCTGGAATATTGTGTGCAGTTTTGGTCGCCATACTATAGGAAGGATGTGGAGGCACTGGAACGGGTGCAGAGGAAGTTTACCAGGATGTTGCCTGGTATGGTAGGAAGATCCTATGAGGAAAGGCTGAGACACTTGGGGTTGTTTTCATTGGAGAAAAGAAGGTTTAGGGGTGACTTGATAGAGGTGTACAAGATGATTAGGGGGTTAGATAGGGTTGACAGTGAGAACCATTTTCCACGTATGGAGTCAGCTATTACAAGGGGGCATAGCTTTTAATTAAGTGGGGGTAGATATAGGACTGATGTTAGGGGTAGGTTCTTCACTCAGCGAGTCGTAAGTTCATGGAATGCCCTGCCAGTAGCAGTGGTGGACTCTCCCCCTTTATGGGTATTTAAGCGGGCATTGGATAGGTATATGGAGGATAGTGGGTTAGTGTAGGTTAGGTGGGCTTTGATCGGCGCAACATCGAGGGCCGAAGGGCCTGGACTGCGCTGTATTCTTCTATGTTCTATGTTCTATGTTCTATAAACCAGCCTGCCAGAATGCTGGTCCCTAACCTAGTAAGGTGCAAACCGTCTCTCTTGTAGAATTTATGCTTACCACAAAACATACTCCAGTGATCCAAGAATTTAAATCCTTGCTTCCTGCACCAGTTCCCCAGCCACACGTTCAAGTCCATTATCTCCCTGTTTCTGGCCTCACCAGCCCGAGGAACTGGAAGCAAACCGGAGATAACCACCTTGGACGTCCTGCTTTTCAGCCTTCTTCCTAGTTCTCTGAAGTCCCGCTGTAGTATGTTCTTCCTCTTCTTCCTGACATCATTTGTGCTGACATGTACCACTAGCTCTGGCTCTTCACCTTCAGCCTTGAGGATTTCCTGCACTCTGTCTGTGATGTCTTTAACCCTGGCACCAGGAAGGCAACACACCATCCTTAAGTCCCGTCTGCTGCCACAAAAACCCCGGTCAGTTCCTCTCACTATGGAGTCCCCTATTACCACGGCTCTGTGCGATGTCCAACTCTTCCGCTCTGTCTCCACTCCAACTTTTGATTGACAGACCTGGACGCCTCGTGGACTGGCAGTGTCATCCGTCTCTACTGTTTCCAAAAGATTCAACTTGTTCCTGACAGGTACTTCCCTCGGGGTCTCTTGTCCCTGTCTCCTCTCTGCCTTCCTCATCGTCTGCTCTCTTCTGCTCTCTTCTGGTACGATTGGTGTAATAACCTCGCTGAAGGTCTTGTCCAGAAAGATCTCGTTCTCTCGGATGAGCCTAAGTTCCTCGAGTTCTTTCATCAGTGCTGCAATATGCTCTGTCAGTAGCTGAACGTGCACACACTTTCCCCCCTTATACGAACCAGACACACCAGAGCCGTTGACCTCCCACATCAAAGCACGTAGCACACTGAACCAGCTTGGCAGTCATGTCTTCACCCTCTTCAACTGTGGCATAATCACTTCACTCAACCTCCTTGTCAAAGACTCCTGAGCTAAAGCCTCACTCTTCAATCCACAGGAATTTGGTGCAACAACTTACCAACTTTCGATGATATCAGTTTTTCAAGTAATTGCTCTTAAATAATTCTAATTTCCTGCACTTCCTCATCTTCATCAGTCACCCCAATAGTCAGAGGGAAATTGAGAAACAAACTTGTGAGGAGATCTCAGCTATCTGTAAGAATAATAGGGTGGTTATGGTAGGGGATTTTAACTTTCCAAACATCAACTGGGACTGCCATAGTGGTTTAGATGGAGAGGAATTTCTTAAGTGTGTACAAGACAATTTTCTGATTCAATATGTGGATGAACCTACTAGAGAAGGTGCAAAACTTCACCTATTCTTGGGAAATAAGGCAGGGCAGGTGTCAGTGGGGGAGCACTTTGGGGCCAGCGACCATAATTCTATTCGTTTTAAAATAGTGATGGAAAAGGATAGACTGGATGTAAAAGTTGAAGTTCTAAATTGGAGGAGGGCCAATTTTGACGGTATTAGGCAAGAAGTTTCAAAAGCTGATTGGAGGCAGATGTTCGCAGGTTAAGGCACAGCTGGAAAATGGAAAGCCTTCAGAAATGAGATAACAAGAATCCAGAGAAAGTATATTCCTGTTAGGGTGAAAGGAAAGGCTGGAAGGTAAAGGGAATGCTGGATGACTAAGGAAATTGAGGGTTTGGTTAAGAAAAAGATGGAAGCTTTTATCAGATATAGACAGGATAGATTGTGTGAATCCTTAGAAGAGTATAAAGAAAGTAAGAGTATACTTAAGAGGGAAATCAGGAGGGCAAAACGGGGACATGAGATAGCTTTGGCAAATAGAATTAAGGAGAATCCAAAGGGTTTTTACAAATATATTCAGGACAAAAGGGTAACTAGGAGGAGAATAGGGCCCCTCCAAGATCAGCAAGGTGGCCTTTGTGTGGAGAAAATGGGGCAGATACTAAATGAGTATTTTGCATCAGTATTTAATGTGGAAAAGGATATGGAAGATACAGACTGTAGGGAAATAGATGGTGACATCTTGCAAAATGTCCATATTACAGAGGAGGAAGTGCTGGATGTCTTGAAACAGTTAAAAGTGGATAAATCCCCAGGACCTGATCAGGTGTACCCGAGAACTCTGTGGGAAGCTAGAGAAGTGATTGCTGGGCCTCTCGCTGAGATATTTGTATCATCGATATTCACAGGGGAGGTGCCAGAAGACTGGAGGTTGGCAAACGTGGTGCCACTGTTTAAGAAGGGCGGTAAAGACAAGCGAGGGAACTATAGACCAGTGAGCCTGACCTCAGTGGTGGGCAAGTTGTTGGAGGGAATCCTGAGGGACAGGATGTACATGTATTTGGAAAGGCAAGGACTGATTAGGGATAGTCAACATGGCTTTGTGCATGGGAAATCATGTCAGACATACTTGATTGAATTTTTTGAAGAAGTAACAAAGAAGATTGATGAGGGCAGAGCAGTAGATGTGATCTATATGGACTTCAGTAAGGCGTTCGACAAGGTTCCCCATGGGAGACTGATTAGCAAGGTTAGATCTCATGGAATACAGGGAGAACTAGCCATTTGGATACAGAACTGGCTCAAAGGTTGAAGACAGAGGATGGAGGTGGTGGGTTGTTTATCAGACTGGAGGCCTCTGACCAGTGGAGTGCCACAAGGATCGGTGCTGGGTCCTCTACTTTTCGTCATTTACATAAATGAATTGGATGCGAGCATAAGAGGTACAGTTAGTAAGTTTGCAGATGACACCAAAATTGGAGGTATAGTGGACAGCGAAGAGGGTTACCTCAGATTACAACAGGATCTGGACCAGATGGGCCAATGGGCTGAGAAGTGGCAGATGGAGTTTAATTCAGATAAATGTGAGGTGCTGTATTTTGCGAAAGCAAATTTTAGCAGGACTTATACACTTAATGGTAAGGTCCGAGGGAGTGTTGCTGAACAAAGAGACCTTGGAGTGCAGGTTCATAGCTCCTTGAAAATGGAGTTGCAGGTAGATAGGATAGTGAAGAAGGTTTCCTTTATTGGTCAGAGTATTGAGTACAGGAGTTGGGAGGTCATGTTGCAGATTTACAGGACATTGATTAGGCCACTGTTGCAATATTGCATGCAATTCTGGTCTTCTTCCTATCGGAAAGATGTTGTGTAACTTGAAAGGGTTCAGAAAAGATTTACAAGGATGTTGCCAGGGTTGGAGGGTCTGAGCTACAGGGAGAGGCTGAACAGGCTGGGGCTGTTTTCCCTGGAGCGTCGGAGGCTGAGGGGTGACCTTATAGAGGTTTACAAAATTATGAGGGGCATGGATAGGATAAATAGGCAAAGTCTTTTCCCTGGGATCGGGGAGTGCAGAACTAGAAGGCATAGTTTTAGGTTGAGAGGGGAAAGATATGAAACAGACCAAATGGGCAACTTTTTCACGCAGAGGGTGGTACATGTATGGAATGAGCTGCCAGACGAAGTGGTACAATTGCAACATTTAAAAGGCATCTGGATGGGTATATGAATAGGAAGGGTTTGGAGGGATATGGGCTGGGTGCTGGCAGGTGGGACTAGATTGGATTGGGATATCTGGTCGGCATGGACGGGCTGGACCGAAGGGTCTGTTTCCATGCTGTACATCTCTATGATCTGTGGAGACAGAACCAACATATTCACCTCACGGGACATAGATACCGTATGTCACCTCGTGAATACCTCAGAAATGGTACTATGGCACCTGAGGGATATGACACCTATTCTTTTAGAATTAGAGTCCCTACACTGTGGAAACAGGCCCTTTGGCCCAACAAGTCCACACAGACTCTCCAAAGAGTTACCCAACCAGAACCATTCAGCTATCCTATATTTACCCCTCACAAAGAACCTATGCAACAGATAATTTAGCAAGGCCAATTCACCTATGTTGCACATTTTTGGATTGAAACTTCCAGAATCAAACCAACTTCATGGTCAGTATCTGCACAGACCTCTCCCTGGTGTGAGGCTACAGGTTCTGCTGAAGCAAGCAACACAGCTCTGTGACCTCCTCATTGTCTAATCAAACTGGCTTCACACATTGCACCTGGAACAGGTATAGTATTGGAAAATATTCCTGGAAATCCCAGAGAGGAGATTGTAGTGCCCTGCTCCCCACTGTTTAGAGAGCTTCCCTTCTGTGCAGTCTCTGCTCTATTTGTTAGCCGTGTTGAAGACCCCAATACACTGTGAATGCCCTGCCCACACCTTGTTCAGAGTGGGGTCACCAGACCCTCAGCTTTCTCTGAATGAAAGCAGCAGCTGATAAACAAACCTGAGGGAACCATTAATAGAACCTTCACTGATGTTCCAGTGACTGGAGCAGGTCAAATCCATGTATACATGGTACACCCACATTGTGTTGAAAATGCCTTCGTTTTCAGATTTTTGACAGTTGCTGATGCACTGTTACATCTCTGCTCAGTCCCAGTGACCCGAAATATTCGCAGTTCCACTCTCAGTATAAGTATTTGAGAATTGCTGTCACGATGACAACACCACTATTGCATGGGGAGGTGATTAGAGAAGACGGGGAGGTGATGGTCCAGCCTGTGGTCTATTAATCCAGGGACCCAGGTAATAACCGAGACCCCGGATTTGATCCCTCCACGGCAGATGGTGGAACTTTAATTCAATCAAACATCTCGAATCATGAATTAAATTAAACTATGAAACCATCGTTTGTTGTCAGGAAAACCCACCTGGCTCCCTAATGTCCTTCAGGGAAGGAAATTTACCACCTTCACCTGGTCTGGCCTACATGTGACTCCAGACTCTCAGCAACAGGGTTGACTCTCAGCTGCCCTTTGAAATAGCCAAGTCAGTCACTCAGCTGGATCAATTACTACAAAGTCTCAGAGAAATGAAACTGAATGGGCCGAGGCACCTGCAGTTGGTCAAGAAGGAAGCTCAGCAGCATCTTCTCAAGGGCAATTGGCAGGGGAAATAAATGCTGGCGAAGTCAGTGATAGGAGCAGGAGAATCAACGTTTCGGGCATGAGCCCTTCTTCTGGAATGGGCATGAGCTCTTCTTCTCCTGAAGAATGGCTCATGCCTGAAACATCGATTCTCCTACTCCATGGATACTGCCTGACCTGCTGCGCTTTTCCAGCAACCCATTTTCAGCTCTGATCTCCAGCATCTGCAGTCCTCACTTTCTCCCAGCACCCAGCCTATGATACCCATGTCCCATTAGTGAACATAAGGAGATGAGCACACTCTGGGAAGAGAGGCAGAGGGGACATAGCTCAGTTTAAACTGCCCTGACTTTGATTCAGGTAATAACCAAGACCCCAGATTGATCCCACCATGGCAGATGGTGGAATTTGAATTCAATCAAACATCTGGAATTATGACTCAAATAAAACTATGAAACCATCGTTTGTTGTCAGGAAAACCCACCTGGCTCCCTAATGTCCTTCAGGGAAGGAAATTTTACCACCTACACCTGGTCTGGCCTACATGTGACTCCAGACTCTCAGCAATAGGGTTGACTCTCAGCTGCCCTTTGAAATAGCCAAGTCAGCCACTCAGCTGGATCAATCAGTACAAAGTCTCAGAGAAATGAAACTGAATGGGCCGAGGCACCTGCAATTGGTCAAGAAGGCAGCTCAGCAGCATCTTCTCAAGGGCAATTGTTAGGGGAAAGAAATGCTGGCCCAGTCAGTGATACCCATGTCCCATTAGTGAATATAAGGGGATGAGCACACTCTGGGAAGAGAGGCAGAGGGGACATAACTCAGTTTAAACAGCCACTTGGAATGATTTTCAGGAGTATGGGAAAAGGCGAAAAATAAATCAGATTCATGCCACATTTTATTTCCATCCCAGCCGATCAACAATCCCTTTGTTTGCTTCTTTTTCTCTCCCTCTCCCTTTCTCTTTCTCCTTCTGTTCAACTCACTCCTTCTCCTCTTCATAACAAACAATTCTGTCACTAAAATAATCACAATATTTCCCAGCTGCTTTCAGTTCTCACGTATGGTCAGTGGACTCGAAATGTGAACTCTGTTTTTCTCTCGACAGAGGCGGGCAAACATCTTCATTTTCCCCAACACTTTTTTTTGTTTCAAAACGGCAGCATCTTCCTTTGTTTGATTTAACCCTTAATGTTTTTGATTCCATGGGAATGTCAGGATCACTGGTAAGGACAGCGTTTGATGACCAACACTGATTGACCTTGACCTGAGAAGCCATTCCACAAGGCAGATTGGAGCCAAACACATTACATAGCAACACAAAAGCAGACCCTTCAGTCCAACCAGTCCATGCTGAACATAATCCCAAATTAAACTTTTCCTCCCTCCCTGCTCCTTGCTCAAAACTCTCCAAATCTTCCCTATTCATGTACTTATCCAAATCTCTTTGGAATGTTGTAATTGTACCCACTTCTACCACTTCCTTAGGAAATTCATTCCACATGTGAACCACCTTCTGTGTAAAAGCTTTGCTCCTCATGTCTTTAACATCTCTCTCCATTCACTAGAAAATGGTGCCCCCCAGTCTTGAAATCCCCCATCGTAGAGAAAAAACAATGATCGATACCTCTCATCCTTTTATAAACTCCTGTCAGGTTGCCTCTCCACCTCCTGCACTCCTGTGAAAAAGGTCCCAGTCTATCTTCTACTATTTGGCCTCAGATTATAAATTTAATGACATGTTTTGGATCTGAAGTCATACTTAACCCAAATCAGATACGAATGTTAGATTTCTTTCCCAAACAACATCAGTGAAACAGCTCGGATTTCAGACAAAATCGTGAGGGTCTTATGGTTGTTATTAGTGAAACTCACTTTTATTTCAATTCTTGTCATTTGAACTTATGGTCTGTTTTCAGTAGTGATAGGATATGAAACAGTGTCTTTAGCATATTAGCTTGTGTCTCTGAATTATCCTTCCAGTGACATTAATACTCTGACACGGTGTTTCTGTCATGGAATTACTTTCGAGCCAAGAACAAGTTTGTAATTGAAGTATTTACAACTGAAAGTGTGACCAGGAGAAAGTTGGAAAAGTAAAGTCAGAATGTTGTCAAGGCTTAGATAATTGTTTATTCAGCAACAGTATTGAAATGTAGGTGGAATCTGGTGGTATTATGGAGTCGGCAATGGACAGGTTTGATGATGGACCCAATACCGAGACATAAATCGGTTCAGGGCAAAAAGGGGCCTCGGCATTGTGAGCAGTCTGAGTATCAGATGCTTGTGAGGGAGGGGTCTGAAATTTGTGGATAATGAATGGAGTGTTTAATTGAAACTGAAGTTAATAGTTTCTGTCCTTGTCAAATACAGACAACAGAAATAGCAATGGAGTTCAACATGGTTTAGGGAAACAAATGAATGGAGAAAGACATAAAGAGACTTACCAGGAACACCAACAATAGCGAGGATGGGACAGTAACCTGCCTTAATAATCAGCAGTACACCTTGTATCCGATAAGGTAATAAAGACCAGGAAATGAAGTTAAGACCCAAAGATAAGCTCCTGTCCATTGTTGGAACATTCCAGTCCATTGTCCTCAGAGTCTGATCTCTCCTTTCCCTGTCTCTGCAGCTGCCGTTAGTGGTGGATGTGATGCAGTTGCAGAAACAATGTGATGATGCATTGAAAGAAACCCTTACTAATAGGAGAGGGAAAGCCTCCAGTGACACAATTAGATTCCATGGAGATCGACGTTAATCACAGTCACTGAATAAACATTTCTAGTTAACCCCTTTTCAATACAACATTTTCAGTACACATTGATAACGGGACTGGACTGGATGTTGATATCACTGGCTATTGTTCTTATCTCCCATTACCAATTGTTCAAGTGAAGTCAGTGGGGAGGGAGAATGATGGATGTTTCTTTTTCGCAGGCTAGATGATCCTGTTGTGTTTTCCATGCACAATGCTGCATCCAACAGCCCTCCTCAAACAAAACAGTCAAGAGGTTGTTACTGTGCTGATCACTCGATCAACCACCAACCAACAGATTGTCACCATAATTACTCTGACCATATGCAGGGAGTATGGATATGCCTGAAGGTTCCTTTCACTGCTCTAATAAGGCAACTTTGTAACTTCACCACAAAGTGCTCTTCAGCAATTTTTTTAAAAATAGCAAATAGCAAATATCTTATTGCAGTTAATTTGGTTTAAATCAGCAATATTTATATTCTTTGACTTTAGACCAAAGCTAAATGTGACATGTACAATAATTTTGTTTATTAAAACATTCCTTATTAAGGGATCAGGGACAGAATGAATTTGACATTGCCTCGGAGATACAGGGGAATGGGGCCTTTGACTGTGGAGATTGGAGGGGAATACAATGATATCCTCCAGTCACCAGTATTCAAACATCACTCATTCTGACAGATGGAATGAAATATAATGCAGAGCAAGGAGACAGATTACATTTGGGAGATGGAATGTCAATCGATAATCTGAATAGAACAGGAAAATTATAAATGTAATTCAGGCAATGTATTTTACAGACACACTTTTTCATCTCAGGGTAACAGGTTGATTATTCACATCTGCACAGGATATTCAGAATTAAAACAGGCAGAGACAACAAAACGTACAGGGGTGCAGAGAGATTCCAGGATAATAACAGGAGATATATAACTCAGTCTGTGTCAGTGCAGAGATGGTGGGCTGAATGACCAATGTGCTTTGCTGTAATTAGTCTCTGATATGTATTAAAATCTTTCGGAGTCTGAGGAGACAAATTTGTTCAATGAAGGCCACAGAGTGTGGCATCATCAATCCTGTTGTTTCATGAAATGCAGCTTCCACAAAATGCTTTTTCAAATAAAACCGATTTCCTGAGATTTGCATATTTGGATGGATATGAACAAAAAGAGTTTTTTTGGAACATGAAGAAGAAACAAACTCCGATGTCACACAAGTGTCACTGGCACAGCAGCTCAAGTCATGGACCATATTGGGCAAATATAACCAAGTTCAACCTCGAGACCCGTCAGAAAAAGCAATGGAAACCTGAAATACAAACAGAAAACGGTAGAGACATGCAGCAGATGAGATTATATCTGAATAGAGAAACAGAGTAAACATATTGACTCTGACATAAAGCTGTTGTGTGTAAGTTATATTGGCCTCAAAATGTTAATTCTGTTTCTGTCTTTTCACCTGCTGAGTTTCTCTCCAGCAGTTCAATTTTTGTGTCTTCTTTCTGAACTGTGACAAATTGTCTGATGTGAACAGGAACAGCAAAGCTACCGTGTCAGAGGACTCACGAGTATTAAATAAGAAATTACGAAGTTTCCATAATAAATGTCCCTATATCAATGAGGTGGTGCAATTTTATAACTTGTGATGTAAATGTTGATCTCAAAGGCATTGACATCACACGATCAAGCCTCTGACTGTTTGAAAACGAAGGGAATTGTTACCTCAATGTCATGTCGTGCTCCTGACGTTACTGGTGTCGCACTCATACAGCAAGGTCTTCCCTTTCTGAGACTTCAGAACAAACTGTGAAAACATAAAATATCTTGGTATTTTAAAACATCGGTTCATGGGTTTTGGAAGGCACTAGCAAGGGCAGAGTTTATTTGTTATTCCCAACAGCTCTGGAGAAGGTAACAGGGAGCTGCCTTCCGGAACCTCTTCTATCCAAGAGGTGCAGTCGTACACACAGAGCTGTTTGGAAGGGGATTCCAAAATTTTTAAGAAACGATAGTGAAGGACCAGTAAATTAGTCCCTAGTCAGGATTTTAAGTGACTTGGAAGACAACTGACAGAGATTGGATTTCCCGTTTTCAGTCGAGGACATTGCCAGTGCAGAATTTTCTCCAATTCCCTTTAATCACAGTTTTGCTCAAGGTCCTTGATGTCACACTCAGTCAACTCAGATGAGGAGGAGGCATGATGGACACTTGACAGTGCTCAAGGGTGCCCTCATAAGAACAGGCTACAATGCTCAACTCATCGACTGCCAGTTCTGTTGTGCCATGGTGAGAAAGCGTAGTGACCTCCTCAGGAGACAGCCACAGTCTACAACAGACAGTGTACACTTCATTGTACAGTCCTTCCCTGGAGCCAAATGACTACGGCACGTTCTTTGCAGCCTGCAACACATTATCGATGAGGATGAGCACCTCGTCAACACCTTTCCTGTGTCTCCACTTGGAAAATAAACCTCCCTTATCAAACATTCCAGAACAGGTATGTACATGTTTAATTACAATGTACATCTCTCTCTACACTAGGCCCTTTCAAATCCCCAGGCTGTGTTCAACATGGAATTAGATATTCATTAAATCACGCTACATACTGTCTCCTGTTGAAGGGCTTATGCCCAAAACATTGATTCTTCTGTCCCTTGGATGCTGCCTGACCTGCTGTGTTTTTCCAGCAGCACACTCTCGACTCTGATCTCCAGTATCTGCAGTCCTCACTTTCTCCACATACTGTCTCCATCAGACACCTTGGAATAGGTTTGGCACAGGGTAGATAGAAATTAAATCCGACTCTAGTCTTTTACAATGAAAGTTCAGCTGCCTCATCATTGTCATTAAACAATCCAACGACAGAGACAACAACGGCTTCGACTCAATGTGGGGTTCCCTCTACTGCTTTGAACCGAAAGTAAAATTAAAAGTCTCACCTTATTGGGTCCATCGAAAATATCCCCTTGACAGGGACATACAGTCACAGAGTCATAGAGTCCGACAGGCTCTTTGGGCCAAACTGGTCTGTCTATTCCACTGCAATCCTTAAGGTGCTCCCATTCACCATGAACCTCCTAACTTGATTTGACTTTCCAAAATGCAAGACTTCACACTTATCTATATTAAACTCTATTTGCCATTTCTCAGCCCACTTCCCCAGCTGATCAAGGTCCTGCTGTAATTTCTGATAACCTTTCCCACTATCCAGAATGCCATCTATTTTAGTGTCATCTGAAAACTTACGAATCATGTCTCGTACATTCTCATTCAAATCATTGATACAGATAATAAACAGCAATGGGTCCAGCACCGACCCTTCATGCAGTCCACGAACCACAGGACTCCCAGCCCTCCAGTTTTTTGTGATTCACGCACAAAGACTCTATCATCGTTCCTTTCCCATCTTTTCTGCTAATCTGCATTCTCAGTCCACACCAGCCAACTCTTTGTTTATCACTGTCTAGTTAGCCTGATCTAAGTTTAGCACAATTGTTCCTAAAGTAAGTTTCGCATTCTCAAACTGAATCTTAATTCTACCTTCTTATGGGCACTATTTCCTCGGGAATCTTTTATCTGAGATCTTTAAATCAACCCGATCCAAAATATCCTGATTCCTAGTTGGATCCACGTACACTCTTCATGGCTACCTCTGCCAGTTTGATTTCTTCAATATACGTGAAGATTAAAATCACTCACGACTGATGTAATGTCTTATTTACATGCCTTTGTTATCTTCTAAGTTATTCTGTAGTGTACAGAATAGCTGCTATTATGGGGCCTGTAGTCTACGCCGACCAATAAATTCTTCCCTTGTTATTTTTTAGTTCCACTCATTTTGGATCTGCTAATCCAGATAATTTCTTATGATTGTATTTAAACAAAGCTACCTCACCTCTTCCAGCTTGTAGTTTTGAAATAAACCTGCATTTTTAGATCCTAGATTTGATTTCCTTGAAACTGTCTTTGTAATCGCAGCAAGAACATACCCATTACTTGATACTTGTGTCGTTAATTCATTTATATATTCTTTAGAATGTAATGCACATTTAAGAGCAATCAATTTTGCTGCCTCACCATATTCCCCTTTGACCCTATTTACTGCTTTCTTAAAAGCTTGTACACTCTATCCCTTCCTGTTGCACTCTGGGTGTTGTTATCTTAGTTATTCTGCAATGCCACCATATCTTTATGCTTTGTAAGCTGGGGATGTCCCTTCTCAAACACACAATACCCCCTCTAATTAGTGTGAACACCTCTACTTTGTCCCTAAAGCATTCCAGTGACCTGTTGTTAACTGTATTCTAAGGTGCCAGACTCCAGGCCAAAATAATAAAAATAACCAGTGATTAAGGAAGTGTGAAAACACAACATTTGTGGCTCATGGAAGAGAGAACTCTTCCAGTAGAGTCACCGGACTCGAAACATTAACTCTGCTTTCTCTCTACAGATACTGCCAGATCTGCTGAGTTTCTCTAGCAGTTTCTGTTTTTTCTTCAGATCTCCAGCATCTACAATTCTCTGTTTTTGTTTCTTTCAAACTTCCTATTTGCTAGTTTGTTAAATGATAAACGTTCCAGTTATAGAGTCACAAAGTTGTACAGCACTGAAATAACGTGTCCATGTTAAATTTTAAATTAATCTAGTCCCATTTGCCAGTATCTGGCCCTTTCTATCCAGGTGCCTACCTAGATGCCCCCCAAACGTTGTAATTGTACAGGCGTCTGTCAGCTCGGTCCACACATGCACCACCCTCCGCGTGAGAAAAGTCCCCCCAAATACTTCTCCTGTCTCCCCAAACCCGTGCCCCCACCCCAGGGAAAAAAACACTGTCCACCCATCCCATCCATACCCCTCATGATTCTACAAACCTCTGCAAGGTCACCCCCTAGCCCCCGACGCCCCAGGGAAAACAACCCCAGCCTATTCAGCCTCCCCTATAGCTCAAACCCTCCAACCCTGGCAACATCCTGTAAACCCTTTCTGAATCTTTTCAAGTTTAGCAACATCTGTCCAACAGCAGCGAGACTAGAATTGGACGCAGTTTTACAAAAGTAGCCTTACCTAGTTCCCACTTGTTAGATTTTACAAAGGTCATTCAAGCTGGACCAGGTTGGATGATTCAGTAAGCCTGTTCTGCATTCAGTTAGATCATGGCTGATCACAGATTATATGTAATCTCCACACTTTCTTATTTTATCCCCAAATTCCTCCATGCTTGTAGTCTCCAATAAAGGATCCTTTAGATACAACCAGCGAAACTAACATCATTTACAAAATATCATGCAAGAACTGTGGAAAACAAAATACATTGGACAAGCAAGCAGGAAACTTGCCACCAGAATACATGAACACCAACTGATCACAAAAAGACATGACCCACTATCACCAGTTTCTATACATACAGACAAAGAAGGATACCACGTTAGCTAGGACAACACACACACATGCACGCATTCTAACCAGAATTCCTTCAATTATCGCATCGATTTAGATCCCATCTACCTTCCCTTGGAAAAAAAGAACCGGAAATGACATCACCCACCTTAAGAAACCAAGACCTGTAAATAGAGAGGCGGGACATACCACCAGCACTTCACCAGAGACTCTCGCTGGTGATGCTCCCTAGCCATGGTGACAAAACATCTGAAAACAAACCTTCAAGCTCAGTGAGCTAACTTACATACTTATCATCAGCCTGAGCTACAAATCTTCTCAAAAATTGCTATGGATCTCAGTCTTGGCTGTACACAATTTAGTGAGCACCAGTCTGTCTTGAATCCAAACTACAAAACAGAATGCTGCAGAAATGGGATTTGTTGGTGGTGTTATTGAAATGAGGAGTTAAATAATGCTTATCAGACCCTGTACTGAGAAAGTGTCTTTGTTCTATATCTCATAGAGTAACACTGAGCGACTGAGTCAGTTGATCGACCTGATCGCAACATTCTTTGCTCCAGTGAGACACCCCTAGCACCCTCAAACTGTCCTCATGAGATCTGCCCTCCAGTCTCTGTAGCATCCTGGTAAATCTCCTCTACACCCTCTCCAAAGCTTCCACATCATTCCTGTAATGAGGCGACCAGAACTGAATACCATATTCCAAGTGTGGTCTAACAAGCGCTCTACGGAGCTGTAGCATAACCTCACAGCTCTGAAACTTGATCCCCTGGTGAATGAAAGCCAACACACCATATGCATTCTTAACAACCGATCAGCATGGGTAGAAACTTTAAGGGATGTATGGACCTGGACACCAGCATCCCTCTGTTCCTCCACACTGTCAAGAGTCCTGCCTTTAACCCTGTGTTCTGCATTCAAATTAGACCTTCTAGGCCAAAAACTCACTTGTGATTCTTTATTAATCGTCCTGAACCCCTCCATTAGATTGCAGTCAGTGCTTCACTCTTGTGTATCTGGTATTCTGTATCTTAAACCACTGCAGTTCGCCTCTGACTCGAGTCTCTAACTCCCTCTGGAATATCTGTAATTCTACTTAAAAGCCACCCCTCATCCTGTAGATTAAATTCTAGTTTGTAACTCACAACCAGTATCTATTATTCCACCTGTCAACCACGCTGAACTGCCTCAATTAGGTTCCAATCTGTAACTCACTCCTGGCTATCTGTGACTCCAGCCATAAATCCCCCCAAACCGCTCGATGAGATTCTGTGCATTAACTAACTCTTGATGGTCTGTTCTGAAATCAAGAAATGCTGGAAATCAGGCAGCATCCATAAAGAGATAGAAAGCTAACATTTCGAGTCGAGATGCCTCTTGTTCAGAGTTAATGTGAAGAGTGAATCATGCAGGTTTTATACAGTAGTGTGGGGCTGGGGTGCTGTGGGAGGAAGGGTGTTAAAAATGCAGATTAAGTGATCAGAATCTGAGAATGGTGGAACAATGGTGTGTCTAACTTCCAAACTTGAAAGAACAAATGATCCCGGGGTGGAAGAGAGGGCACAGTGACAGAGAATGTAACAACTAAAGCTAAAAGGAAGGTCAGGAATGGGAGTGGGTTCACACTGAGGGTGTTGAACTCAGTATTAAATCCAGATGGTTGTAAAATGCCTAATCTGTAGGTGAGATGTTGTTCCTCCAGATTGCACTGTAGTTTGCTGGAGCATTACACCCACTATCACATGTATGCTGCCCCCTCTCTACTTCGCGTTAGCTTGCTCTCTCTCCATGCAGGCTGCCTGACCCACTGTGATCTCCAGCTGCTTTTTGTTTCGTGTTCCTGTGGAACATGAACAGTGTGACCAGGAAAGCTGAACACAATGTCAGTGACACTGAGTCTCAGCAGATCCCAGAGTCTGAGTCAGAGTTGTCTGCACCAGGGAGGGAGAGACAAGCAGCTAGAGGCCCCGGGGGGAGCACGATCAATTATTGAAGACCGTGGGTCAGTGAGCTGGAATTTGCTCTCTCTCTATCTCCAGAGATACTTTTTGTGATGCTGAGGATTTATAGCATTTTCACTTTCAGATTTCCCAGTGCCACACATTTTTCGTCACTGTTGTTGGGATTGCTCCCAGAACCCAGTCTCGAATTATTGTCGACCATTTGAAAAGCTGCTTTCCATCTGGATGTTGGATGTGGAAGCCTGTCCCTGGCCTCCTGCACAGGTCAGTTTTTTTTAGATTCGATTCCTTACAGTGCAGAAACAGGCCCTTTGGCCCAACAAGACCAAAGAGCAACCCACCCCCTACATTTACCACTGACTAATCCACCTAACACTACAGGCAATTTAGCATGGCCAGTTCACTTAACCTGCACATCTTTGACTGTGGGAGGAAACCGGAGCACCCGGAAGAAACCCACGCAGACACGGGGAGAATGTGCAAACTGCCCACAAACAGTTGCCAGAGGCAGGAATTGAACACGGGTCTCTGGCACTGTGAGGCAGCAGTGCTAACCACTGAGCCACCATCCTGTTTTTGTTTTTTTATCTCCATGGAGTGGAGAGTGAGGGGAAGCTGCTGGGTTTAACCCCCAATACTGCTGAGACTGACTGGCTCCAATAACTTCCAATGGGAGGCTGTCATGAGATGTATTCCCTGGGGTTAGTTGTGAAACTGAAAGGGTCTATTCAAAGTTCAGGAATTTGTTTCAGGAGGAGACTAACATAGACTGTGTTTGCAAGGACTGCATATGTAAAACTCTGGATGGGGAGGGGGAGAGCATGAAGAATTTCCACAAAGTTCCCCTCATCCTGATGGCCACATTTGTGTATGGCTGCATCGAGCTGTGTGTACACCCTCAGTACCCTAACACCAAGTGTCATGTGGACTGAGGCTCTATCTGGAGGAGAAAGTGAGGACTGCAGATGCTGGAGATCAGAGCTGAAAATGGGTTGCTGGAAAAACACAGCAGGTCAGGCAGCATCCAAGGAACAGGAGAATCGACGTTTCAGGCATCAGCCCTTCTTCAGGAATGAGGAAAGTGTGTCCAGCAGGCTAAGATAAAAGGTAGGGAGGAGGGACTTGGGGGAGGGGCATTGGAAATGCAATAGGTGGAAGGAGGTCAAGGCTGGAGTGGGGTGGGGGCGGAGAGGTCAAGAAGAAGATTGCAGGTTAGGAAGGCGGTGCTGAGTTCGAGGGATTTGACTGAGACAAGGTGGGGTGAGGGGAAATGAGGAAACTGGAGAAATCTGAGTTCATCCCTTGTGGTTGGAGGGTTCCCAGGCGGAAGATGAGACGCTCTTCCTCCAACCGTCGTGTTGCTATGGTCTGGCAATGGAGGAGTCCAAGGACCTGCATGTCCTTGGTGGAGGGGGAGGGGGAGTTGAAGTGTTGGGCTACGGGGTGGTTGGGTTGATTGGTCCGGGTGTCCCAGAGGTGTTCTCTGAAACGTTCCGTAAGTAGGCAGCCTGTCTCCCCAATATAGAGGAGGCCACATCGGGTGCAGCGGATGCAATAGAAAATGTGTGTGGAGGTGCAGGTGAATTTGTGGCAGATATGGGAGTGTCCCTTGGGTCCTTGGAGGGAGGTAAGGGGGGAGGTGTGGGCACAAGTTTTGCATTTCTTGCGGTTGCAGGGGAAGGTGCCGGGAGTGGAGTTTGGGTTGGTGGGGGTGCAGACCTGATGAGGGAGTCACGGAGGGAGTGGTCTTTTCGGAACGCTGATAGGGGAGGGGAGGGAAATATGTCCCTGGTGGTGGGGTCCGTTTGGAGGTGGCGGAACTGATGGCGGATGATACGTTGGACATGGAGGTTGGTGGGGTGGTAGGCGAGGACCAGTGGGGTTCCGTCCTCGTGGTGGTTGGAGGGGCGGGGCTCAAGGGCGGAGGAGCGAGAAGTGGAAGAGATGCGGTGGAGGGCATCGTCAACTATGTCTGGGGGGAAATTGCGGTCCTTGAAGAAGGAGGCCATCTGGGTGGTACGGTTTTGGAACTGGTCCTCCTGGGAGCAGATGCGGCGGAGATGAAGGAATTGGGAATATAGGATGGCGTTTTTACAGGGGGTAGGGTGGGAGGAGGTGTAGTCTAGGTAGCTGTGGGAGTCGGTTGGTTTATAATAAATGTCCATGTCGATTCGGTCACCCGACATGGAAATGGAAAGGTCTAGGAAGGGGACGGAGGAGTCTGAGACGGTCCAGATGAATTTGAGGTCAGGGGAAAGTGTTGGTAAAGTGGATGAACTGTTCAACCTCCTCGTGGGAGCACGAGGCAGTGCCGATACAGTCATCGATGTAGCAGAGGGAAAGGTGGGGGGGGGTTGGTGGTGCCAGTGTAGCTGCGGAAGATGGACTGTTCCACATATCCTACGAAGAGGCAGGCATAGCTGGGGCCCATGCGGGTGCCCATGGCTACTCCTTTGGTTTGGAGGAAGTGGGAGGATTGGAAAGAGAAGTTGTTCAGGGTGTGGATCCTGTCACATGGTTTTTGAGCAGGCTGTCAAAGCAATTTGACAGAATGCCTCATCACCAAACCTTTCTGAAAAGCAGGAGAAAATGAGGACTGCAGATGCTGGAGATCAGAGTCGAGAGTATGGTGCTGGAAAAGCACAGTGGGTCAGGCAGCATCCGAGGGGCAGGAGAATCAAGATTATGCCTGATCTGCTGTGTTTTTCCAGCACCACACTCTTTTTCTAACAGGCACCAAGCCATCGTTTTGGCTGGTGGTGTGAAGGACACTATCTGTGAGATTCTTTATATCTGCCTGGTCAGTCTGTGTTACCACAAGCTGCTCTTGAAGTGACCTCAGGAGGATAAGACTGTCACACATCTCCCTCCGAGATGTGCTTTCGCAAAGGAAATCTGAAGAGAGATGTCATGGATTTGTCGACATTTGTCCTGAGCAGCTCCGTGACACAGGACTCTGTGCTCTGTGGTGTGTTCCCTCAGATACATGTAAACCGGCCCCAGTACCCAACATTGTTCAGAAATGCAGTTATAGATTCATTGTAACTACCAAGAGGTCAAGCCCCAGTGTCATTTTCTTCTTTGTCTGCAAAACCTGTTGAGATCTGAACTTCTTTCGTAACTTATGTACGGAAAGATTTGCTTTTTTTGTACAAAGTATATTTTTGCAAATAGAAATTCTCAACAACAGTTCTAAATCAATTTACATTTAATTTTATTACTGGGACATGAGCAAGGTGAGAGAGCAGCATTCACAGCTGTGCTGCTGTGAGAGTTCTCCCACAGCACTGTTCATTGAGGATTGACAGGATTGTCAGACAGCAGCTGTCAAGAAACAGCAACATGTGTCCACAAGAGGGCAGTGTGTGTCTGGGAGGGGATTCTACACGTGATTTCCCCCCATACTCAGTGATCTTGACCTTCTTGGGAGAGGATCTGTCACTGTTATTCCTGTGATGTGGAGAGAGGAAGCAGTCTTATTGAGTATTCCACTGCTCTCACTGTCTTTTCCCATTGAGGGCCCAGGTTCCCCTACCCTGACGGACATTCGTGAACTAGTTGAATTTTTATGACAGTCCAATCAGTTTTCATGATCACTATTTCTGAGAGTCTTTCACACAAATTACCAAATTCAATTAACTCCATTTCACGACCTCCTTTACCCTTAAATAGTTCTCTTTCTCATACTCACCTTTTCTTTATTTAAATTTGATTTCCAGAGAATGAGAGAGGTATGTTTATCAACAAGGATTCCAAACAGACACCCCATCAAGATCTGAGAGTGAGACAATTCATCAGGATTTCAACGTTTGCCTATTTTGGGGTTGGAAAGGAATTCAAACATCAGTGTGACTGGAAATGCACCGAGACACAGACACCCAATGAGTGTCCCAGTGAACTGACTGTGGACAGGTCTTAGAACATAGAACATAGAAAATTACAGCGCAGTACAGGCCCTTCGGCCCTCGATGTTGCGCCGACCGCAGCTTACCTAACCTACACTAGCCCAATAACCTCCATATGCTTGTCCAATGCCCGCTTAAATGACCATAAAGAGGGAGAGTCCACCACTGCTACTGGCAGGGCATTCCATGAACTCACAACCCGCTGAGTAAAGAATCTACCCCTAACATCTGTCCTATATCTACCACCCCTTAATTTAAAGCTGTGTCCCCTCGTAACATCTGACTTCATTAGCGGAAAAAGGTTCTCACTGTCAACCCTATCTAAACCCCTAATCATCTTGTACACCTCTATCAAATCTCCCCTAAACCTTCTTTTCTCCAATGAGAAAAGCCCCAAGTGCCTAAGCCTTTCCTCATAGGATCTTCCTACCATACCAGGCAACATCCTGGTAAACCTCCTCTGCACTCGTTCCAATGCCTCCACATCCTTCCTATAGTATGGCGACCAAAACTGCACACAATACTCCAGATGAAGCCGCACCAGAGTCTTATACAACTGCAACATGACCTCAGGACTCCGGAACTCAATTCCTCTACCAATAAAGCCCAGTACACCATATGCCTTCTTCACTGCACTATTTACCTGGGTGGCAACTTTCAAAGATCTGTGTACATGGACACCAAGATCCCTCTGCTCATCCACACTACCAAGTAGTCTACCATTAGCCCAGTAATCCATCTTCTTGTTACTCCTACCAAAGTGAATGACTTCACACTTAGCTACATTGAATTCCATTTGCCACCTTACTGCCCAGCTCTGCAACTTATCTATATCTCGCTGTAACCTGCCACATCCTTCTTCGCTATCCACAACTCCACCGACTTTCGTGTCATCCGCAAACTTGCTCACCCAGCCTTCAAGCCCCTCCTCCAGGTCATTTATAAAAATGACAAACAGCAATGGTCCCAAAACAGATCCTTGTGGAAAACCGCTAGTAACTGCGCTCCAAGATGAACCTATACCATCAACTACTACGCTCTGTCTCCTTCCAGCCAGCCAATTCCTAATCCAAACCTCTAATGCACCCTCAATGCCATACCTCCGTAGTTTTTGCATTAGCCTGCCATGGGGTACCTTATCGAACGCCTTGCTAAAATCCATATACACCACATCTACTGCTTTACCCTCGTCCATTTCCTTGGTCACCTTCTCAAAGAATTCAAGAAGGTTTGTGAGGCACGACCTGCCCTTCACAAAACCATGCTGACTATCCTTGATCACATTATTCCTATCCAGATGTTCATAAATCCTATCCCTTACAATTCTCTCTAAGACTTTGCCCACAACAGAAGTGAGACTCACTGGCCTATAGTTACTCGGGCTATCCCTGCTCCCCTTCTTGAACAAGGGGACCACATTCGCTATCCTCCAGTCTTCTGGCACTATTCCCGTAGACAACGACGACATAAAAATCAAGGCCAATGGCTCCGCTATCTCCTCCCTAGCTTCCCAGAGAATCCTAGGATAAATGCCATCAGGCCCAGGGGACTTATCTATTTTCATCCTTTCCAGAATTTCCAACACCGCTTCCCTACATACCTCAAAGCCGTCCATTCTAATTAATTGTGACTCAGTATTCACATCGGCAACAATGTCCTGTTCCTGAGTGAATACTGACGAGAAGTATTGATTTAGTGTCTCACCAATCTCCTCCTCTTGACCCAGTTCCACAGCCTGACTAACATCACAACATTCACGGTGGGCAGAAAGAATATCCTTGTCCTGTGTATGGCTGAGGAATCAGCTGGTCCTCCCATATGGAGAGATATGAGGACCCCTGCTCCATGGAGTAACAATAGAAATGTAGGGACTGCTAAGTCTTTCAAATACCCATACCTACTGGAAATACATCAACACAGTCACACTGGAGAGAGGATGTACATTGGCTCTGTGTGTGGTAAGGGATTTACTCAGTCATCTGACTATCTGAGACATGAACTCACTCACACTGGGGAGAGTGCCCTGATTGTGAAAAAGGATTCAGTGACTCATTCAGTGGCACACCAGCAAGTTCACACTGGGGAGAAACCATTTTGCTGTTCTGAGTGAGGCAGGGCATTCTCCCAGTTTTCCCGCCTCAGGGCACACCAACTAGTTCACACTAATGAGAGAGCTTTCAAATGTTCACACTCTGTGAACAGCTGTAAAAGCAGATGTGCAGTGCTCATGTGCCAATGCATTCACACTGGGGGAGAGGTCATTCCCCTGCTCTGCTTGTAGGAAATGATTTGTTCCTTTAAAAACCCCGTGAGACACCAGCCAATACGCACTGGTGCGAAAGGATTGGAACAGTGATTGGAACAGATTCTACTTCTGTTCTGAGGTAGCTTTTTAAAAAGTCAGCATCTTTTCACTGATGTTCTCCCTGATATCACGACATATGAATTTCAAGGTTCCATCTGTTTTGCTCACTGCTGTCTTATTGTATCCTGCCATCTGTATGGGTCCCTTTGTCTCAGCCAGAAGATCTGGTTTCAAATCCCACCTGCTATGGAGCTGTGCCAGAGGTGTGTGAATTTTTTGTTAGTTCTTAATCGATGATTGAACCATATCCATTGGGGTCTGTTTCCGCTGAAGATAATGAACTCCAGCTCAGTTAAAGGGACCATCGAGGGAAGGGGGTGTGTGGTGGGGAATGGAATAATAAACTCATTAATTTATATACTAAGTCTGTACAATCACCATTCGTGTAAAATTGATTGATTCATTTACAGAATTCTCAAACACATAAAAAGTAAGTTTGCTGACTTGTTCGTGTCAGTTCCACGCATACCTTGTGTTGATCTGTGTGAAAATCCTGTGGTCTCTCCTGAAATAAATTTGTGTCAATTAGTTGTGAAGCCTGTGTTCCGTTGTCAAAATGAATGTGTGTTATGGCTGCTGCTGGTTTGAAACTGCAGCTCAGTCTCTGTGTGGATATTAAGTCTGGGCCAGTGTGTGAGGTGAGGAAGTGGAGAAGGAGAGAGACAGGCAGAAGCAGGTTAAAGTAGTAAGCTGCTATTTTCTCGCATATCAAATATGCCTCTTGGATTGCTCCATATATGGAGGAACTGTGCTCCAGGTACACAGCTGGGAGCTGACTGGAAAAGCTGGGATTTGGACAGAAAATGGTCATGGTGACAGACTTGATTTTTTTTTTAAGTAGGTTCTGGCAGCCACAGTTTGTTTTGCTACTCACCTAGTGCTGCAGACCACTAGGTGAGTAGCAGAGAGCTTATCTCTGTGTGTGTGAGAAAGAGAGTGGGTACTATTGGAGTCTTTTGTTCTTTTAACCTCCACCCACTGCATTCCCCCGCCCAATTCTTGAATCATTCAGACTGACACAAACTCCACGTATAGAGTCTGTCCCTCATGAGAGCAAAGGAGTGTGAAAAACTATCAAGGAAGTTCGGACCACTGGAATGGTAAGTATCCCCTCCTCAGTCTCTCCATGACTCTCAATAACTTCTGTTTGTCTCTTTCTTCTTTTTCCCTTTCCTCACTCTGTTTCTGCCTGACCCTCTTTCTCCACCCCTCTGTCTCCCTTTCAGGATACGTCTCTCTGTCAACCCCTCTCTTGGACTCTGTGTCTCTCTCTAGATCTCTCTGCTTTTCTTTCTGTCTGTCTGTCTCTCTCTCTCTCTCTCTTTCTCTCTAACTCTCCTTCATTCTATCTCTTACATTCTGTCTCTTTCTCTCTGTTTCTTTCCTTTTTTTTTGTATTTCTGACTTACCTCTTTTTACATTTTTTCTTTTGTTGTCTCTTTTGACTTCCGTCTTTTCTGCCCCTCCTCCCCAGTCTCTCTGACTCATTTTTTGCCCCATCTCTATTTTTTGCCTGGTGTCTATTCAGATCCCCACCCCCCCCCCCCCCAGGTTTTGCAGCCCCTCCACAACTTACACACCCTGAACATTTTTCTGATCTTCCTCCCAAGTTTTGTGCTCCTACCAAATTTTGCAACATTCCCAACATTGCTCCTTCGCTCAAAATGTGTGCCCCAAATTTTCTCCACAGCTCTAAGTTTGGTGCCTCCCCCAGTTTCTGTGGCCCCTTTCAATTTGCTTGCCCCTCCCAATAATGTAGACTCCCCACATTTTGCATCCCCCATTATTCATCCCAGTAAAATTATGCTCCCCCCTCAGATATTTCATTCCCCAATGTTTTGAAGTGCAGCCCCCAAACTTTCTCCTCCCCAAATGTTGTGCTCAACCCAGCATGTTTTCAACTGTCCACAACTGAACAACCCCTGATGTTGCAGTGTCCTGAGTCCAATTTTGCATCCCCCAATTTTTCTGTGTCACCCACATTGAGCACCCTTCCCTAAGTTTTGCACACCCAAAGTTTTGTGCCCTCTGCCAAATATTGCACCTCCAAATGTTCCTCCTCCAAGCTCTTTCACTCCCTGATTTGCAGTATCCCCCAAAAATCATACAGCCCTCCACAACATCCTCGCACCAATTTTCTGCCTTCCATTCGTGACTCACCCTCGGTTTTGTGGCTTTTCCTCAAATTAACATCGCAAATGTTGCATCTGCCCCAATTTTGCACCCAACAATAATTTTCTGCCTTATACAATTTGTAGTCCCCTCAAATGTCTGCCAGTCCTGAAGTTCTTCCTATTTTTATGCCTACAAAAATTGCACCTCCACAAATATTTCCCCCCCACCTCAGACCCTTTTAGCCCAAATTCTTACAACACCACTCTTAGAAATACGGCACTCACCCTTCCAATTTTTTTTAGAATTCCTACAGTGTGGAAACAAGCCCTTCAACCCAACAAGTCCACACCAACCCTCTGAAGAGTAACAGACTCATTCTCCCAAACCTATATTTACTCCTCACTAATACATCTAACACACACATCCCTGAACACTATGGGCAATTTAGTGTGGCCAGTGTACCTAATCTTTGGATTGTGGAAGCACCTGGAAGAAACCCACTCAAACACGCGGAGAATGTGCAAACTCCATACAGGCAGTCGCCCGAGTCCTGAGTCAAACCCAGGTCCCTGGCGCACTGAGGCAGTAGTGCTAACCACTGACTCACTGTGCTGCTCCAATTTTGGAACTCTGTAAATTGTTCCTTCTCCATTTTCATGCCTGTTCCCAATGTACACCCACCTCACATTTTGAACAGCCACTCTCCCATTTTGAGCACACACTATTTTTGCCCCCCACCAATTACATGCCCCCAAATTTTGCAATTCTCTACCCCAGAGTCTGGAGTAGTTTTGTCATTGAGTATGTGGAAAGTGGTCATTGAAAAGTTTCTAAATTCCAATGATATTGATCTGGAGACCATCTGGGAGAAGCCATTACAGTGGAGGAACAGTGATTGTATCAAATGGTACAGCAGGCCCGATGGGCCGAGTGGCTACTGCCTGCGCTGAATACAATGTTTAAGATTTGATCGGATCATGAGATGGTGATTTTTTTTTAAAGCAATATCCCAACTTCAAGTTGGGAATCTCCGTAATGAACATGGATTTCTGCCTGACCTAACTAGTTATGAGGGCATTTTTCTCATTTACTGATGACACACTGTAGAAAACTTCTGAAGGCTGTAAAAAAGATCAGAATCGGGAAGCAAATGCGAGAGCTTCATCTGAGAATAAATGTGGAAACCTTTCTGGCAAAATGTGATAACTACTGACTAAGTGAAACTGTTGATGGGTTGTCAATACAGATTGTTCATACTAAAATTTGTGAATGGATTTTAAAGATTGTCCTGCTGTCTGCTCAACTGCATCCATCTCATGGATGTGTTCCAGCTTACTCTGGAGCTCACACAATTAATTTTCTCTTCTTGTCCTTCTGTGTAAAGCCTATTGATGATGTATTTGTAATCCCCATTTCAGTCTTCTCCAATCCCTGGCCTCCATCGCCCCCTGCTGTTTCTTCTCTCAAACTATCAGTGATTTCCTGGAGTATGTCACTGGCACTGCCCACTCCTGGCCTCACTCACAAACTTCTTCATCTGGCTTTACCTCGGGATTGATTTTCAAGCCAATGACTTCCACCACTCTGATCCCAGACAACTTACGGGATTTACATCTGCGAGTCACAGACACCCCAAAAACAAAACAGTCAACTCGTCCTGTTTAAGAAAGGTGGTAAGGACAAGCCAGGGAACAATAGACCAGTGACCCTGAGGGACAGGATATTCATGTATTTGGAAAGGCAAGGACTGATTAGGTATATCACTCACGCTGCCCCCAGGTCATCTCTGCCCCCACGTCCATCTTCGCTCCCATGATCAACTCCGCCCCCATTCCCAGCTTCAGCCCCACACCAGGTACCAGTTCCCAGGTCCTAGCTCCTAGCCCTGCTGTATTTTCACTATCCCTCCAGACCTCCCCCTCTCTGAGGATGAACGATCAGTCCTCAGCAGAGGCCACACCTTCATCCCCCTTCGCTCCCGGATCAATGAGTTCGACACGCGGCTCGATATCGAGCATTTCTTCTGCCGCCTTCACCTTCACGCCTACTTTTTCAACCAGGACTCTCGCCCACCCTCTGACGACCCTTTCTCCCGCCTCCAACACACCCCATCCACCTGGACACCCCGTGCTGGCCTCTTACCCGCCCTCGAACTCTTCGTATCCAGCTGCTGCAACGATATTGACCACCTCAACCTGTCCACCCCTCTCACCCACCCAAACCTCTCACCCTCACAACACGTAGCCCTCCACTCCCTCCACTCCAACCCCAACCTCACCATCAAACCGGGAAAAAGTGAGGACTGCAGAATCTGGAGATCAGAGCTGAAAAATGTGTTGCTGGAAAAGTGCAGCAGGTCAGGCAAGCCTGAAGAAGGGCTTATGCCCGAAACGTGGATTCTCCTGATACTTCGATGCTGCCTGACCTGCTGCGCTTTTCCAGCAACACATTTTTAAGCTCACCATCAAACCGGCAGACAAGGGTGGCGCAGTGGTAGTTTGGCGCACCAATCTTTACACCGCTGAAGCTAGACACCAACTCGCGGACACCTCCTCCTACTGCCCCCTTGACCATGACCCCATCTCACACCACCAAACCACCATCTCCCAGACCATCCATAACCTCATCACCTCAGGAGATCTCCTATCCACTGCCTCCAACCTCATAGTCCCACAACCCCGCACCGCCCGTTTCTACCTCCTGCCCAAAATCCACAAACCCGACTGCCCCGGCCGACCCATTTTCTCAGCCTGGTCCTGCCCCACCAAACTCATCTTTGCATACCTCGACACTGTCCTGTCCCCCTTAGTCCAAGAACTCCCCACCTACGTTCGGTACACCACCCACGCCCTCCACCTCCTCCATGATTTTCAGTTCCCCAGCCCCCAACGCCTTATCTTCACCATGGACATCCAGTCCCTGTACTCCTCCATCGCCCATCACAAAGGCCTCAAAGCCCTCTGCTTCTTCCTCTCCTGCCGACCCAACCAGTATCCTCTGTCACCCTCCTTCGACTGACTGAACTGGTCCTCACTCTGAACTACTTTTCTTTCCAATCCTCCAACTTCCTCCAAACCAAAGGAGTAGCCATGGGCACCCGCATGGGCCCCAGCTATGCCTGCCTCTTCGTCAGATATGTGGAACAGTCCATCTTTCGCAGCTACACTGGCACCACCCCCTACCTTTTCCTCCGCTACATCGATGATTGTATCGGTGCTACCTCGTGCTCCCACGAGGAGGTTAAACAGTTCATCCACTTTACTAACACCTTCCACCCCGACCTCCAATTTACCTGGACCATCTCAGACTCCTCCCTCCCCTTCCTAGACCTCTCTATTTCTACCTCGGGCGACCAACTCAACACAGACATTTACTATAAACTGACCGACTCCCACAGCTCCCTAGATTACACCTCCTCCCACCCTGCCCCCAGTAAAAACACCACCCCATATTCCCAATTCCTTCGCCTCCGCTTCATCTGCACCCAGGAGGACCGATTCCAAGACCGAACAACCCAGATGGCCTCCTTCTTAAAAGACCACAAATTCCCTTCAGACGTGGTTGACGATGCTCTCCACCGCATCTCCTCCACTTTCCACTCCTCCGCCCTTGAACCCTGCCCCTCCAATCGCCACCAAGACAGAACCCCACTGGTCCTCACTTACCACCCCACCAACCTTCAGATATATCGTATCATCCTTCATCATTTCTGCCACCTCCAAACAGACTCCACCACCAAGGATATATTTCCCTCCCCATCCCTATCAGCGTTCCGGAAAGACCACTTCCTCCGCAACTCCCACGTCAGATCCACACCCCCCACTAACCCAACCTCCACTCCCAGCACCTTCCCCTGCAAATGCAAGAAATGCAAAAGTTGCGCCCACACCTCCCCCATCACTTCCTTCCAAGGCCCCAAGGGATCCTTCCATATCCGTCACAAATTCACCTGCACCTCCACATACATCATTTACTGCACCCAATGTGGCCTCCTATACATCGAAACGTTTCAGAGAACACCTCTGGGGCACCCACAACAACCAACCCAACTGCCCCGTGGCTGAACACTTTAATTCCCCCTCCCACTCCACCAAGGACATTCAGGTCCTTGGCCTCCTCCATCACCAGACTATGGCAACACGATGCCTGGAGGAAGAGCGCCTCATCTTCTGCCTAGGAACCCTCCAACCACAAGGGATGAATGCAGTTTTCTCCAGCTTTCTCATTTCCCCTCCCCCCACCTTATCTCAATCCCAACCCTCGGACTCAGCACCGCCTTTTTCACCTACAATCTTCTTCCCGACCTCTCCGCCCCCACCCCCTCTCCGGCCTATCACCCTCACCTTAACCTCCTTCCACCTATTGCATTCCCAACGCCCCTCCCCCAAGTCCCTCCGCCCTACCTTTTATCTTCGCCTGCTTGGCACACCCTCCTCATTCCTGAAGAAGGGCTTATGCCCGAAACGTCGATTCTTCTGCTCCTTGGATGCTGCCTGACCTGCTGCACTTTTCCAGCAACACATTTTTCAGCTCTGATCTCCAGTATCTGCAGTCCTCACTTTCTCCATATCTCACTTTATACAAACATAGATAATAGGAGCCTGAGGCGACTGTTTGATCCCTTGAGCCGTGATTCAATATGATCATGGCTGATCATCGAGCTCAATACATTAAATCCACCCTTCCCCAATCTCCCTTGAACCACATGATCTATATCTATTTCCTTCTTTAAAACACACTGTTTGGCCTCAACTGCTTTCTGTGGTGTGAATTCCACAGGCTCACCACTCTCTGGGTGAAGACACTTCTCCTCATCTCAGCTCTAAAAGATTTACCCCTAAATCTTAAACTGTGTCCCATGGCTCTCGACATGCCCCCATCAGGAATATCCTTCTTACATTTAACCTGGCTGGCCCCAGCAGAATTTTATAGGTTTCTATGAGATCCCTCATTCTAAATTCCGATGAATACAATCCTTACCTCAATCTCTCCTCATGTGTCAATCCTGTCATCTCAGGATTCAATCTGGTAAATCTTCACTGCACTCCCTCGATCGCAAGAACATTCTTTCCCAAACAAGGATACCAAAACTGCACCCGGTATTTCAGATGTGGCCTCACCAATGCCCTGTTTAATCACAGTGAGACATGTTATTCCTTTCCTCTTGCTATGAATGCCAACATGTAGTTAGCCTTCTTCACTGCCGACTGCACCAACACACTTCCTTTCAGTGACTGATGCACAAAAACACCCTTCTCCCAATTTACAGCCATTAAAATAACCTGCCTTTCTGGTTTTGTTACCAAAGTGGAAAACTTCACATTTACCCACACAAAACTGTATCTGTCACGCAAATTGCCACTAACGCAGCCAATCCAATTAGCTTTACATCCTCCTCAAAACTGACCATTTAACATACCTTTGTGTTATCTGCAAATTTTGAAACATTACATTTTGATCTGTTATCTGCATTGTTGACATATCTTGTGAATAGCTGGGGTCCCAGTCCCAATCTCTGCAGTACTCCAGTCATTAGTCATCACAAAACATTGATCTAATCCTCCCTCACTCACATACAGAATGGCAGATGTTAGTCTTGATTTTCAAAACTGACTGTATGGAGATTCAATTAGCAATTGTGATTCACCAAATTATAAAAGCACAGAAACAGGCCAGTTGGCCCATTGTGTCCAAGCTTTCTGACCATGTGCCATTCTCTTACATTGTTAATCATCAATTAATCATCTAGTGCCCTTGATTGACTCTGCCAAAACCACTGTTCCATGTAATGTCTTCCAGATCTAATTACTCGCTGAGTGAAGTTTCTTTCTCACATCCATTTCCTTCTCTTGCAATGTATTTGCAATCGACCCTCTTATTCTCAATGCTTCTACTACTGGGAGGGATTTGGTTGAGCCCAGTCGTCTGGGTCAATGGTTTGCAGAGCAGTGTGATGTCAACAGTGGGTTTAATACCCATTGCCAGTTTCAGGTTCCCATGAAGGGCTTTCCTTCTCAACCTCTTCCCTTGCCTGAGGTTTGCTGACCCTCAGATTAAATCATCACCAGTTGCTTCTCTCTCAAATGAGGAAGCAGCCCCTTATGGTCTGGTAAGACTATGGCACCATGACATACTAGTCAGCATGGTGTCACATTATCTACTCTGGGTAGGCTGTGCATGATTTTGAAAACTTCTTTCAAATCTTCTGCCAGCCTTCTCCAATCTAACTTTCTGACTGAAATTTCTTCCAGCTGGAACCATTTATGTGAAGGTGGTTTCTCCAAACCACCCAGTACTCCTTCTATTCCTGCTCTTCAGCTGAAAGTAAATTAACCCAAGAACAGTCTCATGGTCCATTCTGGTGCCTGGGTCGCTTCACTCTGATAAACTAACTCCAGTTAAACACCAAGAAGAATGAAGCCACTGTTACCAGTCCCTGCTCCAATTTTCATTCCTGATCTACTGCCTCGATCCCTCTCTCCTGTAACTCATTGTGATTCACAACTTGGTGCTGCATTTGATTCTGAGAGGAGTTGCTGATCTCAGACCAAAGAGAAAAGAACGTAGAAAAATACAGCACAGGAACAGGCCCTTCGGCCCTCCAAGCCTGCACCGATCTAGATCCTCTACCTAAACTTGTCACCTATTTTTTAAGGATCTGTATCCTCCTGCCCCTTGCCCATTCATGTATCTGTCTAGATACATCTTAAATGACGCTATCGTGCCTGACTCTACCAACTCTGCTGGCAATTTGGTTCCAGGAACCCACCACCTTCTGTGTAAAGAACATTCCACTGGTATTTCCCTTAAATGTTTCCACTCTTACTTTGAACTTGTGACCTCTATTAATTGAATCCCCCACTCTGGGAAAAAGCTTCTTGCTATCTACCATGTCCATACCTCTCATGATTTTGTAGACCTCAATCAGGTGCCCCCTCAACATTTGTCTTTCCAATGGAAATAATCCTAATCTACTCAACCTGTCTTCACAGCTAGCGTCCTCCATACTAGGCAGCATCCCAGTCAATCTCCTCTGCACCCTCTCCAAAGCATCCACATCCTTTCAGTAATGTGGCAAACAGAACTGTATGCTGTACTCTAAATGTGGCCAAACCAAAGTCTAATACAACTCTAACACGACCTGCCAACTCTTGTACTCAATACCCTGTCTGATGAAGGAAAGCATGCCGTGTGCCTTCTAGACCACTCTACTGATCTACGTTGCCATCTTCAGGATACAATGGACCTGAACACCCAGATCTCTCTGTACACCAATTTTCCCCTGGACTTTTCCATTTATCGCTCTTGAACTGGATCTTCCAAAATGCATCACCTCGCATTTTCCCAGATTGAACTCCATCTGCCATTTTTCTGCTCAATTCTCCAATCTATCTACATTCTGCTGCAATCTCTGACCGTCCCCTTCAGTATTTGCTACTCCACCAATCTTAGTGTCATCTGCAAACTTGCTAATCAGACCATCTACACTTTCTTCCAGATCATTTATGTAAATCATTAACAGCAGTGGTCCCAGCACAGAGCCTTGTGGAACACCACTGGTCACAGTTCTCCATTTTGAGAAACATGTTTCCACTACTACTCTTTGTCTCCTGTTGCCCAGCCAGTTCTCTATTCATCAGGCTAGTATACCCTGGACCCCATGTGACTTCACTTTCTCCATCAGCCTACCGTGGGTAGCCTTATCAAATACCTTACTGAAGTCAATGTCTTTGACATCTGCAGCCACTTAGATCAAATTTGTCACTTTCTCAATGAACTCTATTAAACTGGTAAGACATGACCTTCTTTGCACAAAACCATGTTGCCTATCATTCATCAACCCATTTTCTTTCAAAAGCATCCTATCCCTCAGTACATTCTCCAGCAGCTTACTTATCACTGACGTCAGGCTCACCAGTCAATAATTACCTGGATTACTCTTGCTACCCTTCTTAAAAAAAGGGGACAACATTAGCAATTATCCAGTCCTCCAGTACCTAACACATGTTCAAGGATGCTGCATAGATATCTATTAATGCTCAGCTATTTCCTCTTTCACTTCTCTCAGTAACCTGGGATAGACCCCATCCAGACCTGGGGACTTGTCCGCCTTAATGCCTTTTAGAATACCCAACATTTCCTCTCTCCTTATGCTGACTTGACCTAGAGTAATCAAACATCTATGCCAAACCTAAACATTCATCATGTCCCTCTCCTCGGTGAATACTGATGCAAAGTACTCATTAAGAATCTTACTCATTTTCTCTCACTCCACACATATCTTTCCTCCTTTGCCCTTGAGTAGGCCAACCCTTTCTCTTGTTACTCTCTTGATTGTTATATATGAATAAAATGCTTTGGGATTTTCCTTAACCTTGTTTGCTAAAGCTATTTCATGAGTTCTTTTTGCCCTCTTAATTCCATGTTTCAGATTGGTCCTCCTTTCCCAATATTCTTCCAAAGCTTTGTCTGTCTTCAGTCGTCTAGACCTTATGTATATTCCTTTTTTCTCTTAGCTAGACTCACAATTTCCCCTGTCATCCATAGTTCCCTAATCATGCCTTTTTTAATCCCTTGTTTTCACAGGGATATGTTTGCCATGCACTCCAATCAATCTTTCTTTAAAAGCCTGCCACATATCAAATGTGGATTTACCCTCAAACAGCTGTTCCCAAACTACATTCCCCAGCTCCTGTCGAATTTTGGTACGGTTGGCCTTCCCCAAATTTAGTTTTCTTCACTCTTGTCTTTGTTCATGAGTATTTTAAGACTCACAGAACTGTGATCAGTATTCCCTAAGTAATCCCCTATTGGAACTTCAACCACCTGGTTGAGCTTATTCCCCAACACCAGTTCCAGTATGGCCTCTTCCCAAGGTGGACTATTTACATACAGCTCTAAGAAAGCCCTGCTGGATGTTTGTACCAACACAGGGTAAACCTTTCTGCTAATTTCAACCAGACACGTAGAGAATCTCACCTCACGCCGTAACCTGTTACATTTCTGCTGCACGAATTTCTGATGGACAGGTACCTTTCAAAGAGCTATTCTGCAGGCAGTTGTTGGTGCTTGGCTGCTGTTTGCTGTTCTCCACAGCTGTTTGAAATACTCGATTTTATATACCCTAAGGCATCAGACCAGCTCATTGGTTTGATGTCATCCAAAACTGTAAAATACAAACTCGATTGGATTTTGGTATCTGGGGCAGAATTTAAACTGAATTTGAATTTGTTGTGTACAATGGCAATGCAGCTCCAGCTATTTGTTGCACAACCAAATGTTACATTTTTGAATTTTTCAGCACACTTTGTGCCAGCCAGAAGTTTCAGCTCCCTTAAAGGTACACTGTAGTACACGTCTACAACTTCATAACAATGCTCTTTACAAACTCTGCTACATCTAAACCTCGAACACTAATTAAATGCCAGTCAATATTGGGAAAAGTTAAAATCTCCTATCACCACCACCATATTACTCCTACATCTTTCTATAATCTGTTTACATATTTGTAACTCGATCTCACCCTCGCTGTTGGGAGGCCTATCGTACAGCCCCAACATTGTGACCGCACCATTCCTGTTTCTGAGCTCTGCCCAATTGCCTCACTGCACGGGTTCTGCATACTGCTCTCCTTCAACACAGCTGTGACATTTTCTCTGACGTTTCATGCAACTCTTTCTTTTACTCCCCTCTCTGTCCTGCCTGAATATCCTGGGATAGTTGCCAATCTTGCCCTTTCCTCAACCAAGTCTCAGGAATAGCAATAACATCATATCCCCAGGAACTAATCCAAGCCCTAAGTTCATCTGTGCATTCTTTCATTTCTACTCTGACTAGTACATGGCACTGGTAGCAATCCTGAGATTACTACATCTTAGGTTCTACTTTTTAACTTGGCTCCTAACTCCCGAAATTCTGCTGGCAGGACCTCATTTGATTTTTAAAATCTATATCATTGATGCCCATATGCACCACTAAGAATCTGAAACCTGAATACAGGCTGAAGTAACTGGTTGTTGTCAGGGGAAACCACTTAACAGAGGCTCTTAATGACTTCAGCTTCAAGAGGGCTTCTCGATGCAAACATGGCAAAATGTCTCTGAGGCTGCAAACTGACAATTCTACTCAAGCTGCATAAAAAGACTTTTCAGTTACTAACTGCTAATTCTGCAATAGCTGCATAACTGACTAACCACAGTCTAGTCAATAGAGATTAGCAGACAATGTACCCTTTAAAACACAGAAATAACTTGACAAGATAAGACATTACTGGCCATTCTGAGAGACTTTCAGATGCAGGTGCAATGGCTCGATTAGTGAGATAAGGGTGGCCTGAGAGTTGGAAAATAAAGTTAGTTCCCAGGAAATATCATTGGACTAAATAGCTGTCAAATAAAGCAGTATCGTGTATTAATTGGTAATTGTTTGAACGTACTATGCGATATTGGCCTGCACCCTTCCTTAAGAAAGGTATAAAAATATCTTTGATTTAAGAATGTGCGCAGGCCCTCCGAGGAACGTGGAACTGCATAATCTCTGTATTTCTGGATACTCTGTGCCTGGCCATATGAAAAATAAAGAGTGAAGTCTAAACAGCCAGACTGATTGTGAATGTTTATTGACAGATCATGGAACCGAGAGGCACAGCTGGGGGTCCAGATCTTCATCTGGTGCTGTGACTCGGACTCGGTATGGATGGATTGTGAGAAGCGTTGTCAGAGCCTTGAGTCCTCTAGTATTGAGTGCAGAGGAATCGGCCGGCCAGACGTGAGTATTTTATTCCGTTTGGTTTTCCTAACATTCAAATCGCGGTTGACTCAACCCCTCACTGTCTATCGGAAAAGTCCAACACGAAAAGGATCGGTCTGGTAAGAATTTATTGTGAAAAAAAGGATTCCATTAACAGGTCAGGGACCTGCTGATCGGGCATCCAAAATAAAGTTGGGACTCTTAAAAAAGGAGTCAGAGACTCCCAGTAACAGGTTGGGGACCTGCAAATGGGGATCCGAAGTAGAGTCAGGGACTCTTATAAAAAGGAGTCCGGGAGTATTTCAAATGAGTTGGGGACTCAGATTGGGTCGAATTGATGTTATCTGAATTGAGTTCCAAACTGTTCTGTGAAAGACGAGATAAGCAAGTATTGTGATACATTGTAACAAGACTGCTGGTGGTTTTGGAAAGGTGAGAAGAGTTTGTGAAAGTCATTAGTTTTGTTGTTTGTTGTCGGGTTGTTGAATAGTGAAGGCCTGAAATCGGGACTATAAAAGGAAGGTTGTTTTAATATGGGTAATAATATAGATAAGACAGAAGATCTGTCTTCGTCATTGGTGAAACAATGTGAAAAGTATCCGGACAAGTCTGAAAGCCTGCAAACACTTTCAGGCCCTTAAATAAGACATTGGGTGATGAGCAGTGGCCACTGGACAGCCCTAAAGGTACTCAATTGGTTTAATCAACCCAACAACTGATTTGTCGCTGAAACCTAGGCTCAAAAATGAAAGAATTGATTGGATTGTGGCAGATAGTGGATCCTGCCACCAAATTTGGAATTGAATTGAATAATAATCATATCATGAAATCAACTGACCTCCTCAAAAATGAACGTTCTCGTGTCAAACGTCAACAGAAACAAAAATAAAAGTCCCCGTTGACTGATAAGCAAAAAGAACTGTGCAGTTTGATGGTTGGCCTTGATTTGGGTGCAGGAGACAACAAAAATTCAGATTTCAATGATTGGTGTTCCTAAATGCATCTTGCACCACCACCTCCCTACCCCCACCTAACCTGCAAGCGAATCTTAAATCAACCCCAGCTATTCCAGCCCCTGCCGCATCAACAAGTCAAGCACCCCCTGCCCTAACCCCTTTCGCACAGATTATTCAACCTCCTGTTTACCAAACTGTTATTGCATCTAATTCACAAATCCCTGTTGTTCCCCTGCCACCGGCCCCTGTCATTCTCCCACCTGGACTCACCCTTACTATCGCCGCATCTTCTCATGCTCCTCAGATTCCCATTGGTTCGGCAGCTGCAGCTCATCCTCGGACATATGTTGCTGCTGTAGCTATGCCTCTCCCTCTGGCCCCTTCTCAGTTTACCGACTCTTTTGCTTGGAATACTCGCAGTCAACTAAAGTTGAGATCTCACCAGTCTTCTAAAAAGTCTTACCGTGTCTTGCCACAACTCGTCCAGTGATCAGAAACCTCGCTGAGTTCCTTTTCTGAGGATTTGGGAGATTAAATGCTTGTTCCCCAGGAGACAACTGCCAAATCCACAGGCTAGCGTTGCTGGTCAAAACTCCACTATCCCTCGAAACCCCATCAAATTATGTCCATTCTCTCTGTAATGCTCCGGACCGCCACAAGGCTCCCAACAGTTTGTTGATTTCCCTAGCACAACAATTAAAGTTTATGACAGCACTGCACAAGAGCTGGGCAGAGAAGTGGCAGATGGAGTTTAATTCAGATAAATGCGAGCCAAGGAGGGAGATAAATGGGAAAGCAAATCTTAAAAGGACTTATACACTTAATGGTTAGGTCCTAGGGAGTGTTGCTGAACAAAGAGACCTTGGAGTGTAGGTTCATAGCTTCTTAAAAGTGGAGTTGCAGGTAGATAGGATAGTGAAGAATGCGTTTGGTATGCTTTTCTTTATTGGTCAGAGTATTGAGTACAGGAGTTGGGAGGTCATGTTGCGGCTGTACAGGATATTGGTTAGGCCACTGTTGGAATATTGTGTGCAATTCTGGTCTCCTTCCTATCGGAAAGTTATTGTGAAACTTTTCTGAGGACTTGGGAGATGGACTTGGGAAAAGTCTTTTCCCTGAGGTGGGGGAGTCCAGAACTAGAGGGCGTAGGTTTAGGGTGAGAGGGGAAAGATATAAAAGAGACCTAAGGGGCAACTTTTTCACGCAGGGGGTGTTACATGTATGGAATGAGCTGCCAGAGGACGTGGTGGAGGCTGGTACAATTGCAACATTTAAGAGGCATTTGGATGGGCGTATGAATAGGAAGGGTTTGGAGGGTTATGGGCCGGTAGCTAGCAGGTGGGACTAGATTAGGTTGGGATATCTGGTCGGCATGGACAGGTTGGACCGAAGGGTCTGTCTCCATGCTGCACATCTCTATGACTCTATGACCTTTGGGCCCTTATTCAACAGATCCTTATCTGCAATGAATATGCCTGTTCCACTGAACGCGTTGGTTAAAATGATTTTGCTGCCCTCGCCAACGTCATGGTTCAGGGTCAGCAGCGACAGGATGATATCCTTGCTGCTGCATCCACCATACTGATGAAACCTATTGACCTACTCATATCCTCGAACCTCACTCTAAAAGTTAGGAGTCTGCTGAATACTTTGCTGAATGCTTCCGAGAATGTTATGAATCCTATTCTGGGGATCGAGTTTTGAATTTCCATGTTGTCAATGCGAAATATAACTCTATGTTATTGAACTGTCTGCCACCCTCTGTCACCATCGCAGTCAAGACAAATAACCTGGACTGGGTCGACGCTAATCCCAATCAACTCCATTGTTCCATTAATGCTATGTGGCAACATCAGAGTAAAGACAAGGTGTCAACCCACGTAAAGTCGGAATTTGTTGTCCACGAAGAGACTTCTCAATAACTACCTATGCGTTGTAGTATTAGTCCTTCACCCTTTTGAGGCCATGGACGAGGCTGGGGGTCCCTCCCAGACAACTCCCTCAGAGCCGTTTTAATCATGGTGACCCATATCACTGTGCTTGTGCCTGCCGACATGTGGCTGTTTCAATTGTGGCCAACCTTTTCATTGGGTTTCTAATTGTTCCAAAGGGGCAAGAAGGGGGAGCCAAGGAGGTAGAGAGGAAATTACCCCCAGGACCCTTACGATGAGGGAAGCTCCCGAGTAATAATCACTCTCTGATGCAAGCGAGAGGCAGAGGATGACTCACTAATTTTTCACAAAAAAACCCTTTTCCCAATGACTTTCCTTTGAAGTCTGTGTCTTGCAAGCAGGAACCTACAGTCTTACTTAAAGTTGAAAACAGAAGGTATCCCTTTCTGATTGACAAAGGAGCCCCAATGTCCTCAGTGAAATCTGACAAGAACTCTCCAATCTCTAAGAAGACCCAAATATTATCTGGCTTTCGAGGAGAAACCCATCGTTATCCAGTTTCTGATCCAGTTCCTGTCTATTTCCAAGGCTATTCCCTGGACCACCGCCTTGTGATTACTACCACATTATCCTGAAATCTAATGGGATGAGATCTCCTGTGTGCCTTTCAAGTCAAATTTGCCTGTTCCACTGCTGGTGTCCAATTAGATTCTGACTCAGGTGAATGCCAACTGTACATGTCCACTAAACCCCAATGGTGGCCACTTGACCCCCAAAGCTCTGGAAGTCATGTCACCCTTGCTTACAATCTGACAGTCCAAGACCAATCCCTTGAAGATTTTTTTCAGGGATTTCATTGGTACTTAATGGACTATACCAATTCTGGCCAGATGGTGAAGCAAATTATGTTCAAATACCCGCTCACCTATGGAAACAGCCCCTCACATCACCCGGAAGGTCAATCCGCCTCATCACACTAAAGACCTGGGCTCTTTGATCCACCGTGCAATCACCAGGGCTGATCCACACTGCTATCATCTGCAAACACTCCAAGGAGGGATAACTATTCTCTACTATCCAAATCCTACCTCTCACCGGACCACACTCCTGCACCATGAAAGTCGGAATGTCCTTGATTTGGTCCACCCTGATGTATGGGCTGAAACATCATCTCATGTTAGACGGACAGACCGCTCTAAAACCAAATGTTACTCTACCATCCATCTGCCAATGCCCGCTGAAACAACAGGCAATACCGAGCCTCACTGCTGTAATTGATGACTTTCTCCACCAAGGCATCCTGGTCCCTTGCCAATCACCCTGTAACATTCCAATTACGGCTGTCCCAAAACCTGGCAAGCCAGACCAGTATAGACTGGTTCAAGACTTAAGAGCTACCAACACTTCATACCCTGGTTCCAAATCTAGCCTCGGTACCATCAGACACTCCATTTTTCACTGCTGTTGACCTGCAACATGCTTTTTTCTCTCTGCCTCTTCACGAAGACAGTCAGTACCTATTTGCCTTTACTTTTAATGGCCAGCAGTTGATGTGGACTTGACTACCTCTAGCTTCATACATTCTCCAACCCTTTTCTCTCAGGCCTTATGGAAACAATTTCGGTCTGTCACCCTAACAGGTGGGTTGCACTGATCCAATATGTCGATGACCTCCTTGTTGCCAGTCTAAATGAAGAATCTAACCGCTCTGATGTCATCCTCCTCCTCAACTATCTGAAATGTCTGGGACATGTTGTCTCTCCCAAAAAGGTCTCAATTGCACAACGCCAAGTAAAGTTTCTAGGTTTCATCTTGTCAGCTGACTCACGCTCTCTTGAACAGAGCCGCATCACTACTATTGTCAACTTCCCGGTCCCGACAACTGCGAAACAGGTACGCCAGTGGCTGGGCATGATCAACCTCTGCTGACAATGGATCAGTAACACTGCCCTCCTTGTTAAGATGTTGACCCCTTTTACTTCCGATGAAGATACCTTCGAGCTCTCCTCAGAGGCAAAGCAAGATTTCGACGCTCCAGCTTTGGGAAAGCCCCTCTATGACACACCTTTCCAACTTCACTGCACTATTCTGGATGACTGCACTTCCTCAGTTCTCACTCAGCTACATGGAGATCGACACCACCCGGTTGCCTATTTCTCCACTAAACTTGACTCTGTTGCCTTAGGACATCCCCATTGTACTCAGATCCTTACCGCTATTTATCTTTGTTTGCAGTCCGCAGAAAACCTCACACTTCAGCAGGACATTGTCGTCTTCAGTTCTTATGCAGCGACCAATCTGTTGGGACAATTGTAAACTCAATATTTGACTGCTGCTCACCAAAACCGTGATGAGGTTTACCTCCTCAACCCCCAGCTGACCTTTAAGTACTGTACCATCATTAATCCTGCCGATTTCCTTGCGCTTCCCCCATCACTTTTATCCACTCCACATCATGACTGTTTTCTCCTCATCAATGAGGAAATCCAAATTCATCCAGATCTTTCCAACAGCCCTATTCCAGACCCTGACATCAATATGTCCACTGATGGTCGTTCTTCTGCTGACCATGCAGGTACTCACCTCTCAGGCTATGTGATAGTTGATTACCATGGTTCTGTCCTGGAATCAGCTTCTTTTGAGACTCCCTTTTCTGCCCAACAAGCTGAACTTTTTGCCCTGATTCATGCCTGTGTCCTCGGGACAAGCCTTCGTGTTAACATTTATACTGTCTCCCACTATACCTTCAGGGTTGTGCATGATTTTGGTCAGCTCTGGAAGAATCGTGGGCTTTTGATATCTTCAGTTACTCCCATTTCTCACCACCAGCTCTTCTCAGAGCTTTTAACCACACTTCTGCTCCCAAAGTAGGCTCCTGTTATCAAATGTGCTGCCTATACCACTGGCCAATCCCCTGTCGACACTGGTAATTGTGCTGCTGATGAAGTAGCAAAAGGTGCCTCTTGTGGCTATCTTATGATTGTGCTTAAAATGATGAGCCAGACTGAAAGCTCTGACAAGGGTGAGTCGAACTCTGACAAACTGATAAAATGGTGTTAGCTTACAGGGGGATGCCTCTGTCTCTGAAAAGCTGTTGTGGTCCAAGGCTGTTATTGTAATCTTGTTACTAAACTCTGGACCACTCCGGCTGGTCTTATTCGTATATCTGATGCTGTTGCCTTATGGGTCATTAACTGTCTCCACAATGCTACTCATTGTGGTGCTCACTCGACATCTGACCTCCTCTTGACCATCTGGTGGCACTCTCGTCTCCAGCAGATGGCCCAAAGTGTCAGTGCTCGATGCCTCCTCTGCCAAGAACACAACCCGGGTAAGGGTGTGCCTTGCCCACTGGGCAGATACCCCTCCCTGAAGGACCCTTCCAAACTCTTCAGCTTGACTTTATTGAGTTGCAAAGGTGTCAGCACATAAGTACGTTTTGGTTATTGTTGATTCTTTTTTCTAGATGGGTTGAACCTTACCTCACCTCCCACACTGCTGCCAAAACCTTTGTAAATATTTTGCTCAAAGAGATTATTCCTCACTTTGGTATTCCTTTTTGCCAGTCCTCTGACAATGGCCCCCATTTTATTGGTGATATTAATGAGGAATTATGCTCTCATTTTGGGATCCACCTCCAACTTCATTGTGCTTATTGCCCACAGGCTGCAGGGCGATAAAAATTGACTTCTGAGACAGGTCTTTTCTGGGTGAGGTTATTGTCTCTGGTACCGTTCCACCAAGGATGCACTCCTGTGGGTAAAATCCGCTTGTCCCCAGCCAAAACCATCTACAGTCAAGCTTTCTGCACACCTTGGAATGATGCCTCCTCCCCTATTAACTTCCATCACATGACTGAGGACATGTCCTCATTTGTTCCTTCTTTGACTAAACTTTTGTGAGGTCTTCACTCCCAAGTCTGTGCTGCCCATGAAAAGCTCCCCTCCCTCAGCAGTGTTCCGACCTGTTGAACCAGGCTCCTTTGTTCTCATCAAGAGGTGGACAGGCTGCGGTGGGAGGGACCCTTCCAGGTTCCTCCTCACCACCCCGATTGCTGTTAAGGTCACCGGACGCTCCGCCTAGGTTCATCTCCATCATTGTAAGGTCATCGCACGAGCCCCTTCCAAGGGGGGAGATGATGGAGATGGACACAATGGGGAACTGAGAGAGGAACCAGAGTCAAACCAGACCAAAGGAGATGTATGACAGTCTCGTCCCCTCCGCAGCTGCTTTGAGGGCAGTGTGCGGTGTGGTAGAGAGTCCAGGCGTGCACAAAGGATCTCACAGGCAGAGCCCTTCTCACCACCAGCCAAGCCATGTCTTGGTGCTTGTTGGAAAGTTCTGATGATGAGGCATTCTACCAAATGATTTTGACAGTCTGCCCAGAGAACCTCTCAACAGGTTCTGTCCTCTCCTTTTCCTGAAAGGTCTCAAGGTCACTATATGCTGACCACTTCCTGATGGACTTTTGGTCAAAGGTGTTTTTCTTCACTAATTCCTCTACGAAGGACAGGTGACAGGGAACGGTCCAACTACTCGGAGCGTTCCGCGGCAGCGAGGTCAGGCCCATCCTTTGCAATACCGGGGACAGGTAGAACCTCAGTATGTAGTGACAATTTGTGCTTGCGTACCGGGGATCCACACACAGTCTGATGCAGCGACACACAAATGTGGCCATCAAGGTGAGGGTGGCATTGGGTGTATTGTTTTCCCCCCGTTGCACAGAGCTTTGTACATCGAGTCCCTTCGGACCCTGGCCATCTTTGATCTCCATATAAAATGGAAGATGGCGCGAGTGATTGCGACTGCACAGGGAATAGGCCAGATCTGCGCCACATATAACAACACTGATAGTGCCTCACACCTGATGGTTTTTCCCCGCGATGGAGAGTGACCATAGCTTCCATCTGCCCGGTTTCTCCCTCACTTTCTTGATATGCTCCCCCCAAGACTTGGCACATGCTCCAGCCCCTCCGAACCAAATACCCAGCACCTTCAGGTGGTGAGTCCTGACAGTGAAGGGGATGAAGGATTGGTTGGCCCAGTTCCTGAAGAGCATGGCTTCACAATTGCCTCGGTTGACCTTGGCCCCCGAGGCATATTTGAACTGGTCACATATGCACAAGGGTCTGTGCATGGACAGAAAACGGCAACTTCATCCATGTACAGGGAGGCCTTAACTTGCAGACCCCCACTGACAGGAATAGTTACCCCTCTCAGGCTCGCATCCTTCCTGATGGACTCGGCAAATGGCTCTATGCAGCACACAAACAAGGCAGGAGAGAGAGGGCAGCCCTGCCTGACTCCGGATCTGACTGGGAAGCTATCTGATTCCCAGCCATTGATGGAGACTGCACTGACAATGTTGGTGTAAAGCAGTCTGATCCAATTACAGGTTCCCTCCCCAAAGCTCATTTTGGAGAGAACATCTCTCATATACGTATGTGATATCCTGTCAAAGGCTTTCTCCTGGTCCAGGCTGATGAGGCAGGGATCCAACCCTCTGCCCTGCACGTAGGCGATCGTATCCCTGAGGAGTGTGAGACTCCCAGAGATCTTCCTGACTGGTACAGCACAGGTTTGGTCAAGGTGGATCACCAGTCCCAGAGCAGACCTGACCCGGTTGGCGATGACCTTTGCCAAGATTTTGTAGTCTGCATTCAATAGTGAGATTAGTCTCCAATTTCTGATTTCCTCCCTCTCCCCCTTTCACTTATAGATGAGGGTGATGATGCCTTTCCTCATGGATTCACTCATGGTACCTGCCCGAAGCATACTGACATACACCTCCAGCATGTCCTGGCCAATCAAGTCCCACAGAGCGGAATAGAGCTTGACCGGTAAGCCGTCGCTTCCGGGAGTTTTATTCTTTTCGAAGGACTCGAGGGCCTTGGTCAGCTCGTCCAGAGATAATGGCTGGTCCAGCCTCTCCCATGTTCTGTCATCTTAAGACCTCCACGATAAAGGACAGGAACGACTGGGAGGCTGCACTTCGAGTCATACAGACAGGTATAGAAGTATTTGCTGATCCTTACGACGTCAGCCTGAGATGACGTTATCGAGCCATTTTCTTCCTTCAGGCTGCTGAGCATGGAGCTCTCTTTGTGCACCTTCTGGAAGAAGAAACGTGAGCACATCTCGTCCTGCTCCACCGAGCGGACCCTGGACCGGAAGATTATCTTGGAGGCCTCCGAGGCAAAGAGCGAGGCTTGCTGGCCCTTCACTTCCTGGACATCAACCCCGTTGACCATTGCAGAAATCATTTTTGGTAACATTCCATGCATCGAAGGAATCCGTCTCTTGGCACACAAGGACATCATTGTGGCGTAAATGGTACACAATCTCTGGCTGCTCTGAATCTCACAGATAAACAGTCCCTTTTTGAGCACGAATGCCGGCGATGATGAGTCCACATAACAGGGTAAGCTTGATCTTCATCATATTGGTCATTTCTGGATCAAGGATTAGGATATCGAAAACAGAAGAAGAATTACCAATCAAAACATGCAGGTCTGCCAGCGCCTCAGCTAAATATATGCATTGTAAATGTACAGACCTGTATATATGAATGATTACTCGATCTCTGTATACAAAGAAATGGAATGTTTATGTATGCATGGCATGACCAATTGTACAGATCATCAAAATATTTTGTATGAATATATTTTTGAAATAAAAAAACTCAAGAAGATCAGACAGTTCATTTACAGAACAAGTCTCAATGGTCTTTACCCTGTCGAGGTGTTTTGTGCCAGTTTGATTTCAGTTGTGCTATTGCTGGTCCTGGTAAGCCTTGCCTTTATTCAAACGGGTCTAAATCAGCACATCGCAAAAGTCAAAAGGGGGAAATGACATCCCCCTCAGCTTGACTACAACTAGCTCAGGAACTAAACAGCAAAATAAGACATTATCAAAACAGCTTCCAGACTGAAGGAATACACTCCTCAGATGATCTGATAACAGACTTCCTACCTCACAATAGCATCATCGCTCCTGCAGCTCCGAGGGCATCCACAGTGCCCTCAGGTACTGAAGCCCCACAAAGCCTCCCTCGACTGAGTGACACCCAGATACCTGACAAGAATACGCACCACCCTGCAGGCCCATTGGAACCAGGATACTGGACATTCGCACCTGCTCTCACAGAGGAACGGAACCTCCTGTTCCAGTTATTACCTGATTGCTCCGACCGGCCAGCCGATTGTATTCCATTAAATGTAATTTAATTCATCTTGTCTTGTAATTAACACTGCACTACTGTAACACTACTGTAACACTATAAAAACTGTATCTGCAGCTTGGGGAAGAGAATCCTTGACTGGGCAAAGTGTCTGTTTCATATCAGTCTGGTCAATTTCTCTTTCCCACAATATCGAGAAATAAACTAGTGTTCGTCAATTTCACAAGATCGGTGTGTGGCCTCTATTTGTAATTGGACGATTCTCCGACAATGTCCTATATTGCAACAAGTGGCTCAGAGTCAAAATGTCATTTGCAGAGGCTGTGATTTTACATTTTCTTCCTCACTCTCTGTCCCACTGTGTCCATTTCCTTCTGTCTGACCTCCCTCAGTCTTGGGTCTTCCTCCCCTTCTCTCTCAGCAAAGTGAGGACTGCAGATGATGGAGATTAGAGTCCAGATTAGAGTGATGCTGTGAATGCACAGCCAGTTCGGCAGCATCCGAGGAGCAGGCAAATCAATGCTTCGGGCAGGAGCCCTTCATCCTGATTTCCCTCTTCCTCGGATGCTCCCTTTCTCTCTGTCCATCGTCTGGCCGTTTCTTTCTCTCTTCATTTCTCTCTCTATCTCTCTCTCTTCCTTTCTGCCTCTTCATCACAATTCCTCTGTCTGTCATCTTCACCGCCCCCCCACCCCCTCCTCCCCCATCAAACTCTCCAGACCATCCGATCATTATAAACCGTCAATGCTGTCATGTTTCAGGTCAGGTTTACAAAATGTCAGGAGCTCCAACATTTCAGAGACAGAGGTTTAAATCGGAGACAGTTTGATTTTCATTTGTGGGACTTGGGCGGTCACTGGCTGGCTAACATTGATTGCCCATCCCTATTTGCCCTTGAGAAAGTGGTGGTGAGATGCCATCTTGGATCGCTGCAGTCCCCATGCTATGAGTTGACCCACCATGCCTGGAGGGAGGGAATTCCAAGATTGTTACCCAACAATTGTGAAGGACTGACGGTATATTTCCAATTTAGGGTGTGAGTGGCTTGGAGGGGAACTTGAAGGTGGTGATGTTCCCAAGTACCTGCTGCCCTTGTCCTTCTAGATGGATGTGGTCGTGGATTTGGAAGGTGCTGTCGAAGGATCTTTGGTGAATTTCTGCAGTGCATCTTGTAGATAGCACACACTGCAGCCACTGGGCGCTGGTGTTGGAGGGATTGAATGTTTGTAGATGTGGTGCCAATCAAGTGGGTTGCTTTGTCCTGGATGGTGTCAAGCTTCTTGAGTATTGTTGGACCTTTGACCACTCACTTAATCTATCTTTGTCCCTTTGGAAACTTTCAAAGTGCTTGCACAGTTAGCTCTGCCACTCACCTTCATGTCATCCCCAAACATTGACGCTAAATGTGGTCCCCAACTCCAAATCATCTCTGTAAATTGTGAATAATTGTGGTCCCAATGGTAATCACTGAGGCAAACACTCGTCACTGATCAACAACCAGAAATGCACTCATTTATCCCCACTCTTTGCTTCCTGTCAGTTAACCTCTCCTGTATCCATGCTAATACATGGCCTGGATGTTTAGCTTCTGCCAGAACCTTTTGTGCGACATCTTGTCGAATGAAGGAAGATCCCACACACAGTCTCACTGCATTCTAACAGAAGCACATCACACACACAGTTAGAAACCAGAGGCTGCAAGGATTGAGACACTGTCACCTCCTCCCCTCACATTTGTGTATCTGTCCAACTTCTCTCTGTCTCATTCTCTCTATCCCAGGATACCATCTTCACTCATGTGCTGGGAACTATTTCTCTTGCAATTTCAGTGCTCAGTGACTGGAGATTATCACTACCCCCCCCCCAATCTAGCCCTTGTATCTATCCCCTGCCCCCCACATCCCCACCACCACAGCCCTCCAGACTGACTCCCAGCCCTGCCTTTCCACACCCTTCCTCTCACTGCATCCCCATCCACCTGCACAGTGGAACTGATGATCTACTGGTATTGTTGCTTGACTATTAATCCAGAAGCTCAGAGTAATGTTCTGGGGGCGTGGGTTCAAATCCTGCCATGGCAGATAGTGGAGTTTGAATTCAGTTTTTTAAAAATCTGGAATTAAGGGTTGACCATGAAACCAATGTCAATTGTTGGAAAAAAACTGATTCATTAATGTCCTTTAGGGAAGCAAATCTGCCATCCTTACCTGGTCTGGCCTCCATGTGACTCCAGAGCCACAGCAATGTGGTTGATTCTCCACTGCCCTCTGAAATGGCCTCACAAGCCACTCAGTCGTATCAATCGCTTGAAGGTCACAACCAAGAAATGAAACCCTGGACCATCTGGCATCGTCCTTGGAACCGGAAAATACAACGGCAAAAACAAAAACAGCTCTGTTGACCATGAAAATCCTTCTTACTGACATTTGGGGGCTCATGTCAAAATTTGGAGACTAGTCTCACAGACTAGTCAAGCAACAGCCTGATATAGTTAATCTTATAGAATCATGCAATACAGATAACTCCCCAGACACTACCATTACCATCCCTGAATATGTCCTGTTGCACTGGAAGGACAGACCAGCCGAGGTGGCGGCAGGGTGGCAAAGAGTCAGGAGGGAGTTACCCTGGGAGTCCTTGACATCAACTCTGGACCCCATGAGGCCTCAGGCTAAACATGGGTAAGGAAACCTCTTACTGGTTATCACGGATCATCCTCCTTCAGCTGATGGATCAGTGCTCCTCCATGTTGAACAACACTTGGAGGCAACACTGAGGGTGGTAGGGGCACAAAATGTACTCTGGATAGGGTTTTCAATGTCCACCACTAAGAGTGTCAAAGCAGCAGCATTAGTGATTGGGTTGGTTGGGTCCTAAAGGATATAACTGCTACACTGGGTCTGTGGCAGGTGGTGAAGGAATCAACAAAAGAAAAAAAAGAGACTGGACATCATCCTTACTAACCTGCCAGCTGCAGAACATCTGTCCATGACAGTCTAGATAGTAGTGACCACCGCACTGTCCTTACGGAGACAAAGTCCCACCTTCACATTGAGAATACCCTCCATCTTGTTGTGTGGTGCTATCACTGTGTTAAATGGGACAGACTTCGAACCGATTTAGCAGCTCAATATTGGGTATCCATGAAGCTCTGTGGGTCATCAACAACTGCAGATCTGTACTCCAGCACAATCTGTAACCTCATGGCCCAGCATATTCCCCACTCCAACATTACCATCAAGCCAGGGGGATCAATCTTGGTTCAATGGAGAGTTCAGAGTGCGTTTCTGGTTGGTGATCAGTGACGAGTGTTTGCCTCAGTGATTAGCATTAGGACCACAATTATTCACAATATAAAGAGATGGTTTGGAGTTGGGAACCACATTTAGCGTCAATATTTGCAGATGACATGAAGGTGAGTGGCAGAGCTAACTGTGCAAGCACTTTGAAAGTTTCCAAAGGGACCAAGATGGATTAAGTGAATAGTCAAAGGTCTGGTAGATGGAGTGCAATGTGAATAAATGTGAAATCATCCAATTTGGAATAACTGTGAGAGGGACTGTTTCTGAATGGTGAAAGAAACTTCAGCATGATGTTGTGCAGAGGGACCTGGGGGTCCTTGCGCATGGATCAGAGAATGTTAGTCTGCAGGTGCAACTAGTAATTCAAAAGGAAAGTGGAAGTTTGTCTTTCATCGCTAAAGGGATTGTGGTTAAAAGCAGGAATGTTACGTTGCAGCTGTATAGGGTGCTGGGGAGACCACACCTGGAGGACTGTGTGCAGGTTTTTTTTCCTGACTTGGGAAAGGATGTACTGGCACTGGAGGTGGTGCAGAGGACAAGGTTCACTAGGTTGATTCCGGAGTTCGGGGGGTGGCTTATGAGGAGAGACTGAGCAGACTGGGATTATATTCCTTGGAATTTCCTAGAATAGTGGGGATGGCGGGATAGGAGTGGATCTCATATGATCATATGAAATTATGAAGGGAATAGATTTTTAAAAAAGTAAAGAGGATGTTTCCACTGGCAGGTGAAACTGGGACAAGTGGGCATAGCCTCAAAATAAGAAGGAGCAGATTAGGGCTGAATTGAGAAGGAAATTCTTCACCTAGAGGGTTGTGAATCTGTGGAAATCCCTGCCCAGTGAAGTAGTTGAGGCTTCCTCAGTGAATGAGTTTAAAGCTAAGAGAGATAGAGTTGTATTATTACTTCAGACAGTGCTAAATGGCAGTTGCAGGTGCCACTCAAATGTGGTTTATTGGTCAGCTGAGGCTAATGGGGGAAGGAAAGGGAGGGTTGGATTTTTCTGTCTCTCCACCCAGCCGTTTTCTGTATTTCCTCTCAGAATATCTGGGAGAGACTCACTGGGACTTGTTGCCATTTTAATGGGGAGGTGGGTGAGTGGTCAGAGGGCATCATGGTGTGGGAAGGGAATGGGATCCCAACCCGCGCCCCCCCAACCTCCCCCACAACATGTCCCACTCTCTCCTCCGACCCTTCTCAGTCTATCTGTGAGGATTGGGGGATGAACAGGAGGAATTGTTGCCATTGACTGGGACCTTATTACTGTTGGGGGGTTGGGGGATGGGGTTTGTTGAGAGGGTGGGGTTTTGGAGTAGGCTCTGGGATTGAGGAGGATCCTCTACATTGCAAAGAGGCAAGAAATGCAGGATCTGACCCCCCCCCCCCCCCCCCCCACCGACTCCCTTTTGGCCAATATTCATGATGATATTAACCCACTCCATCAGCAATTGGCCATTTTCACATTTTGCTTCTTGTGGGATCCCGCACAGCAGGGAGTGTGGGGGCGGGGGGTGAAGATGGGGTTGTTGGAGGGAAAGAGGGATGGGGTGGTGGGGGGCTAGGTACCGGATCTGGAGGGAGGGGGTGAGAGTTTACTCCAGTGTTCACACCCAGCCCAGCTCCATGTTGAAACGGGAGAGTTTAGTATTTGCTGATGGCTTAGTGGGGATGGAGGGGTGGGGGGGCTGTTGTTTTCACATTACAGCCTGTGGGATCTTGCTGTGCGGGGATAGATTACAGCCATTTCCTTTACAGTAGCAGGGAGCAACAGTTTTCACATTCAGGCAATTCAGGAGGTGAGGGCAAGGGGTTCTGAACGTGGGTGGTGAAGGTACAGAAACCTGGGGACAGCTGGTGGGATCCAGCTGTGCAGAATACCCTTCACTCCAATATCAGCCCCTCTCCGTGGGGGCACTGGGGAGGTGGGGGATGGTGGTGAATGGAGGTGGGCTCTGACAGGTTGTTGAAGGAATACCATGGCACTCCACATACAGCTACCTGTGGGATCTTGCTGTGCACTCCCTCGGCCTGCAGCTCACCCTCACATGTTACGCTAGCCTATCCATAGGGCCCCAGGCTGAGGTCACTGATGGTCTGATAGTGGTTAGGGTACACCGTCCCTCCATTTCCCCCATAGCTCTGACCCTCCCACCACCTCTCGTCATCCCCTCACCCTCCGAGACATGGCACAGAGATTGGAGCACAAGGCAAACGTGAGGCAGGAGAGGGCATTTCAATCAAAACAAGTGTGGAATGGAGAGAGAGAGAGAGAGAGAGAGATAAAGGGATTATCGAGAGGAAAGGGAAATCTGACCAGCGATGAAGGTGTGGGTGGGACAGTGAAAGAGGAAGAGGGAGAAAGGGACAGAGAAGGAAAGACATTGATCGATTTGCGAGAGCAGGAGGAGAAAGCTGAACAGAGATGGACAAGTGGATAGTGTCAGACAGAGGGAGAGAGGAGTGAAAGAGAGAAACAGGGACACACAGATAGAGAGGTGCCTGTACCAGGGGAAGGTTCCTCATTAATATTTCATGTAGAAACTGCACCAATCCCGGATGGAGTGGGCACGGGGGTGATGCCCTTTGAATGGGAGTGGGTCAGGGGAACATTGGACTTGTTTTTTGTGCTTCTCGTACCCCCGGATTGTCAGAGAACCAGCTGGACGGGGCAGATTAAACCCAAGGGATGGTGCGGGCTGGGGGGGGCGCGGGTGGTGGGAAAAGGGGGAGAGGGACACAAGTTGTGGTGAGTGACTCTCCACCACTGAGACATTGCCCAGCCCCTCAGAAAATAAACCCTGGGGCAGTCAGAAAGCATTTGCCCCTGATCCCATTTGAAATCTGTTCCTGTTCTCTGGGTTTAAGATCAGGGCGAGGTGTTGATTAAACATAGAGACTTTGGAAGTCCGTCAGTGATGGGATCTCGTTTGTTTCTCCTCAGTTTTGTTTCAGAACATTTTAGCTTTGATCTGATCGATTTCCATCTCTCTCCTGGGGGGGATTTCTGAGAGACTGAACCTTGGACACTGAGGGAGAGACAGACTCTGGCAGTGGGAATGGGGGTGGTGTGTGGGGAGGGGGAGTTTGGGGCTGAGAGACAATAAATATTTCTGTCCCTGTTCCCCTCAAACAGAAACACTGCGACAGTCCTGAGGCAGTCTGAGTAACCTTCCTGTTCCTGGTCCCTGGGTTTAATATCAGGGGCTGTGTTGGGAGGAGCCTGTCTGATTGTGGAGGCAGCGAGTAGTGGGATCTTGCTGTGCTTTTGGTGCAGGAGTTTGAAAAAAAAATTTTCATTTCTCTCTCAATCCTTCCACCTCCTGTTCCCGGGGAGATTTGATTTGGGAACTGAAACACGGGATAATGCAGAGACAGAGAGAGAGAGAGACAATTATTATAAACTGTCCCATCTCCTGTCATTCATTGACACACAAACACACACTCCCGGGGGAGAACAATTGTGGGGCTCAGGCAGTCTCTGGGGTTTGTACCACAAGGGGGTGAGCTCTGGGGGGTAGAGGATGTGGGAAGACAGAGGGGCAAAAAGGGAGCTGCTGCACAGTCTGATCCCACAGATTTCACTCCCTCCCTCTCTCTCTGCCTCCATATTCCCAGCTGCCTGTCCCTCACACAGCTTTCTATAAACTCCCCTCTCTGCCATATCCTTCACATCTACCCCTGCCCACTCTCTCACCCTGTCCCCAGGTTTTTCAGGAATTGATCCGTCGTTCAGTATTTCCGATCTTTGGCCTTTCCCACCAACCTCTCTCTGCCCTCTGTGATCTTGCTATTGCTCCCTGAGGGTCATTTGAGCCACATCCCCCTCATTCTCTGTCCCTCTCTATCGCTCATGCTCAATGGTATCTCTGTTTACCTTTCTCCCCACCGACTTCTTTCTTTCCTTGGGTTTCCATAGATTCCCCACAGGATGGAAGCAGGCCATTCAGCCCATTGATTCCACAGACTCCCCAAACCTTTCCCAGCTCTGTAACCCTACACTTCCCATGGCTTGTCCACTTCATCTGCTCATCTTTTGACTGTGGGACGAAACCAAAGCACCCAGAGGAAACCCAGGCAGACACAAGGAGAATGTACAAACTCCACACACACAGTCATTCAAGGCTGGATTCGAAACTGGGTCCCTGGCACTGAGGCAGCAGTGTTTACCACTGAGCCACCATGCATCTCTCTCTCTCTCTCTCTCTCTCTCTCTCTCTGTCTCTCTGGCCATTCGGTTTTTCTAGAACCTTCTTTTTTGGTGATGGCCATCATACTCAGCTCTGCCCTGAGACTCTCTTGAATTTATTTGATCTTACTCGTACTTTCCACCATGAAGTCAGACACAAAATCATTATTCAATTCCTCAGCCATTTCCTTTTCCCCACAACTATCTTTCCAGCGTCATTTTCCAGCGATCCAATATCCACTTTTGCCTCTCTTTTGCCCTTTATGTATCTGAAGAAACTCTTACAGTATTAGAACATAGAACATAGAACAGTACAGCACAGAACAGGCCCTTCAGCCCACGATGTTGTGCTGACCACTGATCCTCATGTATGCACCCTCAAATTTCTGTGACCATGTGTATGTCGAGGAGTCTCTTAAATGTCCCCAATGACCCTGCCTCCACAACTGCTGCTGGAAACGCATTCCATGCTCTCACAACTCTCTGTGTAAAGAACTCGCCTCTGACATCCCTTCTATATTTTCCTCCAACCAGCTTAAAACTATGACCCCTCGTGTTTGCCATTTCTGCCCTGGGAAATAGTCTCTGGCTATCGACTCTATCTATGCCTCTCATTATCTTGTACACCTCAAGTAGGTCCCCTCTCCTCCTCCTTTTCTCCAATGAAAGAAGTCCGAGCTCAGTCAATCTCTCTTCATAAGATAAGCCCTCCAGTCCAGGCATCATCCTAGTAAATCTCCTCTGAACCTTCTCCAAAGCATCCACATCTTTCCTATAATAGGGCGACCAGAACTGGACGCAGTATTCCAAGTGCGGTCTAACCAAAGTTTTATTCATTGATATGTCTGGCTAGCTTACCCTCATATTTCATCGTGACCCTCCTTATATCTTTTGTTGTTGCTCTCTATTGGTCTTTGCAAGTTCCCAATCCTTTGGTCTCCCACTGCCCTTCCCCAAATGATCTGTTTTCTCTTTTACTTTTATGCTATCCCTGCCTTCCCTAGTCAGCCATGGTTGCCTCATCCTCCCTGTGCCATGCTTCTTTTCCCTTGGGATGAATCTCTGCTGTGTCTCCTGAGTTACTCCCAGAACCTCCTGCCATTGCTGTTCCACTGTCTTTCCTGATACACTCCTCTCCCAGTCAATTCTACCCACCTCCTCTCTCATGCCTCTGTAGTTGCCTTTATTCAGCTATAATACTGTTCCCTTTGATTCTATTATCTCTCTCTCAAATTGCAGAGTAATTTCAGTCATATTATGATCATTGACTGCTGAGGATTCCTTCACCTTAAGCTCCCTGACCAAGTATGCCTCTTGCCTGTAAGAATCTGTCTTCCAGTTTATATTATAGAACATAGAACATTACAGCGCAGTCCAGGCCCTTCGGCCCTTAATGTTGCTCCAACCTGTGAAGCCCATCTGAAGCCCATCTAACCTACACTATTCCATATGTCTATCCAATGACCATTTAAATGTCCTTAAGGTGACTCTACAATTGTTGTAAGTAGTGCATTCCATGTCCCTCTGAGTGAAAAAACCTACCTCTGACATCTGTCCTATATCCATCACCCCTCAATTTAAAGTATGTCCCCTTGTGTGAGCCATCACCATCCAAGGAAAATGTTCGCACTGTCCACCCTATCTAAACCCTTAAATTATTTTATATGTCTCAATTAAGTCACCTCTCAACCTTCTTCTCTCTAATGAAAACAGCCTTTCCTGGTAAGACCTTCCCTCCATAACAGGCAACATCTTAGTGAATCTCCTTTGAACTCTTTCCAAGGCTTCCACATCCTTCCTATAATGCGGTGACCTGAACTGTATACAATACTCCAACTGCGGCCGCACCAGAGTTTTGTACAATGGCAGCATGACGTCATGGCTCTGAAACTCAGTCCCTCATCTCATAAAAGCTAACACACCATATGCCTTCTTAACAACCCTATCAAACTGGGTGACAACTTTCAGGGATCTATGTACATGGACACCAAGATCTCTCTGCTCATCGACACTATCAAGAATCTTACCAAGAGCCCAGTGCTCTGTATTTCTGTTGTTCCTTCCAAAGTGAATCACCTCACACTTTTCTGCATTAACTCCATTTGCCACCTCTCAGCCCAGCTCTGCAGCTTACCTGTATCCCTTTGTAACCTACAACATCCTTCGGCACTACCCACAACTCTACCGACCTTAGTGTCATCCACAAATTTACGAACCCATCCTTTGATGACCTCATCCAGATCATTTATAAAAATGACAAACAGCAGTGGACCCAAAACAGATCCCTGCGGTACACCACTAGTAACTGAACTCCAAGATGAACATTTCCCATCAAACACTGTCTTCTTTCAGCTAGCCAATGTCTGATCAAAACTGCTAAATCACCCTCAATCTCATGCCTCCGTAGTTTGTGCAATAACCTATCATGGGGAACCTTATCAAACATCTTACTGAAATCCATATATACCACATCAACTGCTTAACCCTTATCTACCTCTTTGGTCACCTTCTCAAAGAACTCAATAATGCTGTGAGGCACATCCTACCCTTCACAAAACCATGTTGACTATCTCTAATCCAATTATTCCTTTGGAGATGATCATAAATCCTATCTCTTATAACATTTTTCAATACTTTATCCACAACTGAAATAAGGCTCACAGGTCTACAATTGCCTTCTTTAACAAGGGGACAATATTTGTTGTTATCTCTGGTTTGTTACCTGTGCCACCTGACAGTGAAGCATGGAATAGGGAAAGACATCAGCTGATCTTGTAGCTACAAGGATGGTGCAGGAGGGATGGTTTAAGGTATTTCGATAATTGGGGCTCATTCTGGGGAAGGTGCGACCTATACAAACAGGACAGACTTCACTTGAACCAGAGGGGTACTAATCTCCTGGGTGGGAAATTTGCTGGTGCAATTCGGGTGGGTTTAAACTAGCTCAGCAGGGGGATGGGAACCTGAGGTGTAATTGCAGTGCACGGGAGGATGAGAGTAGGGAGGACAGGATTTCAGGGTCACAGAAATGTGCTGGCAGACAGCAAGCTGATTTGAAGTGTGTCTACGTCAAGGCCAGAAGTAGCCAACATAAGGTAGGTGAGCTTGCAGCATGGATAAGTATCTGGGACTTGGATGTTGTGGCCATTTTGGAGACATGGATAGAATAGGGTGAGGAATATCTTCCAGGGGTTTAGATCTTTCATTAAGAACAGGCAAAGTGGTAAAAGAGGGGAAGGTGTGGCCATGTTAGTCAAGGATAGTATAATGGGAGCTGAAGGAACTTTTGATGAGGACTCGTCTACTGAGGTATTGTGGGCTGAGGTTAGAAACAGGAGAGGAGAGGTCACACTGCTTGGAGTTTTTTATCGCCTCCGCAGAGTTCCAGGGAGGTGGAAGAGAGGATTGGCAAAATTATTCTGGGTAGGAGTGAAAGGAACAGGGTGGTCAGTATGGTGTCTTTAACTTCCCCAACATTGACTGGAACTGCTATATCTCTAGTACCTCGGATGGATCAGTGTTTGCCCAATGTGTACAGGAGGGTTTCCTGACCCAGTATGTCGAAGGGCTGACAAGAGGGGAGACCACACTGGATCTGGTGCTTGGTAATGAACCAGGCCAGGTATTTGATTTAGTTGTAGGTGAGTACCTTGGGGAGAGTGACCATAATTCAGTTATGTTTACTTTAGCGATGGAACTGGATAGGTACATGCCACAGGTCAAGAGTCATTGATGGGGTAAGGGCAGTAATAATGCGATTAGGCAAGAATTAGGATGCAAAGAATGTGGTAACAAAATGCAGGGGATGCAGACAATGGAAATGTGGAGCTGGTTTAAGGAACAGATATTGTGTGTCCTTGATAGGTATGTCCCTGTCAGGCAGGGAGGAAGTGAGAAGGGAACGGAACCGTGGTTTATTACAGAAATTGCATCTCTTGTTAAGCAGAAGAAGGAGGTTTATGTGTTGATGAGGCAAAATGGTTCAGATGAGGCGATGGAGAGATACGGATCAGTTGGAAGGATTTAAGAAGAGCAAAGAGAGGACACGAGCAGTCTTTAGCAAATAGAATAAAGGAGAACCCTAAAGCTTTCTATAGGTATGTAAGGAATAAAAGGATGATTAGGGTAGAAATAGGTCCAATCAAAGACAGAAATGGGAAGTTGAGTGTGGACCCTGTGGAGAGCGGAGTGATCCTAAATGAACATTTCTCATTGGTTGTCACTCAGGAAATGGAAAATATTGGAGTGGAGAAGAATGAGGTATGAGATATTAGACTAGAAATGATCGAGGATAGTTACAAAAAGGTGTTATCAGTACTAAAAGGATGGGATTTATCTGAAGATTCTCTGGGAGCTGTGGAGGAGATTGCAGAGCCTTTGGCTTTGATATTTGAGTCATCATTGTCTACAGGTTTAGTACCTGAGGACTGGAGGATTGCAAATGTTGTGCCCTTGTTCAAGAAGGGCAGTAGAGATGACCCAGGTAATTATAGACCAGTGAGCCTTACTTCTGTTGTAGGAAAGGTTTTGGAAAGGATTATGAGAGATAAGATTTATAATCATCTCGCAAGCAACAATTTGAGATCAGATAATCAACGTGGTTTCGTCAAGGGCAGGTCGCACCTCTCAAACCTCAATGAGTTTTTTTGAGAAGGTGACCAAGTATGTAGATGAGGGCAGGGCAGTTGACGTGGTGTACATGGACTTCAGTAAAGCCTTTGATAAGGTTCCACACGGTAGGCTGATGGAGAAAGTGCAGAGGCATGGGGTTGGGGGTGATTTAAGAGTTTGGATTAGAAACTGGCTTTCTGAAAGAAGGCAGCGAGTGGTGGTTGATGGAAAATATTCAGCCTGGAGTCTGGTTACTCGTAGTGTGCCAGAAGGATCTGGTTTGGGATCACTGCTGTTTGTCATTTTTATAAATAAGTTAGACGCAGGCATAGATAAATTTGCAGATGACACTAATGTTGGTGGAGTAGTGGACAGTTTGGAAGAATGTTACAGGTTGCAGGGGGCCTTGGATAAACTGCAGAATTGGGCTGAGAGGTGGCAAATGGAGTTCAATGCAGCTAAATGTGAGGAGCTCCACTTTGGGAAGAATAACAGGAAGGCAGAGTACTGGATCAATGGATAGATTCTTGGTAGTGTGGATGTGTAGAGGGATCTTGGAGTGCATGTGCATAGATCCCTGAAAATTGCCACCCAGGCTGTTAGTGCTTTTAAGAAGGCATATGGTGTGTTAGGTTCTATTGGTAGAGGGATTGAGGTCTGGAGCTGCAATATTATGCTGCAACTGTACAAAATGCTGGTGTGTCCACATCTGTGTACAGTTCTGGTCGCCATATTTCAGGAAGGATGTGGAAGCATTGGAAAAGGTGCAGGGAGATTTACCAGGATGTTGCCTGGTTGGGAGAGAAGGTCTTATGAGGAAAGGATGAGAGGCTTGGGTCTGGTCTCATTGGAAAGAAGGCTAAGGGGGGATTTGATAGAGACATACAAGGTGATAGAGGATTAGATAGGGTAGACAGTGAGAGTCTTTTTCCTAGGACAATGATGTCAGCTTGTACGAGGGGGCATAACTACAAATTGAGGGGTGATAGATTTAAGTCAGATGTCAGAGGCAGGTTCTTTACTCAGAGAGTGGGAAGGGTGTGGAATGCCCTCCCTGCCAATGTAGTTCAATCAGCCACATGAGGGAGATTTAAGCAATCATTGGATAAGCACATGAATGATGATGGGATAGTGTAGGGAGTCGAGCTGAGAATAGTTCAACATCGAGGGAGGAAGGGCCTGTTCTACGCTGTATTGTTCTATGTTCTATGTTCCATTTGCTATCCTCCAGCCTTCTGGCACTATTCCTCTAGACAATGGTGACATCAAGATCAAAGCCAAAGGCTCGGCAATCTCCTCCCTGACTTCCCAGAGAATTCGAAGATAAGTCCCATCTAGTCCAGGGGACTTATCTATTCTCCCACTTTCAGGAATTGCTAACACCTCCTCCTTGTGAACCTCAATCACCTCGAGTCTTGGAGCCTTATCTCAGTACTCTCCTCGACAACATTGTCTTGTTCCAGCGTAAATACTGACAAATATTCATTTCAAGCTTCCCTATTTCCTCGGACACCATGCACAACTTCCCACCACTATCCTTGATTGGCCCTAATCTTACTCTAGTCATTCTTTTATTCCTGATATACCTATTGGATGCGTTATGGGATGTTACTGCATTGGAATAGTGCCTGAATGAAGTTGCTGTATCTGGTCAGTTATGTTTTCCAATTGTTACGTTATTCTAAATTCCGTTTTGATTTGTTAAACTCTCATGTTTAAGTAAACTCTGTTTTGCTAAAAGTTGAGTAGCCTGACCAGCTGCATTACACCTGGAATAGAGATATAGAATCAAAGAGATGTACAGCATGGAAACAGACCCTTCAGTCCAACCCGTCAATGCTGACCAGATATCCCAAACCCAATCTAGTCCCACCTGCCAGCACCCATCCCATATCCCTCCAAATCCTTCCTATTTGTATACCCATCCACATGCATTTTAAATATTGCAATTGTACCAGCCTCCACCACATTCTCTGGCAGCTCGTTCCATACATGTACCACCCTCTGCATGAAAAAGTTGCCCCTTAGGTCTCTTTTATATCTTTCCCCTCTCACCCTAAATCTATGCCCCCTAGTTCTGGACTCCCCAACCCCAGGGAAAAGACTTTGTCTGATTATCCTATCCATGCCCCTCATAATTTTGTAAACCTCCATAAGGTCACCCCTCAGCCTCCGACGCTCCAGGGAAAACAGCCCCAGCCTGTTAAGCCTCTCCGTGTAGCTCAAATCCTCCAACCCTGGCAACATCCTTGTAAATCATTTCTGAACCCTTTCAAGTTTCACAACTTTCCGATAGGAAGGAGACCAGAACTGCACGCAATATTCCAACAGTGGCCTAACCAACATGACCTCCAATTCCTGTACTCAATACTCTGACCAATAAAGGAAAGCATACCAAACACCACCTTCACTATCCTATCTACCTGCGACTCCACTTTCAAGGAGCGATGAACCTGCACTCCAAGGTCTCTGTTCAGGAACAATCCCGGGGACCTTACCTTAATTGTATAAGAATATCGATTTCACATCTGTCTTTAAAAGAATAAAATGCTAGGGTCTAAGCTACTGCCTTCAAATATTTGGAGGTGGTCTGGCCTGGCCCATAACAACATGTTTCTGTGTGTTTAGCTGTGTCTGTGTCAAGGCCTGTTGCACCTCAGTCTGTGTCTGTTTCTGTCTTTGTATGTGTATGAATCTATGTCGGTCTGTATGTTTGTGTGTATAAATGTGCCTGTATGTGTCTGTATGGGATTCTCTCTCGAACTGTGTGTGTCTATCTCAGTCGAACTATCTCTGAGTGCTTGTAGTTATAAGTGTGTGAGGTAGTGTATATGGATGTGTGTATTATGTGTGTCTCCGTATCTGTGTGTGTGTGTGCCTATGTCAACCAAACTGTGTAATGTATCTGTGTGCACATACAATGGTCCTGTTGATGTTTATCTCCAAAAATGTGTCTGCATGTGTTTGTGCCTGTGAGTCGATCTCTGGCTGCAATGGGACTGGAGGAGACTTTGAACGAATGAATGAATTAAAAAGTGATAAATTAAAGGCTGAGTCTCTCTTGCTCCCTTCCTGTGTTTAATGTGATACAATGCCACCCTCTGGTGGCCTTGACATGCCACTACAAAAGTGGCCGATCTTTTTCTTCGAAGCTTGTGAATCTCTCAGGTTGCTGGTGTCTCGTTCCTCAAACAATGTCTTTGGCGACACAGAGCAGTTTTGTCCGACTGATGTTGCATCATTGATGTGAGCAAAAGGAGACAACAATGAGTGGAGGAGAGAGAGAGAGAGGGAGACATTGTGAGAGTGAGAGTTGTAAATGAATCCTGCTGAGGCCAGGTCAGAGAGAGTGATCCTGAGGTGAAAGTAAAGGACAGAGTGACTGAACCCCAACTCCTGAGCTCGGCCCCGGCTCCCTCTCCTTCCCTAAGGACCAGGACTTGGGGCCGAGTCTGTCTCTCACCAGCTCAGCTTATTCAACACAAAGATAAACAATAAAATAGTTTGTTCTACTGTTTGGCACTTCTTAATGAACATTTTCATTATTTACAAATTGAAGTTATAGTTACAGTCAGGAAATGGTGCCTTTTCTCACAGGCCCCCAAGTTGGTGCCTTTTCTCACAGGCCCCCAAGTTGTGAGAAACAATGAAATTTGTGGGTGGCACGGTGGCACAGTGGTTAGCACTGCTGCCTCACAGCGCCAGAGACCCGAGTTCAATTCCCGCCTCAGGCGACTGACTGTGTGGAGTTTGCACATTCTCCCTGTGTCTGCGTGGGTTTCCTCCGGGTGCTCCGGTTTCCTCCCACAGGAGGAAAGATGTCCAAAGATGTGCAGGTGAATTGGCCATCCTAAATTACCTGTAGTGTTAGGGGTATGGGTGGGTTGCGCTTCGGCGGGACTTGTTGGGCCGAAGGGCCTGTTTCCACACTGTAATGTAATCTAAATCTAAATCTAAGAAAGTGTCCCTGTAACCTCCTGTGGGATAAGATTGCACAAACCAGCACTACAATAGCGACATGCTGCTTCATTGCTGAAACAATGAACTGTAATGAGAAAATCCTTGATGGATTGATTGATTAATAAGTGAATTTGATTGTTTGATGAATTTGGGTAAAAGGATATTTCAGCACATTCTTCAGCTGCTGTCTGAACTTAGTCTGGGTCACAGCGTAAATCGCGGTGTTTGTGCAGCAACCGAGGAGCTGCAGCATGAAGCCCAATTCCTGCACATAGGTATGTAGATACACAGAGTCAAATGCCAATTTCGACATTCGGTTCCATATCGAATACAGCATTAACATTGACCATAACAGGATGAAATTGGCCGAGATCACAAACAATAAAACAATAGATTTTTTTCGGTTTCTCATTTCTGTATCATGGTGAGAGTCCCCATTGGTGTGAGTCCGGAGTCTCCTGCGGGCTCTGCTGGTCACTAAAATGTGTCTGACGGTGAAAACATTGAGCAACAGAATCAGGAGAAATGGGACACACGGGGTTAGAAAGTGGTGGAGGAACTCGATTGTGATCCAGACACGAGAAGATAGAACACCGTTCATTATGTAACAAAACCAGGGGGAGTTCGCCAACCGATAATGATCTGTGAGCATGAAATACCAGAAAATGTTCTTTAAACAACTCAGCACAGTCACTGTTCCCAGAACCACAGCCGCCGTTTTCTCACTGCAATATTTATTTTTAAGCTTCTGGCAACAAATGGCCACAAACCGATCAAAGGTGAAAGTGACGGTGAACCAGACAGAACAGTCAGTGGCTGCATAAAGCAGGACGGCGTGGATATTACACACGGGGATGTCCCACAGGAAATAAAACTGCTCCCGATAAATAATGGGAATGTGTCTCAATATCAGATCGAGGATAATGATCAGGAGATCCGCCACTGCCATTGCCCCCAGGTAACGCCTGACACATGGAGACAATCCACAATCTTTATAAAGCAGGACGAAGATCGTCATGCAGTTAACTGTGAGGAAGGAAAACCAACAATTTATACATCAGCCTGATGGACATTTTCCAAATGATTGAGATCAGAGTGAGATTTTCAAAATGAACTGTTCAGACATATACTGATGTAATTTGTGCTGGAATAATACATGGTAAATTCCGAATTACTAACAGAAATGTGATGTAATACAGAAGAAACCCTCCCTCCCTAAACACACAGACATGTATCCATAAGAATAGATGTTTTCTAGAACATTCCCAAAGACTTGGTCACTGCTTAACCATTCCTAATACAGAGGGTAAACATTGCCGTCCTGAAGGATTCTCTCCCAGTTCGCTGGAAATTTCTGTCTTTTAGTTTAAATTGTGTTGAATTCTCCGATGTGAAGAAATGTAAACACAGGGGAAAGCCCTTTAACTGCCTGAGGAGACTTCAAAACAGTGATTCCTTCTCCATGGGACAGGGTCATTTCCCTTGGGATCTTATGGTCTTTCAAGTAAATGTCATCTGGCTGTTGCTCATAGAATATTCTGGAGAATGTCAGTTGTAGATTATTCAATGAAATGTCCTGGAGAATCCCAGTTATGAATTTTCCACGGAATGTAAGTGATAGAATTTTCCAAGAAATGTCAGTTATAGATTGTTCCGGTGAAGATCGCTTGTAGAATGTTCGAAAAATGTTGGTTACGGAATGTTCCATGGAATGTTGGTTATAGAATGTTCCAGAGAATGTCAGGAAGAGAATGTTCCTGGAATGTTAGTTAGAGAATGTTCTGGACAATATTGGTTGGAGAAGGTGACAGGGTCATATAAAGCCACATCACTGTCCATTAAGTTTGGTGAAATCCACTCGGCTTCACAGTGAAAATCTCTCTCCAAACCTGACTCAACTGGCACTTTGTGCACAGAAACAATAAGATTAAGCTAAAAACTTGATCATTTGATGTAAGATTATCTGTTTACAATCATACAGATGTCATCCTTTATTTGGAGATCCACTCCACCTCCTTTTATATTTTGTAGAACTCTCCCAAATATAAACGGTCCTGGCTGTTCAGTTCCAAATAACAGTCACCCTGTAGTGAGGTCTCTCTCATGTCATTAAATTGTATCTATTTACCTCAATGTACGGATTGAATTCCTCAATCATTTTTGAGAACGCAAAATATATTCAGATAGAGTGCCTTTCATTCAGGTTTTTAAACCATTATTCCCTGCTCCATTGTCACCTTTATTCCTCAGTTTGACTGTTCAGGAAACAGTCTGACATTGTCATTACACACAGAATCAAACTTGATGGGCAATGTTTGTGTGTGTACATTTGTGTAAATGTGTGCGTTTGTGCGTATGTTCGTGTGTGTGTGTGGTGGAGGGCAAATGGGAAAGTCATTCAGAAATAATATGCTCGGTGGAAATCAGTTTAAATATGAACATCTGGCAGGTATTTGGGTAATTGGCAGAGGGAGATTGAGAGGTGTTTAATAGACAAATGTGGTGAAGATTTTGAGAATGTTAAAATAAAGATATTTTAAGACCCAGTAACAATACAGATCAATCCACACAGGGGTGATGGTTGGTTGGGATTTTGGTGTAAGATTGAATAAGGACCATGGTGTGTAACTCAGATTTGCAGGTTTGAAGTTGGGAATGTCAGCAGGACATTATTAACATAATTAAAACTGTATTTCATAGCTCAAGGTTCTAGTAGCAGATGGAATGAGCCAGTAACGTATATTCTAGAGGTATGAGTAGTTAAAATTAGAAATGGTCAAGGTATTGGGTCAGGAATCAGCTCATGGCTGAAGGGATCAAGACAGTTGTGATTCATTTGTTTCAGCCTCAGATATTGGCCAGGGATGGGATGGAGTCAGAGGAAGGAAATGGAGTTTGTAACCAGAGGAGAAGGCAGTGATCTTATGTTCCCAATATTTAGATAACAAGAGCAGTGATACAATGAATTATGGCTCAAACTGAAACAGAGTAGGTCAACATAGAGACCCATGAGGCACACTGCCAGGAGCAAAGAGGGACCGAGTGAATGAAAAAGACTTGCAGAGTGAATATCTGGAGTTAGAGTCTCAGCAGGACACAATAACAGCAGCAAGGATAAACCTCTCTCCAGAGATGCAACATCCCAGTCTAATGTTCTCAGACTCTCCATTGTTATAACATTCCAGTCTGTTGTTCTCAGATTCTGATCGCTCATCCCCCTCTCTCGGGAGCTGTGGATCCATGTTAGTGCTGTTGGTGATGATCTGCCCAAACCATGGGATAGCACATTGAACGGAGCCCATTTCTCAGAAAAGGATGGAAACCCTTCACTGGGATAATTAGCATCGATGGCTATTGACGTTAATCACAGTCACTGAACAAACAGGTTCAGCTAGCCCACTCCTTACATCACTTTTCGTATCACAATAAAAAGGGAATATTTACTTGGTTGAGGTGGAATGGATAAAGATTTCTGAGGGATGGAATATAAATCTTTCAATCTTTTTAATCTTTCTTCCTTGTATGTGGAGTAGTGTCTGTTACAGAGGAACAACAAGAGGGTAATCAGACCCTCTAAAGAGTCATAGAGTCATCGAGATGTACAGCATGAAAACAGACCCTTCCATTGTATAGGTCCATGCTGAACAGATATCCTAAATTAATCTAGTCCTACTTTCCTGCACATGGTCCATAACACTCCCAATCTTCTTATTCATATACCCATCCAGAAACATTTTCAATGTTCTAATTGTAACTGCCTCCACCACTTCCTTTGGCAGCTCATTCCATTCATGCACCCCTCTCTGTTTGAAACAGCTGCCCCCTGAGGTACCTTCTAAAACTTACCTCTCTCACCCTAAACCTATGCCCTCTAGTTCTGGACTCACCCACCCCATTGGAAAAGATCTTGTCTATTTATCCGATCAATCCCCCTCATGATTTTATAAACCTCTATAAGGTCACCCCTCAGCCTCTGATGCTCCAGGGAAAACAGCCCCAGCCTATTCAGTCTCTCTCTCTCGATAGCTCAAACCCTCCAAACCTGGCAATCTCCTTGTAAATATTTTCTGAACTCTTTCAAGTTTCACAACATCCTTCCAATAGGAGGGAGAACAGAATTACTCACAATATTCCAAAAGTGGCTGAACTAATGTCCTGTTCAGCCGCAATATGGCCCCCTAACTCCTACCGTTAATACTCTGACTAATAAAGGGAAGCATACAAAATGACTTCTTCACTGTCCTATCTATATGTGACTCCATTTTCAAGGAACTATGAACCCTGAACATTCCCCATGACCATACCATTAAGTGTATAAGTCCTGCCCTGATTTGCCTTTCCTAACTGTGGTACCTCATTTTTATATCAATTAACCTCCATCTTCCACTCCTTGGCCCATTGGCCCAGCAGATCAGGATCCCATTGTACTCTGAAGTAACCTTCTTCGCTAACTACTACACCTCCAATTTTGATATCATCTGCAAACTTATTTACAGTTCCTTCTATGTTTGCATCCAAATTATTTATATAAATGATGAATATCAGTGGACCCAGCACTGATCCTGTGGCACACCAGGGGTCATAGGTCTCCATCTGAATGACAACCCTCTATCACTGCCCTCTGACTTCTACCTTCAAGCCAGTTCAGGATCCAAATAGTTAGTTCTCCCTCTAGTCATGAGATCTAACCTTGTTCAAAAGTGAACCATCAGGAATCTTGTCGAAAATCTTCCTGAAGTCCATACAGATCATATCCACCAATCCTCTTCATAACTTCTTCAAAAAAACTCAATCAAATTAGTGAAACATGATTTCCCATGCACAAAGACAAGTTGACTATCCTTAATCAGGTTGGTAAAAACAATGACTGCAGATGCTGAAAATCAAATACTGGATTAGTGGTGCTGGAAGAGCACAGCAGTTCAGGCAGCATCCAACGAGCAGTGAAATCAACGTTTCGGGCAAAAGCCCTTCAGCAGGAATAAAGGCAGATCAGTCCTTGCCTTTCCAAACACAGACGAATCCTATTCATCAGGATTTGATAGATAGTGCTTTCTAAGAGATTTCTTTGAGAGCAGTGCTAGCCCTTTTAGATAACGTGCTCTCATGTTCAATGGGATTTGCTCTGACTATTTTTTTAAATGTCCTTCCTTTTAAAACACCAAGACTCACATTGGTCCAATGTTGTCAATACAATTAAATACAAATTCAATTGGTTTTTGGTCTTGGGCATAAATTAAATTAATTGGTTAAATTTAAATCCAGTTTCATTAACACAAAAGCACAACACGAAGCCTTTGGTTACATTTTCTCAATCCTCAGCACTCTCTGCACCTGTCACCTAGTCACAGGCACAAGGGCTATGAAACTCTCTCAGCTCAGAAATACACCCTCTTTCTTGTAGTGACTAAACACTCTTTCAAATTCTTAACATCAATCCTTGCAGTTTATTCCCCTCTTACTCCTGGGCTCTAACCTTCTTCACTTACCTGTGAGCAAACATCACAAATTCTTCTGAAAATTGAAATATTCCAGTTCCACTGTTCTCATTTGTCAATGTCAGAAACAACATTCTCCACAAACCCCAGCAGATTTATCAAAGATAATTTCCCTTTTGTGAATCTGGGTCGACTCTGCTAAGTTATACCATTATTCGCCAATTATCCAGTTATCACATACCTTACAAAACATGCTAATACTTTCCTCACAACTGATGTCAAGTTATCCACAATTTTGTTTTCTGTTTTCCCTCTGCACCATGTTTGAAATATTTACAGCCACAGCAGCTACTCACTACTGTGCAGGATCTTTCCCAGAATCGGAAAAACTTTGAAGAACTTTGACTTCCCTCAATACTCAGGGAAGTGCCTCATAGAACCAAGGAATTTATAGGACCAAAAGAGGCCATTGACCCATCATCTCTATACTGGCTCTCAGCATGCTCTTGTCTGCAGCCCCATCTCTGCAGTCCTCATAATTCATTACTCATTTGACAATAGACAATAGGTGCAGGAGTAGGCCATTCTGCCCTTTGAGCCTGCACCACCATTCAATATGATCGTGGCTGATCATCCTTAATCAGTATCCTATTCCTGCCTTATCTCCATAACCCTTGATTCCACAATCCTTGAGAGCTCTATCCAACTCTTTCTTAAATGAATCCAGAGACTGGGCCTCCACTGCCGTCTGGGGCAGAGCATTCCACACAGTCATCACTCTCTGGGTGAAGAAGTTTCTCCTCATCTCTGTCCTAAATGGTCTACCCTATATTTTTAAGCTGTGTCGTCTGGTTCGGCACTCACCCATCAGCGGAAACATGTTTCCTGCCTCCAGAGTGTCCAATCCTTTAATAATCTTATATGTCTCAATCATATCCCATCACAGTCTTCTAAACTCAAGGGTATATAAGCCCAGTCGCTCCAGTCTTTCAGTGTAAGGTAATCCCACCATTCCAGGAATTGTCCTCGTGAACCTATGCTACACTCCCTCAATAGCCAGAATGTCTTTCCTCAAATTGGAGACCAGAACTGCACACAGTTCTCCAGGTGTGGTCTCACCAAGGCCCTGTACAGCTGCAGAAGAACCTCTTTGCTTCTATACTCAATCCCTCTTGTTATGAAGGCCAGCATGCTATTAGCCTTCTTCACTACCTGCTGTACCTGCATGCTTACCTTCATTGACTGGTGTACAAGAACACCCAGATCTCTCTGTACTGCCCCTTTACCGAAAGTGATTCCATTTAGGTAGTAATCTGCCTTCCTGTTCTTGCTACTAAAGTGGATAACCATACATTTATCCACATTAAACTGTATCTGCCATGCATCTGACCACTCACCTAACTTATCCAGGTCACCCTGTCATCTCCTAACATCATCCTCACATTTCACCCTGCCACCCAGCTTAGTATCATCAGCAAATTTGCTAATGGTATTACTAATATCATCTTCTATATCATTAACATATATTGTAAAAAGCTGCGGTACCAGTACTGATCTCTGCGGTACCGCACTGGTCACTGCCTGCCATTCCAAAATGGAGCCGTTTATCACTACTCTTTGTCTCCTATCAGCCAACCAACTTTCAATCCAAGTTAGTACTTTTGCCCCCAATACCATGCACCCTAATTTTGCTCACTAACCTCCTATGTGAAACTTTATCAAACGCATTCTGAAAGTCCAGGTACACTACATCTACTGGATCTCCCTGGTCTATCTTCAGAGTTACATCCTCAAACAATTCCAGAAGATTAGTCAAGCATGATTTCCCCTTCATAAATCCATGCTGACTCTGACCTATCCTGTTACTACTATCCAGATGTGTCGTAATTTCATCCATTATAATAGACTCCAGCATCTTTCCCACCACGGAGGTCAGACTAACTGGTCTATAATTTCCTGCTTTCTCTCTCCCACCTTTCTTAAAAAGTGACATAACATTAGCCACCCTCCAATCTGCAGGAACTGATCCTGAATCTATTGAACTCTGGAAAATAATCACCAACGCATCCACGATTTCTCGAGCCATCTCCTTCAGTACACTGGGATGTAGACCATCAGGCCCCGGGGACTTATCAACCTTCAGACCTAACAGTCTCTCCAACATCAATTCCTGGCTAATATAAATTCCCTTCAGTTCAGGTCCTTCGGCCACTGTTACCTCAGGGAGATTGCTTGTGTCTTCCCTAGTGAACACAGATCTGAAGTACCAATTCAATTCTTCTGCCATTTCTTTGTTCCCCGTAATATATTCCCCTGTTCCTGTCTTCAAGGGCCCAATTTTAGTCTTAACCATTTTTTTGCCTTTCACATACCTAAAAGAACGTTTACTTTCCTCCTTTATATTATTGGCCAGTTTACCTTCGTGTCTCATTTTTTCTCTGCGTATTTCCTTCTTAGTAATCCTCTGTTGCTCTTTAAAAGCTTCCCAGTCCTCCATTTTCCCTATCTTTGCTATGTTATACTTTTTCTCTTTTAACTTTATATGTTTCTTAACTTCCCGCGTCAGCCACAGCCACCCAAGCCTCCTCCTAGTATCTTTCTTCCTTTTTGGAATGACCTGATCCTGCAACTTCTGCATTATACACAGAAATATCTGCCATTGTTCCTCCATTGTCATCCCTGCTAAGGTATTGCTCCATTGAACTTTGGCCAGCTCCTCCCTCATAGCTCCATAGTTCCCTTTATTCAACAGAAATATTGTCACTTCAGATTGTACCCTCTCCCTCTCAAATTGCAGATTGAAGCTTATTGTATTATGGTCACTACTTCCCAATGGCTCCTTCACTTTGAGGTCCCTGACCAATTCTGGTTCGTTGCACAATACCAGATCCAGAATTGCCTTCTCCCTGGTCGGCTCCAGCACCAGCTGTTCTAAGAATCCACCTCTGAGGCACTCCACAAAGTCACTTTCTTGAGGTCCAATACCATCCTGATTCTCCCAGTCTACCTGCATGTTGAAATCCCCCATAACAACTGTAGTAACATCTTTGCGACAGGCCAATTTCAGCTCCTGATTTAACTTACATCCGACATCCAGGCTACTGTTTGGGGGCCTGTAGATAACTTCCAAGAGGGTCTTTTTACCCTTAGTATTTCTCAACTCTATCCACACTGACTCTACATCCCCTGATTCTAGGTCCCCCTGCGCAATGGACTGAATATCATCCCTTACCAACATGGCCACCCCACCCCCTCTGCCTGTCAGTCTGTCCTTACGGTAGCGCGTGTAGCCTTGAATATTCATTTCCCAGGCCCTGTCCACTTGAAGCCACGTCTCAGTTATCCCCACAATATCATTTCTCCAATTTCCAAAAGAGCCTCAAGCTCATCCATCTTATTTCTAACGCTTCGTGCATTCATGCAGAGTATTTTTAATTTGTTACTGCCCTCACCCTTCCCATCAACTCCTATTTCACTCAACCTTACAGCATGATCCCTTACTGAGTTTTCTGCCTCATTTGTACAGTTGTCTTTCTTGACTTCCCTTGTTCTAACTTTCCCTCCAATTTCCTTCTTAAACATCCAGTTTGTCCCCCCCGCTACTTAGTTTAAACGTAGCTGTGTTGCAGTAGCAAACCAGCCTGCCAGAATGCTGGTCCCTAACCTATTAAGGTGCAAACCGTCTCTCTTGTAGAATTTATGCTTACCACAAAACATACCCCAGTGATCCAAGAATTTAAATCCTTGCTTCCTGCACCAGTTCCCTAGCCACACGTTCAAGTCCATTATCTCCCTGTTTCTGGCCTCACCAGCCCGAGGAACTGGAAGCAAACCGGAGATAACCACCTTGGACGTCCTGCTTTTCAGCCTTCTTCCTAGTTCTCTGAAGTCCCGCTGTAGTATGTTCTTCCTCTTCTTCCTGACATCATTTGTGCCGACATGTACCACTAGCTCTGGCTCTTCACCTTCAGCCTTGAGGATTTCCTGCACTCTGTCTGTGATGTCTTTAACCCTGGCACCAGGAAGGCAACACACCATCCTTAAGTCCCGTATGCTGCCACAAAAACACCGGTCAGTTCCTCTCACTATGGTGTCCCCTATTACCACGGCTCTGTGCGATGTCCAACTCTTCCGCTCTGTCTCCACTCCAACTTTTGATTGACAGACCTGGACGCCTCGCGGACTGGCAGTGTCATCTGTCTCTACTGTTTCCAAAAGATTCAACTTGTTCCTGACAGGTACTTCGCTCGGCGTCTCTTGTACCTGTCTCCTCTCTGCCTTCCTCATCGTCTGCTCTCTTCTGCTCTCTTCTGGTACGATTGGTGTAATAACCTCGCTGAAGGTCTTGTCCAGAAAGATCTCGTTCTCTCGGATGAGTCTAAGGTCCTCGAGTTCTTTCATCAGTGCTGCAATATGCTCTGTCAGTAGCTGAACGTGCACACACTTTCCCCGCTTATACGAACCAGACACACCAGAGCCGTTGACCTCCCACATCAAGCACGTAGCACACTGAACCAGCTTGGCAGTCATGTCTTCACCCTCTTCAACTGTGGCGTAATCACTTCACTCAACCTCCTTGTCAAAGACTCCTGAGCTAAAGCCTCACTCTTCAATCCACAGGAATTTGGTGCAACAACTTACCAACCTTCGATGATATCAGTTTTTCAAGTAATTGCTCTTAAATAATTCTAATTTCCTGCACTTCCTCATCTTCATCAGTCACCCTGTTCCCTAATATTTCTGGAAGATTTTCTGTTCCTTCATTGGAATCTCTTTTGGGGTAGAAGTGACGTGTACAAGAAGGACGGATTGCACCTAAATTGGAAGGGGACCAATACACTGGCAGGGAAATTTGCTCGAACTGCTTGGGAGGATTTAAACTGATAAGGTGTGGGGGTGGGACCCAGGGAGATAGTGAGGAAAGAGATCGATCGGAGACGGGTACAGCTGAGAACAGAAGTGAGTCAAACAGTCAGGGCAAGCAGGGACAAGGTAAGACTAACAAATTAAACTGCATTTATTTCAATGCAAGTGGCCTAACAGGGAAGGCAGATAAACTCAGGGCATGGTTAGGAACATGGGACTGGGATATCATAGCAGTTACGGAAACATGGCTCAGGGATGGGCAGGACTGGCAGCTGAATGTTCCAGATTACAAATGCTACAGGAAGGATAGAAAGGGAGGCAAAAGAGGAGGGAGAACAGCATTTTTGATAAGGAATAGCATTACAGCTGTGCTAAGGGAGAATATTCTTGGAAATACATCCAGGGAAGTTATTTGGGTGGAATTGAGAAATAAGAAAGGGATGATCACCTTATTGGGATTGTATTATAGACCCCCCAGTAGTCAGAGGGAAATTGAGAAACAACCTTGTAAGGAGATCTCAGCTATCTGTAAGAATAATAGGGTGGTTATGGTAGGGGATTTTAACTTTCCAAACATCAACTGGGACTGCCATAGTGTTAAGGGTTTAGATGGAGAGGAATTTCTTAAGTGTGTACAAGACAATTTTCTGATTCAATATGTGGATGTACCGACTAGAGAAGGTGCAAAACTTAACCGATTATTGGGAAATAAGGCAGGGCAGGTGTCAGTGGGGGAGCACTTTGGGGCCAGCGACCATAATTCTATTCGTTTTAAAATAGTGATGGAAAAGGATAGACTGGATGTAAAAGTTGAAGTTCTAAATTGGAGAAAGGCCAATTTTGACGGTATTAGGCAAGAACTTTCAAAAGCTAATTGGAGGCAGATGTTCGCAGGTTAAGGCACAGCTGGAAAATGGAAAGCCTTCAGAAATGAGATAACAAGAATCCAGAGAAAGTATATTCCTGCCAGGGTGAAAGGGAAGGCTGGTAGGTAAAGGGAATGCTGGATGACTAAAGAAATTGAGGGTTTGGTTAAGAAAAAGATGGAAGCTTTTGTCAGATATAGACAGGATAGATTGAGTGAATCCTTAGAAGAGTATAAAGAAAGTAAGAGTATACTTAAGAGGGAAATCAGGAGGGCAAAACGGGGACATGAGATAGCTTTGGCAAATAGAATTAAGGAGAATCCAAAGGGTTTTTACAAATATATTAAGGACAAAAGGGTAACTAGGGAGAGAATAGGGCCCCTCCAAGATCAGCAAGGTGGCCTTTGTGTGGAGAAAATGGGGCAGATACTAAATGAGTATTTTGCATCAGTATTTACTGTGGAAAAGGAAATGGAAGATACAGACTGGAGGGAAATAGATGGTGGCATGTTGCAAAATGTCTATATTACAGAGGAGGAAGTGCTGGATGTCTTGAAACGGTTAAAAGTGGATAAATTCCCAGGACCTGATCAGGTGTCCCCGAGAACTCTGTGGGAAGCTAGAGAAGTGATTGCTGGGCCTCTTGCTGAGATATTTGTATCATCGATAGTCACAGGTGAGGTGCCGGAAGACTGGAGGTTGGCAAACGTGTGCCACTGTTTAAGAAGGGTGGTAAAGACAAGCGAGGGAACTATAGACCAGTGAGCCTGACCTCGGTGGTGGGCAAGTTGTTAGAGGGAATCCTGAGGGACAGGATGTACATGGATTTGGAAAGGCAAGAACTGATTCGGGATAGTCAGCATGGCTTTGTGCATGGGAAATCATGTCTCACAAACTTGATTGAGTTTTTTGGAGAAGTAACAAAGAAGATTGATGAGGGCAGAGCAGTAGATGTGATCTACATGGACTTCAGTAAGGCGTTCGACAAGGTTCCCCATGGGAGACTGATTAGCAAGGTTCGATCTCATGGAATACAGGGAGAACTAGCCATTTGGATACAGAACTGGCTCAAAGGTAGAAGAAAGAGGATGGAGGTGGTGGGTTGTTTATCAGACTGGAGGCCTCTGACCAGTGGAGTGCCACAAGGATCGGTGCTGGGTCCTCTACTTTTTGTCATTTACATAAATGAATTGGATGCGAGCATAAGAGGTACAGTTAGTAAGTTTGCAGATGACACCAAAATTGGAGGTATAGTGGACAGCGAAGAAGGTTAGCTCAGATTACAACAGGATCTGTACCAGATGGGCCAATGGGCTGAGAAGTGGCAGATGGAGTTTAATTCAGATAAATGTGAGGTGCTGTATTTTGCGAAAGCAAATTTTAGCAGGACTTATACACTTAATGGTAAGGACCTAGGGAGTGGTGCTGAACAAAGAGACCTTGGAGTGCAGGTTCATAGCTCCTTGAAAGTGGAGTTGCAGGGAGATAGGATAGTGAAGAAGGTTTCCTTTATTGGTCAGAGTATTGAGTACAGGAGTTGGGAGGTCATGTTGCAGCTTTACAGGACATTGATTAGGCCACTGTTGGAATATTGCGTGCAATTCCGGTCTTCTTCCTATGGGAAAGATGTTGTGTAACTTGAAAGGGTTCAGAAAAGATTTACAAGGATGTTGCCAGGGTTGGAGGGTCTGAGCTACAGGGAGAGGCTGAACAGGCTGGGGCTGTTTTCCCTGGAGCGTCGGAGGCTGAGGGGTGACCTTATAGAGGTTTACAAAATTATGAGGGGCATGGATAGGATAAATAGGCAAAGTCTTTTCCCTGGGATCGGGGAGTCCCGAACTAGAAGGCATAGTTTTAGGTTGAGAGGGGAAAGATATAAAAGAGACCAAATGGGCAACTTTTTCACGCAGAGGGTGGTACATGTATGGAATGAGCTGCCAGACGAAGTGGTATAATTGCAACATTTAAAAGGCATCTGGATGGGTATATGAATAGGAAGGGTTTGGAGGGATATGGGCTGGGTGCTGGCAGGTGGGACTAGATTGGATTGGGATATCTGGTCGGCATGGACGGGTTGGACCGAAGGGTCTGTTTCCATGCTGTACATCTCTGTGATCTGTGGAGACAGAACCAACATATTCACCTCACGGGACATAGATACCGTATGTCACATTGTGAATACCTCAGAAATGGTACTATGGCACCTGAGGGATATGACACCAATTCTTTTAGAATTAGAGTCCCCTACACTGTGGAAACAGGCCCTTCGGCCCAACAAGTCCACACAGACTCTCCAAAGAGTTACCCACCCAGAACCATTCAGCTATCCTATATTTACCCCTCACGAAGAACCAATCCAACAGGCAATTTAGCAAGGCCAATTCACGTATGTTGCACATTTTTGGATTGAAACTTCCAGAATCAAACCAACTTCATGGTCAGTATCTGCACAGACCTCTCCCTGGTGTGAGACGACAGGGTCTGCTGAAGCAAGCAACACAGCTCTGTGACCTCCTCATTGTCTCATCAAATTGGCTTCACACATTGCACCTGGAACAGGTACAATATTGGAAAATATTCCTGGAAATCCCAGAGAGGAGATTGTAGTGCCCTGCTCCCCACTGTTTACAGAGCTTCCCTTCTGTGCAGTCTCTGCTCTATTTGTTAGCCGTGTTGAAGACCCCAAAACACTGTGAATGCCCTGCCCACACCTTGTTCAGAGTGGGGTCACCAGAACCTCAGCTCTCCCTGAATGAATGCAGCTGATACACAAACCTGAGGAAAGCATTTACAGAACCTTCACTGATGTTCCAGTGACTGGAGCAGGTCAAATCCATGTATACATGGTACACCCACACTGTGTTGAAAATGCCTTCGTTTTCAGATTTTTGTCAGTTGCTGATGCATCTCTGCTCAGTCCCAGTGACCCGAAATATTAGCAGTTCCATTCTCAGTATAAGTATTTGAGAATTGCTGTCACGATGACAACACCACTATTGCATGGGGAGGTGATTAGAGAAGACGGGGAGGTGATGGTCCAGCCTGTGGTCTATTAATCCAGGGACCCAGGTAATAACCGAGACCCCGGATTTGATCCCACCACGGCAGATGGTGGAACTTTAATTCAATCAAACATCTCGAATCATGAATTAAATTAAACTATGAAACCATCGTTTGTTGTCAGGAAAACCCACCTGGCTCCCTAATGTCCTTCAGGGAAGGAAATTTACCACCTACACCTGGTCTGGCCTACATGTGACTCCAGACTCTCAGCAACAGGGTTGACTCTCAGCTGCCCTTTGAAATAGCCAAGTCAGCCACTCAGCTGGATCAATCACTACAAAGTCTCAGAGAAATGAAACTGAATGGGCCGAGGCACCTGCAGTTGGTCAAGAAAGCAGCTCAGCAGCATCTTCTCAAGGGCAATTGGCAGGGGAAAGAAATGCTGGCCCAGTCAGTGATAGGAGCAGGAGAATCAACGTTTCGGGCATGAGCCCTTCTTCTGGAATGGGCATGAGCCCTTCTTCTCCTGAAGAATGGCTCATGCCTGAAACATCGATTCTCCTACTCTTTGGATACTGCCTGACCTGCTGCGCTTTTCCAGCAACCCATTTTCAGCTCTGATCTCCAGCATCTGCAGTCCTCACTTTCTCCCAGCACCCAGCCCATGTTACCCATGTCCCATTAGTGAACATAAGGAGATGAGCACACTCTGGGAAGAGAGGCAGAGAGGACATAGCTCAGTTTAAACTGCCCTGACTTTGATTCAGGTAATAACCAAGACCCCAGATTGATCCCACCATGGCAGATGGTGGAATTTGAATTCAATCAAACATCTGGAATTATGAATCAAATGAAACTATGAAACCATCGTTTGTTGTCAGGAAAACCCACCCAGCTCCCGAATGTCCTTCAGGGAAGGAATTTTACCACCTACACCTGGTCTGGCCTACGTGTGACTCCAGACTCTCAGCAATAGGGTTGACTCTCAGCTGCCCTTTGAAATGACCAAGTCAGCCACTCAGCTGGATCAATCACTACAAAGTCTCAGAGAAATGAAACTGAATGGGCCGAGACACCTGCAGTTGGTCAAGAAGGCAGCTCAGCAGCATCTTCTCAAGGGCAATTGGCAGGGGAAATAAATGCTGGCCCAGTCAGTGATACCCATGTCCCATTAGTGAATATAAGGAGATGAGCACACTCTGGGAAGAGAGGCAGAGGGGACATAACTCAGTTTAAACAGCCACTTGGAATGATTTTCAGGAGTATGGGAAAAGGCGAAAAATAAATCAGATTAATGCCACATTTTATTTCCATCCCAGCCGATCAACAATCCCTTTGTTTGCTTCTTTTTCTCTCCCTCTCCCTCTCTCTTTCTCCTTCTGTTCAACTCACTCCTTCTCCTCTTCATAACAAACAATTCTGTCACTAAAATAATCACAATATTTCCCAGCTGCTTTCAGTTCTCACGTATGGTCAGTGGACTCGAAATGTGAACTCTGTTTTTCTCGCGACAGAGGCGGGCAAACATCTTCATTTTCCCCAACACTTTTTTTTGTTTCAAAACGGCAGCATCTTCCTTTGTTTGTTTTAACCCTTAATGTTTTTGATTCCATGGGAATGTCAGGATCACTGGTAAGGACAGCGTTTGATGACCAACACTGATTGACCTTGACCTGAGAGGCCATTCCACAAGGCAGAATAGAGCCAAGCACATTACATAGCAACACAGAAGCAGACCCTTCAGTCCAACCAGTCTTTGCTGAACATAATCCCAAACTAAACTTTTCCTACCTCCATGCTCCTTGCCCAAAACCCTCCAAATCTTCCCTATTCATGTACTTATCCAAATCTCTTTGGAATGTTGTAATTGTACCCACATCCACCACTTCCTCAGTAAATTCATTCCACATGTGAACCACCTTCTGTGTAAAAGCTTTGCCCCTCATGTCTTTAAAATCTCTCTCCTCTCACTAGAAAATGGTGCCCCCCAGTCTTGAAATCCCCCATCGTAGAGAAAAGACAACGATCGATACCTCTCATCCTTTTATAAACTCCTGTCAGGTTGCCTCTCCACCTCCTGCGCTCCTGTGAAAAAGGTCCCAGTCTATCTTCTACTATTTGGCCTCAGATTATAAGTTTAATGACATGTTTTGGATCTGAAGTCACACTTAACCCAAATCAAATACAAATGTTAGATTTCTTTCCCAAACAACATCAGTGAAACAGCTCGGATTTCAGACAAAATCGTGAGGGTCTTATGGTTGTTATTAGTGAAACTCACTTTTATTTCAATTCTTGTCATTTGAACTTACGGTCTGTTTTCAGTTGTGATTGGATATGAAACAGTGTCTTTAGCATATTAGCTTGTGTCTCTGAATTATCCTTCCAGTGACATTAATACTCTGACACGGTGTTTCTGTCATGGAATTACTTTCGAGCCAAGAACAAGTTTGTAATTGAAGTATTTACAACTGAAAGTGTGACCAGGACAAAGTTAGAACAGTAAAGTCTGAATGTTGTCAAGGCTTAGATAATTGTTTATTCATCAACAGTATTGAAATGTCGGTGGAATCTGGTGATATTGTGGAGGCGGCAATGGACAGGTTTGATAATGGACACAATACCGAGACATAAATTGGTTCAGGGCAAAAAGGGGCCTCAACATTGTGAGCAGTCTGAGTATCAGATGCTTGTGAGGGAGGGGTCTGAAATTTGTGGATAATGAATGGAGTGTTTAATTGAAACTGAAGTTAATAGTTTCTGTCCTTGTCAAATACAGACAACAGAAATAGCAATGGAGTTCAACATGGTTTAGGGAATCAAATGAATGGAGAAAGACATAAAGAGACTTACCTGGAACACCACCAATAGCGAGGATGGGATAGTAACCCGCCTGAATAATCAGCAGTACACCTTCTATCCGATAAGGTAATGAAGACCAGGAAAGGAAGTTAAGACCCAAAGATAAGCTCCTGTCCATTGTTGGAACATTCCAGTCCATTGTTCTCAGATTCTGATCTCTCCTTTCCCTGTCTCTGCAGCTGCCGTTAGTGGTGGATGTGATGCAGTTGCAGAAACAAGGGGATGATGCATTGAAAGAAACCCTTACTAATAGGAGAGGGAAAGCCTCCAGTGACACAATTAGATTCCATGGAGATCGACGTTAATCACAGTCACTGAATAAACATTTCCAGTTAACCCCTTTTCAATACAACATTTTCAGTACACATTGATAACGGGACTGGACTGGATGTTGATATCACTGGCTATTGTTCTTATCTCCCATTACCAATTGTTCAAGTGAAGTCAGTGTGGAGGGAGAATGATGGATGTTTCTTTTTCGCAGGCTAGATGATCCTGTTGTGTTTTCCATGCACAATGCTGCACCCAACAGCCCTCCTCAAACAAAACAGTCAAGAGGTTGTTACTGTGCTGATCACTCGATCAACCACCAACCAACAGATTGTCACCATAATTACGCTGACCATATGCAGGAAGTATGGATATGCCTGAAGGTTCCTTACACTGCTCTAATAAGGCAACTTTGTAACTTCACCACAAAGTGCTCTTCAGCAATTTTTTTTAAAATAGCAAATATCTTATTGCAGTTAATTTAGTTTAAATCAGCAATATTTATATTCTTTGACTTTAGACCAAAGCTAAATGTGACATGTACAATAATTTTGTTTGTTAAAACATTCCTTATTAAGGGATCAGGGACAGAATGAATTTAACATTGCCTCGGAGATACAGGGGAATGGGGCCTTTGACTATGGAGACTGGAGGGGAGTACAATGATATCCTCCAGTAACTAGTATTCAAACATCACTCATTCTGACAGTTGGAATGAAATATAATGCAGAGCAAGGAGGCAGATTACATTTGGGAGATGGAATGTCAATCGATAATCTGAATACAACAGGAAAATTATAAATGTAATTCAGGCAATGTATTTCACAGACACACTTTTTCATCTCAGGGTAACAGGTTGATTATTCACATCTGCACAGGATATTCAGAATTAAAACAGGCAGAGACAACAAAACGTACAGGGGTGCAGAGAGATTCCAGGATAATAACAGGAGATATATAACTCAGTCTGTGTCAGTGCAGAGATGGTGGGCTGAAGGACCAATGTGCTTTGCTGGAATTAGTCTCTGATATGTGTGAAAATCTTTCGGAGTCTGAGGAGACAAATTTGTTCAATGAAGGCCACAGAGTGTGGCATCATCAATCCTGTTGTTTCATGAAATGCAGCTTCCACAAAATGCTTTTTCAAATAAAACCGATTTCCTGAGATTTGCATATTTGGATGGATATGAACAAAAAGAGTTTTTTTGGAACATGAAGAAGAAACAAACTCCGATGTCACACAAGTGTCACTGGCACAGCAGCTCAAGTCATGGACCATATTGGGCAAATATAACCAAGTTCAACCTCGAGACCCGTCAGAAAAAGCAATGGAAACCTGAAATACAAACAGAAAACGGTAGAGACATGCAGCAGATGAGATTATATCTGAATAGAGAAACAGAGTAAACATATTGACTCTGACATAAAGGTGTTGTGAGTAAGTTATATTGGCCTCAAAATGTTAATTCTGTTTCTGTCTTTTCACCTGCTGAGTTTCTCTCCAGCAGTTCAATTTTTGTGTCTTCTTTCTGAACTGTGACAAATTGTCTGATGTGTACAGGAACAGCAAAGCTACCGTGTCAGAGGACTCACGAGTATTAAATGAGAAATTACGAAGTTTCCATAATAAATGTCGCTATATCAATGAGGTGGTGCATCTTTATAACTTGTGATGAAAATGTTGATCTCAGTGGCATTGACATCACACGATCAATCCTCTGACTGTTTGAAAACGAAGGGAATTGTTACCTCAATGTCATGTCGTGCTCCTGATGTTACTGGTGTCGCACTCATACAGTAAGGTCTTCCCTTTCTGAGACTTCAGAACAAACTGTGAAAACATAAAATATCTTGGTATTTAAAAACATCAGTTCATGGGTTTTGGAAGGCACTAGCAAGGACAGAGTTTATTTGTTATTCCCAACAGCTCTGGAGAAGGTAACAGGGAGCTGCCTTCCAGAACCTCTTCTATCCAAGTGGTGCAGTCGTACACACAGAGAAGTTTGGAAGGGGATTCCAAGATTTTTAACAAACGATAGTGAAGGACCAGTAAATTAGTCCCTAGTCAGGATTTTAAGTGACTTGGAAGACAACTGACAGAGATTGGATTTCCCGTTTTCAGTCGAGGACATTGCCAGTGCAGAATTTTCTCCAATTCCCTTTGATCACAGTTTTGCTCAAGGTCCTTGATGTCACACTCAGTCAACTCAGATGAGGAGGAGGCATGATGGACACTTGACAGTGTTCAAGGGTGCCCTCATAAGAACAGGATACAATGTTCAACTCATCGACTGCCAGTTCTGTTGTGCCATGGTGAGAAAGCGTAGTGACCTCCTCAGGAGACAGCCACAGTCTACAACAGACAGTGTACACTTCATTGTACAGTCCTTCCCGGGAGCCAAATGACTACGGCACGTTCTTTGCAGCCTGCAACACATTATCGATGAGGATGAGCACCTCGCCAACACCTTTCCTGTGTCTCCACTTGGAAAATAAACCTCCCTTATCAAACATTCCAGAACAGGTATGTACATGTTCAATTACAATGTACATCTCTCTCTACACTAGGCCCTTTCAAATCCCCAGGCTGTGTTCAACATGGAATTAGATATTCATTAAATCACGCCACATACTGTCTCCTGTTGAAGGGCTTATGCCCAAAACATTGATTCTCCTGTCCCTTGGATGCTGCCTGACCTGCTGTGTTTTTCCAGCAGCACACTCTCGACTCTGATCTCCAGTATCTGCAGTCCTCACTTTCTCCACATACTGTCTCCATCAGACACCTTGGAATAGGTTTGGCACAGGGTAGATAGAAATTAAATCCGACTCTAGTCTTTTACAATGAAAGTTCAGCTGCCTCATCATTGTCATTAAACAGTCCAACGACAGAGACAACAACGGCTTCGACTCAATGTGGGGTTCCCTCTACTGCTTTGAACCGAAAGTAAAATTAAAAGTCTCACCTTATAGGGTCTATCGAAAATATCCCCATGACAGGGACATACAGTCACAGAGTCATAGAGTCCTACAGGCTCTTTGGGCCAAACTGGTCCATGCCGTTCAAAATGTCAACCTCTGCTAACACCGTTTCCCTGCGCTTAACCCATATCCTTCTTAACCTTTCCAATTCATATATTTGTCCAAATGCCTTTTTAATGACGTTAATGTACCTGCCTCAACAATCACTGCCAGCAACTGATTCCATATGCGTACCACTCTTTGTTTAAAAATGTTGCCCCTCAGGTCCCCTTTTATTCTTTCCCCTTTCATCTGAAACTGGTGTCCTTGTGTCGTTGAGTCCCCACCCCTGGAAAAACACTGAGTGTCTTCACCCTATCCCTGCCTCTCATCCACTTATACGCTTCCATAAATTCCCCGCTCTGTCTCCTGTGCTGTAAAGGAAACTATCCTAGCTTGTCCTACCCCTCTCCCTATCACTCAGACTGTTGAGTCCTGGCAATATCCTTGTAACTTCTTCTACACTCTTTCTTGTTTAATCAGGAAGGTGATTAGGTTGGTATGGACTGGTTAGCCCGAAGGGCCTGTTTCCACCTCTGCCTTTACAACCTCTCTTCTCCATGTTGGTGGAATTGAGGAACTGCAAAGGTATCAAATGAACCATAGTTGGAGTTTGTACAGGCCTCCAAACAGTTGTCAGGAGATGGAGCACAAGATACAACAGGAGAAACAAAAGATTTGCAGACAATGCAACGTTAGAGTGATCATTGGGGATTTCAATATGCAGGTAGAGTGGGAAAATCAGGTTGGTTGCAGTTTGCAAGAAAGTAAATTTGCGGAATGTCTGAGATGGCTTCTTGCATCAATAAAGGCAACTACAGAGGCCTGAGAGAGGAAGTGGGTAGAATTGACTGGGAGAGGAGTGTATCAGGAAAGACTACTGTATTGGCAGGAGGTTCTGGGAATAACTCAGGAGACACAGCAGAGATTCATCTCAAGGGAAAAGAAGCATGGCACAGGGAGGATGAGGCAACCATGGCTGACTAGGGAAATCAGGGATAGCGTAAAAGCAAAAGAGAAAGCAGATCATTCGGTAAAGGGCAGTAGGAAACTAAAGGATTGGAAACTTGCAAAGACCAATAGAGGGCAACAACAAAAGAAATAAGGAGGGTCAAGATGAAATATGAGGGTAAGCTAGCCAGACATATCAAGCAATACCGTAAGAGTTTCTTCAGACTGACAAAGGTCAAAAGAGAGGCAAAAGTGAACATTGGACTGCTGGAAAATGACACTGGAAAGATGTGGTGGGGAAAAATAAATGGCTGAGGAATTGAATAACTATTTTGTGTCAATCTTCACGGTGGAAAACACGAGTAATATCAAAAGATTCAATGGAGCGTAGGAGCAGAGCTAACTATGGTGGCCATCACCAAAGAGAAGGTGCTAGAAAACTGCATGGCCTGAGGGCAGATAAATCACCTGGACCTTATGGATTACACCCCAGAGTTCTATTGGAGATAGCTGAAGAGACAGTGAAGGCATTAGCGGTGATCTATCAGAAATTACTAGAGTCAAAGAGGTTCCCAGAGGTCTGGAAATTTATTAACGTGACACACTTGGAAAAGCGAGTAACTCACAAAACAGAAACATACAGTCAAATTACCTTAACTTTCTTCATGGGTAAGATCACTGGAATCCATTGTGAAGGATGAGATCTCTGAATACTTAGAAGTGTGTGGTAAAATAAGCAAAGTCAGCATGGTTTCATCAAGGGGAGGTCATGCCCAACAAATCTGCAAGAATTATTTGAAAAAATAGGTAAATTTAACATCCATGGTCAGCATGGACAAAGTGGACCAAAGGGTCTGTTTCTCTGTTGTCTATCTCTGTTACTCTATGACTCTACGTAATGAGCATGTTAGACCAAGGAGAGCCAATGGATGTTATCTATTTCGACCTCAAGAAAGCCTCTGACAACGCATCAGATGGGAGGCTGCTAAGTAAATGGGGGACCAATAGTGTTAGACACAAGGTGCTATCGTGGATAGAAGATTGGCTGTTCGGCTGAAAGCAGAGATTGGGGCAAAAGGGTCCTTCTCAGTGTGGCAGCCGGTGACAATTGGTGTTCCGCAAGTCTCAGTGTTGGGAACTCAACATTTCACTTGATACATTAACGATCTAGATGAAGGAACTGAGAGCATTCTTGCTAAGTTTGCAGATCATATGAAGAGAGGTAGATAGACAGGTGACTGTGAGGAGGTGGGCAGTCCGCAGATGGATTTGGACAGGATAGGAGAGTGGGCAAAGACATGACAGATGGAGTAGAATGTGGGGAAGTATGAATTCATGCATTTCTGAGGCTCTATTAGGGGTAAATAAAGGGAAGGGGAATGGGTCTGGGTGGGTTACTCTTTGGAGGGTCACTATGGACTAGTTGGGCGAAAAGGTTGGTTTCCACACTGTAGGAATTCTAAAAACATTTCTCTGTGAGACAGTGCTGTGATGTCCCTCAGCTATTGTCAGGGACATAAACTTATGATTATTTGTGCAATGAACAAATGTTCACTCGTACAACAGATCCATGCACAGAAGTCCCTTCATGTCCATCTGTGAAATAGTTTGACGTTCAGAGACTCACTAGCTTTTACTGATTAAGTTCATCCCACTCACACCTTGTGTTTGTCAGTGTGAAAATACGATGTTCCCCTGTGGGATAAATCTGTGTTCCTTGCCTGAAGAAAACTGTTCCCTTGTCTGAATAAAAGCATTTTGTAGCTGGTTTGAAACTTCAGCTTTGTCTCAGTGTGGATTTCAGGTCTGGGGCATGTGTGTGTGTGTGACAGAGAGACAGAGACAGAGAGTGAATGAATGTGTAGGGGGGAATGGAGGGTTAAATAAGAGTTATTGGACTGAACTATTGAGTTGCTGCTTTCTCTCACTCCTCCTCCATCCCCCTTTTAATCTCACAAATAAGCCTCTTGGTTTGCACCGTACCTGGGGCTGTTGTGTTTCAGGTAGAAGTAGCTGGGAACTGACTGGATGAAGTGGGATTTGGGAGGAGAGAGGAGTTTGAGTGACAGACCTGAGGTTTTATAAAGCAGGTCTTGGCAGTCAGACTTCCTTTTGCTATGTAGATGGATCGTGTGTGTGGGTGTGTCTGTGTCTGTGTGTGAGTGTGAGGGTACTGCTGGAAGCTCAGTTCCAGTTTTGAACCTTTACCAACCTGTCCCTGAAACAGGCCCTGTCTGAAGTGAACCCCAGGGGCAGTGTCTATCCCTTCATGGGAGCGAGTGAGTGTGAGAAATCAGTGAGAGAGAGAGAGAGCTGGGACCCACAGTAATGGTGAGCATCACCGTTTCAGACTGTGTCTTTCCTGAACTCCTGCCTGTCTCGGAATGACTTCATGTCTCTTTCTCACATTGTCACTTTATGTCTCTTTGTTTCTCACTTTGTGTCCCTGAATCTTTCTCTCCAAGTCTTTCGTCTTTTCTCTTTTGGTCTTTCTCTCTTTCCATCCTGCTCCTCTTTCTCACACACTCAACTCTTTATTTCATTTTCCCTCTCTCTGTCCTCTCCCTTCATCTTTCTGCCCCTCCCTCTCTCTGCATTTATCTTGCCCTTCCCTCCAAAACTTTGTCTCCATCCAAAATTGCCGAATGTGACCTCTCCACGTTTCTGTCATCCAATTTTTAGAGCCCATATACCCCCCATTTCACACCCTCCCCTCCTTCCATTTTCTGCCCCGCCAGATACTCCCTCAACAGATTTCACTGCCTCCCACTTTGTCCTTTTCTTTAGCCCCCCAACTTTGCCCCACCCTCACAGTAATTTGCCCCAAGCCTGAATCTTCATCAACCCCAAAAGAATAATGCCCTCCCTTACTCCTCCCACACAAATATTTGCCCACTACCAGCCAAATATTGTCCCATCAAATATTGCTTACCCCCATTTCAGTTCCCCCCAAACATTGTCCCAAAGTTTTCTCTCTGTCCCAATTGTATACTCCGCACAATCTGTGTCCCCTAAGTTATTTGACCCTCAAAAAATTTTTGTGCTGGTCAGATATGGAGGGAGGGAGAGAGGGAAGGAGGATGGGAGAGAGAGGGAGTGGGGATAGAAGGAGGGAGAGAGAGAAACAATTTAAGACAAGAAATGAGACATAAACAGAAAGTGAGAAAAGCCATGGGAGTCCAGAGAGAGAAAGAAAGAGGGAGGACCCTACTGCAATAACTATTCAGCTGCCCCATCCCCCTCCCCAACACTGGTCCAAATCTGCCCCCAGGGAGTGGGGCAGGGATAGAGAGACACAGGCAAATGCAGAGTGAAACACTCAAGGAGAGAGATGGGGAATAGGGAGACAGAGGTAGACAGAGTGAATGTTCCAGTGGCCGGGCGGGTAGCGAGAGAGAGCAAAATGCAGAGGGAGAGAAAGAGGGTGATGGACAGATGGGGCAGAAAGACCCCGGAGAGACAGGTGGAAGGACAGACAGCAGAGAAAGAAACAGGGACAGTGAAAATGTGCACCGGGGGCAGAGAGTAATACAGAAAGAGAGAGAAACAGTCGTTGAGAGAGACTGAGGGAGTAGAGAAAGATCTTGCAGAGAGAGATAGAACAAAAAGGACAGACAGGGAGGAAAATTGAAATCCCATTGAAAACAAGGGAAATAGCAGAGAGTGAGAGAAGGAGGGAGAGGGAAAAATAAACCCACACATACAGAGACAGAAGAACACAGAGAAAGCCCAAAGATAGAATGTGAAAGCCCGGAGAGTGGCTCACAGTTGCTCAGTGGTTGACACTGTTCCAAGCCCAGGTTTAAATCCAGCCTTGAATGACTGTCTGTGTGGAGTTGGCGGGGTGAGGGTGGAGAAATACAAACAGAGATACCATTGAAAGGGAGGAATGGAGAGGGACGAGAGAATGAGGGGGATGTGGGTCAAATGACCCGCAGGGAGCAACAGCAACAAGGTCACAGAGGGCAGAGAGAGGTTCGTGGGAAAGGCCACAGATCGGAAATACTGAACGATGGATCAGTTCCTGAAAAACATGGGAAGACAGTGAGAGAGTGGGGAAGGGGTAAATGTGAAGGATATGGCAGAGAGGGGAAGTTATAGAAAACTGGGAGGGACAAGCAGCTGGGAATATGGATGCAGAAAAGAAGGGAGGCAGTGAAATCTGTGGGATCAGACTGTGCAGCAGCCCCCTTTTTGCTCTTTTGTATCCCCACACCCTTCCCGACCAGAGCTCACCCCTTGCATGAGCCCCACAATTCTTCTCCCCTGAGATTGTGTGAGTAGGTAAATAAATGACAGAAGACAGGATGTAATACTGCCTCTGCATCACCCCGTGTTTCTGCTCCAGAATCAAATCTGCTTGGACGGCGTATACAGAAAATGACGAGGTGGAGAGAGAGAGAGAGAGAGAGGGAAATCCAGCCCTCTCCTCCCCTCCCCCATTAGCCTCAGCTCACAAATGAACTACATTTGAGTTGCACCTACCCCTTCCATTTAGCACTGCTTGAAGTAATAATACAACTCTTGCACAATGATTCAAAAAAGGTTTCAGAGATAGGACTCCACCCCCAACACCTCCACACCTCCCCTCCCGTGCACACACACACACTCCATACGACCTTAAGAGTGAGGAGCAGGAAATGACCATCTGACCCTTGAGCCACCTGAGTCATTCAGTATGATCAATGCTGATCTTTTTGTGGGATCAGCTCTGCATACCCACCCTCTCACCTTCACCTTTAAATCCTTTACTGTTCAAAAATTAATCTATTTAAACTAATTTACTGAGGAAGTCTCAAATACTTCACTTGGCAGGGATTTCCACAAATTCCCAACGCTCTAGTTGAAGAATTTCCTTCTCAGTTCAGCCCTAATCGGCTCCTTCTTATTTTGAGGCTATGCCCACTTGTCCCAGTTTCACCTGCCAGTGGAAACATCCTCTACTTTTTTTTAATCTATTCCCTTCATAATTTCATATGATCATATGAGATCCACTCCTACTCCACCATCCCCACTATTCTAGGAAATTCCAAGGAATATAATCCCAGTCTGCTCAGTCTCTCCTCATAAGCCACCCCCCCGAACTCCGGAATCAACCTAGTGAACCTTGTCCTCTGCACCACCTCCAGTGCCAGTACATCCTTTCCCAAGTCAGGAAACAAAACCTGCACACAGTCCTCCAGGTGTGGTCTCCCCAGCACCCTATACAGCTGCAACGTAACATTCCTGCTTTTAACCACAATCCCTTTAGCGATGAAAGACAAACTTCCACTTTCCTTTTGAATTACTTGTTGCACCTGCAGACTAACATTCTCTGATCCATGCACAAGGACCCCCAGGTCCCTCTGCACAACATCATGCTGCAAGTTTCTTTCACCATTCAGAAACAGTCCCTTCTCACAGTTATTCCAAATTGGATGATTTCACATTTATTCACATTGTACTCCATCTACCAGACCTTTGCCCACTCACTTGAAATATCGATGTCCCTTTGGAAACTTTCAGAGTGCTCTGCACACTTTACTCTACCATTCACCTTCATGTCATCCATAAACATTGACACTAAATGTGGTCCCCAACTCCAAATCATCTCTATAAATTGTGAATGATTGTGGTCCTAATGCTAATCACTGAGGCAAACACTCGTCACTGATCACCAACCAGAAATGCACTCATTTATCCCCACTCCTTGCTTCCTGTCAGTTAACCCATCATGTATCCAAGCTTAAACATAGCCCGTATGTTTAGCTTATGCCAGGCCCTTTTGTGCAACCCCTTATCGAATGAAGGAAGATCCCACACACAGTCTCACTGCATTCCAACAGAAGCCCATCACAGACACAGTTAGAAACCAGAGACTGCAAAGGTTGAGACACTGTCACCTCCTCCCCTCACGTTTGCGTATCTGTCCAACTTCTCTCTGCCTCATTCTCTCTATCCCAGGATATCATCTTCAATCATGTGCTGGGAACTATTTCTCCTGCAATTTCAGTGCTCAGTGACAGGAGATTATCACCACCCCTAACCCAGCCCTTGTACCTATTCCCTGCCCCCCACATCCCCACCACCACAGCCCTCCAGGCTGACTCCCATCCCTGCCTTTCCACACCCTCCCTCTCTGCATCCCCATCCACCTCCTCAGTGGAATTGATGGTCTAGTGGTATTGTTGCTTGACTATTAATCCAGAAACTCAGAATAATGTTCTGGGGACCTGGGTTCAAATCCTGTCATGGCAGATGTTGAAATTTAAATTCAATTTAAAAAACCCTGGAATGAAGGGTTGACTGTGAAACCATTGTCAATTGTTGGAAAAAAAACTATCTGGTTCATTAGTATCCTTTCGGGAAGAAATCTGCCATCCTTACCTGGTCTGTCCTCCATGTGAGTCCAAAGCCACAGCAATGTGGTTGATTCTCCACTGCCCTCTGAAATGGCCTCACAGGCCACTCAGTCGTATCAATCGCTAGAAACTCACAACAAAGAAATGAAACCCTGGACCACCTGGCATTGACCTTCGAACCGGAAAAGACAATGGCAAAAACACAAAACAGCTCTGTCCTCTGTAGTGGAATCTGGGAGCTAGTGCCGAAATTGGGAGAACTGTCTCACAGACGAGTGAAGCAACAGCCTGATATAGTCATTCTTATCAAATCATACCTTACATACCAAGACACCACCATTACCATCTCTGGATATGTCCGGTCCCACTGACAGGACAGACCCAGCCGAGATGTCCGCACAGTGGCATACAGTCAGGAGGGAGTTGCCCTGGGAGTCCTTGACATCGACTCTGGACCTCATGAGGTCTCATGGCTTCAAGTTAAACAGAGGCAAGGAAACCTCTTACTGGTTATCACCTATCATCGTCCTTCACCTGATGAATCAGTGTCCCTCCATGTTGAACAACACTTGGAGGAAGCACTGAAGGTGGCAAAAAGTACATTGGGTAGGGGATTTCAACGTCCACCACCAAGAGTGGCTCAGCAGCAGCAGTATTACTGATCGGGTTGGTCAGGTCCTAAAGGGTATAAATGCTACACTGGGTCTCTGGCAAGTGGTGAAAGAACCAACAAGAGCAAAAAATGTATTTGACCTCAACCTTACTAATCTGCCAGTTGCAATCGCCTCTGTCCATGACAAAGTGACCACCACACTGTCCTTATGGACACGAAGTCCCGCCTTCACATTGAGAATACCCTCCATCTTGCTGTGTGGTGCTATCACTTTGCTAGAACCGATTTAGCAACTCAATATTGGGTATTGAGCTGTGGGTCATCAACAGCAGCAAAACTGTACTCCAGCACAATCTGTAACCTCATGGCCCAGCATATCCCCCATTCAACCATTACCATCAAGCAGGGGGATCAATCTTGGTTCAATGGAGAATTCAGAAGGGCGTGCATCAGGCAGACCTAAAACTGAGGTGTCAACCTGGTGAAGGTCCTAAACAGGAGTACTTGCGTGCCAAATGGCATAAACAGGAAGTGATAGACAGAGCTACGTGCTCCCACAACCAACGCATCAGATCTATGCTCTGCAGTCCTTCCACATCAAGTCGTGAATGGTGGTGGGCAATTTAACAACTCACTGGAGGAGATGCTCCACTAATATTCCCATCCTCAATGATGAAGAAGCCCAGCACATCAGTGTAAAAGATAAGGCTGATGCATTCGCAACAATCTTCAGTCAGAAGTGCTGAGTAGATAATCCATCTCAGGCTTCTCCAGTGGTCCCCAACATCACAGATAACAGTCTCCAGACAATTAGATTCATTCCCCGAGATATCCAGAAATGGCTGGAGGCACTGGATACTTCATAGGCAATGGGCCCTGAGAACATTCTGGCAATCATACTGAAGAAGCGCGCTCTAGTACTTACCACTTCCCTAGCCAAGCTCTTCCAGTACAGTTACAACACTGGCATCGACCTGACAATATGGAAAATTGCCCAGGTATTTCCTGTACATAAAAAGCATGACCAGTCCAACCTGGCTAATTACCACCCAATCTGCCGACTCTCCATCAACAGGGCTATCAAACAGAGTGGTGTTGGAAAAGCACAGCAGGTCAGTCAGCATCCGAGGAGTCAAATGCTGCCTGACCTGCTGTGCTTTTCCAGCACCACTCTGATCTAAACTTGGGTTTCCAGCATCTGCAGTCCTCACTTTTATCGAGGGCTATCAAACTGCACCTGCTCAGCAATAACCTGCTCAGTGATGCCCAGTTTGGGTTTCGCCAAAGTCATTCAGCTCCTGATCTCATTACAGCCTCAGTTCAAACATGGACAAAAGAGCTGAATTCCAGAGGTGAGGTGTGAGTGACAGCCCTTGACATCAAGGCTGCATTTGACCGGGTATGGCATCAAGGACCCCTGTGAGAAATGGAATCAATAGGTATTGGGGGCAAATACTCCACTGGGTAGAGTCGTACCTGGCACAAAGGAAGATGATTGTGGTTGTAGAGGGTCAGACATCTCAGCTCCAGGACATCTCTGCAGGAGCCCCTCAGGGTAGTGTCCTAGGCCCAATGATCTTCAGCTGCTTCATCAATTACCTTCCCTCTGTCATAAGGTCAGAAGTGGGGATGTTCACTGATGTTTGCACAGTTTTCAGCACCTTTCACGATTCCTTAGATACTGAAGCAATCCGTACTCAAATGTAACGAATTCTGGACAATATCCAGGCTTGGACCAACAAAAGGCAAGTGACATTCACGCCACACAAATGCCAGACCATGACCATCACCAATAAAAGACACTCTAATCACCACTCCTCGATATTCAATGGCATTACCATCACTGAATCCCCCACTGTCAACATCCTTGGAGTTACCATTGACCCGAAACTCACTGGACTCACCACATGAACACAGTGGTTACAAGAGCAGGTCAGAGATGAGGGATACAGTGATGAGTAATTCACCTCCTGACACCCCAAACTCCATCCACTGTCAACAAGGTACAAGTCAGGAATATGATGGAATACTCCCCACTTGCCTGGATGGGTGCAGCTCCAACAACACTCAAGGAGCTTGACACCATCCAGGACAAAGCAAAACACTTGAATGGCACCACATCGACAAATATTCAACCCCTCCACCACCGGTGCCCAGTGGCAGCAGTGTGTGCTATCTACAAGATGCACTGCAGAAATCCACCAAAGATCCTTCCAAATCCATGACCACATCCATCTAGAAGGATAAGGGCAGCAGGCACTTGGGAATACCATCACCTGCAAGTTCCCCTTCAAGCCACTCACCATCCTGAGTTGGAAATATATCGCCGTTCCTTTACAATTGTTGGGTGAAAATCTTGGAATTCCCTCCCTACCGGCATTGTGGGTCAACCCACAGCAAGTGAACTGAAGTAATTCAAATGGCATCTCACTACCAGCTTCTCAAGGGCAAGTAGGGATGGGCTAACAATGCTGGCCAGTCAGTGACGCCCAAGTCCCACAAGTGAATATTTTAAAACGTTTCTCTGATTTAAACTTCTGTCTCTGAAATGTAGTTCCTTTCACTTTGTAAACCTGACATGAGACATGACAGCATTGATGGATTAAAATGATACGACGGTCTGGAGTTTGATGGGTAGGTGGGGGAAGATGACAGACAGAGGAATTGTGATGAAGAGGCAGAAAAGGAGTGTGTGTGTGAGAGACTGAGGAGTGAGAAAGAAAGACCCAGACGATGGACAGAGAGAAATGGAGGTAGTCCCAAGACTGAGGGAGGTCAGACAGAACGAAATGGGCACAGCGGGACAGAGAGTGAGAAAGAAAATGTAAAATCACAGCCTCTGCAAATGACATTTTGACTCTGAGCCACTTGTTGCAATATAGGACATTGTCGGAGAATCGTCCAATTATAAATAGAGGCCACACACCGATCTTGTGAAATTGACGAATACTAGTTTATTTCTCACGATATCGTGGGAAAGAGAAATTGAAAGGACTGATAGAAAATGAGCACTTTACCCAGTTAAGTCAAGGATTCTCTTCCCCAAGCTGCAGATACAGTTTTTATATTTTTTTTTCTTTTTTTTTTTTTTCTTTTTTTTTCTTTTTTCTACCCGGGCTCTCCATCCCCTACTTATTTTTTTTTTTAAGCAATCTCCTGTCTATTTTTTTTTTGTTTTTTTCTTCTTTTTTTCTTTTTTACCCCCACACTACCGCCTAAGTGTGGTAGTGCTTATTTTTTTCCCCAGCACCCATGGTGTGTGTGTGTGCAGATGTGAGACACAGTGAAAGACACAAAGTGCACAAATCTTTATTCAATTGCCACCACCAGGAAGATATGAAAAATACCCGAGTGGCCAGTGACAAGCACTGCCCTTCAAACCACAGGGCAATGCTGTGTGAGCAAAACAGTGAAGGGGAGGGTAGGGACTAAATCAAAATAGAGTTGGAGGGAGAAATGATGCACTCCACTCCCTGCGGCGCCCACCTCTCCCTGAACGACTCCAGGGTGTCGGTGGACACCGCGTGCTCCTTCTCCAAGGAGACCCGGGCTCTAACGTAACCCCGGAAGAGGGGCAGGCAGTCGGCCCTAACGACCCCCTCCACGGCCCACTGCCTGGACCTGTTGATGGCCAGTTTGGCCAGGCCCAGGAGCAGACCCACGAGGAGGTCCTCGGACCTGCCCTCCCTCCTCCGTACCGGGTGCCCGAAGATCAGGAGCGTGGGACTGAAGTGCAGCCAGAAACAGAGGAGAAGGTTCTTAAGAAAATCAAAAAGGGAGTGCAAACGCCCACACCCAATATATACATGGTCCACGGACTCCACAGCGCCACAGAACAAGCAGTTGGGCTGGGAGTCCGTGAGCCACCGCAATCTGCGGTTGCAGGGGACTGCTGCGTGCAGCACCCTCCACCCCAGATCCCCAAGAGAAAGGGGGAGGACTCCTGCGTAGAGAGCCCTCCACTGGGGATCTCCACCGCCCGGTGGCAAATGGGCACGCCAAGGCGTGTCCGGACGGTGGATGAGGGAGAAGAGGTGGACGGTGTGCAGCAGCAGTCGATACAGGGCCTTCCTTTTTACATCTTTGAAAGGAACAAAACAAAAATTCCGGAGGCGGCTCAGGTTGTGGGGCACAGGCTCCCGCGGGAAGTACGGGACCTTGGGGCCAATGTGAAATTCCGTCCGGGCCGGGGTGAGCGCGGACGGGATCCCACCGCACACCTGAGCGTCCTCCAACTGGTGCACTACGTCGGGTCCGAGCACCGCCGTTCAGATACAGTTTTTATAGTGTTACAGCAGTATTACAGTAGTGCAGTGTTAATTACAGGACAAGATGAATTAAATTACATTTAATGGAATACAATCGGCTGGCCGGTCGGAGCAATCAGGTAATAACTGTAACAGGAGGTTCCGTTCCTCTGCGAGAGAAGGTGCTAATGTCCAGTATCCTGGTTCCAATGGGCCTGCAGGGTGGTGCATGTTCTTGGTCAAAACAATGACTGCAGATGCTGAAAAGCAAATACTGGATTAGTGGTGCTGGATGAGCACAGCAGTTCAGGCAGCATCCAACGAGCAGCGAAATCAACGTTTCGGGCAAAAGCCCTTCATCATTTTTTTGTTCCTGATGAAGGGCTTTTGCCCGAAACGTTGATTTCGCTGCTCGTTGGGTGCTGCCTGAACTGCTGTGCTCTTCCAGCACCACTAATCCAGTGGTGCATATTCTTGTCAGGTATCTGAGTGTCACTCAGTCTAGGGAGGCTTTGTGGGGCTTCAGTACCTGAGGGCACTGTGGATGCCCTCGGGGCTGCAGGAGCGATGATGCTATTGTGAGGTAGGAAGTCTGTTATCAGATCATCTGAGGAGTGTATTCCTTCAGTCTGGAAGCTGTTTAATTTAGTTCCTGAGCTGGTTGTAGTCAAGCTGAGCGATTATAGAACAAAGAAAGAAAATTTACAACCCAGGAACAGGCCCTTCGGCCCTCCAAGCCTGAGCCGATCCAAATGTACTCTCTTAACCTGTCGGTCAATTCCTAAGCATCTGTCTCCCTCTGCTCCCTATCTAGTCAAGCATTTGTCCAGACGCATCTTAAATGAATCTACTGTGCCTGCCTCTACCAACTCTGCTGGCAACGCATTTCAAATGTCTACCACTCTCTGTGAAAAGTACTTATGTATCCCCCTTAAACTTTCCACCTCTCACTTTGAAAGCGTAATCTCTCGTGATTGAATTCTTCACCTTGGGAAAAAGCTTGTCTCTATCCATTCTTCATGATTTTGTAAACCTCAGTTAGGTCCCCCCTCAACCTCATTTTTTTCTAATGAAAATAAACCGAACCTACTCAACCTCTCTTCAGAGTTAGCACCTTCCATACCAGGCAACATCTTCGAAAACCTTCTCTGCATCTTCTCCAAAGCGTCCACATCCTTTTGCTAATCTGGTGACCAGAACTGTATACAGTATTCCCAATGTGGCTGAACCAATGTCTTGTACAATTTTAACATGATCTGCCAGCTCTTATACTCAATACCGTGTCCAATGAAGGCAAGCATACCATATGCCTTCTGGACCACTCTATCCACCTGTGCAGTAACCTTCAGGGTACAATGGACCTGCACTCCCAGTATGCTCTGTTTTGCTAAGATCAGACATGGTTTCTGTGAATGAGGCAGGGAGAGTGGTTTATTTTTTCTCCTACAATTTCCCTTTTTTTGTGTTTGTCAGGGAAACGCTAAGTTAGGGGTAGAGGCGAAAGGGAATATGTAGCCAGAGCCAGGGGGAGGGTTGGAATCAATGGTGTAGTATTCGGAGTCCGAGTCTGAAACCACATATTCCGTGTCAGGGACAAAGCTCTTATCCCAGTGGACCTTCACTAGTTGAGTGGAAAGATCAGGGCAGGGGGGTAGCAGCATTGAGCACAAGCTCAGACAGCACATTTTAATAGCCATGACAAGAACTGCAATAACGACAATGATAGTCATGAGGACTATGAGACCCTGGAGCAAGGCCGTGCCCCTGGAACCCATCCAGGAGCTTTCCCAGTTCCATGGGTCCCATTATGCTTTTTGGCTGTGCAGTACAGTGGCAGCCTGTTGGATATGTCGGGCTGAGTTCATAATGTTCCCACTGGGGCTGGGTATGTAACTGCAGCAATCAGAGCCGATGAGGGTACATGTGCCCTCTTTCTCCACCAGCAGAGAATCCAGGGCAGACTTGTTTTATTGGGCCACAGTGTGAATGCCAACAACTTCCGCATTCAGCTGGATGTGGCATTGGCTACCTCCTCCAAGGGGATGGCCAGCAGCTGGGCTTCTATTTCCAATCGAATGGCTGCATCGGTGGGTGAAAAGACAGAGAGAATCTGGTCAAGGTTGTTGAGGGTTCACTTCCTGTGAGACGGTGACTTCATGAAGGGAGAAGACTGGGAATGTTATACAAATGGGACCACGTACCCAACATAGCAGCTCCTGGTCCAGGATAACAGGAACCAAGGGGAGGCTTTATGACTGTAAATAAAGTAAGTGCCATTATAGGTTCTCAGGCGGTCGGTCTGGGTCCCTGTCCAGGTGGTGGTGAAAGTGGGGTTTTGCCTGCTCCTGTTGAGGATGTGAAGGTTCAGTATCCTGCCCTCTGCTGTGGACTGACTTGCTGCAGGGTGAGGAATAAGGTGTTACCACACCGGCTCCAGTCAGCATTCCATCCGGATGGATGGCTGCTTTTGAGGCAGATCGATCCGATGGGTGTGCCCTGTTCGGGAGTGTCTGTGAGGAGTAGGGCTGGGGGTTCATGGGGAAGATTGTATGAGGTTCCAGTCATCCTGTGGCAGGATGATCGGGGGAGTATAAAGATGGTGATGGCTGTGGCGGTTAGCTGGATCTTTCCTCGGGGTGTGGAGCTGTCGTTTGCTATGCTTCCTGGTTGTTGTCTTTTGGGGGCAGAGCTCACTTGCAGCAGGTCCTGTGTGTCCAGTCAGATTTTCCCTTCAGTTTGACAGTTGTCGGGGTTGTAAGAGGCACCAAGTATGGACCCTTCCACCAGGAGAGAGAGAATCTTTGCCCAGTGTTTTGATCATTACATAGTCCCCAGGTTGGAACGGATGAAGTGCCTCCTGGTGGGGTGTGGGCCTTGCTGCCTTTATCAAATCATGGTCAAGATTATTGACCCTGCTGAGGGCTTGGCCCTAATCCAGCAGAGTCTCCTGTGTCAGGGGTAGTGCTGTATCTGTGGAGAGGTTTGTGGGGCCTGGTCACTAATGGCATGGGTCCAAAACAGACGGAGGGTAAACTTTGGGATGATATTTGGGGACTACTGAATTGATGGGAACACTACATTTGACGAGACAATATTTGGCAGATGGTGGGCAAAATATTTATGCTAGGGAATGCTACATCTGAGGGTAATATTCTTCTGGGGTGACTCAAGACTTTGGGATGGGGCAAATTACTATGAGGGTGTGGCAAAGTTGTGGGGTAAAGACAAGGGCAAATGTGGGAAATAGTGAAATATGTTGAGGGAATATCTGCAGGGGCAAAAAGTAAAGGTGACCGTGTGAAATGGGGGGCGTATGGGATCTCAAAACTGGATGACACAAAGTTCGAGAGGTAACATTTGGCTGGGAGTCACATTCAGCAATTTTGGATCGAGAAAAACGTTTGGGGGAGGAGCAGGGAAAATACAGAGAGAGGGAGAGACAGAAAGGTGGTGATAGGGGATAGAAAAAATGCAGTCAGAGAGGGAGGGGGACACACAGCTGGAGGGAATTGACAGACAGAGGGAGAATAAAATAAAGAGTTGAGAGTGTGGCAGACAGAGACGCAGGAGGGGAAGACAGAAAGACCAAAAGAGAGAAAGGAGGAGAGACTTTGAGAGAAAGATACAGGGACACAAAGTGCGAAAAAAAGAGACATAAAGTGTGAGAGGTAATTTCGGTTTAAACTTTAAGATGTGCCTGGACCACAGACTGATCTATAATAAAAGACAAAACTTTTGTTTCTTTTCTAAAACATTTTGTATACTCAAAAGTAGAATAGTTTAAATTGTGCAGAATGCTGACAATTTGTGAGCAGAGTAAAAACAAACAGGCCCTTGATTGATGAAACCATTAACACAGGCAGGGAAGAAGGAGTCCTTGACTGATAAAGGCTGCAAGACAGGGAAACGACTCGAGAGACATCTGCTACAGATTGATACAGAGACATCTGCTACAGCACAGAGAAGAATAAGTCTTTGACTGATAAGACTACAGGGAGAGAAAAATAACACCTCTAGGGTCTGGAGACATTTGTTGCAGACTTTGTGATAAGGATGCAAGTTGGAGAATAATGATGTTTTTAAGAATGTGAACCTCATGGCTCATTAAGAGCCAGGAAGGGGAGGGTCTGGAGACATTTGTTGCAGACTTTGTGATAAGGATACAAGTTGGAGAATAATGATGTTTTTAAGAATGTGAACCTCATGGCTTGTTAGAGCCAAGGAGGGGAGGGATTTGTACTGTATATAATGAGAAACTTTGTAAGCCTCAGCGCGCCTTTTACTCAGAAGGCTGCCCGACTCTGCAGACTTGCTAATAAAACTTTGTTTTCCTGAATTTGTCTAGAGCGATTATTAAGAAGCGATTTTCGTTTCTAACAACTTGGGGGCTCGTCGTCCGGGATCAACACTCCGGCCGCGGGGGGAGCTGAGGAAGGACATCGGAGAAGGTGCACCCTGCTGATTTCAGCAGTCCCTGATTCCTTGCTTGTCGCCCCGCGCGGCTTGAGCGAGTGATATCCGGGAGGCTCAGGAAAACAAAGGAGGGGTGTGGCCGAGGCAGTGGGGACGGTTAACGATCGAGTAATTTCGGTGCACCGAACCCAGGTAAGAAAAAACTTGCGGGGACCGTGTTTCCGGAGGCCTGGGGACCTACGGGGTGCCTGTGGATTTTTCTACAGAGACGTGGGACTCAGGTATCTAGAGACCGGGGCTTGCCTGTGAGGGATTTTGCAGAGACCGTGTTTGAGGAGGAACGTGTACCTACGGGGTGCCTGTGATCTGTGTCACAGAGACGTAGGACACAGGAATCCAAAGACCGGGGGTGCCTGCAAAGGAACCTGGGCGATCACGGGACTGAAGGTCCGGGAATTGGCTAAATTGTGATAGATTATCACGGGAAAATTACGAAGTCCTCGGCAATGGGAAATAAGGGATCTAAGGCGATTAAGGGATGGGCTGGGGTATGTTTTGTTATTTGTAGATAGAATAAGTATAAGTAGCAGGAAATGATCTTGGAAACATATGTTGTAAAATCCATATAAGTGGGAGCTTATAAAAATAATGGGTAAAGATGCTGCTGGGAGTTGTCCACAGACCCATCAACAGTAGCTTTCTTTGGGACAGAATAGTTCAGGGAGAAAATAAGGTGTGTAAAAAAACAGGCAGTATATTTATCACTGGTGATTTTAATTTTCATGTAGATTGGGAAAATCAAGTTGCCTAAGGAAGTCAGAAGGACACTTTTCTAGAATCATATGTTCTACATCCAAATGGGAATCAAGCTATTTTGCGTCTGATAATATATACTGAGGAAGGTTTAATACATGATCACAAAGTAAAAATAAACTCTAAAGGTTACAGTGACCATAATATGATAGAAGTTAGCATTCATGTTAAGAGTAAGAAACTTGGGTTGAAAACAACTGTGCTATAAACTCGAAGAAGGTAGGCATTGTGCAGAGTTAACTGGAGTGGACTCAGAAAGAAGTTTAATAGAAAAGACAACTAATGAACAACTGCACACTTTTATGAAAATAGTTCATGACTCCCAGTTTCCTCAGTGAGGAAAAATGATTCCAGGAAGGGAATATCAAAGAATGATTAACCAAGGAAAAAAACAGACAGAGTTGAAAGAAAAGTCATAAAAATGGAAAAGATTGTGAGAGAATCAATGTCTGGAAGGTATCAAAAAAAAACTTAAATTTTGCTGCAAACAAAAAAACATTTATGACAGCAACAGACACACAATGCATGAAAATTGGTCCTATCCACTTAATGATTCAAATGGTTAAACAAGCTTTTGGAGAACACAAAGGACATCATCTGAAAATTGGTTGTGCACGGAGAGAAATTGTATTATTGATAGCCACTGCTCGGATGTTATGCATTTTCCACCAAAGATATTTAATTGTGATTACTTTCCCCAATAATTGCATACAAATTAAGTCTGCAAAGGCTGCCAATTGTTATAACACCACCTTCTTGTGGTATGTATGAAAATAGAATCTCTGTTGTATACTATTTATTATAAGGGAACACTGTTCCAACTACATGACAGAAAGGATAGCTGGCTTGCTTAACTGTAAGTATAACCTGTCTAAACAATAACTTCTCAGGATTAGTGACAACTGACTGAATTTCTGAATCATACGGTGCATTCTTGTAGTGTGCAGAAAACTGAGAAAGAACTCCATTAGCAGCTAAAAGGGTGTAAACTACTCAATGTATAAAACATACAGGAAACAGTTTGCAGAAAAATTCACCATTGACACGTTTAATTGCTACCATTCAAACACCCAAACTTCAGAAATGTAGGCCATCATTTACCTAACTGTGCAAATGTCCAAATCAACTGGGTTTACAGAAGCCCCGAGAAATTCTAAAGGACTGTTGCAATTTCAGGGAGGTGGGGGGATGGAATGGTGGAGAAGAGAGACCAACTGAAAATGATATTACTTTGAAGAGAGTTAAAGTTTCAATCAACCTCTTCAATTGTTGGTCCACCAGAAGGGTCCTTTCTGACTTGTTCTGAGAATGGCCCTTCGGGCATACCTCCCTGGTAAAGTTTGGCAATGATGGGCTTGCATATTTTTTTTTCAAATCTTTCAACTGCTGCTCAAAGTCCTCCTTCTCTGCTGTTTGGTTTGCCTCCAGCCAGGAGATGGCCTGGTTACACTTTTCGATGACTTTGTTCTTATCTTCCTCACTGATCTTGCCTTTCGTTTTCTCTTCCTCCACTGAACTCTTCATGTTAAATGCGTACGACTCCAGGGAATTCTTGGCTGTAATTTTCTCACGCTGCATATCATCCTGACCTTTGTACCTCTCCGCTTCCTGCACTATCCTCTCGATCTCCTCCTTACTCAACCTGCCCTTGTTATTGGTGATGGTGATTTTGCTCTCTTTGCCAGTGCTCTTGTCCACAGCAGAGACATTCAAGATGCCATTTGCGTCAATATCAAAGGTGACCTCAATCTGTGGTACACCACGTGGCGCAGGAGGGATCCCACTGAGGTCAAATTTGCCCAAGAGAACTCCGGAGGAAAGGTCTCCTGGCTCACACTCCGCCGCTCGACTTCCTCTTGCATGAGGTGGAGCCCGGAGACTGGGTACTTGTTAAGACCTGGAAGGCCGAAAAGCTCCAGCCGCAGTGGGAAGGACCGTTCCTGGTTCTGTTAACAACTGAAGCAGCTGTTCGGACGAAAGAGAAAGGGTGGGTCCACGCATCGAGGATAAAGGGGCCTGTTCCGTCTGAAGGAGAAAGCACTTGGACATGCGAGCAAGGGGACAAGCCGTTGGTGGTAAAACTGAAAAGACAGCAATAATGAACTCTACTTGGACTGTATTGGTGGGGATATTGATCAATTTACTCCTGTATGTGGGGGAGGGTGAGGGGAGATGTGACAAATGTCGAACTATAGTAAGACTTGGGATTTGAATCTACTCGGGAACATTGTGTCCCATTCCTATGTGGACGATAGGTGTTACGATGTGAGTGCACGGCAAGAATGTCGGGAGGGTGGAAGACCCTATTATCAGGTGTATAATAAAGGATACGGTGGCAAAGTCCGTGGATGCCCTAAAAATGACCACTGGGTGTGTGTTAACAAAGCTGGGCAGTGGGGCCTACCCTCCATGTTGCTCAAGGAACATGTGGACAGAGTCAGGGAGACCAGAGTACAGAATACTGTACGGAAGTTAGAGAAAGAGCAGGACCGTCAAAGGACGGTCGTTGTCTCCAAGGTGCCGTCTATATACAAGGAGGTAGAAGAGGAGATCAAACTTCCCGATGTAACACAGAACCTGTTTATTGATCTTACGTCTAGGATAGCCACCGTGTTAAATATTAGCAATTGCTGGGTTTGTGGGGGGCCGCATATGACTGAACAATGGCCGTGGTCTGGTCATAGCTTAGATATATGGGAGTTACATCAGTATAATTGGACACATGTCAACGAAAGAAAAGGACAGAGGTGGAGACTGACTAACAGCCCGGAAGGCCAGTTGTGTGTTGAAGGGAAAGGGAAGATTGAGGTGGGTATCAGCCCCTGTCAGAGTGTGTTGAATGCAACCACACAAGGCCTAAGGATATCACATGGTACATTGCAAAACAGGAGAACCGCAATTGTGTGAGGCTGGGTGATGACTCTCGGTTTTGGAATTGTAGCGGCTCCGGCCCTTATGAGGGCATTCCTGGGGTAAAAGAGGTGTGGAATAAAGTTGCGAAACAGGGGGGGCCTGCTCCAGATGGCCTATTTTGGATATGCGGCAATCGGGCATACTCCAAACTGCCCATGGGATGGGCTGGGGTATGCTTCCTGGGTCTAATACGACCTGCGTTCTTCCTATTACCCCGGGAGGAAGGCGATGATTTGGGGATTAAACTCTTTGACTCCCTCCGTAGGTCACCAAGGGATATCCAAGTCGGTGATTGGGGGGATGAGTGGCCACCGGCCCGGATTATTGAATACTACGGGCCAGCTACATGGGCACAGGACGGATCATGGGGATATCGTACTCCTATCTATATGTTAAATCGAATTATCAGGCTCCAAGCAGTCGTAGAGGTTATTACTAACCGGACTGCCCTGGCCCTGGAGTTGCTGGCTAAGCAGCAGGATCAGATGAGGGCTGCTATATATCAAAACCGACTTGCCTTGGATTATCTGTTGGCCTCGGAGGGGGGTGTGTACGGGAAGTTTAACCTGACTAACTGCTGTCTAGAAATTGACGACAATGGTAAAGCGATTTTGAAAATTTCCGATGAAATTCGGAAATTGGCCCATGTGCCAGTACAATCTTGGCGTCCTCTTAGTGGCATCGGATGGTGGGATGGTCTCCTAGGTGGTAGCTGGTGGTTGGGGGGGGCATGATTCTTCTTCTCGTATTACCCTGCCTAACTCCCTGTATTCAGTTTTTAATTCAGAAAAATATTTCCCGACTCCAGGCAGTGGTGGTTCCACAACATGGGACGCGTGAACTTAAAGTGATGTTGCTGCGAAAGACCAAGGATTTCCCGGGCCCTTGAGGAGGGGGGGCTATATTGGTCAGGCACATCTTAAAGAAAGAAAAGGGTGGAATTGTGAGAGGTAATTTCGGTTTAAACTTTAAGATGTGCCTGGACCACAGACTGATCTATAATAAAAGACAAAACTTTTGTTTCTTTTCTAAAACATTTTGTATACTCAAAAGTAGAATAGTTTAAATTGTGCAGAATGCTGACAATTTGTGAGCAGAGTAAAAACAAACAGGCCCTTGATTGATGAAACCATTAACACAGGCAGGGAAGAAGGAGTCCTTGACTGATAAAGGCTGCAAGACAGGGAAACGACTCGAGAGACATCTGCTACAGATTGATACAGAGACATCTGCTACAGCACAGAGAAGAATAAGTCTTTGACTGATAAGACTACAGGGAGAGAAAAATAACACCTCTAGGGTCTGGAGACATTTGTTGCAGACTTTGTGATAAGGATGCAAGTTGGAGAATAATGATGTTTTTAAGAATGTGAACCTCATGGCTCATTAAGAGCCAGGAAGGGGAGGGTCTGGAGACATTTGTTGCAGACTTTGTGATAAGGATACAAGTTGGAGAATAATGATGTTTTTAAGAATGTGAACCTCATGGCTTGTTAGAGCCAAGGAGGGGAGGGATTTGTACTGTATATAATGAGAAACTTTGTAAGCCTCAGCGCGCCTTTTACTCAGAAGGCTGCCTGACTCTGCAGACTTGCTAATAAAACTTTGTTTTCCTGAATTTGTCTAGAGCGATTATTAAGAAGCGATTTTCGTTTCTAACATAAAGTGACAATGTGAGAAAGTGATCGGCTATCAGGCAGGAGTTCAGGAAAGACACAGTCTGAAAAGGTGATACTCAACATTACTCTCTCTCTCTTGCTGATTTCTCACACTCACTTGCTTCCATGAGGGATAGACACTGCTCCTGGGGTTCACTTCAGACAGGGTCTGTTTCAGGGACAGGTTGGTAAAGGTTCAAAACTGGAACTGAGCTTCCAGCAGTATCCGCAATCCCTCTCTTTCTCTCTCTCTCTCACACACACCAATTGGCCTGAGACCTGAAATCCACACAGAAACACAGCTGCAGTTTGTTAGACATTCGCCCCCTCCCTGACAACAGCTGAGGGACACCACAGCACTGTCTCACTCTCTCAATGGTTCAACACAGGCAAGTGTCATTTACTGCACACTACAGTCTGTGTGTGTATAGGTTTCTGTGTATCTGTATAGATGTGTGAGTCAGTGTGTCTGTGTGTACATGTTTCATGTGTGCGTTTATGTGTGTCGGTGTGTGTGTTTCTGTGTATCTGTATGTATGTCTGTGTCAGAGCATCTGGATGTGACAATGCTGTCACTTTAACAAGCTTATTTTGTTCTTCAATTTTTTAATCTATAAGACATAAAAGCAAAAATTCGGCCATTCAGCCCATTGAGCCTGCTCCACTATTCAATCATGGCTGCTACGTTTCTCATCCCTATTCTCCCTGTAACACTTGATCCCCTTGACAGTTAAGAAATTATCTATCTCCCTCTTAAATATATTCAATGACCTGGTCTCCACAACCTTCTGAGGCAGTGAATTCCATAGATTCATCACGATTTGGCTGAAGATGTTTCTCCTTGACTCCATTTAAAAAGGTCTTCCCTTTACCCTACAGCTGTGCCCTCAGTCCTAGTCTTTCCTACCAATGGAAGCATCTTCCCAACATCCATTCTGTCCAGGACATTCAGTATTCCAGGTTTCAATTAGATTCCCCATCATTCTTCTGAACCCCACCCAGAGTCCTGAAACATTCCTCATATGTTAAGCTTTTCATTCCTGGGGCCATTCTCATGAACATTCTCTGAACAAACTCCAGGGCCAGTACATCCAGGAGTGTCAGAAATAAGAGTGATGAACTGACAGCGTGGATCAGTACTTGGGACTATGATGTTGTGGCCATAACGGAGACGTGGGTTTCACAGGGGCAGGGATGGTTGCTAGATGTTCCAGGGTTTAGAACATTTAAAAAGAACAGGGAGGGTGGAAAACGAGGAGGGGGTGTGACATTGCTAATCAGAGAGTGCATCATGGCTACAGAAAGGAAGGCTGTTGTGGAATGTTTGTCTACTGAGTCAGTATGAACAGCAAGGGAGCAGTCACCTCATTGGGGGTTTCCTACAGACACCCTAATAGCAGGAGAGAGATCAAAGAACTCATCGGCTGGCAGATGTCACAGGGTTGTTGTTATGGGTGATTTAACTGTCCCAATATCGAATGGAACCTCCTTAGTTCAGATGTTTTGGATGGAGCTGTTATTGTCAGGTGTGTTGAGGAGGGTTCCCTTACTCAGTATGTAGGCAGGCTGACAAGGGGAGAAGCCATTTTGGATTTGGTGCTCGGCAATGAGCCAGGGCAGATTGCAGGTCTCACGTTGGGAAACACTTTGGTAACAGTGACCACAACTGCCTCACATTTACTATAGCCTTGGAAAGGGAAAGGACCAGTTCCCAAGGGAAGATATTTAATTGGGGAAAAGGAACTTATGACGTTACCAGACAGGAGTTGGGAAGTACAGATTGGGAGCAATTGTTCCACAGAAAGGGTATAACAGACATGTGGAGACTATTTAAGGAGCAGTTGTTGCAAGTGTTGCACATATTTGTCCACAGACACAGGCAAGAAGGGGTAAGATTAAGGAACCTTGGTTGACAAGAACAGGGGAACTTGTTGTCAAAAGGAAGAAGGTAGCTTATGTGAGGTGGAGGAAGCAAGGATCTAGCACAGCTTTAGAGGATTTACAGGCTTACCAGAAAGGAGCTCAGAAATGGACTGAGGAGAGCCAGGAGGGGGCACGAAAAAGGCTTGGCAGGAAGGATTAGGGAGAACCCAAAGGCATTTTACTCATATATGAGGAATAAGAGAATGTAGGATCAGTCAGGGATAGCGTACAGAACTTGTGTGTGGAATCTGAGGAGATAGAGGAAACCCTAAATGAGATTTTTGCTTCAGTTTTCACTGAGGAAAGGGACCGTGTTGAGAATGAGAACTTTGAGGAGCTGGGAAACAGGCTGGAACAGATCAGGATTAATGAAGTTGATGTCTTTGGTGATGGCCACCACACGAGCTCTGTCCCTACCCTCTCTTGATTTTTTTGGGATGTTAATCATATCTTCCACAATAAAGACTGACACAGAATAATTATTTAATTCTTCAGCCATTTCCTTTTCCCCACCACTATCTTTCCGTGTCATTTGCCAGCGGCCCAATGTCCACTTCTTCATCTCATTTGCCCTTTATCTGTCGAAAGAAACTCTTACGGTATTGTGTGATATGTCTGGCTAGCTTACCGTCATTTTTCATCGTGACCGTTCTTATTTCTTTTGTTGTTGCTCTCTATTGGTCTTTGCAAGTGCCTAATCCTTTGGTTTCTCATTACACTTCCCCAAATGATCTGTTTTCTCTTTTACTTTTATGCTATCCCTGAATTCCTTAGTCATCCTCCCTGTACCATGCTTCTTTTCCCTTGGGATGAATCTCTGCTGTGTCTCCTGAGTTACTCCCAGAACCTCCTGCCATTGCTGTTCCATTGTCTTTCCTGATACACTCCTCTCCCAGTCAATTCTACCCAGCTCCTCTCTCATGCCTCTGTAGTTGCCTTTATTCAGCTGTAATACTATTACCTTTGATTCTATCATCTCCCTCTCAAATTGCAGAGTAATTTCAGTCATATTATGATCACTGCCTGCTGAGGATTCCTTCACCTTAAGCTCCCTGATCAAGTCTACTTCATTCCACATCACTAAATCCAGTGTTGCCTGTTCCCTACTGGGCTCCACCACAAGTTGGTCCAAAAAGCCATCTCATCGACATTCCACAAATTCACTTTCTTGCGAACTGTTCCCAACCTGATTTTCCCAGTCCACCTGCATATTGAAATTCCCAATGATCACTGTACCTTTGCATTTCCTCCAAATCTTTTGCATCTCCGGTTGTATCTTGTGCCCCCATCCCCTGACGACTGTTTGGAGGCCTGTACATAACTCCAACTATGGTATTGTTGTACTCTTGCAGTTCCTCAATTCCACCAACATGGAGAAGAGAGGTTGTAAAGGCAGAGGTGTTGAAGGGGCTTGAAAGAGCCGAGGTTAACAATGGCAGGGGAGTGGCCAGTTCTCTCAGTACAGGATTTTTCTTTCCAGTTAGGTTTAGCTGTGGCAGTCACAAGTCCAGAAAAGATTCCAACCCTCAGCAGATGAATCCTAACTTACTATCACTCTCGAATTTCTTTGGATGTTGTTCTCTTCTGCCTGCAAGAATCTGTTTCAGTTTACCTATTTTGCTAAAGTGTGTGTTCTGGGATGTCTGGATTAGAACAGTCCCATCGTTAATTTGCTGTATCTGGATAGTTAAGTTTTCTCGCAATGATGTTATTCTAAATTTGATTTTCTTTTGTTATTCTGTTGTGCTTTCATAAATTCTGTTTTGCTGAAAGCTGAGTGTTCAGACCAGCTACATCACACCTGGAATATTGATTTCCTATCTGCCTTTAAAATAAGAAAACGTTAGGGCCTAAGCTACCTTCTCAATATATTTTGAGGTGGTATGGCCTGGTCCATAACAATATGTGTCTGTGTGTTTGTGTGAGTGCGTTTGTGTGCGTATGGTTCTGTGTGTTTGTCTGTGTCTGTGTAAAGGTCTGTTTGCACATCCACACCTCAGTCTGTGTCTGTTGCTGTCTTTGTATGTGTATGAATCTATATCAGTCTGTAAGTTTGAGTGTATAAATGTGCCTGTGTGTGTCTCTTTGTATGTGATTCTCTATCTGTAACTGTCTGTGTATCTATCTCAATTGAACTATCTCTGCAAATTTGTAGCTATGAGTGTGTGAGGAAGTGTATGTGGATGTGTGTATTACCGTCTATCAGTGTGTCTGTGTATCTGTGTGCATGTGTGTGTGTGTATCTATGTGCATGTGTATGTGTGTGCGTGTGTGTGTGTTTGTGTATTTGTGTGTGTATATCTGTGTGTGCGCGCGTGTATGTGTGTGTGTATCTGTGTGTGCGTGTGCGTGTGTGTCTGTGCGTGTATCTTTGTGTGTGAATGTGTGTGTGTATCTGTGTACGTGCGTGTGTATGTGTGCACGTGTGTGTCTTCTATGTGTGCGTGTGTATCTGTGTGCGTGTTTGCGTGTGTGTATCTATGTACGTGTGTGTCTGTCTGTGTGTGTGCATGCATGTATGTGTGTGTGAGTGTGTGTGTGTGTCTGTGTGTATGTATCTGTGTGTCTGAGTGTGTGTCTGTGTGTCTGTGTGTGTATGTCTGTGTCTGTCTGTGTCTGTGTGTCTGTCTGTGTGTGTTTCTGTGTGTGTCTGTGTGTGTGTCTGTGTCTGTGTGTCTGTGTATGTGTGTCTGTGTGTGTGTATGTGTCTCTGCGTGTCTGTGTGCGTGTATATATGTCTGTGTGCATGTGTATGTGTCTGTGTGTGTCTGTGTCTGTGTGCGTGTGTGTCTGTATCTGTGTGTGTGTCTGTGTCTGTGTTTGTGTCTGTGTGTGTGTGTCTATGTGTGTGTCTGTGTGCGTGTATATATGTCTGTCTGTGTCTGTGTGTGTGTCTGTGCGCGTGTGTGTCTGTGTCTCTGTGTGTCTGTGTGTGTGTGTCTGTGTGAGTGTGTATGTGTCTGTGTGTCTGTGTCTGTGTGTGTTTCTGTGTCTGAGTGTGTCTGTGTGCGTGTGTATGTGTCTGTGTGTGTTTGTGTCTGTGTCTGTGTGTGTGTGTCTGTGTGTATGTGTCTGTGTGTGTGTCTGTGTCTGTGTGTGTGTGTCTATGTGTGTGTCTGTGTGCGTGTATATGTGTCTGTCTGTGTCTGTGTGTGTGTCTGTGTGCGTGTGTGTCTGTGTCTCTGTGTGTCTGTGTGTGTGTCTGTGTGAGTGTGTATGTGTCTGTGTGTCTGTGTCTGTGTGTGTGTCTGTGTCTGAGTGTGTCTGTGTGCGTGTGTATGCGTCTGTGTGTGTTTGTGTCTGTGTCTGTGTGTGTGTATTTGTGTGTGTGTGTCTGTGTGTATGCGTCTGTGTGTGTGTCTGTGTGTATGTATGTGTGTGTGTGTGTGTGTGTCTGTGAGTGTGTCTGTGTCTGTGTGTGTGTGCGCGCGGGAGTCAGGCCTCCATTTTGCCAGAACGTCGAGGAGAGAAGGAGGCGTGAAGCGAGGGCTGCTGGGAAGGTATGGGCTTAATTTATATTTGGGCAGTGGCTAAACATGTGTCGTATCTCCCTCCCGCAGCCCCCTCCTCTAACCGGAAGAAAAAGACCCACTCAGGTAAGGCTTTTATTTCTTATCGTTCTTTTCCATTTATTTAAGTGCATTGTTTGATTTCAGTTGGTTGATATAAAGCTAAGCTTACAATGGCAGGGGACCTCAGACCCATGGCATGTGCCTCTTGCTTGAGGTGGGAGTTTAGGAACGTGTCTGATGTTCCTGACTCTTACACTTGCAGGAAGTGTGTCCAGCTGCAGCTTGTGTTTGACCACATGACGGCTCTGGAGCTGTGGATGGACTCACTGTGGAGCATCTGTGATGCTGAGGAGATCATGAATAGCACGTTTAGTGAACTGGTCACACCACAGGTTAGGATTGCTGAGGGAGACAGTGAATGGGTGACCAAAAGACAGAAAAAGAGTAGGAAGGCAGTGCATGTGTCCCCTGTGGTCATCTCCCTCCAAACCAGGTATACCGTTTTGGATATTGTTGGGGGAGATGGCTCACTGGGGGAGGGCAGCAGTTGTCAAGATCATGGCACCGTGGTAGGCACTGCTGTTCAGAAGGGTGGGAAAAAGACTCCTAGGCCCATAGTCATAGAGGTTTCTATTGTGAGGGGAGTAGATGGGCGAGTCTGTGGCCAAAAACAGGACTCCCGGATGGTATGTTGCCTCCCAGGTGCTCGGGTCAGGGATGTCACTGATCGGCTGCAGAGCATTCTAAAAGGGGAGGGTGAACAGCCAGTTGTCTTGGTGCATACAGGCACCAACGATATAAGTAGGAAACAAGATGAGGTCCTGAAAGGAGAATTCAGGGAGCTAGGAGGGAAGTTAAAGAGGAGGACCTCAAATGTAGGGATCTTAGAATTACTAACAGTGCCACGTGCTAGCCAGTGTAGAAATGAAAAAATAGGCAGGATGAACACACGGCTTGAGAGATGGTGCAGTAGGGAGGGGTTCAGATTTGATGGACATTGGGACTGGTTCTGGGGAAGGTGAGACTATTACAAAAGGGATGGTCTACATCTGAACCAGACCGGAACCAATGTCCTTGGGGGAGTTTTTGCTTCCGCTGTTGGGGAGGTTTTAAACTAATGTGACAGGGGACTGGAAACCAGAAGAGAAAACAAGTAGGCAGAGAGGTGGAGACTGGAGACTGTAAGAATTATGAAGATAGCATTAATAAAGGGAAGAATAGGCAGAGAGCATGTGAGAGCAAAAGAACTGGTGTCCTGAAATGCATCTACTTTAATACAAGGAGTATCGTGGGTAAGGCAGATGAACTTAGGGCTTGGATTGGTGCCTGGGAGTATGACATTATTGCAATCACAGAGACATGGGTGAAGGAAGGGCATGATGATTGGCAACTAAATGTTCCAGGATATAGACACTTCAGACAGGACAGGGAGGGAAGTAAAAGAGGGGGTGGAGTTGGATTGCTGGTCAGGGACGATATCACGGCTGTGCTAAAGGAGGACACTACGGCGGTCTTGGGTAGTGAGGCATTATGGGTGGAGCTGAGAAATAAGAAGGGTGCAGTTACATTGTTGGGGCTGTACACAGGCCTCCCGACAGTGAACGTGAGGTAGAAGAACAAATAGGTAAACAGATTATGGAAAGATGTAGAGGCAACAGGGTGGTGGTGATGGGAGATTTTAATTTTCCCAACATTGATTGGGATACACTTAGCGTCAGAGATCTGGATGGAGTAGAATTTGTACGAAGTGTCCAGGAGAGTTTTCTAGAGCAGCTTGTCAATAGTCCGACGAGGGAAGGGACCATATTGGACCTGGTACTGGGGAAAGAGCCAAGACAGGTGGTAGGAGTTGCGGTGGGGGATTTCTTTGGGAACAGTGACCACAATTCTGTAAGTTTAGAATCCTCGTAGATAAAAAAGAGAGTGGTCCTAAGGGAAGAGTACTAAACTGGGCCAAGGCCAATTATATCGAAATTAGGCAGAAGCTGGGAAATGTGGATTGGACACAGCTATTTGAAGGGAAGTCCACATTTGAGATGTGGGAGGCTTTCAAAGATTGGTTAAGGATAGGCATGTCCCATTGAAGGCAAGGGATAGGAAAGGCAAGATTCGTGAACCGTGGATGACAGGAGAAATTGTACGGCTAGCCAAATGGAAAAGGGAAGCAGACATAAGGTCTAGGCAGCTAAGAACAGAACGGGCCCTGGAGGAATATCGCAAGAGTAGGACCAGTCTTAATTGAGGAATGAAGCAGGCTAAAAGGGGTCATGAAATAGCTTTAGCAAGCAGAATTAAGGAAAATCCCAAAGCATTTTATTCTTATATAAGAAACAAGCAGGTAACTAGAGAAAGGATCGGTCCACAGAAAGATATTGAAAGAAGGCTGTGTGCCGAACCTGAGAGAATGGGTGAGATTCTGAATGATTAATTTGTATCAGTGTTCACTGAGGAGAGGAACATGATGAACCTTGAGATTCGAGATAGAAGTTTGATTAGTCAGGATCATGTTGGTATAAGTAGGGAAGATATGTTGGGTGTGTTAGAGGTTATTAAGGTGGACAAATCCCCAGGACCGGATGGGATCTATCCCAGGTTACTGAGGGAGGTGAGAGAGGAAATAGCTGGGGCTCTGACAAATATCTTTGTGGCATCCTTAAGTACAGGTGATGTGCCAGAGGACCGGAAGTTTGCTCATATTGTCCCCCTGTATAAGAAGGGTAGTAGGGATATTCCAGGTAACTACAGACCAGTGAGCCTGATGTCAGTGGTGGAGAAGGTACTGAGGGATAGGATCTATTTATATTTAGAAAAGAATGGGCTTATCAGTGATAGGCAACATGGTTTTGTGCGGGGAAGATCGTGCTTAACCAACTTAATAGAGTTCTTCGAGGAAGTGACCAAGTTGTTAGATGAAGGAAGGGCTGTTGCTGTCATATACATGGACTTTAATAAGGGGTTTGATAAGGTTCCCCATTGTAGACTAATGGAGAAAGTGAAGTCACATGATGTGCAGGGTGTTCTCGCGAGGTGGATAAAGAACTGGTTGAACAACAGGAGACAGAGAGTAGTAGTTGAAGGGAGTTTCTCGAAGTGGAGAAAGGTGACCAGTGGTATTCTACAGGGGTCAGTACTGGGGCCACTGTTGTTTGTAATATACATAAATGATCTGGAAGAGGGCACTGTTGGTATGATCAGCAAATTTGCAGATAACACAAAGATTGATGGAGTAGCAGAAATCAAAAGGGACTGTCAGAGAATACAGGAGGAAAGAGATAAACTGGAGAGTTGGGCGGAAAAGTGGCAGATGGCTTTCAATCTAGACAAATGTGAGGTGTTGGAAGTCTAATTCTAGAGCGAATTATATAATAAATGGAAGAGCCTTGGGAAAAGTTGATGGGCAGAGAGAGCTGGGAGTGCAGGCCCATTGTTCCCTGAAAGTTACTGCACAGGTGGATAGAGTGGTCAAGAAGGTACATAGTATGCTTGCCTTCACTGGGTAGGGCATTGAGTATAAGAGCTGGTAAGTTATGTTAAAATTGTACAAGACATTGGTTCGGCTGCATTTCGAATACTGTGTACAGTTCTGGTCGCCACATTACCAAAAGGATGTGGGTTCAGAGAAGGTTTACGAGGATGTTGCCTGGTATGGAAGGAGCTAGCTATGAAGAGAGGTTAGGTTTATTTTCATTAGAAAAAAGGAGATTGGGGGGGACCTCATTGAGGTTTACAAAATCATGAAGGGGACAGACAGGGTGGATAGAGGCAAGCTTTTTCCCAGGGTGAAGGGGATTCAATAACGAGAGGTCATGCTATCAAGGTGAGAGGTGAAAAGTTTAAGGGGGATACTTCACACAGAAGTTGGTGGGCATTTGGAAAGCGTTGCCAGCAGAGGTGGTAGAGGCAGGCACGGTGGATTCATTTAAGATGCATCTGGACAGATGCATGAGTAGGTGGGGAGCAGAGGGACACAGATGCTTAGGAATTGACCGACAGGTTCAGACAGTACATTTGGATCGGCTCAGGCTTGGAGGGCTGAAGGGCCTGTTTCTGGGCTGTAAATTTTCTTTGTTCTGTGTGTGTGTGTATCTGTACTGAACTGTCTCTGTTGATCTATCTTTACTCTGTTGCTGTGTGCACATCAGCTGCTGTAGGTAAGTGTGTGTATTAGTGTGCGTCTCTCTGTCTCAGTGTGTCTCTAAGTCTGTGTCACTGTGCAGCAGGATCTCTGTTGTTCTGGGGGTGAATCCATTGAAATGGAGTTTACCCGTCTCTCCCCTGTCTGTCTGTCTGTCTGTCTCTCTTGTGTGTAAAGTGATACAATTGTCATATTGGTGTGTATCTCTAAATGTGTGCCTCTATATGTTTGTGCTGTGGATCTGTCTCTCGGTGCAATGGGACTGGAGCCACGTTTGAATAAATGAATGAATTAAAAAGTGATAAATCAAAGACTGAGTCTCTTTTGCACCGCCCAAACAGATCGTCTTTAATGCGATACAATGCCACCCTCTTGTGGTCTCGACATGCTACTACATGAGTGGATGATCTTTTTGGTGGTGAGAGCATCACAGCTTGTGAATCTCTCATGTTGCACAGTTTTGTTATTCTTCAAACAATTTCTTTGGTGACACAGCAGTTTTGGCTGACCGATGTTGCATCTGAGATATGAGCAACAGGAAACAAAAATGGGAGGACGAGAGAAAGAGGGAGGCATTGGGTGGCACAGTGGTTAGCACGGCTGCCTCACAGCGCCAGTGACCCGGGTTCAATTCCTGCCTCAGGCGACTGACTGTGTGGAGTTTGCACGTTTTCCCCGTGTTGGCCTGGGTTTCCTCTGGGTACTCCGGTTTCCTCCCACAGTCCAAAGATGTGCAGGTCAGGTGAATTGGCCATGCTAAATTGCCCGTAGTGTGAGGTAAGGGGTAAATGTATGGGTATGGGTGGGTTTCACTTTGGCGGGTCGGTGTGGACTTGTTGGGCCGAAGGTCCTGTTTCCACGCTGTAATGTAATCTAATTGTGAAAATGAGAGCTGAATATGAAGAGAGAGATGAAATCTGCCGAGGCCACGTCAGAGTCAGTGATCCTGAGGTGAAGGTAAAGGTTAGTGACTTAAACCCAACTCCTGAGCTCAGACCCAGTTCCCTCCCCTTCCTTAAGGACCAGGACTTGGGGCTGAATCTGTCTCTCTCCAGCTCAGCTGCTTCAACATGTGGGATATAGGTAAATTAAATGTTACTTCTGCACTTCTGCAATTCCATCTTACAAAGTAAAATGAGCTCACACCAGTGGGTAATTGTTTTAGCCAAGAGCTGAGTCAACAAGAATGGAAACGATGTGGAGGAAATATATAATTGTTTTTATATTAGCTAAAACTCTATGTCAGAAGGTAGACATTATGGGCAAGTAGATAAGATGTTGTGAGGGGATGAAGTTAAGCTAGATACGCCTGTACAAACAGTAGATATAAACATCTGCTTCCCACTTTTATGAAAACACAGGAACAAACCCCAATTAAAAGGGTCATAGGGATCAGAACGGCCTCGGGAAAGACACAGATGAAGGGGGTAGATAATGATGAAGAAAGGATAGGCCTAACAATGACCTATAGCAGGATAAGGTCAAACAGCCTTGTGAGACCAGAAATAAGCATTTTATCACAGACAAGGCCGGATAAGGCAAGAGGTAAACAGGGGTAATGGGGGCCGGTCTTAGGGAAGTGGATGATGTAAGTAGGGGAGGGAGCAATGTAAAACAATGGACATTAAATCATATAAATATTATGTATGAATTGAACCTAATGTGTGTATGTCCTCTGCCTTTTAGACACGGGACATGACACCCACTTGCAAGTGTAAAATAAATGACACTACTGATTCAGATCTTGTCTCGGACTGAAATTATTGAAGTGAGTGGGCTTTGATTCTCACAAACACAAACAACAAAATAGTTTGTTCTGCAGCTTGGAACTTCTCAATGAAGAATTTCATTATTTACAGATTGAAGTGAGAGATACATTCAGTGAAATGCTGCCTTTTTTCACTGATCACCGAGTTGAGAAACATTGAAATGTGTCCCTGTTCAATAAGGTTTGAAAAACCAGCACTACCCTCAGTCTGTTACCATAGCGACAGGCTGAAACATTGAACTGAAATGAAAAAATCCTGGATGGATCGATTAATGAGTAAATTTGATCGATTGATGAATTTGGGTAAAGGGATATCTCAGCACATTCTTCAGCTGCTGTCTGAACTTAGTCTGGGTCACAGCGTAAATCGCAGTGTTAGTGCAGCAACTGAGGAGCTGCAGCATGAAGCCCAATTCCTGCACAAAGCGATGCAGATACATAGAGGCATATGCCAAATTAAACATCCGATTCCATATCGAATACAGTATTAATGTTGACCATAACAGGATGAAATTGGCCGAGATCACAAACAATAAAATGATTGATGTTTTTCGATTTTGCATTTCTGTATCATGGTGAGAGTCCCCATTGGTGTGAGTCCGGAGTCTCCTGCGGGCTCTGCTGGTCACTAAAATGTGTCTGATGGTGAAAACATTGAGCAGCAGAATCAGGAGAAATGGGAGAGCTGGAGTTAGAATGTGGTGGAGAAACTCGATTGTGACCCAGACACGAGAAGATAGAACACCGTTCATTATGTAACAAAACCAGGGGGAGTTCGCCAACCGATAAAGACCTGTGAGCATGAAATACCAGAAAATGTTCTTTAAACAGCACAACACAGTCACTGTTCCCAGAACCACAGCCGCTGTTTTCTCACTGCAATATTTATTTTTCAGCTTCTGGCAACAAATGGCCACAAACCGATCAAAGGTGAAAGTGACGGTGAACCAGACAGAACAGTCAGTGGCTGCATAAAGCAGGACGGCGTGGATATTACACACGGGGACGGAGTATAGGAAATAAAACTGCTCCCGATAAACAATGGGAATGTGTCTTAATATCATATCGAGGATAATGACCAGTAGATCCGTCACTGCCATTGCCCCCAGGTAACGCCTGACACATGGAGACAATCCACAATCTTTATAAAGCAGGACGAAGATCGTCATGACATTAACTGTGAGGAAGGAAAACCAACAATTTAGAACATCAGCCTGAACGATATTTTCCAAATGATTGAGATCAGAGTGAGATTTTCAAAATGAAACGTTCAGAGATTTATTGATGTAGTTGGAGCTGGAATAACACATAGTAAATTCTGAATTACTGACAGATAGGTGATGTATTACAGAAGAAACCCTCCCTCCCGAAACACACAGACATGCATCGAGAAGACCCGATGGTTTCTAGAACATTCCACACACTCGATCACTCAAAAGCAGACAGGTCACTTCTTTACAGTTCCTAAGACAGAGAGTAAACATTGCCATCCTGAAGGATTCTGTCCCAGTTCCTTGAAGACAAACAGACGTTACAAACTTCTGTCTTTTAGTCTAAATTGTGGTCGATCAATCCTCTGAGTTGAAGAAATGTAAACGTAAGGGAAAGTCCTTTAACTGCCTGAGAGGACTTCGAAACAGTGTTTCCTTCTCCATGGAACGGGATCTTTGCCCTCGGGATTTTATCTTCTTTCAATTAAATGTCATCCGGCTGTTCACAAATAATGTCAGTTTTAGAATGTTTTGGAGAATGTTGCTTATAGAATGATCAAGAGATTGTTGGATATAGATTGTTCAGGGGAATGTCAGTTAGAGAATGTTCCGGGGAATGTGGGCTGTAGAATTTTCCTAGAAATGTTGGTAAAAGAATGTTCTGAAGAATGTTGGTTATAGATTCTTCCAGGGAAAGTGGGTCAGAGAATGTTCTGGAAAATGCTGTTTATAGAATGTTCCAGAGAATGTTGGTTATAGAATGTGTTAAGAGAATGTCAATAATAGAATATTCTGGGAATGTTGGTGATGGAATGTTCAGAGAATGTGAATTGTAGAATGTTCCAGAGAATGCCATTTATAGAATGTTCCGGAGAATGTCAGTTGTAGAATGTGTTGGAGAATGTCAGTCATAGACTGTTCCGGAGGAATGTTGGTTAAAGAATGTTCTGGAGAATATCAGTTTGAGAATGTGATAGGGTCATAAAAAGTCCCATCACTAAGGCCCTTCTGTCATTAGGTTTGGTGAAATCCACTCAACGTCATTGTGAAAATCTCTCTCCAAACCCAACTCAACTGGCACTTTGCGAACAGAAACAATAAGATTAAGCCAAAAATTTGAAGATTTGATGTAAGATTCTCTGTTTACAATCGTACAGATGTCAACTTTTACTTGGAGATCTACCCCACCTCCTTTTATGTTTTGTATTACGTCCCCAATTATAAAGGTTCCTGGATGTTCAGTTCCAAATATCAGACACCCTGTAGCAAGGACTCTCTGATGTCATTAAATTGTATCCATTTACCTCAATGTATGCATTGAGTTCCTCAATCATTTTTGAGAATGCATTGTGTAATCAGATAGAGTGTCTTTCATTCAGCTTTTTAAGCCATTATTCCCTGCTCCATTGTCACCTTTATTCCTCATTTTGACAGGTCAGGAAACAGTCTGACATTGTCATTACACACAGAATCAAACCTGATGGGTAATGTTTCACGCAGCCCCATCACCATCCCTGGGTATATCCTGTCCCAACAGCAGGACAGACCCACCAATGGTGATGGCACCGTGCTGTAAGGTCAAGAAAGGAGCTACCTTGTAACTCCCCAACATTGATTCCAGAATCCAAGAATTCTCATGGTGACAGGTCAAAGATGGTCAAGGAAAGTGCCTGATGATGGACATCTCCTGCCTCCACACCAGCCGGCACACAGTCCTGGTGGAGGGAAAGGCTCAGCCTCATATTGAAGATACCATCCACTGGGATAAATCAGTCTTTATCAGTTTAACAGAAAATAACAACTGCACAGACACCTGCTGGGTCCTCAACTACTTGCAAATTATATCAACGGTTTAGATAAATGGAACAAATATATTCTCACGAAATTCGGTGATGATGCTGAGATAGGAAGGAAACAAAGTTATCAAGAGGAGGTGGAGGATCTGTAAATGGATAAGCAGGAAATAACCATTTGGCAGATGGAATGTCGCGTGGCTAACTGTGAACCTGTGAATTTTTCAGAAAGGATACAAGGCCATAGATTACATAAATGGAGGGAGATTGCAGGACCTAGTTCAAACACCAGAAGTGTTGCTCCATCTCCCTGATGGTCTGATCCCTGATGTTCCCAGTGTTCCCATTGCTCTCAATACACACGGGATATTTTGATGTGGTTGGTTGGCGGTGGGGAGCGGTGAGGAGCAGGGTGTTTTGAACCGTGTCCGAAGGGGTGGCCTCATCTGAGACACCATCATTTCTTTCTACCTGGGGACCTGAAGATGATGGGAATGGCTGACTGCTTCTGAATGAAGAGACTGTGGCTGCTGCCAAGACAGTGGGTATTCACCAACATGATGTACTGTGCATGGTCACACTGCACCATTAATGGAGTGAGAGGTCCTTCAGTTCCTCGAACTCTCCCCATTGACATGGGGACCCTGCAGAGCCATGTACACCATCGGGAATCCCACTATACTGGGAAAACAAGGGTAACCCAGGCAGCTCCCTGCTGAGGGAGAAAACATTGTATTCACCTCATCCACCATATATATCCGGGAAGTGAACAACAGCCCGACCCAAACCTTTTTCTTGTTTCTGAGCTTCACAATGGCAGCACTCGATAGACTGGGGAGCGATAAACCAAGGCCAGGGAAAGATACAGAGGGACACAAAGATTTATATTGAAGACAGAAACAGATAATTAATTAATGGAGAATGTGGTGTGGGAACGTGGAGAAGAAGACAAGGGAATGGGACTAACTGGAGGAGTGAGAGCTTGGAGAGGACTGTCACAACAATGAGAAAATTGAATCAAGACATTGCCAGATCAGCTGAAATGGTTCATTCCATGGAATTCTGAGTCTCCCTGAGGGAATCAGCCCAGACACCATAAACTGGAAGAGGATGGGGAGGTCAGTGATGTTGGAAAGGGAGTGGTTAGGGGAATTGTAATGGGCAGTGACTGGGAGGATGGTGATGTTGGAAAGGGAGTGGTTAGGGGAATTGAAATGGGCAGTGACTGGGAGGTCGGTGAGCCCCTGCGGATTTGGCTGCGATGCTCAGCAAACCGTTCCCTAAGTTTATATTCGGTCTGCCCGAAGTAGAAAAGGCCACATCGGGAACACCTGATGCGGTAAACTGGGTTGGAAGTGAGGCAGGTGAAGGTCTGTCTCACCTGGAAGGACTGTTTAGGGCCCTGCCTAGTTTTGCATATTTTCCTGTTGCAGGGCAACGTTCCTGGGGAGGGAGCTGTCAGCAGGGAGAGTGGCACAAACCAAGGACTGTCAAAGGGAACGGTCCTTGTGTAAGGCAGAGATGGGGAGAGTATTTTCAGGAAGGGCGAGATAGAGAGAGAGGACCGGGGTATATTTCACACTTAAATGGGACTTACCTCGAGTATCAGCTGCCTATTTTCAGCAACAGAGGGAGTGGGGAGAGAGAGGAGCTGAATTGGAGCAGGGAGAGTGAGGAGCTGAGTGGGAGAAGAGAGAGGAGCTGAGTGGGAGCGGTGAGAGCTCACCAGGGGAAGGCAGCAGTAGACATGTTCATGACACCGTGGCTGGCTCTGCTGTACGGAAGTGCAGGAAAAAGAGTGGAAGGGCTATAGTCAGAAGGGGTTCAATTGTAGAGGAGGAGGTAGGCAGTTGTGTGGTTGAAAATGAGACTCCCGAATGGTATGTTGCCTCCCATGTACAAGGGTCAGGGATATCTCAGATCAGCTGCAGAACATTCCCAAGGGGGAGGGTGAACAGCCGGTTGTCATGGTGCATAAAGACACAAACAATCTAGGTAAAGAAAACGGGATGAGGGCCTACAAACAGAATTCAGGGAGTTAGGAGCCAAGTTAAAAAGTAGGACCTCAGAGGTAGTAATCTCAATATTGCTACCGGTGCCAGAGGGATAGAATAAACAGGATGAATGAGTGGCTTGACAGATGGTGCAGGAGGGAGGGGTTTAGATTTTTGGGACATTGGGACCGGTTCTGGGAGAGGTGGGACTATTACAAATTGGATGGTCTCCACCTGGGCTGGACTGGAACCAATGTCCTTGGGGGTCCTTTTGGTAACTCTGTTGGGGAGGGTTTAAACTGACAGTGAGGAGGTAGTAACTAAACTAGATAATGAAGTCAGCATGACGAAGGGGAAGAGGAGGCAGGGAGCAGATGATGAACGCAAAGGAACTGGTTGTCTGAGGTGCATTTGTTTTAATGCAAGAAGTGTCGTAGATAAGGCAGATGAACTTAGGGCTTGGATTAGTAGCTGAGAATATAATGTTATTGCTATCACTGAGACTTGTTGAGGGAAGATCATGATTGGAAGTGAAATATCCCAGGATATCGATGCTTCAGGCGGGATAGAGAGGGAGGTGAAAGGGGTGGAGGAGTTGCATCCCTGGTCAGAGAGAGTGTCACAGCTGGGCTGAAGGAGGATACTATGGAAGACTCGAGCAGTGAGGCGATATGGGCAGGGCTCAGAGACAGGAAGGGTGCAGTAACAATGTGAGGGCTGTACTACAGGCCTCCCAACAGCAAGCGGGAGATTGAGGTACAAATATGTAAAAGGATCATGGGAAGATGGAGGAGCAACAGGGTGGTGGTGATGGGAGATTTTAATTTTCCCAACAATGACTGGGATTCACTTTGTGTTAGAGCATGGAGCAGAATTTGTAAGGAGCATCCAGGAGGACGTTTTAGAGCAGTATGTAAATAGTCCAACTTGGGAAGGAGCCATACTGGACCTGGCGTTGGGGAATGAGCCTGGCCAGGTGGTTGAAGTTTCAGGAGAGGATTGTTTTGGGAATAATGATCACAATTTTGGAAGTTTTAGAACACTCATGGACGAAGATGAAAGTGGTCCTAAAGGAAGAGTACAAAATTGGGGGAAGGTCAACTCTCCCAAAATTCAGCAAGAGCTGGGGAACGTAAATTGGGAGCAGCTGTTTGAAGATAAATCCACCTTCGATATACCTTTAAAGAGAGGTTGATTAGATTTCAGAAGAGGTATGATCCTGTGAAAATGAGGAATAGATATGGCAAGATTAGGGAACTGTGCATGACAGGTGAAGTTGTGATTGGAAGCTCTTTAGATCAAGTTATTCCTGATGAAGGGCTTTTGCCCGAATCGTCGATTTCGCTGCTCGTTGGATGCTGCCTGAACTGCTGTGCTCTTCCAGCACCACTAATCCAGTATTTGGTTTTCAGCATCTGCAGTTATTGTTTTTACCTAGGTGAAGATGTGAGACTAGCTGACAGGAAAAGGGATGCAAACATAAGGTCTAGGCTCCTGAACACAGTCAAAGCTTTGGAAGAACATTGGGAATCTCTGACCAATCTGAAACGAGAAATTAAGTGGGCTAAAAGGGGTAATGAGGTACCTTCAGCAAATATGGTTAAGCAGCATCCCAAAGTCCTTTTTTCATATATAAGGAACTGGAGGGTAACGAGAGAAACATAGAATAGAACATAGAACAATACAGCACAGAATAGGCCCTTTGGACAACGATGTTGTGCCGAAACATTTGTCCTAGCTTAAGCACCCATCCATGTACCTAGCCAATTGCCATTTAAAGGTCACCAATGATTCTGACTCTGCCACTCCCACAGGCAGCGCATTCCATGCCCCCACCACTCTCTGGGTAAAGAATCTACCCCTGACATCCCCCCTATACCTTCCACCCTTCATCTTAAATTTATGTCCCCTTGTAACACTCTGTTGTACCCTGGGAAAAAGTTTCTGACTGTCTACTCTATCTATTCCTCTGATCATCTTATAAACCTCTATCAAGTCACCCCTCATCCTTCGCCGTTCCAATGAGAAAAGGCCTAGCACTCTCAACCTATCCTCGTACGACCTATTCTCCATTCCAGGCAACATCCTGGTAAATCTTCTCTGCACCCTCTCCAAAGCTTCCACATCTTTCCTAAAGTGAGGCGACCAGAACTGCACACAGTACTCCAAATGTGGCCTGACCAAGGTCCTGTACAGCTGCAACATCACCTCACGACTCTTGAATTCAATCCTTCTGCTAATGAACGCTAATACACCATAGGCCTTCTTACAAGCTCTATCCACCTGAGTGGCAACTTTCAAAGATCTATGAACATAGAACCCAAGATCCCTCTGCTCCTCCACCTTACTAAGAACCCTACCGTTAACCCTGTATTCCGCATTCTTATTTCTCCTTCCAAAATGGACAACCTCATACTTGGCAGGGTTGAACTTCATCTGCCACTCCTCAGCCCAGCTCTGCATCATATCTAAGTCCCTTTACAGCCGACAACAGCCCTCCTCACTATCCACAACTCCACCAATCTTCGTATCATCTGCATATTTACTGACCCACCCTTCGACTCCCTCTTCCAAGTCATTAATAAAAATGACAAACAGCAGAGGACCCAGAACTGATCCCTGTGGAACTCCACTTGTAACTGGGCTCCAGGCTGAATATTTACCATCTACTACCACTCTCTGACTTCGACCGGTTAGCCAGTTCTCTATCCAACTGGCCAAACTTCCCACTATCCCATGCCTCCTGACTTTCCGCATAAGCCTACCATGGGGAACCTTATCAAATGCCTTACTAACGTCCATGTACACTACATCCACTGCTCTACCCTCATCCACATGCTTGGTCACCTCCTCAAAGAATTCAATAAGACTTATAAGGCAAGACCTACCCCTCACAAATCCGTGCTGGTTGTCCCTAATCAAGCAGTGTCTTTCCAGATACTCATAAATCCTATCCCTCAGTATCCTTTCCATTACTTTGCCTACCACCAAAGTAAGACTAACTGGCCTGTAATTCCTGGGGTTATCCCAATTCCCTTTTTTGATCAGGGGCACAACGTTCGCCACTCTCCAGTCCCCTGGTACCACCCCCTTGGCAGTGAAGACGAAAAGATCATTGCCAATGGCTCTGCAATTTCCTCTCTTGCTTCCCACATAATCCTAGGATATATCCCATCAGGGTCAGGGGAATTGTCTATCCTCAAGTTTTTCAAAATGCCCAACACATCTTCCTTCCTAACACGTATCTCTTCTAGCTTACCAGTCCGTTTCACACTCTCCTCTTCAACAATACGGTCCCTCTCATTTGTAAATACTGAAGAAAAGTACTCATTCAAGACCTCTCCTATCTCTTCCAACTCAATACACAGTCTCCCACTACTGTCCTTGATCGGACCTACCCTCGTTCTCATCATTCTCATGTTTCTCACATATGCCTAAAATGCCTTGGGGTTATCCTTGATCCTACCCGCCAATGATTTTTCATGCCCTCTCTTAGCTCTCCTAATCCCTTTCTTCAGCTCCCTTCTGGCTATCCTGTATCCCTCCAACGCTCTGACTGAACCTTGTTTCCTCAACCTTATGTAAGCCTCCTTCTTCCTCTTTACAAGACATTCAACCTCCCTCGTCAACCAAGGTTCCCTCACATGACCATCTCTTTCCTGCCTGACAGGTACATACATATCAAGGACACGTCTTATCTGTTCCTTGAAAACGTTCCACATTTCCATGACATCCTTCTCTGACAGCCTATGCTCCCAAATTATGCTCCTCAGACCCTGTCTTGCAGCATCATATTTACCCTTCCCCCAATTGTAAAACCTACCCTGTTACACACACCGATCTCTCTCCATAACCAAGGTGAAAGTCACAGAATTGTGGTCACCATCACCAAAATGTTCACCCACTAACAAGTCCATCAATTGTCCTGGTTCGTTACCAAGTACCAAATCCAATATGGCCTCCCCTCTGGTCAGACAATCTACACACTGAGTTAGAAAATCTTCCTGGACAAACACCGCCCCATCCAATCAACTTGATCTAAAGAGCTTCCAATCAATATTTGGGAAGTTGAAATCACCCATGACTACTATCCTGTGGCTTCTGCACCTTTCCAAAATCTGTTTCCCAATCTGTTTCTCCACATCTCTGCTGCTATTGGGGGGCCTATAGTGAACACCCAACAAGGTGACTGCTCCTTTCCTATTTCTGACTTCAGCCCATACTACCTCCAAAGGCAGATCCCCCTCGTCTGCCTTTCTGCCTTTCTGCAGTCATTACTAGTTAGCAACGCCAACCCCCCTTCTTGTTTACCACCCCCCCTAATCTTACTGAAACATCTGTAACCAGGAACCTCCAACAACCATTCCTGTCCCTCTTCTATCCACGTCTCCATGATGGCCACAACATCGTAGTCCCAGAAAGGGTTGGTCTACTCAAGGACAAAGGAGGAAAGTTACGTGTGGAGTCAGAGAAAATGGGTGAGATTCTTAAAAAGTACTTTGCATTGGTATTCACCAAGGAGAGAGAGATATGATGGATGCTGAAGTTAGGGATAAATCTTTGACCACTCGAGGTCAAGTCGGCAGAAGGAGGGAGGGAGTTCTGGGTATTCTAAAAGGTAGACAAGTCCCCAGGTCAGATGGGATCTACCTTAGGTTACTGAGGGAAGCAAGAGAAGAAATAGTTGGGGCATGAACAGATATCTTTGCAGCATCCTTGAACACGGGTGAGGACCTCGAGGACTGGAGAATTGCTAATGTTTAAGAAGGGTAGCAGGGATACTCCAGAAAAATTATAGACCTTACGCCAGTGGTAGGGAAGCTGCTGGAGAAGATATTGAGGGATTGAATCTATTTCCATTTGGAAGAAAATGGGTTTATCATTGATAGGCAGCATGAGTTTGCGCGAGAAAGGTCATGTCTTACAAATCTAAGAGAATTCTTTGAGGAGGTGACAACATTGGGGCTATATTCATGAACTTTAGTAAGGCATTTAATAAGGTTCCCCATGGTAGGCTGATGGAGAAGGTGAATAGCATGGTGTCCTGGGTGTTCGAGCTACATGGATAGAGAACGGGCTGGGCAACAGAGTGGTAGTGGAAAGGAGTTTCTCAAAATGGAGACCTGTGACCAGTGTTGAGAGTGCGTTGCTGGAAAAGCACAGCAGGTCAGGCAACATCTTAGGAGCAGGAGAATCAACATTTCGAGCATGAGCCCTTCATCAGGAATAAGGCTGGGAGCTCCAGCTTTTTCAGCAACACACTCTCAGCTCTGATCTCCAGCATCTGCAGGCCTCACTGTCACCTGTGACCAGTTGTGTTCCACAGGGATCTGTGCTGGGACGACTCTTGCTTGTGATATATATAAATGATTTGGAGGAAGTCAGAGGTTGCCTGAACAGCAAGATTGCAGATGACATCAAGATTAAGTTAGATTCCCTACAGTGTGGAAACAGGCCAGTTGTCCCAACAAGTCCGCATGACCCTCCAAAAAGCAACCCACCCAGACCCATTCCCCTACATTTACCCCTTCACCTAACACGACAGGCAATTTAACATGGCTATTTCACCTAACATGCACGTTTTTGGACTCTGGGAGGAAACCCACACAGACACAGGGAGAATGTGCAAACTCCACACAGACAGTTGCCTGAGGCTGGAATTGAACCCGGGTCTCTGGCAACAGTGCCACTGTGCCACTGTGCTGCCCTGTGGAGTAGCAGATAGAGAAAAGGAGTGTCAGAGAATACAACAGAATATAGATAAATTGGAAAGGTGGGCAGAGAAATGGCAGATGGAATTCAAGCCGCTGTGAAGCAGCAGTGCTAACCACTGTGCCAACTGTGCCGCCCCATCGACAGTCACAGGTGAGCTGCCGGAAGACTGGAGGTTGGCAAACGTGGTGCCACTGTTTAAGAAGGGTGGTAAGGACATGCCAGGGAACTATAGACCAGTGAGCCTGACCTCGGTGGTGGGCAAGGTGTTGGAGGGAATCCTGAGGGACACGATGTACATGTATTTGGAAAGGCAAGGACTGATTGGGGATAGTCAACATGGCTTTGTGCCTGGGAAATCATGTCTCACAAACTTGATTGAGCTTTTTGAAGACGTAATAGAGAGGATTGATGAAGGCAGAGCGGAAAATGTATAGACTTCAGTAAGGCGTTCAACAAGGTTCCCCACGGGAGAGTGATGAGCAAGTTTAGATCTCAAGGAATACAGGGTAAATTAGCCATTTGGATACAGAACTGGCTCAAAGGTAGAAGGTGGTGGTGGAGGGTTGTTTTTCAGACTGGAGGCCTGTGACCAGTGGAGTGCCACAAGGATTGGTGCTGGGTCCTCGACTTTTTGTCATTTACATAAATGATTTGGATGCAAGCAGAAGATGTGCAGTTAGTAAGTTTGCAGACGCCACCAAAATTGGTGGTGGAGTGGACAGCGAAGTGGGTTCCCTCAGATTACAACAGATCTTGACCAGATGGGCCATTGGGATGTGAATTGGCAAATGGAGTTTAATTCAGATAAATGCAAGGTGCTGCATTCTTGGAAAGCAAATCTTAGCAGGATTTATATACTTAATGGTAATGTCCTAGGGAGTGTTGCTGAACAAAGAGACCTTAGAGTGCAAGTTCATAGCTCCTTGAAAGTGGAGTCGCAGGGAGATAGGATAGTGAAGAAGGCGTTTGGTATGCTTTCCTTTACTGGTCAGAGTATTGAGTACAGGAGTTTGGAGGTCATGTTGTGGCTGTACAGGACATTGGTTAAGCCACTGTTGGAATATTGCGTGCAATTCTGGTCTCCTTCCTATCGGAAAGATGTTGTGAAACTTGAAAGGGTTCAGAAAAGATTTACAAGGATATTGCCAGGGTTGGAGGATCTGAGCTACAGGGAGAGGCTGAACAGGCTGGGGCTGTTTTCCCTGGAGTGTCGGAGGCTGAGGGGTGACCTTATCGAGGTTTACAAAATTATGAGGGGCATGGATAAGTTAAATAGGCAAAGTCTTTTCCCTGGGGTTGGGGAGTCCAGAACTAGAGGGCATAGGTTTAGGGTGAGAGTGGAAAGATATAAAAGAGACCTAAGTGGCAACATTTTCACACAGAGGGTGGTATGGATATGGAATAAGCTGCCAGAGGAAGTGGTGGAGGCTGGTACAATAGCAACATTTAAGAGGCATTTGGATGGGTATATGAATAGGAAGAGTTTGGAGGAATATGGTCCGGGTGCTGGCAGGTGGGACTGGATTGGGTTGTGATATCTCGTCAGCATGGATGGGTTGGACCGAAGGGCCTGTTTCCATGCTGTACATATCTATGACACTTATAGAAAGACGGAGGTGAGAGGGGACCTGATTGAGGTCGACAAACTCATGAGAGGTGCAGACAGTGTGGATTGCAAGAAGCTTTTCCTAGAGTGCGGAACCCAATTACTAGGGGTCACAAGTTCAAAGAGAGGGGAAAGGTTTTGAGGGGATATGCGTGGAAAGGTCTTTACGCAGAGGTTGGTGGCTGCCTGGAACGCGTTGCCAGTGGAGGTGGTCGAGACGGGAAGAATCGTGTTATTTAAGATGTATCTAGACAGATACATGATTGGGCAGGGAGCAAAGGGATACAGACCCTAAGAAAATAGGTGATGGGTTTATATCAAGGATCTGGACATTGAATAAGGATGACAGCAATGACAGCAAGCAAAGTTGAACTTAATAGGAATGAGTTGTAAATTCCCCACTGGTTGGAGTCATTCAGAGCACAAATGAACAGGTTTGTGATCTATGAACATCAATCCTCTCAGTCCCGGTACATTTGTGCAGGAGATCCTCAGGATAGTTTCCTCGGCACATCTTCAGCTGCTTCATCAATGTCTTTCCCCATCATAAGATCAGAAGTGGGGATGTTCACTGAAGATTACACTATGTTCAAAACAATTTTTCAGCCCTCAGCTCCTGTGGCCATGTACAGCAAGGGCTGGACAACATTTCAGCTTGTGCTGTTAAAGTGCCTGTAACATTCATGGAACAGGACTGTTGGGCACTGCCCATTTCCACAGTGAAGGGGAGGAGGATCTCATTCAGCACCTCAAGCTGGTTTCACAAGAAAATAACATTGAAACTGTTGGAGAAGAAGAGGCCCAGAAAAAGTCGTCTGTACTGCACATCGAGCTATTAAACAGGAACCAGCGATCACCCAATCAGCTCAATGAGCCTCTTCCATGGGATCAGGACAACTCACCGTTGAGGAGAAAGTGAGAACTTCTGCCTGAAACATCGAATCTCCTGTACCTCGGACCTGCCTACACTGCTGTGCTTTTCTAGAACCACACTCTCAATCCCCAAATCACTACATGAGTCCCTAATACAGCAACAGGAAGAAGCCATTCAGCTCCTCAAACTGCTTATACAGACATTGCAGTCATGCAGAGACTGCACAGACAGACTTCTCCATATAGTCCCTCCTGGCTCCATTGATAATGGTACGTGCATGCTACTTTACCAAAGTTTGCTTAGGGTGAGGAGGGAAAGGGGATGATTTTTGCCAAGTCTCAAGGACGCAGCTTCCAACTCCAAGAAGACAGACTGGCATTCTCGATGGGGGTCAGAATCTAGTGGGAATGACTAACTCTTTCAGGAGTAAGGCAGTGTGGCTGCTGACAGATTTGTGAACAACATGACTTTAAGTGCAGTGTCACACAGCAGCACACACTGAGGTGGTGAGAGATCATTCAGAACCTGGAGCTCTCTCTCAACCAACATGTGAGTTGCAGAGGTATGTAAACTATCAGGAAACACATATCATGGAGGAAATTAAGATGCAATTTTTCATGCTGGCGGTGTCATTTGTTTAGACATAATGAGTGTTTGACCATAACCCACCGGTACAGCACTACCACCACTTATTGCCTTCCAACACTACTCATTTCCTTCACACTCTCCTCATGGTACCATCTTCCCAGGGATTATTCTGGTGGACCTCCTTTACACTGTCTCTGTGACTAGGAAATCATTCCTCATAAAGGCGAGAAAATCTGTACACAGTGCCCCAGATATTGTCTCACCAACACTCGACAACATCAGGAAACTGTCTTTACTCCTGTACTTGAATCATTTTGTGACAAAGGGCAACATACTATTAACTGTCCTGATTGCTTGCTGCCCCGTATGAATTCTGTCCGTGACTCATGACCAAGGGCATTCAGATTCTTTTCACCAACAGCACTTCCCAACCTCACACCTTCTCATCAATATAAAATCAGAAGGATGGTATTTGTTGCCCACACCCAAATCATTCCTTTGCCTTGTGAATCCCGATGCTCCAAGCACTAATACAGATGATACCCCATGAGTGATGACCTTCAGTCCAGAGCAGAACCCGACTCTCTGTATTCTCTCCATGAACCAATTCTCAATAGTTACAAAGTCGAAGGAGTATATAGTTACTTTAAAAGAGGGGGTGTGTTTCTGAGCTGAGAGATTGTGACAGGCCATGTGCCTGTGAGTGCAGAGATTGCTGAAATTTGAGAAAATGTAACCGTTAGCTTGGGGTTGTGTTTTGATGTCAAGGCAATCAGATTTGAATTTAACCAATGAATTTAAATTATGCCCAGGATACCAATAATCAATTGAATTTGAATTTAATTGTATTGACAACATCTGACCAAATGAGTCTTGGACATTTAACAGCAAGGGTATTTTAAAAATTAGTCTGAGCACATGTCATCTGAAGGGGCTCTTCACCCTCTCAAAGAAATCTCTTTGAAGGCACTATCTCTCAAACATACCTTTTCTAGTGAAAACAGGAAAAAGTGTAAGAAGACGGTCCAGGGAGATGACAGCAGAAATGGAAGGATAGAAGGAAGACAGCATAAGGGTCTGTATGGACTTTGAGGGATTAAGTCACTTTAATGGGTAATAATTGTGTTATTGGAGGAGAATTTTAAGAGTTGGAGTCAAGCAGTGATTAGTTAAGAAAAAGTGGGCTCAGATTTGTTAATCATTTTGTTGTGTTCACTGTTAGAGTGAGGAAAAGGAAATTGTTATTTTTCTCTAAACAGTGGAAATCAGGAGTTTTCTTTCATTCCCTCAGTCTTTTTTTTTACCAGATTACGAGGTAAGGGGAGCTTTCCTGGGGTGTTGATTTTAATTAACAGAGGGGCGAGACCTCTGCATTAAAACAGGTGGGTGTCAGGAGTTGGGAGTTATCTTTGATAAACCGAATTCAAACCTCCTGGTATTGAGGAGGATGATCAAAGGAGTCAGAGGTGTGGACCATATGGGCAGACGGACTGTTGTTCCTGTCGCCACTGCCCTGTTTCCCCTGCTGCCCCATTGAGGGGCCATGCCTATCTGAGACAGAGGTGTCTCCCTCCAACACAAGGCTGGGGAGCTGGCCTGTTGCTTATCCTGTGGCAGGAGGCTGGTGTTTCTGGCGTCTGCCCCCAGAGAAGGGTCGGTAATCCCCATTTCCTCCTCCTGCTGCTGCTGTTTGTGGAGCCCTTTCTGCACTGCCATGATACGCTGCCACTCGGTGACCAGGTGGTACTTGTGGCACTGGCAGTACTGTCAGCTACACACCCGCTGCTCCTTCAGCCAGACATCAAAACCATGGTTCCTGCATCGCCTTTCTTAAAGTGACCATGCAGTCTTTCGACTCTGTAACATCAATCCACGTAGTATATTCTCCTCTTACCTCTGGGCTCTAATCTTCTTCACTCACCAGTGTGCAAGCGTTTCAAATTTTGCCTGAAAATTGAATAATTCCAGTCCCACTGTTCTCATTTGTTGATGTCACAAATAACAGCCTCCACAAACCGCAGCAGATTTAGTGAAGATAATTTCTGAATGTAAGCTGGCTCTGCAAAATCATATCATTACTCTCCAATTAACCAGTTATTACATTACTCATAAAATGTGCTAATATTTTCTACCAACTGACATCAAACTATTCATGACTTGGTTAATAATTCCCTCTGTATCATGTTTTAAATATTTGCAGACACAGCACCTACTCACTACTGTCCAGGATCTTACCAAGAATCAAAAGAACTTTGACTTCCTCATTTGGTGCAGCAATTACCACACTTCAATGCAGTCAGTTTTTCAAGTAATTGCTCTTTAATAATTCGAATTTCCTACACTTCTTCATCTTCACCAATCACCCTGTTCCCTAATATTTCTGCAAGATTTTCTGTTCCTCCCTCTGTGGAGACCGAACCAACCTCTGGGGACAGAGAAAGTCCGTGTCACCTCGTGAATACCTCCGAGGATGGCACATGGTGGATATGACACCCATTCTTGCACGGAAAGTTCCAGAATCAAACCAATTCACTTCATTTTTAGTCTTTGCACAGTCCTCTCCCTGGTGTGAGACCACAGGTTCTGCTGAAGCAGGCGACACAGTTCTGTGACCTCCTCATTGTCTAAACATACTGGCTTCAAACATTGCACCTGGAACAGGTACAACATTGGAAAATATTCCTGGAAATCCCAGAGAGGAGATTGTAGTGCCCTGCTCCCCACTGTTTACAGAGCTTCCCTCCTGTGCAGTCTCTGCTCCATTTGTTAGCCGTGTTGAAGACCCCAATACACTGTGAATGCCCTGCCCACACCTTGTTCAGAGTGGGGTCACCAGACCCTCAGCTCTCCCTGAATGAATGCAGCTGATACACAAACCTGAGGAAACCATTTACAGAACCTTCACTGATGTTCCAGTGACAGGAGCAGGTCAAATCCATGTATACATGGTACACCCACTCTGTGTGGAAAATGCCTTCGTTCTTAGATTCTTGTCAGTTGCTGATGAACTTTTACATCTCTGCACAGTCCCAGTGACCTGAAATATTAGCAGTTCCACTCTCCATAGAGTTAGTTGACAATCGCACCATTTTCTGTCCCTCAGTCACGATGACATCAACACCACTATTGCATGGGGAGGTGATTAGAGAAGACGGGGAGGCGATGGTCCAGCCTGAGGTCTATTAATTGAGGGATCCAGGTAATAACCGAGACCCTGGATTTGATCCCACCATTTCCAGATGGTGGAATTTGAATTCAATCAAACATCAGGAATTATGAATCAAATGAAACTATGAAACCATCGTTTGTTGTCAGGAAAACCCACCCAGCTCCCGAATGTCCTTCAGGGAAGGAATCTTACCACCTACACCTGGTCTGGCCTACGTGTGACTCCAGACTCTCAGCAATAGGGTTGACTCTCAGCTGCCCTTTGAAATGACCAAGTCAGCCACTCAGCTGGATCAATCACTACAAAGGCTCAGAGAAATGAAACTGAATGGGCCGAGGCACCTGCAGTTGGTCAAGAAGGCAGCTCAGCAGCATCTTCTCAAGGGCAATTGGCAGGGGAAATAAATGCTGGCCCAGTCAGTGATACCCATGTCCCATTAGTGAATATAAGGAGATGAGCACACTCTGGGAAGAGAGGCAGAGGGGACATAACTCAGTTTAAACAGCGACTTGGAATGATTTTCCAGAGTATGGGAAAAGGCAGAAAATAAATAAGATTATGCCACTTTTTATTTCCATCCCAGCCGATCAACAATCCCTTTTTGCTTCTTTTTCTCTCCCTCTCTCTCTCTCTCTCTTTCTCCTTCTGTTCAACTCACACCTTCTCCCCTTGAAAACAAGCAATTCTGTCATGAAAATAAATTGCAATATTTCCCAGCTGCTTTCAATTTTCATGGATGGTCAGTGGACACGAAATTCGAACTCTGTTTTCTTTTGACACAGGCAGGCAAACCATTATCTTTTTCCCCAACATTTCTTTTTGTTTACAAATGGCAGCATCTTCCTTTGATTTAATTCTTAATTTTTTTGATTTCACGGGAATGTCGGCATCACTGAGAAGGACAGCATTTGATGACCATCACTGATTGTCCTTGACTGTGAGGCCATTCCACAAGGCAGAATAGAGCCAAGCACATTGTTTTGGGTCTGAAGGCGCTCTTAACCCAAACCAGATAAGAATGTTCGATTTCTTTCCCAAATGACATCAGCGAAACAGCTCGGTTTTTAGATAAAATCTTGAGGGATTTATGGTTGTTATTAGGGAAATTCAATTTTGTTCCAATTCTTGTCATTTGAATTTAAGATCTGTTATCAGTTGTTGTCGGATATGAATCAGTGTCTTTAGATAATTAGCTTTTGGCTCTGAATTCCCTTCCAGTGACAATAATACTCTGGTACAGTGTCCCTATCATGGAATTACTTTAGTGACAAAAACAAGTTTGTGATCAAAATATTTGCAACTAAAAGTGTGACAAGAAGAGAGTTGCAAAAGTAAAATCTGAATTTTGCCAAGGCTTAGAGAATTGTTTATTCAGCAAATGTACTGAAATATGGGTGGGGTCTGGTGATATTATGGAGTCGGCAATGGACAGGTTTGATGATGGACCCAATACCGAGACATAAATCGGTTCAGGGCAAAAAGGGGCCTCAACATTGTGAGCAGTCTGAGTATCAGATGCTTGTGGGGGAGGGGTCTGAAATTTGTGGATAATGAATGGAGTGTTTAATTGAAACTGAAGTTAATAGTTTCTGTCCTTGTCAAATACAGACAACAGAAATAGCAATGGAGTTCAACGTGGTTTAGGGAATGAATGAATGGATAGACATAAAGAGACTTACCAGGAACACCAACAATAGCGAGGATGGGATAGTAACCCGCCTGAGTAATCAGCAGTACACCTTGTATCCGATAAGATAATAAAGACCAGGAAAGGAAGTTACGACCCAAAGATAAGCTCCTGTCCATTGTTGGAACATTCCAGTCCATTGTTCTCAGATTCTGATCTCTCCTTTCCCTGTCTCTGCAGCTGCCGTTAGTGGTGGATGTGATGCACCCTTACTAATAGGAGAGGGAAAGGCTCCAGTTACACAATTAGATTCCATGGAGATCGACATTAATCACAGTCACTGAATAAACATTTCCAGTTAACCCCTTTTCAATACAACACTTTCAGTTCACAATCATAACTGGACTGGTCTGGATGTTGGCATTGCTGGCTATTGGTCTTATCTCCCAATACCAATTGTTGTAGTGAGGTCAGTGGGGAGGGAGAACGACAGGCGTTTCCTTGTTGCTCATGCTTCTGTTGTGTTGTTCATGTACAATGCTACGTCCAACAGCCGCCCTCAAAAACAGTCAAGAGGTTGTTCCTGTGCTGATCACTTGGATCAACCGTCAACCAACAGACTGTCACTGGGCATAATTACCCTGACCATGCGCAGGAAGTATGGATTTGCCTGAATGTTTCTTTCACTCATCTAATAAGGCAACTTTGTAACTTCACCATAAAATGCGTTTCAGCTTTTTTAAAAAGAGCAAATATCTTATTGCAGTGAATTTGGTTTAAATCAGCAATATTTACATTCTTTGACTTTAGACCAAAGCTCAATGTGACATGTACAATCATCTTGTTTATTAAAACATTCCTTATTAAGGGATCAGGGACAGGATGAATTTAACATTGCCTCGGAGATACAGGGGAATGGGGCCTTTGGCTGTGGAGATTGGAGGGGAGTACAATGATATCCTCCAGTCACCAGTATTCAAATATCACGCTTTCTAACAGATGGAATGAAATATAATGCAGAGCAAGGAGGCAGATTACATTTGGGAGATGGACTGTCAATCGATAATCTGAATAGAACAGGAGAATTATAAATTTTATATTTTACAGACACACTTTTTCATTGTAGGATAACAGGTTGATTGTTCATATCTGCACAAGATATTCTGAATTCAAACAGAAACAGGCAACAAAATGTGTAGAGGTACAGGGAGATTCCAGAATAATAACAGGAGATATATAACTCAGTCTGTGTCAGTACAGAGATGGTGGGCTGAATGACCAATGTGTTTTGCTGTAATTAGTCTCTGATATGTATTAAAAGCATTTGGAGTCTGAGGAGACAAACCTGTTCACTGAATGACATAGATTGCGGCATCATCAATAATCTATTCCTATTGTTTCATGAAGTGCAGTTGCCTGCAAAATGCCTTTTCAACTAAAATCAAATTCCTGAGATTCCCATATTAGATGGATTTTAACAAAGCATTTTTTCCTTGGAACTTAAAGAAGATACAGCGTCCGATGTAACACAAGTGTCACTGACACATCAGCTCAAGTCACGGACCATATTGGGCAAATATAACCAAGTTCAACCTCTTGGTTCATCAGAGAAACCAAGATACTGGGTACAATGGAAACCTGAAATACAAACAGGAAATTGTAGAGACACCACCATAGGTAATGCATTCATGCATTCTCAACTCTCTGCATAAAGAACCTTCCTCTGACGTCTTCTCTATACCTTTCTCCTAATATCTTAAAACTATAACACCTCGTACCACTCATTCCTGCCCTAGGGAAAAGTCTCTGGCTATTGACTCTATCCATTCCTCTCATTATCTTGTACACCTTGATCAGGTCACCTCTCTTCCTCCTCGCCAGACAGAAAAGTCCGAGCTTATTCAACCTCTCTTCATAAGGCAAGCTCTCCAGTCCAGGCAACATCCTGGTAAACCTTCTTTGCACTCTCTCCAAAGCCTCTGTATCTTTCTGATAGGAGGTTGACTAGAACTGGACACAATGTTCCAAGTGTGGTCTCACCAGGGACTTGTAGAGCTGTAACAAAACCTCGCAGCTCTTAAACTCGATTCCCCTGTTAATGAAAACTAAAACAACCCTATCCACTTGGATGGCAACTTTGAAGGATCTATGTATTGCACACCAAGATCCCTCTGTTGCTCCACACTGCCAAGAATCGTGTCTTTAATCCTATATTCAGCATTTGAGTTCGAACTTCCAAAATGCATCACTTCGGATTTATCCAGATTGAACTCCATCTGCCATTCTCAGCCAAGCTCTGCATCCTGTCTATCACACTGCAGACTGCAATAGCCCTTGATACTATCAACGGCAACTCCAACCTTTGTGTCATCTGCAAATTTACTAACCCACCCCTCAAAATCCTCATCCAAGTCATTTATAAAAACTACAAAGAGTAGAAGCCCAAGAACAGAGCCCTGCGGGACCCCACTCAACACTGACCTACAGGCAGAATACTTTCCATCTATAACCACTCTACAACCACTCTCCGCCTTCTGTCAGCCAGCCAATTCTGAATCCGGATAGCCAAATCTCCCTGTATCCCATACTTCCTGAATGAGCCTACCATGGGGAACCTTATCAAATGCCTTGCTGAAGTCATATGCATCGCATCCACTGCTCGACCTTTGTTGACCTGTCATGTTACCTCCTCAAAAGAACTCAATAAGATTTGTGAGGCATAACCTGCCCCTCACAAAACCATACTGACTGCCTTTCATCACACTACGCTTTGCCAAATAGTCATAAATCCAACTCTCAGAATTCTTTCCAAAACTTTTTTGACCACAGACTAAGACTGACTGGTCTGTAATTGCCAGGGATTTCCCTATTACCCTTCTTGAAAAGAGGAACAGCATTTGCCTCCTTCCAATCCTCTGGTACGACTCCCATAGAGAGTGAGGAGGCAAAGATCTTCACCAGTGTCTTAGTAACCTCCTTTCTTGCTTCCCAGAGCAGGCTAGGATAAAACTGGTCTAACCATGGGGACATATCAATCTTAATGTTTTCAATATTTCCAGCACATCAACTTCATCAATCTTGATCTGGTCAAGACTGTATCCCAGCTCCTCAAAGTTCTCATTCACAACAATGTCACTTTGCTCAGTGGAAACTGAAGCAAAAAAACTCATTTAGGGCTTCCCCTATCTGCTCAGGCTCCACACACAAGTTCCCTACGCTATCCCTGATCAGCCCTACCTTCTCCCTGGTCATTCTCTTATTCCTCACATATGAGTAAAATGCATTTGGGTTCTTCCTAATCCTTCTTGCCAAGCCTTTTTTGTGCCCCCTCCTGGCTTTCCTCAGTCCACTTCTGAGCACCTTTCGAGTAAGCCTGTAATCCTCTAAAGCTGTTCGAGATCCTTGCTTCCTCCATCTTACGTAAGGCGCCTTCTTCCTTTTGATAAGAAACTCCTCTGTTCTCGTCATCCAAGGTTCCTTAATCCTACCCCTACTTACCTGTCTCAGTGGAACAAATTCGTGCATCACTCACAACAACTGGTCCTTGAATAGTCTCCACATGTCTGCTGTTCCCTTATTGTGGAACAATTGCTCCCAGTCTGTACTTCCCAATTCCTGTCTGATCGCGTCATAATTTCCTTTTCCCCAATTAAATCTCTTCCTTCGTTGGCTGCTCCTTTCCCTCTCCAAGGCTATGGTAAATGTGAGGCAGTTGTCATCACTGTCACCAAAGTGTTCTCCCACCGTGGGATTTTCCACCTGTCCTGGCTCATTGCAGAGCACCAAATCGAAAATGGCCTTTCCCCTTGTCGGCCTGTCTACATACTGAGTAAGGAAACCCTCCTCAACACACCTGACAAAAACAGCTCCTTCCAAACCATCTGCACTTAGGAGGTTCCAGTCGATATTGGGAAAGTTGAAATCACCCATAACAACAACTCTGCTACATATGCACTTTTCCAAAATCTTCCAGCCTATGAGTTCTTCAATCTTTCTACTGCTATTAGGGGGTCTGTAGAAAACCCCCAATGAGGTGACTGTTCCCTTGCTGTTCCTAACTTCCACCCATACTGGCTCAGGAGACAAACTTTCCTCAACAACCTTCATTTCTGTAGCTGTGATGCACTCTCTGATTAGCAATGCTCCCTCCTGTTTTGCCACCCACCCTGTTCTTTTTATACATTCTAAACCCTGGAACATCAAGCAACCATTCCTCTCCCTGTGAAACCCACATCTCTGTTATGGCCACAGCACAGTAGCCCCAAGTTCGTCATTCTTATTTCTGATACTTCTTGCATTAAAGCAGACACACTTTAACCAATCCCTTTGTTTCATCGTGTGAGAAACCTTCCTGATAGATTCACTACATTTTGTCACTGCCCCATCTATAAGTGCCCCCCTATCAGATATGTAGCTCTGATTCCCACCCCTTACCAAACTAGTTTAAACCCTCCCGAACCATACAAGCAAATCTCCCACCCAGGAAATTTGTGCCTCTCCATTTCAGGTGCAACTTGTCCTTCATGTACAGGCCCCACCTTCCCCAGAAGGTCTCCAATGGTCTAGGTATCTGAAGCCCTCCCTCATGCACCAGCCTCGCTGCCACGTGTAAAGTTGCATTCACTGACTTGTATTCACTATCTTGTAGCACTGGTAACAAACCCAAGATCTTGTCCTGCTCTTCAGCTTCCAACCTAGTTCTCTGTGGTCACTTTTCAGCTATCACCCACTTAAAAACTTCCCGGCAGCCCTCGTTTTTCTCCTCACCATCCAGTAAAAAAACAAATTTTGTTTGAACACACCTTCCCAGCCGTCCTCTGCTCCTCCTCCACAACTCTCAACAAATGGAGGCCCCGAAACCTGAGGTAAGTAATTTAAACAGTTTACTCACTCTCCCAGCAGTCCTCCACTCCTCCTTCACATCTCTCAACAAAGAATCTGGAAATGGATAAGCAAAGGACAACACGTTGGCAGATGGAATACAATATTGGGAAATGTGAACCTGTGATTTTTTCAGGAAGAATAAAAGACTGAATATTACAGAAATGGAGGGATATTAAATGTGTTAGTGCTACAGTGTGTATTGGAGAGTTCAGTCTGACCCATTCTGACATCACTCCATCACCCTAATGGTCAGTGGCCCCATTTCTCTCAGTACACAGGGGATATTTCGATGTGTTTGGTTGGTGGTAGGGAGTTGTAAGGTGGACAGAGCTTTGAACAATTTACAAAGCTGTGGCCTTTATCCAAGAGGCCATCCTTTCTTTCCCATTGAAGACCCGAAGATGATGGGAATGGCTGACTGCTTCTGAATGAAGAGGCTGCTGCTAGGGGTATGCATCAACATGATGTCTGGTCACACAACAGCATTAATGGGGCAAAATAGTTTGTTCTATCAAGATGAAGTTAACAACATCTTCATAACCTGGTCCATCTTATAATGTGTTGTGAGTGCTGAAAGGGAAATTGCATCAAATCAGCAGAACAAAACCAGGCCAGGCTGGTGTTTACACTTCTCCTATCTTGCTTCAAACTCTTAATATGCTCTCTGTGCCCTTTTTGACATCTAAAGTTCCCTCAAATACTCTTCATTGATGCTAATTTTTCCAACAACCCCTGGCAGCAGCAGGTTCTGCACACTGACTGCTCGGAGCAACAAATCTTCTCCTACAGTTTTATTGGATTTATTCGTGACCATCTACATTTAAGATGCAGTTGTAGATTGCCCCCATTCCCAACCAAGCAAGAAAGGCCCAACAATACAGAAAGGCATGCCTTCCCCCTTTCATACAATTGCAACCATTTCACACAGTGCAATTATCCATACTAACTTTTTGTCTGCTGTCAAAGTTGGTCAAACACTTCTGTAAGAGATAAACAAGGACAAAAAAAAAATCAGGATGTACAAAGATTAAAGAGTACCACAAATTTGTGAAATTTGAAAGATCAGAAGTGAAATACAAGTAAATTTGGTTCCATTTTAGTGTGTAGACAAAAGTTAATCACAAATGATCTATCAAACTGTCAGGTCACATTTTACACATCACAAACTTTGCTCCAGTGAACCAGATCAGTACCAAGCTGATAACATTCTTCGTTATTCAACTACTCAGTAGGCAGTGACATCCAGGTAACGTATACACCTGTACAAAATTAATAAATGTGCAATTTATCCAAACTTGTGATGGCACAGAAAAAAATAAGTCATATAGAGTCATAGAGATGTACAGCACGGAAACAGACCTTTTGGTCCAACCCGTACATGCCGACCAGATATCCCAACCCAATCTAGTCCCACCTGCCAGCACCCGGCCCATATCCCTCCAAAATTCATATACCCATCCAGATGTCTTTTAAATGTTGCAATTGTACCAGCCTCCACCACTTCCTCTGGCAACTCATTCTGTACACATACCACCCTCTGAGTGAAAAAGTTGCCTCTTAGGTCTCTTTTATATCTTTCCCCTCTCACCCTAAATCTATGCCCTCTAGTTCTGGACTCCCCCACCCCAGGGAAAAAACTTTGCTTATTTACCCTATCCATGCCCCACATAATTTTGTAAGCCTCTATAAGATCTCCCCTCAGCCTCGAACTTTCCAGGGAAAACAGCCCGAGCCTGTTCAGTCTCTCCATAAATCTCAAATCCTCCAACCCTGGCAACATCCTTGTAAATCTTTTCTGAACCCTTTCAAGTTTCACAACATCTTTCCAACAGGAAGGAGAACAGAAGTGCACTCAATATTCCAACAGTGGCCCGAAGCAATGACCTCCCAACTCCTGTACCCAATACTCTGACCAATAAAGGAAAGCATACCAAATGCCTTCTTCACTATCCTATCCTATCAACTTTCAAGGAGCTATGAACCTGCACTCCAAGATCTCTATGTTCAGCAACACTCCCTTGGACTTTACCATTAAGTGTATAAGTCCTGCTAAGATTTGCTTTCCCAAAATGTAGCACCTCACATTTCGCTGGATTAAACTCGATCTGCCACTTCTCAGCCCATTGGCCCATCTGATCAAGATCCTGTTGTAATCTAAGGTGACCTTCTTCACTGCCCACTACACCTCAAATTTTTGTGTTGTCAGCAAACTTAGTAACTATACCTCTTATGCTCACATCCAAATCATTTATATAAATGATGACAAATAGTGGCCCCAGCACCAATCCTTCTGGCATTCCACTGGTCACAGGCTTCCAGTCTGAAAAACAACCTTCCACCACCACCCTCTGTCTTCTACCTGTGAGCCAGTTCTGTATCCAAATGGCGAGTTCTCCCTGTATTCCGTGAGATCTAACCTTGCTCAACAGTCTCCCATGGGGAACCTTGTCAAATGCCTTACTGAAGTCCATATAGATCACATCTCCTGCTCTACCCTCATGAATTCTCTTTGTTATTACTTTAAAAAACTCAATCAAGTTTGTGACACATGACTTCCCACGCACAAAGCCATGTTGACTATCCCTATTCAGTCCTTGCCTTTCCAAATACATGTACATCCTGTCCCTCTGGATTGTCTACAACAACTTGCCCACCACTGACATCAGGCTCACTGGTCTATAGTTCATTGGCTTGTCCTTATCACCCTTCTTAAACAGTGGCACCACATTAGCCAACCTCCAGTCTTCTGGCACCTCACCTGTGACCATCGATGATCCAAATTTATCAGCAAGAGGCCCAGCAATCACTTCCCTAGCTTCCCACAGCACTCCAGGGTACACCTGATCAGATCCAGGGGATTTATCCATTTTTATGTGTTTCAAGACATCCAGCACTTCTTCCTCTCCAATATGAATATTTTTCAAGATGTCACGATTTATTTCCCTACATTCTATACCTTCCATGTTCTTTTCCACAGTAAATATTGATGCAAAATACACGTTTCGTATCTGCTCCATCTCCTGCGGCTCCACAAAAGGCTGGCTTGCTGATCTTTGAAAGGCCCTATTCTCTCCCTAGTTACCCTTTTGTCCTTCATGTATTTATAAAATCCCTTTGGATTCTCCTTAAGTATATTTGCCAAAGCTATCTCATATCCCCTTTTTGCCCTCCTGATTTCTCTCTAAGGTACACTCCTACTGTCTTTATACTCTTTTGAGGATTCACTCGATCCATCCTGTCTATACCTGACATATGATTCCTTCTTTTTCTGAATCAAGTCAATATTCAACCAGCTGAAAAGTGATCTGTATGTTCCTTTATTAACAAACTGTTTGATCCACCGCACAACGTACCAAATTATTCTAATCCATACCATTATTCTTCTTTTATTGGTTTAATTTTCATCTACAAGCAACTTGCAATGAAAGTGAAATAATTGGTGCTCATCAGCAAAGAAGGAATCCAAAACCTTGCAAAACAGACTTACAAAACAATAGTAAGGGAAAACCGAATCCAGCACTCATAGGGACGGCACAATTCTCGGACCGATACCCGATAAAACGAGAGGTGAATTTGTTCCATCCATTTTGAATGTATTTCCTAAACATACCACTCATGCCTTATTTATCCCTTTTATTCTGCAACTAAATCAATTTAGACATACTTTTAGTCGATTTTTAGACACAGTTATACAGAGGAAGACAAAAATAGGCCTGTAAAAGTCAAGCAAGTTCAGAGTTTGATCCCTGATCTGTGAAGTGTCAACCAAACTCAATATTTGTGTTAGTTGGTCATTGGAGGTTGGAAATTTTCTAAGAATTGCAGAATTTCCCTTGAGGACGACAACAACATATCTCTCCAGATCTCCAAATTTATGTCTCACTAAGATTAGGTCTCATTCTTCTAAACTCAAGAATGTAGTCCTTCTTAATGTCCCTTCATAGGAATCGTCTCACCCCAAGGATTCATTTAGTGGTCTCATATGGAAGGTTGATTAAGAAGTGAAAATCCTAAGAGATCCACTGTCATTGGCAAATTGGATCCAACATTGGCTTCATGGCAGAAGGTAAGGATGATGTTTGAAGGGGGCCTCTGCAACTGGAGTCTTTCACCCAGCGATATACCACAGGTACAGTGGTGGTCCCTTACTGCTGTGCACATTAATGATCAAGAATGATCATTAATGATCCTTCCTCGTTAATAATCAGGGGCTACAGTGTAATACAAGAAGCAGAATGTTTAGAGGTGAATTGAGTAAAAACGTTTCATCCAGGAGGTGGTGGGTATCTACAACTCACTGCATAAAAGATTGGCAGAGACAGGAACCCTCGAGATATTGAAGAACTATTTTAATGGACTCTTGAACTGCCTTAGCACCCAAAGCTCCTGGGTGGGGATGTGGTTCAGGGTGGTGCTTTTGTGGCATTGTGTAGATATCATTCCTATCTTTGGGGCATGGGATCCAGTTCTGGTTCTTCCTGCTTCAGAAGGTAGACATAAGTCTGTCTGAATAGATAGATTAAAGCACCAAGAAATGCAAATTCTTTAAAAGGGTCATGTGCTGAGCGAGGACATCTGGGTTTGAGTTCCACCTGTGCCAGACAAATGTCATCATGTGTCAGAATATGTTGATTAAAAATACCTGGATGGCTGTGGGCTATGTGGTAGAAAATGGGATAAGAATAAATGGCTGATTTAGGACTAGGGCAGAGACAAAGGGCACTGTCATGAATACTCTATTCAGCCAGCTACACAGATGATGGCTATCTGAGTTATTATATAACCTGGGTTCAGTTCTTCCTTCCCTATCCTAAAAAGAATGAACAATTGCAGACCTCAGTCCCTGACTTTGTGAACATTGAAAAATACCAATGTTTGAAGCTAGATGTTGGATGTTATTTACCAGACATGGGAAATGATTCCTGATGAAGGGCTTTTGCCTGAAACATCGATTTTCCTGCTTCTCAGATCCTGCCAGACCTGCTGTGCTTTTCCAGCACCCCTCTGATCTAAACTCTGGTTTCCAGCATCTGCAGTCCTCACTTTTGCCCGGATGGAATCTATCCCAGGTTACTGCGGGAAGCGAGATCAGAAATAGCTGGAGCCTTAACAGTTATCTTTGCAGCATCATTAAACACGGGTGAGGTCCCGGAGGACTGGTGAATTACTAATGCTGCCCCTTGTTTAAGAAGGGTAGCAGGAGTAATTCAGATAATTATAGACCAATGAGCCTGACATCCGTGGTAGGGAAACTACTGGAAAAGATACTGAGGAATAGAATTTAATCCCATTTGGCAGAAAATGGGCTTATCAGTGATAGGCAACATGGTTTTGTGCGGGGAAGGTCATGTCTTATCAACAGAGTGGAATCACAGTTAGTGTGCTGCCTCCTAGGTGCCAGGGTTTGTGATGTCTTGGATCACATTTTTGGATCCTTTGAGGGGGGAGGGGGAGCAGCCCCAAGTCATGGTCCACATAGGCACCAATGACAGGTAGGAGAAGGGGTTGGGATTTAAGGGATAAATTCAGGAAGTTATGGTTGAAACTTAGAGCTAGAACAAACAGAGTTGTTATCTCTGGTTTGTTAACCGTGCCACATGCTGGCGAGGCGAGGAATAGGAAGAGAGAGGAGTTGAACACATGGCTACAGGGATGGTGCAGGGTGGAGGGATTCAGATACTTGGATGATTGAGGCTCATTCTGGGGTAAGTGGGACTTCTACAAATGGGATTGTTTACACCTGAACCAAAGGGTACCAATATCCTGGGAGGGAAATTTGTTCGTGCTGTTTGAGAGAGTTTAAACTAATTCAGCTGGGAACCTGAATTGTAGCTCCACTGTACATGAGGTTGGGAGTAGTGAGGTCATCAATAAGATTTCAAGGTCGAAAGAATGTACCTGCGAGCAGGAAGGTGGTTTGAAGTGCATCATCTTCAGCACCAGGAACATCTGGAATACGGTGGGTAAACGTGCAGCATGTGTTGGTACCTGGGACTTTAATGTTATGGCCATTTCGGAGACATAGATAGAGCAGGGACAGGAATGTTGTTGCAGGTTTCAGGGTTTAGACTTTTCAGTAAGAACAAGGAAAATGATGAAAGAGGAGGTGATGTGGCGTTGTTAGTGAAGGACAGTATTACAATGGCAGGAAGTGACGGAACAGCACTGGCCACCCTCCAGTCTTATGTCACCTCACCGTCACTGTCGATGACACACATTATCTCGGTTAGGGGTCCCTAGCTTGCCAGAATACCCTGGGATCCACCTGATGAGCTCCTGAGGATTAAGGTACCTCTATCCGTTTGAAGACTTCTAGTGCCTTTTCTTCTCTGATGTGGATTCTTTCCAAATCATCACTATTTATTTCCCATGTTCCCAACTGTTCATGTCTGTCTCCACAGTAAATTCTGACAGGAAATTTTTGTCAACATCCTACCCATCTCCTCTGGTTCCACACCTAGACAGCATTGTTGATCTTTACAGGCCTCTATAATCTCCTTATTTATTCTTTAGCCCTAATGGAACCCTGTCAAAAAGTCTCTGAAACTTCAAATAAACCATATTCCCCCACTACCATTCCCCTCCCTCATTCTTAACTATTCTACTAATTATTCTGCCTAGAGCCACATCAACAAATAAGATCAATAGGCTCATAAAAAGAAATATCTTTTATAAAACATGTCTCCCATTGTTTCTGACAGTCCAGTTATTCTTTATTGTCATATCCTTTCTGATACATTCCAGCACATTTCAAATTTACTGTCAGGCTAACACCATTTGGGTTCAGAGTGTTTGCTCAAAGGATTTTGGGAGTCCCTTGTGAATCAATCTGAAAAAGGTTGCTTTCAGGTTCCATGGGTAGTGGAGAAGGCAAATCAAATGCTGGCATTTATTTCAAAGGGAATGGAGAATTAAAAACAGGGAGGTGTTGCTGAAACTATACAAGGTACGAGTCACACCGCACTCAGAATATTCTGAACAGAATAATTGCATTGAAGGCAGGCGAGAGAATGTTCACTAGACTGATCTTGACAATCGAGGGCTTTGCTCATGAGAAGATCATGAATGGATTGAGTTTGAACTCATTGGCGTTGAGAGGAATGTGTGAAACATTTCATGAAACATTCAAGATTCCAAAGGGTTTTGACAGGGTAGATGCCTGGAAGTTAGAAAATATATTAGTGCTCACCATGGCTTTTTTGACAATGATGTTATTCCAGTCGAATACCATCTGCCTGCAAATGGTCCATATTAATCTACTCACGATATGTTCATATTTCTGTCCAAATGCCACTTGAAAACTTTGCTAACATTTCTGCTTCTACAATCTCCCAAGGCACTTTCTATTCTTTACGTTAAAAAAAACTTGCCTCAGGCAATTTAAACATTTCTCTCACCTTAATCCTATGCACCATTGTATTTGATACTTGCACATTCAAAAAGAAATTTTAACTATTCACATTGTCCTTGCCTCTCCTAAATTTAAATTCCTGTACCTGGTCGCCCCTTAGTCACTTACACTCTGACAAAACAATCTCACCAGAAAGCTAACACACTCTCAAAACATCGAAAACAGTTAATCTGCTTTTGCACCCTTTCCAAATTCTCCATATCCTTCCTATTGTGTGGTAATGAGAACTGCCCGCAGTACACCAATTGTGTCCAAACCAGTCACAAACAGTTAGAGCATGATGTTCAACCCTCGATACTCAAATCTGCAAGTAATGGGAACAGGCTTTCGATGTGCTTTCTTTCCCAACTTATTCACTTGTTTTACCAATTTCAGGCAGCGATGAACATGCACCAAGATCTCTGGATATATCATTGCCCCACAGTCTCCTAACCATCTCACACTTATCCACATGAAACTAAATTTGCTATTTCTCCACCTACCTTTCAAGCTGATGTGCATCCTACTGTAAACTTTGATAGCTTTCCTTCGTGTCTACAACTCCACCAATCATCTTGTCATCTGCAATCATTATCTTTGGCATTCCCTTTGGTTTCTCTAGTGGGAGAAGCTGCAACCAGGTGGCATAAAATTCAACCAAGGGCTCACTCGTTCACCTTACATGATGGCTCAGCGGTTAGCACTGCTGCCTCACAGCGCTAGGGAACCGGGTTTGATTCCAGCCTCGGGTGCCTGTCTGGAGTGTGCACATTCTCCCCGTGTCTGCGTGGGCTTCCTTTGGGTGCTCTGGTTTCCTCCCACAATCCAAAAATGTGCAGATCAGGTAACTTGGCCATGCTAAGTTGCCCACAGTGTTAGGTGCATCAGTTAGAGTTAAATGTAAGGGAATGGGTCTGGATTGGGTACTCTTCAGAGGGACTTGTTGGGCCAAATAGCCTGTTGCCACACTGTAGGGAATCTAATCTAAAGACAGTGATGAGGAGGAATGTGTTCACTCAGAGGATCGTGAATCTGTGGAATTCCTTACTGCAGAGGGCTGTTAAGGCTGGGTCTTTCAGTATGTTTACAGTCGAAATGGCCACATTTTACTTAAGCAGGGAAACAAGGGTTACATGGAAAACACAGGAAAGTAGAGTTTGGGATCATCAGATCTGCCATGATCTCATTCAATTGCAGGAATACCTGATGGACCAAATGGCGAAATTCCACTTCTGTGTCACATGATCTTCACTTAATCAGTATCAACCTCAATAAAAGATTGTATAATATTATGGTTCTGTGCTCACAGAACTTGTTTATAATGAGATTATTCGACATTTATCCTTCCACAGCATTTGATCCAGAATAGCCCATTCTATGTTGTGATAGAAAACCATCTCAGATACAATCTAGGACTCCATCCATTGCAGTTATCCAGTCGGGAATGAGACTCCTATCACACGTCGTGACTTTTGTGCCCTTGCTACAAGTACTTCTAATTTCCTGACTAAAACCATATTTGCATGACCATCACTGGCTGGTGCCTGCAAAAGAATTTCTACTAACAGTTGCTGCCCCTTGTTGTTTCTCAGCTTCAGCCAGAAAGAATCTGCATTTTGATCTTCCAATCCACATGGCTGTCTCACTAATACACTGACTGCATCTGTTCTTCACAACACAACTTGACCTCACTTGGTTTTTTGCCTATTTTGCCTAAATCCCAACAACCCTTTGATATTCACTTCCCAGCCATGGTCATTCTGCAGCCGTACCTTCATATTGACAGTTCAATTATATCAGATCATTTCAGATAATGCTGTCATTCCACCTTCCTTGTCACAAATACAAGGAGTGATTCAGTGATTATGGGGGTAAAGGGACAAATCGGTGTGTTACAGAGACAACAAATCGTATAGGGATTCTAAGATGTTACAGAGTTAAGTACAGACTGAGAATATTAGTGGCTGAAAGGACTTTAGGGATTAGAGGATGTAACAGAAATAGTGGTGTCTGGAGTAGATTCCAGAGATAGAGCTGGGCGTTGGGAGAGAGAGTGGCAGACAACCCGAAAGGCAAAGATAAGAGCATTTTAGAGAGAAGACCTAGAGCAACAAACAGAGATATGGAAGGTTGTGGAGACTGAAGAAGTTTACAGGTATCAGAACAGAGAACAAAGAACAAAGAAAATTACAGCACAGGGAGAGGCCCTTCAGTCCTCCAAGCCTGCACCAATCCAGATCCTCTATCTAAACCTTTTGCCTATTTCCTAAGGATCTGTATCCCTCTGATCCCTTCCCACTCATGTGTCTGTCTACATACATCTTAAATGACGCTATGGTACCTGCCTCTACCACCTCCCCAGCCAATGCATTCTGGACACCCACCACCCTCTGTGTAAAGAACTTTCCAGGCATATTTCCCTGAAACTTTTCCCCTCTCACCTTGAACTTGAGACCCCGAGCAATTAATCCCTCACTCTGGGGAAAAAGCTTTTTGCTATCCACCCTGTCTATATCTCTCATGATTTTGTAGACATCAATTAAATCCAACTTCAACCTTCATTTTTCTCATGAAAATACTCCTATTCTATTCAACTTCACTTCATAGCAAGTGCTCACTATACCAGACAACATCCTGGTGAACCTCCTCTGCACCGTCTTCAATACATCCACATCCTCTGGTGATGCGGCAACCAGAACTGTACGCAGTACTCCAAAGTCCTGTACAACTCTGACATGACCTGCCAGTTCTTATACTCAATACCCTGTCCGATGTAGGAAAGCTTGCCGTATGCCTTCTTGACCACTCTATTGAACTCCGTTGCCATCTTCAGGGAACAATTAACCTCAACACCCAGATCTCTATCTACATCAATTTTCTACAGGGCTTTCCCTTTACTGTATAGTTTGCTCTTGATTTGGAACTTACAAAATGTACCATCTCGAATTTGCCCAGATTGAACTCCATCTGCCATTTTTCCGTCCAACTCTCCAATCTATCTATATTCTGCTGTATTCTCTGACAGTCCCCTTCACTATCTGCTACTCCAACAATCTTCGCGTCACCTACAAATGTGCTAATCAGACCACCTTTCTCTTCCTCCCGATCACTTATGTACATCATAAACAATAGTGGTCTCAACACAGATCCCTATGAAACATCATTAGTCACAGTTCTCCATTTTGAGAAACTGCCTTGCACTCCTACTCTCTGTCTCCTGCAGACCAGCCAGGTCTCTATCCAACCGGCTCGCAAACCCTGGACCACATAAAACTACATTTTCTCCATCAGCCCACCATGTGGAACCATATCAAACACCTTACTAAAGTCCATATGTGGCACTTACAACACTTCTCTCATCAGTCACGTTTGTCATTTCCTCAAAGATTTCTGTTAAGTTGTAAAACATGACTTTTCCTGCACAAAACCATGCTGCCTATCACTGATAAACCCTTCTAAATGTCAATGGAACCTATCCCTCAGTATCTTCTCCAGCAGTTCCCCTACCACTGACATCAGGCTCACCGATCTATAATTACCTTGATTATCCCTTGCTGCCCTTCTTAAACAAGAGGAAACATTAGCAATTCTACAGTCCTCCAAGAATTCACCAAGAATTCTACAGTCCTCCAAGAATCAAGCTTGCTGCAAAGTTATCTGTTAATGACCAGCTTTTTCCTCTTTTGTTTCCCTCAGTAACCTGGGATATATCCCATCTGGATCTGGGGACTTGTCTACTCAACATTTTCTCCCTCTTTATGCTGTCTTGACTGAGAGCAGTCAAACGTCTGTCCTGAAACTCATCATCCATCATGTCCCTCTTCTCGGTGAACACTGATGCAAAGTACTTACGAAGACTCTCACCCATTTTCTCTGACTCCATGCATAACTTTCCTCCTTTGTCCTGAGTGGACCAAAACATTCTCTCATTACCCTCTTGCTCCTTATGTGTGAATAAAAGGCTTTGGGATTTTCCTTAACCCCGTTTGTTAAAGATAATTCATAAGTCCTTTTTGTCCTTGTAATTTCTCATTTCAGATCGGTCCTACTTTCCTGACATTCTTCCCAAGCTTTGCCAGTTTTCATCACCTTGACCTTATGTATGCTTTGTTTTTCCTCCTAGCTAGTCTCACAATTTCACCTGTCATCCATCGCTCCCTAATCTTGCCAGTTCTATCCCACATTTTCAAAGGAACATGTCTGTCCTACATTATAATCAACCTCTCTTTAATAGCCTCCCACGCATCAAATATGGATTTGCCTTCAAAAAGCTGCTCCCAATCCACATTCCCGACCTCCTGCTAAACTTTGCTATAGTTTACCTTCCCCCAATTTCGCACTCTTCCTTTATGACCACTCTCATCTTTGTTCATAAGTATTCTAAAACTTACGGAATTGTGATAACTATTTCCAAAGTACTCCCCCACTGAATGTTCAACTACTTGGCCAGGCTCATTCCCCCAAACCAGGTCCTTTCTGGCCCCTTCCCAAGTTGGACTATTTACTTACTGCTCTATAAAAAACCTTCTGCATGCTCCCTACAAATTCTGCTCCATCTCGACCTTTAACAATAAGTGAATCCTCGTCATTTTTGGGAAAATTAAAATCTCCTATCACCACCATCCTGCTGCTCCTACATCTTTCCATAATCTGGTTACATATTGTCCCTCTGTCTCATGCTCGTGGTTGGGAGGTCTGTAGTACAGCCCCAACATTGTTACCGCACCCTTCCTATTTTTGAGCTCTGCCCATATTGCCTCACTGATCGGGTTCTCCATAGTGTTCTCCTTCAGCACAGCTGTGATATCCTCTCTGACCGGAAATGCGACTCCTTCAGCCCTTTCACCTTACTCTCTACCCCGCCTGAAGCATTGATATCCTGGGATACTTAGTTACCAATCATGCCCTTCCCTCAACCAGTAAGAGCAATAACATCCCAGTTACTAATCCAAGCCCAAAGTTCTTCTGCCTTACCTACTGCACGAATGCGTCTCAGGCCAGCAGTCTCCTTACGTCATCATCTGCTCTCTGTCTTCTCTTCCCCTTAGTCACGCTGACTTCATTATCCAGCTCCTCACAGACTTTAGTTGTTACCTCCTTACTGTCCACTAACCCTCTCAATTGGTTACTATTTCCCACCACATTAGTTTAAACCTTTCCGAACAAATATATTCTCAAACTTATTTACATAGGAAGGCTGTGAATCTAGCAGCTTTTCCCAGTCAGACTCAGTTACAAACATAGGGAGTATCGCACAAACTGTAGGAGGTTCCAAAGGTGGAGATGGTTGTGAGGGAGGGTGAAGTTTACATCGATGAGGGTGAAAGAGCTGGAGAAGGATATGGAGATAAATAGAGGGATCGAAAAACTGGATGAGCGAACATTGAAAATCAGCCTGACAGGAAGTGGAGCGTCACATGGATTTAAGTAGGTGCTACAGATCAGGAACTCTGCAGGGACTTGAAGGAATTACCCAACTCAGGAAGATTGTAAAAGCTCCACAGGTTGGGAGTGTCATCAGGACTGAAAGAGGTTACACAGAAAGGGAGGGCTTTAGGGGCTGCAGGATTTTCTGAACAAAGTGGAAGTGTTGGAGCAGTTTCCAAAGTCAGGGCAGTTTTTAGACATAAAAGTAAGATACACTGAAAAATAATGTTTCTGGTGTTAATGTATGAAAGAATCAGAAACTTCATGGGTCTGGATAAACTAAGGGAGTTATGGACAGTTGTTTAGGCTGGAGAAGTTTACACAAGGGGGCGGCATGGTGGCTCAGTGGTTAGCACTCCTGCCTCACAGTACCAGGGTCCAAGGTTTGATTCCACCTCGGCCGACTGCCTGTGTGGAGTTTGCACATTCTCCCTGTATCTGTTTGGGTTTCCTCCAGGTACTCCGGTTTCCTCCTACGGTCCAAAGATGTGCAGGTTAGGTAAATTGGTCATGCTAAATTGCCCATTGTGTTAGGTGCATTAGTCAGAGGGAGATGATTCCGGGTGGGTTACTCTTTGGAAGGTTGGTGAGGACTTGTTGGGCCAAAGGGTCTGTTTCCACACTGTAGGGAATCTAGTCTAAAAAAAACCTCAGAGAGAGACTTGTAGAAATTTGGACATTAGTGACAGCATGGGCTTCAGATACTGACATACATTGGAGGAACGCAAATAGGCCTGACAAATGGAGAGTGAAATAGGGACTGGAGAAGTTTGCAGTTCGAGACTGGAAGACATTACAGATGTAGGGAGGGTTATGGATAGTGGTGGAGGTTATAGATAGGAAGGCTGCAGAGACTGCAGGGGAATCACACTGAGAGGGAGGTTTCTAAACAGGGGAAAGTAACAGATGTAGAGAAAATACAGTGCCTGAAGAAGTTTCAGCAATCATGGTTTCAAGGTGCAAGAAAATGTTACAAAGACAGGGATGGTTGTAGTGATCATAAGAATTTACAAAGAGACAGAGGTCTTTCAACACTGTAGGATGGTATGTAACAGAAATAGGAAGAGTTTAGCAATTGAAGGAAGTTACAAAGACCGGGAGGGTCGAAGGCATTGGAGCAGCTTTGACAGATATGGAATGTTCGAGACTTTGAAGGAGGAGGTTACAGTGATAGAGAGCCCTGCCAGAGCTTGAGAAGGTTACACAGATAGGGAGGGTTGTTTGAACTGAAGAAGGTTAAGGAGATGGGGAGTTTAGAGAGAAACAGGGAAAGAGGAACAGATAATAATGAAGCCTGTGATTGTTCTTTTCTGCGTTTCTTGAACACATGAGCCGACTCCACCATTCAATATGATCATGACTGATCATCTAACTCAGTAAAATGTTCCTGCCTTCACTTCATATTCTGATATTGTAGTGACTGGTGGCACTTAGTGATGCAGAGGGCTGCAGTAACTGGAAGGGATTTAACCGAGATAGGGAGGATTGTGGAGGCTGTAACAGGTGACAGAGTTAGGAAGCATTTTACAGAGGAACAGAGGTATGTAGGAATGGGACATGGTTACAGTCACAGGGAGGATTATGGGAGCTCATGTAGGTAATGGACATAAATTGTGTCATCATGTCTGGAGGAGGTTAAAGGTGTAAAGGTTTGTATTGATTGAAGGAGATTACATGCAAAGGGAGGGAAGTTTGCAGTGATCGAGTGTGATTTAGAGACAGGAGGAGTTGAAAGTCATCTTTGGACTGCAGAGACTAAATTATGTGATAAGGAGAGTAACTCTGGATGGTGTCCAGAGACAATGAAGATTCTAAAAGCTGGTGGAGGTTATAAAGGTAGAGAGTTTTTTTTGTAGAGAGAGGGTAAGGTGTCATAGATAGTGAGGTTCATAAGAGCATGACATGGTTACATACGTAGGAAGGTTTTTTTTCCAGCCTGCAAGGGATTACACTGACAGAGCTGGCTCAAGGGACTAATAATTCTTTTTCACAGATAAGGAGGGCTATAGGGTCTGAAGAAAATTACACAGATAGGGACAGATATAGGATTAAAGGCAAATACAGAAACATGGAGGGTTGTATTGGTAGGAGGAGTCAACTGGGATAGGCAGGACTGTAGGGGTTTACAGAGATAGGGAAGGTACTGTCTACTGGGGAAGGTTACACTGATTCGAATTGGAGAAGCTTGACAGGGATAGAGAGTTTTCTGTGGACCAGAGGAAGTTACAAACAAGGTGACGATAATGAAGCCTGGGATCTTTCTCTTCTGTGTTCTTTGTCCTGTATTGTAAAATATCGTGTCCTCAGTCATTGACTATAGAAATCCTCTACCTCATCCCTCTCCTGTTTATTGTGAGTGATCTTACCGTGCTGCAGGACTGGGTAAAGGATCCAGACCTCTCTCTCCATCTGACATACAGGAGGCTGGAAGAACACAGTAAACCAGGCAGCCTGGCTTGTTGTGTTCTCCCAGCCTCCTGTTTGTCTGCTTTGGATTCCAGCATCTGCAGATTCTTTTGTCTCTCTCCATCCCTCTGGCCCACAAACCACCTTCACAGAGGCGAGAGACGAGGCAAGAGTTGGAAATTCTGTTGAGTCAGGAAGTCCTTGACAGCAATAATGAGGGCTCTGGAGGCTACACATGATTAAAGGGATAGAACAAAGACCAAAGAAAATTAGAGCACAGGAACAGGCCCTTCGGCCCTCCAAGCCTGTGCCAATCCAGATCCTCGATCTACAACTTGCACGTATTTTCTCCGGCTCTGTATCCCTTTATTTCCTGCCCATTTATATGTCTGTCGACTACATCTTAAATGATGCTATCGTGCCCACCTCTACCACCTCCGCTGGCAACGTGTTCCAGGTACCCACCACCCTCGGCAGAATGACCTTTCCACACACATCTTCCTATAAACTTTTCCCCTCTGACTTTGAACTCGTGACCCCTAGTAATTGAGTCCCTCACTCTGGGAAAAAAGCTTCTTCCTATCCACCCTGTCTATGCCTCTCTATCAGGTCCCTGCTCAACCTCCGTCTTTACTGTGAAAATAATCCTCTTTTACTAAACCTCTCCTCATAACTAGCACCCTCCAAACAGACAACATCTTACTGAAACTTGTCTACACCCTCTCCAAATCATTCATGTGGCGACCAGAAATGTACACAGTATTCCAAATGTGGCCAAAACAAAGTCTTATACAACTGTATACCCCGTCCAATGAAGGAAAGTATGCCGTATGCCTTCTTGACCACTCTTTTGACCTGCATTGCCAACTTCAGGAAACAATGCACCTGAACACCCAGATCTCTCTCTACATCAGTTTTCCTCAGGACTTTTCCATTTACTGTATAGTTTGCTCTTGAATTGTATCTTTCAAAATCCATCACATCACATTTATCAGAATCGAATTGCATCTGCCATTTCTCCACCCAACTCTCCAATCTATCTATATTCTGCTGTAATCTCTGACAGTCCCCTTCTGTATTTGTGACTCCACCAATCTTAGTGTCACCTGCAAACCTGTTAATCACACCATCGATATCTTCCTCCAGATCATTCAGTACAGATCCTTGTGAAACACCACCAGTCACAATTCTCCATTTTGAGAAACTCCCTTCCACTGTTACTTTCTGTCTCCTGTTGCCCAGCCAGTTTTCCGTCCATTGACCTGGGAACCCATGCGACTTCAACTTCTTCATCAGCCTACCATGGGGAATATTATCAAATGCCTTAAAAAGGGATGGATTCAGGTACTGGAGAAGGCTACAGAGACAGGAATGGTTTTCGCGATTGAATGAAGTTAGTAATACTGTAGACACTGGGTGAGGTGAGTAACAGTTGTTCAGACTGAAGGAGGTTCCAGATAGAAACAGCTGTAGGGACTGAAGTTGGACACAGCAATCAAAAGGGTATCACTATTTCATGGATGGTTTTCATGGCTTTTGGAGGTTACAGTGTTAAGAAGGTTAATAGTGACAGGAGGAGGTAGAGTTAAGGAGGATTGTAGTGACGGGTGAAGTTCACAGAGGCAGTGGAGATTGCAGAGACCGGATGAGATTGCAGACATAGGGAGGAATTGGTGGCTTCAGATCACTATAAAAAAGGGAGGGTTGAAGGATTAAAGCAGGTTTCACAGGCAGGAACGGCTATAGGGACAGGAGGAGTATATACAGACAGGGAGGTCAGTAGGGATGATCGAGGGTCACAGAGGTCATGAGGCACTGTCTGACAGGAAGCAGGACTGTTATAGAGACTGGCGAGAGTTACAGTGATGTCATGTGCTGTAAGGGGCTAGAATAAGGTGCACAGATGGGGAGGTTGGTAGAGGCTGCAGAATGTTATACTGACAGGGTGGACTATAGGTCCGGGACAAGATGACAGAAATAGGTATTATTGTAGTGACTGGAGGAGGAGAAGGCAGAGATTGGAAATGTTATGGAGATTGGAGTAATTTACAGAGAGAAGAAGGGTAATCAGCATTGGAGTAGGTTTCAAATGTACTGAGGGATTGTTGGGAGAAGAGGGAGCTCACAGAGATAGGAAGGTTTTGTGTGCATTTGTGGGACTTGGGCATAACTGGCTGGCCAGCATCGATAGCCCATCCCTACTTGCCCTTGAGAAGGTGGGGGTGAGATGCCATCTTGAATTGCTGCAGTCCCCTTGCTGTGGGTTGACCCACAATGCCAGCAGGGAGGTAATTCCGGAATTTTGATCCAACTCAGCAAGTACAATGCACCCCACAAACTTAAGTGTCTGTGTGTGTGTGTGTGTGTCTGTGTGTCTGTGTGTCTGTGTGTGTGTCTGTGTGTGTCTGTGTGTGTGTGTGTGTGTCTGTGTGTGTGTGTCTGTGTGTGTGTGTCTGTGTGTGTGTGTCTGTGTGTCTGTGTGTGTGTCTGTGTGTGTGTGTCTGTGTGTGTGTGTCTGTGTGTCTGTGTGTGTGTCTGTGTGTCTGTGTGTGTGTCTGTGTGTGTGTGTGTCTGTGTGTGTGTGTCTGTGTGTGTGTGTCTGTGTGTGTCTGTGTGTCTGTGTGTGTGTCTGTGTGTGTCTGTGTGTGTGTGTGTGTAGTGGGGGAGGGGGGAAATGGTTATGAGTATCTGTGAGAGAGTGTGTGCATGTGTATAAGTCTGAGTGTAAAGGAGTATAAGTCTGTGAGAGGATGCGTGAATGTGTGAGTGTATGTGTGAGCATATGAGAGAGAGCTTGTGTATGACAGAAGATCTGTGTGAGTATATGGGTCTGTAGGTGTGTCCCAAAGTCCGCCTTGAAGGACCGTCACCCGAATGTCCGTGGTCGAATGTCCCAGCCTGTTGAAGTGTTCTCTGACTGGGAGGGAGCTCTCCTGTCTGTTGATTGTTGTGCAGTGTCCATTCATCCATTGCCATAGCCCCTGCTTGGTCTCACCAATGTACCATGCCTCAGAGCATCCTTACCTGCAGGGTACGAGATAGAAAACATTGGCTGAGTCGCCTGAGGTACCTGCCGCATACACGGTGGGAGGTGTCCTCACACGTAATGGTGGTGTCCATGTTGAGACTCTGACACGTCTTGCAGCATCGACCATGACAATGTTGTGTGGGGTTGTCCTGAAAGCCAGGCAGTTTGCTGCTAAAAATGATCTGTTTGAGGTTTGTTGGTTGTTTAAATGTGAAAAGTGGATGTATAGGGAAGATCTTGACATGGTGCTCATCCCCATTAGTAATGTGCTGCAGGCTGCGAAGAATATGGTGTAGTTCTTCGGCTCCTGCGAAGTACTGGACAATGAAGGGGACCCTGTCGGGTGCAGCTCATATCCTCCTGAGGAGGTCATTACGGTCTCTCGCTGTGGCATATCACAACTGGTGGTTGATGAGTTGAGCATCATAGCGCATTCTTATGAGGGCGTCCTTGAGTACTTTCAGGTGCCCATCACGTTTTTCCTCATCTGAACAGGTCCTGGCATGTATTAGTTTTGCAGCCACAAGGTCATGCTATTAAGCACCTAGAGTATTGTGTACAGTTCTGATCACTGCATTATACCAAGGATGTGGAAGCTCTGGAAAGGGTTCAGAGGAAATTGACTAGGATGTTGCGTGGTATGGAAAGGCTGAGGGAACTGAGGCTGTTTTCATTGGAGAGAAGGAAGTTGAGAGATTTTTAAGATTAGATTCCCTACAGTGTGGAAACAGGCCCTTCAGGCCAGCCAGTCCATACCAACCCTCCGAAGAGTAACCCACCCAGACCCATTTCCCTGTGACTAATGCACCTAACACTATGGGCAATTTAGCATGGCCAATCCACCTGGCCTGCACATCTTTGGACTGTGGGAGGAAACCAGAGCAAACTCACACAGACATGGGGAGAATGTACCAACTCAGTTGCCCGAGCTAGAATCAAACCTGGGACCCTGGTGCTGTGAGGCAGCAGTGCTAACCACTGAGCCACCATGCCACCCGACATGGTGACTTAATCGAGACCTATAAGATAATCAGAGGGTCATATTGGGTGGACAGTGAGAGTCTTTTTCCTCAGATGGTGAAGGCTAACACAAGGGGACATAGATTTAAATTGAGGGGTGGTAGTTTTAGGACAGATATCAGAGGTAGTTTTTTTACTCAGAATAGTAGGAGCATGGAACATCCTGCCTGCTACAGTGATAGACTCACCAACGTTAAGGGCACTTAACTGGGCATTGGACATGCATATGGGTTATAGTGGCGTGGCATGGTATAGGTTAAATGGGCATCAGGTTAATTTCACAGGTCTGCACAACAGTGAGGGCCAAAGGGCCAATATTCGATGTTATTTTCTATATTCTAATTGTAATTCTACTGAAAGGCCACCCCTCATCCCCTCGATTAGATTCTAGCTTGTAACTCTGTGCTGTCCCTGTCCTCGGAATGTTTGATAGGGACAGCAGAGATGGAGCTTCAATTTCTATCTAATTCCGTGCTGGAACTGTTCTGAGATTGTTTGATCAGGACAGTGTTATGGGAGATAATATTCCACATCTCACATTGTGTCAGAGTCTCCTGAGTGGTTGATGTGAACAGGGTGCAGGTGAGTCCTCTGACTGCTTGATGGGTGACAGTGCAGATGGAGATTTAAACTGTACCCCAACCTTATTGTGGAGAAAATGAAGATGCTGGAGATCAGAGTCGAGAGTATTGTGTTGGCAAAGCACAGCAGCTCAGGCAGCATCTGAGGAGCAGGAGAATCGACGGTTTGGGCATAAGGCCTTCATCAGGAACCAGGAGAATCAATGCTTCGTGCATAAGAATTTCGGGCGTTATGACCGAAACATTGATTCTCCTGCTTCTCAGATGCTTCTTGACCTGCTGTGCTTTTCCAGCACCACACTCTTGACCCAAACCTTATGGTCCCTGTCCTGGGCATATTTGATGGTGATAATGTATAGGAAGCTTTACTTTATATTGAACGCTATGCTGGATCTGTCCTGGGAGGGTTTGATGGAGGACAGTGTTGACAATTTAAAAGTGGGAAAGCAATTTTACTTTCAGGTTAAAAAAGAAGAGGTTGAACACAGTACAGGAATATAAAATTAGGAGAGGCAATGACAATGTGAATAGTTGAAATTTCTTTTTGAATGTGCAAGTATCAAATACAATGGTGCATAGGATTAAGGTGAGATGGAAATGTTTAAATGAGATGCCTGAGGCAAGTGTTTTTTTTACGTAAGGAATAGAAAGTGCCCTGGGAGATTGTAGAAGCAGAAATGTTAGCAAAGTTTTCAAGTGGCATTCAGACAGAAATATGAACATATAGCGAGTAGTGTAATATGGACCATTTGCAGGCAGATGGTATTCGACTGGAAATAACATCATGGTCAAAAAAGCCATGGTGAGCACTAATCTATTTTCTAACTTCCAGACAACTACCCTGTCAAAACTCTTTGGAATCTTGAATGTTTCATGAAATGTTTCACACATTCCTCTCAACTCCAATGAGTTCAAATTCAATTCCATTCATGATCTTCTCATGAGCAAAGCCCTCGATTGTCAAGATCAGTCTAGTGAACCTTCTCTCGCCTGCCTTCAATGCAATTATTCTGTTCAGAATGTTCTGGATGTGGTCTGACTCGTACCTTGTATAGTTTCAGCAACACCTCCCTGTTTTTATTCTCCATTCCCTTTGAAATTTGATTTGCCTTCTCCACTACCCGTGGAACCTGAAAGCAACCTTTTTCAGATTGATACACAAGGGACTCCCAAAATCCTTTGAGCAAATACTCTGAAACCAAATGGTGTTAGCCTGACAGTAAGTTTGAAATATGCTGGAATGTATTAGAAAGGATATGACAATAAAGAATAACAGGACTCTTAGGAACAATGGGAGACATGTTTTATAAAAGATATTTCTTTTTATGAGCCTGTTTGATTTTATTTGTTGGTATGGCTATAAGCAGAATAATTAGTAGAATAGTTAAGAATGAGGGAGGGGAATGGTGGTGGGGGAATATGGTTTATTTGAAGTTTTAGGAGCTTTTTGACAAAGTTCCACAAGGGCTAAACAATAAATAAGGAAAGAATAGAGGCCTGTAAAGATCAACAATGCCGTCTAGGTGTGGAATCAGAGGAGATGGGTAGGATATTAACAAAAATTTCCCATCAGAATTTACTGTGGAGAAAGACATGAACAGTTGGGAACATGGGAAATACATAGTGATGCTTTGGAAAGAATCCACAACAGAGAAGAGATGGTGCTGGAACTCTTCAAATGAATAGAGGTAGCTTAACCCTCAGGAGCTCATCAGTTGGATGCCAGGGTGTTCTGGCAAGCTAGGGACCCCAGACCGAGATTATGTGTGTAATCGACAGTGATGGTGAGGTGCCATAAGACTGGAGGGTAGCTAATGCTGTTCCATCACTTCCTGCCATTGTAATACTGTCCTACACTAACAACGCCACATCTCCCCCTCTTTCACTATCTTCCTTGTTCTTACTGAAACATCTAAACCCTGAAACCTTCAACAACATTCCTGTCCCTGCTCTATCTAAGTCTCCGAAATGGCCATAACATTGAAGTCCCAAATACCAACACATGCTGCATGTTTACCCACCGTATTCTGGATGTTCCTGGTGCTGAGGTAGATGCACTTCAAACCACCTTCCTGCTCGCAGGTACATTCTTTCGACCTTGAAATCTTATTGATGACCTCACTACTCCCAACCTCATGTAGAGTGGAGCTACAATTCAGGTTCCCAGCTGAATTAGTTTAAACTCTCTCAAACAGCACAAGCAAATTTCCCTCCCAGGATATTGGTACCCTTTGGTTCAGGTGTAAACAATCCCATTTGTAGAAGTCCCACTTACCCCAGAACGAGCCTCAATTATCCAAGTATCTGAGTCCCTCCACCCTGCACCATCCCTGTAGCCATGTGTTCAACTCCTCTCTCTTCCTATTCCTCGCCTCGACAGCATGTGGCACGGTTAACAAACCAGAGATAACAACTCTGTTTGTTCTAGCTCTAAGTTTCAACCATAACTCCCTGAATTTCTCCCTTAAATCCCAACCCCTTCTCCTACCTGTCATTGGTGCCTATGTGGACCATGACTTGGGGCTGCTCCCCCTCCCCCCTCAAAGAATCCAAAAACGTGATCCAAGACATCACAAACCCTGGCACCTAGGAGGAAACACACCAACTGTGATTCCACTCTGTTGATAAGACATGACATTTCCTGCACAAAACCATGTTGCCTATCTCTGATAAACCCATTTTCAGCCAAATAGGATTAAATTCTATTCCTCAGTATCTTTTCCAGTAGTTTCCCTACCACGGATGTCAGGCTCATTGGTCTATAATTATCTGAATTACTCCTGCTACCCTTCTTAAACAAGGGGCAGAATTAGTAATTATCTAGTCCTCCGGGACCTCACCTGTGTTTAAGGATGCTGCAAAGATAACTGTTAAGCCTCCAGCTATTTCCAATCTCGCTTCCTGCAGTAACCTGGGACAGATTCCATCCAGGCAAAAGTGAGGACTGCAGATGCTGGAAACCAGAGTTTGTATCAGACTGGTGCTGGAAAAGCACAGCAGGTCAGGCAGCATCCAAGGAGCAGGAAAATCGATGTTTCAGGCAAAAGCCCTTCATCGGGATTCACCTGATTTCAGCACTACTCTGATCTAGATTCCATCCAGACCTGGGGACTTGTCCACCTCAATGCCTTTTAGAATACCCAACACTTTCTCCCTCCTTATGTTGATTTGACCTAGAGTACTCAAAGATCTATCCCTAAACTCCATATCCATCATGTCCCTCTCTTCGATGAATACTGACACAAAGTACTCATTAAGAATGTCATCCATTTTCTCTGACACCACACATTTCTTTCCTACTTTGTCCTTGAGTGAGCCAGTCAATTCTCTCGTCAGCCTCTAGTTCCTTATATATGAATAAAAGGCCTTGGGATTTTCCTTAACCCTTTTGGCTAAAAGGTATCTCATGACCCCTTTTAGCCCTCTTAATTCCTCATTTCGGATTGGTCCTGCATTCCCAATATTCTTCCAAAACTTTGTCTGTCTTCAGTCACCTTGACCTTATGTTTATTTCCTAATTCTTCTTAGCTAGTCTCACAGTTTCAACTGTCATCCTTGGTTCCCTAATCTTGCCAATTTCATGCCTCAATTTCACAAGAGCATGTCGCTTTTGCAATCTAATCAACAACAACAATCTGCCATTCCAAGATGTCATAGCAGAGCCAACGCTCAATGGGGAACTTCAAACGTGTATCAACAGGAAAACAACATGCACGGGCCAAATACTGAACAATGGAAGCAATCATCTTAAAACCCACAAACGAAACTGCATTCGGCCATTATTTCAATAAGCCATCACACACTACAGCACCGAGGAACTACGAAGAGCAGAAGAGAATTACCTATACATTGTATTCAAGAAGAATGTGTACCCAGTAAATACAGTCCACCGGTTCCTCAGCAACAAACCAAAATAAGCAAACACAGCATGCCCAGAAACCCTAGCCACTTTACAACAAAAAGATCTCTGAAATAATATCCAGCCTACTCAGACCACTTGGCATCACGGTAGCCCACAAACCTAACAACGCACTTAAACAGCGGCGAATTAACTTAAATATCCCGTGACAAACAACAAGCAAAACGAATGTCGCTTACAAAATACCTTGCAAGGACTGAAGCAAACACTACATGAGACAAACAGGCAGAAAACTAGCTACCACAATACATGTACATCAAAATGATATGACCCACTATCACGAGTACATACAGACAAAGAAGGACACCACCTTGACAATACATCCATCCCAGGACAGGTAAAGCTGAGATACACACAAGAATTCCTTGAAGCAAGGCATTCCAACCAGAACTCTATCAATAAACACATTGATTTGGACTCCATCTCCCATCCTCTGAGAAAAAGAACTGGAAATGACATCACCCACTCAAAGAAACCTAAACACATAAATAGAAAGCGGAACAGGCCACCAGTGCTTCACTGGAGACTCACTGTTAATGTTACCGAGTGTGGTGACGAAACGTCTGACAACAAACCTTCCAGATAAGTGAGCAGACTTACATCCGAAATCTCTACCTGAGCTACAAATCTGCTCAAAAATTGATTTCCATTTATCCTTCCACTACTACTCTCTGTCACCTGTTGCCCAGCCAGTTCTCTATCCATCTCGCTCGTACACCCTGGGCCCCATACGACTTCACTCTCTCCATCAGCCTAACATGGGGAATCTTATCAAACGCTTTATACTGTTTTTTTAAATAAATATTTGTGTCTTGAAATCTCTTATGTTCTTTCAATTGATATTATGGGAGGTATCAAGTTATTATAGTAAGGGAATAATTGGTTTTCTTTGCACAGCTTCAGGGAGGAACTTCAAAATTTGTCACCCTTGGCAACAGTTTGAAGGAAACCAAATCGCGTACTGACTCACAAAACGCAAAAGGTGAAAAGAAAGCAGGTAAGTCATCCTTTATGTTCCTTATCAGAAATGAAACATTCTGAAATTGTAATACATAAACTTTAAACTATACAACTAAGTCTGATTCATCTTTGCACAAGCTGGCACTTTGTCCTCAATATGCTGTGAAACAGTTCTCCTTACAATTATAATGAAGGTATCAGCTTATGCATGTTTGAAGCTATAATCATGTGGTGTTTGCACGTACACATGTGTTGCTTTCTGAATAGAATATTTCTATGTGTAAGATGAGTGAACTTGTGGGCTGGGTTCGTATGCATAAACATTTCCTATGTGGGAGGAATAAGGGAGGACTGCAGATGCTGGAGATTAGAGACATGAGTGTGGGACTGGAAAAACACAGAAGATCATGCAGCATCCAAGGAGCAGAAGAATCGATATTTCGGGCAAAAGTCCTTCATCCGGAATCATTTCCCATGCCTGGTAAATACATCCAACATCTTGCTTCAAACATTGGTATTTTTCAATGTTCACAAAGTCAGGGACTGAGGTCTGCAATTGTTCTTTTTTTTAGGATAGGGAAGGAAGAACTGAACCCAGGTTATATACTAACTCAGATAGCCATCATCTGTGCAGCTGGCTGAATAGAGTGTTCATGACAGTGCCCTTTGTCTCTGCCCTAGTCCTAAATCAGCCATTTATTCTTATCCCATTTTCTACCACATAGCCCACAACCATCCAGGTATTTTTAATCAACATATTCTGACACATGATGACATTTGTCTGGCACAGGTGGAGCTCAAACCCAGATGTCCTCGCTCAGCACATGACCCTTTTAAAGAATTTGCATTTCTTGGTGCTTTAATCTATCTATTCAGACAGACTTATGTCTACCTTCTGAAGCAGGAAGAACCAGAACTGGATCCCATGCCCCAAAGATAGGAATGATATCTACACAATGCCACAAAAGCACCACCCTGAACCACATCCCCACCCAGGAGCTTTGGGTGCTAAGGCAGTTCAAGAGTCCATTAAAATAGTTCTTCAATGTCTCGAGGGTTCCTGTCTCTGCCAATCTTTTAAGCAGTGAGTTGTAGATACCCACCACCTCTTGGATGAAGTGTTTTTCCTCAATTCCCCTCTAAACATTCTGTTTCTTGTATTACACTGTAGCCCCTGATTATTAACGAAGAAGGAAATAAACTTTTCCATGCCCTTTTCAATCTTTACGCTTTAACCAGATTCCCCCTCAGCCTTCTGTGCTCTATTGAAGACATCCCCAACTTATTTAGTTCCTTTCCATAACTGAATTCTTCCAGAACAGACAATAGCCTGGGCAACAGGAATCTCATGTGCATCCTCTTGTGTACAGTTACATACTTGCTATCATGTGGTGACAAGAACTTTACACGGTATTCCATCTGTACCTTAACTAGTGTTATTTTCAATTCCGTCATTATCTCCTTGCTCTTACATTCAATGCCTTCACCCCAATAAAGGCAACTATACAATAGCTGCTTTAACGTCCTTATCCACTGGTCCTCCTGCATTCAAGAATATATCTGATCCTCTGTACTTCCCAAAATTTTAATTTAACATGCATTGTCCTGACTTATTAATCCACCCAAAACACTTCACCTCTCACGTTTCAGGACAGAATTCTACTTGTCTCTGCACAGGCTTGTCACCATCTGTGTTATCTTAGACACTAAGACATTTTGTGATTGACCACATCTTCAAATGTTGTGTTGCCTGTGAACTTACTGTTCACACTTGGAACATTCGTGTCTTTATTATTAATGTGTACAGCAGTAAGGGACCACCACTGTACCTGTGATATATCGCTGGGTGAAAGACTCCAGTTGCAGAGGCCCCCTTCAAACATCATCCTTACCTTCTGCCATGAAGCCAATGTTGGATCCAATTTGCCAATGGCAGTGGATCTCTTAGGATTTTCACTTCTTAACCAACCTTCCATATGAGACCCCTAAACGAATCCTTGGAGTGAGACAATCCCTATGAAGGGACATTAAGAAGGACAATTTTCTTGAGCTTAGAAGAATGAGACTTAATCTTACTGAGACAAAACTTTGGAGATCTGGAGAGATATGTTGTTGTCATCCTCAAGGGAAATTCTGCAATTTTTAGAAAATTTACCATCTCCAATGACCAATTAATGCAAATATTGACTTTGGTTGACACTTCGCAGATCAGGGATCAAACTCTGAACTTGCTTGACTTTTACAGGCCTATTTTTGTATTCTTCTGTACAACTGTATCTAAAAATCGACTAAAAGTGTGTTTGAATTGATTTAGTTGCAGAATAAAAGGGATAAATAAGGCATGAGTGGTATGTTTAGGAAATACATTCAAAATGGATGGAACAAATTCACCTCTTTTTATCGGGTATCGGTCAGAGAATTGTGCTGTCCCTATGAGTGCTGGATTCGGTTTTCTCTTACTATTGTTTTGTAAGTCTGTTTTACAAGGTTTTGGATTCCTTATTTGCTGATGAGCACCAATTGTTTCACTTTTATTGCAAGTTGCTTGTAGATGAAAACTAAACCAATAATTTAAAAAATCAGTATGTTTAATGATGTGGATTAAAATAATTTGGTGCTTTGTGCTGTGAATCAAAGAACTTGTTAATAAAGGAACATATAAATCATTTTGCAGTTGATGGAATATTGACTTGATTCAGAAAAAGAAGGAAGTATATGTCAGGTATAGACAAGATGGATCGAGTGAATCCTCAGAAGAGTATAAAGACAGTAGGAGTGTACCTTAGAGAGAAATCAGGAGGGCAAAAAGGGGATATGAGATAGCTTTGGCAAATAGATTTAAAGAGAATCCAAAGGGATTTTACAAATACATTAAGGACAAAAGGGTAACTAGGGAGAGAATAGGGCCTTTCAAAGATCAGCAAGGTGGTCTTTGTGTGGAGCCGCAGGAGATGGGGCAGATATGAAACGTGTATTTTGCATCAGTATTTACTGTGGAAAAGGACGGGGAAGGTATAGAATGTAGGGAAATAGATGGCGATATCTTGAAAAATGTTCATATTACAAAGGAGGAAGTGCTGGATGTCTTGAAACACATAAAAATGTATACATCCCCAGGACCTGATCACGTGTACCCTGGAACTCTGTGGGAAGCTAGGGAAGTGATTGTTGGGCCTCTTGCTGAGAAATTTGGATCATCAACAGTCACAATTAGGTGCCAGAAGACTGGAGGTTGTCTAACGTGGGGCGACCGTGTAAGAAGGGTGGGAAGGACAAGACAGGGAACTATAGACCGGTGAGCCTGACATCAGTGGTGGGCAAGTTGTTGTAGAGAATCCTGAGGGATAGGATGTACATGCACTTGGAAAGGTAAGGACTGATTAGGGACAGTCAACATAGCTTTGTGCGTGGGAAGTCATGTCTCACAAACTTGATTGAGTTTTTTGAAGAAGAAACAAAGAGAATTGATGAGGGCAGAGTGATAGATGTGATCTAGATGGACTTCAGTAAGGCGTTCGACAAGGCTCCCCATGGGAGACCGTTGAGCAAGGTTCGATCCAATGGAATACAGGGAGAACTAGTCATTTGGATACAGAGCTGACTCACGGGTGGTGGTGGAAGGTTGTTTTTCAGACTGGAGGCCTGTGACCAGTGGAGTGCTACAAGGATCAGTGCTGGGTCCACTATTTGTCATCATTTATATAAATGATTTGGATGTGAGCATAAGAGGTATAGTTAGTAAGTTTGCTGACGACACCAAAACTAGAGGTACAGTGGGCAGTGAAGAAGGTCACCTTAGATTACAACAGGATCTTAATCAAATGGGCCCATGGGCTGAGAAGTGGCAGATGGAATTTAATCTAGATAAATGTAAGGTGTTGCATTTTGGGAAAGCAAGTCTTAGCATGACTTATACACATAATGGTAAGGTCCTAGGAAGTGTTGCTGAACATTGAGATCTTGGAGTGCTGGTTCATAGCTCCTTGAAAGCTGATAGGATAGGATAATGAAGAAGGCATTTGGTATGCTTTCCTTTATTGGTCAGAGTATTGGGTACAGAAGTTGGGAGGGCATTGCTTAGGCCACTGTTGGAATATTGAGTGTAATTCTGGTCTCCTTCCTGTTGGAAAGATGTTGTGAAACTTGAAAGGGTTCAGAAAAGATTTACAAGGATGTTACCAGCGTTGGAGGAGTTGAGCTTTAGGAAGAGACTGAACAGGCTAGGGCTGTTTTCCCTGGAATGTAGGAGGCTGAGGGGTGACCTTATAGGGGTTTACAAAATTATGAGGGGCATGGATAAGATAAATAGGCAAAGTCTTTTCCCTGGGGTGGGGGAGTCCAGAACTAGACGGTTTAGGGTGAGAGAAAAGATATAAAAGAGGCAACCTTTTCACTCAGTGGGTGATATTTGTATGGAAAAAATTGCAGGAGAAGCTTTGTTGCTCTGAGCAGGCAGTGTGCAGAACCTACTGCTACCACGGATTGTTGGGAAAATTAGCGTCGATGGACAGTATTTGAGGGAACTTTAGATGTCAAAAAGGGCACAGGGAGCATATTAAGAGTTTGAAGCAAGATAGGAGAAGTATAAACACCAAGTATAAACAGTTGGCCTGTTTTTATTCTGCTGATTTGATGCAATTTCCCTTTCAGCACTCACAACACATTATAAGATGGACCAGGTTATGAAGATGTTGTTAACTTCATCTTGATAGAACAAACTATTTTGCCCATTAATGCTGTTGTGTGCCCAGGCTCAGTACATCATGTTGATGCATACCCCTAGCAGCAGCCTCTTCATTCAGAAGCAGTCAGCCATTCCCATCATCTTCGGGTCTTCAAGGGGAAAGGAAGGATGGCCTCTTGGATAAAGGCCATAGCTTTGTAAATTGCTCAAAGCTCTGTCCACCTTACAACTCCCTACCACCAACCAAACACATCGAAATATACCCTGTGTACCGAGAGCAATGGGGCCACTGACCATTAGGGTGATGGAGTGATGTCAGAATTAGATTAGATTACATTACATTACAGGATGGAAACAGGCCCTTCGGCCCAACAAGTCCACACCAACCCGCCATACCCCTACATTCACCCCTTACCTAACACTACGGGCAATTTAGCATGGCCAATTCATCTTTGGACTGTGGGAGGAAACCGAAGCACCCGGAGGAAACCCACGCAGACATGGGGAGAACGTGCAAACTCCACACAGTCAGTTGCCTGAGTCAGGAATTGAACCCAGGTCTATGGCGCTGTGAGGCAGCAGTGCTAACTACTGTACCACCGTGCCGCCCTTAATGGGTCAGACTGAACTCTCCAATACACACTATAACACTAACTCTTATGATAACCCTAAATTTATGTAATATTCAGTCTTTTATTCTTCCTGAAAAAATCACAGGTTCACATTTCCCAATATTGTATTCCATCTGCCAACGTGTTGTCCTTTGCTTATCCATTTCCAGATTCTTTGTTGAGAGATGTGAAGGAGGAGTGGAGGACTGCTGGGAGAGTGAGTAAACTGTTTAAATTACTTACCTCAGGCTTCGGGGCCTCCATTTGTTGAGAGTTGTGGAGGAGGAGCAGAGGACGGCTGGGAAGGTGTGTTCAAACAAAATTTGTTTTTTTACTGAGTGGTGAGGAGAAAGGACAAAGAGAAACGAGGGCTGCTGGAGAGTTTTTAAGTGGGTGATATCTGAAAAGTGACCACAGAGAGCTAGGTTGGAAGCTGAAGAGCAGGACGAGTAGGGTCGTGATCTCGGGTTTGTTACCAGTGCTACGAGATAGTGACGGGAGGAACAGTCAGTGAATGCAGCTTAACACATGGCAGCGAGGCTGGTGCACGAAGGAGGGCTTCAGATACCTAGACCATTGGGAGACCTTCTGGGGAAGGTGGGACTTGTACATGAAGGACACGTTGCACCTGAAATGGAGAGGCACAAATTTCCTGGGTGGGAGATTTGGTCGTGTGGTTTTGGAGGGTTTAAACTTGTCTAGTAAGGGATGGGAATCAGCGCTACATATCTGAGAGGGGGGCACTTGTAGATGGGGCACAGAATGTAGTGAATCTATCAGGAAGGTTTCTCACACGATGAAACAAAGGGATTGGTTAAAATGTGTCTGCTTTAATGCAAGGAGTATCAGAAATAAGAGTGACAAACTTAAAGCATGGATCAGTACTTGGGGCTACTGTGCTGTGGCCATAACAGAGATGTGGGTTTCACAGGGAGAGGAATGGTTCCTTGATTTTCCAGGGTTTAGAACATTTAAAAAGAACAGGGTGGATGGAAAAACAGGAGGGGGTGTAGCATTGCTAATCAGAGAGTTCATCATGGCTACAGAAATTAAGGTTGTTGAGGAGAGTCTGTCTACTGAGTCAGTATGGGTGGAAGTCAGGAACAGCAAGGGAACAGTGACCTCAATGGGGGGTTTCTACAGACCACCTAATAGCAGTAGAAAGATTGAAGAACTCATAAACTGGAAGATTTTGGAAAAATGCAGATGTAGCAGGGTTGTTATTGTGGGTGATTTCAACTTTCCCAATATCGACTGGAATCTCCTAAGTGCAGATGGTTTAGATGGACCCATTTTTGTCTGGTGAGTTCAGGAGGGTTTCCTTACTCAGTATGTAGACAGGCCGACAAGGGGAGACGCCATTTTGCATTTGGTCCTCGGCAATGAGCCAGGACAGGTGTCAGATCCCGCGGTGGGAGAACAGTTTGGTGACAGTGATCACACTGCCTCACGTTTAGCATAGCCTTGGAGAGTGAAAAGAGCAGTTAGTGAGGGAAGATATTTAATTGGGGAAAAGGAAATTATGACGCGATCAGACAGGAGTTGGGAAGTACAGACTTGGAGCAATTGTTCCACAGTAAGGTAACAGCAGAACCTGTGGAGACTGTTTAATGAGCAGTTGTTGCAAGTGATGCACAAATGTATTCCTCTGTGACAGATAAGAAGGGGTAAGATTAAGGAACCTTGGAAGATGAAAAAAGAGGAGTTTCTGTGCAAAAGGAAGAAGGCAATTTACATAATGTGGAGGAAGCAAGGATTTCAAACAGCTTTAGAGGATTACAGGCTTGCTAGAAAGGAGCTTAGAAGTGGACTGAGAAGGGCCAGGAGGGGCCCAAAAAAGGCTTGGCAGGAAGGATTAGGGAGAACCCAAGGTATTTTACTCATACGTGAGGAATAAGAGAATGATCAGGGGGAAGGTAGGGCCAATCAGGGATAGTGTAGAGAACTTGTGCGTGGAGTCTGAGCAGATAGGGGAAGCCCTAAATGAGTTTTTTGCTTCAGTTTTCACGAAGGAAAGGAACTTTGTCTGAATGAGAATTTTGAGGAGCTGGGATACAGGCTTTACCAGATCAAGATTGCTGACGTTGATGTGTTTGAAATTTTGGAAAACATTAATATTGATAAGTCCCCATGGTTAGACCAGATTTATCCCAGCCTTTTCCGGGAAGCAAGAAAAGAGGTTGGTAAGACACTGGCAAATATCTTTGCCTCCTCACTCTCCATGGGAGTCGTACCAGAGGATTAGAAGGAGGCAAATGCTGTTCCTCTTTTCAAGATGGGTAATAGGGAAATCCCAGGCAATTACAGACCAATCAGTATTAGTCTGTGGTCAACAAAGTTTTGGAAAGAATTCTGAGAGATAGGATTTATGAATATTTGGCAAAACATAATGTGATTAAAGGCAGTCAGCATGGTTTTGTGAGGGGCAGGTTATGCCTCACAAATCTTATTGAGTTCTTTGAAGAGGTGACAAGACAGGTCGACAAAGGTCGTGCAGTGGATGCGGTGCATATGACTTCAGCAAGGCATTTGATAAGGTTTCCCATGGTAGGATCATTCATAAAGTCAGGAAGTATGGGATACAGGGAGATTTGGCTGTCTGGATTCAGAATTGGTTGGCTGACAGAAGTGGTTGTAGATGGAAAATATTCTGTCTGTAGGTCAGTGTTGAGTGGGGTCCTGCAGGGCTCTGTTCTTGGGCCTCTGCTGTTTGTAGTTTTTAATAAATGACTAGGATGAAGAGGTTATGGGGTGGGTTAGCAAATTTGCAGATGACACAAAGGTTGGAGTTGCCGTTGATAGTATTGAGGGCTATTGCAGTCTGCAGTGTAACAGACAGGATGCAGAGCTTGGCTGAGAAATGGCAGATGGAGTTCAGCCTGGATAAATGTGAAGTGATGCACTTTGGAAGGTCGAATGCGAATGCTGAATATAGTATTAAAACAGGATTCTTCGCAGTGTGGAGGAACAGAGGGATCTTGGTGTGCAAATACATGGATCCTTCAGAGTTGCCACCCAAGTGGATCAGATTGTGAAGAAACAGATGGCGTTTTGGCTTTCATTAACAGGGGGGATCGAGTTTAAGAGCTGTGAGGTTTTGCTACAGCTCTACAAGTACCTGGTGGGACCACACTTGGAATATTGTGCCCTGTTCTGGTTGCCCTACGAGAGGAAAGATACAGAAGCTTTGGAGAGGGTGCAAAGAAAGTTTACGAGGATGCTGCCTGGATTTGAGGCTTTGCCTTATGAAGAGAGGTTGAATAAGCTCGGACTTTTCTCTCTGGAGAGGAGGAGGAGAGGAGACCTGATCGAGGTATATGAAATAATGAGAGGAATGGATAGAGTCAATAACCAGAGACTTTTCCCCAAGGCATAGTTTTCCCCAGGGGTCATAGTTTTAAGATATTAGGAGAATTGTATAGGAGGGACATCAGAGGAAGGTTCTTTATGCAGAGATTTGTGAATGCATGGACCGTGTTGCCAGTTGTGGTGGTGAAAGCAGAGTCATTAGGGACATTTAAGCCACTGCTGGACATTCACATGAATAGCAGTGTGTTGTTGGGTGCGTAGGTTAAGTTATTTTGTTTTATATTAGGATTACACTCGGCACAACATCATGGGCCAAAGGGCCTGTTCTGTGTTGTACTTTTCTACATTCGATGTTCTAAAAGCACAGAAACAGGCCAGTCGGCCCATTGTATTCATGCGGTTCTCTAAATGACCTTTCCGACCATGTGCCATTTTCTTACATTGTTTATCATCAAATAATCATTTAATGCTCTTGATTGAACCTGCCGAAACCACTGTTTTATGCAATGTCTTCCAGATCTAATTACTCGCTGAGTGAAGTTTCTTTCTCGCATCCATTTCCTTCTCTTGCAATGTATTTGCAATCAACCCTCTTATTCTCAATGCTTCTGCTACTGGGAGGGATTTGGTTGAGCCCAGTTGTCTGGGTCAATGGTTTGCAGAGCAGTGTGATGTCAACAGTGGGTTTAATACCCATTGCCAGTTTCAGGTTCCCATGAAGGGCTTTCCTTCTCAACCTCTTCCCTTGTCTGAGGTTTGCTGACCCTCAGATTAAATCATCACCACTTGCCTGTCTCTAGAATGAGGAAGCAGCGCCTGTGGTCTGGTAAGACTATGGCACCATGGCATACTAGTCAGCATGGTGTCACATTATCTACTCTGGGTAGGCTGTGCATGATTTTGAAAACTTCTTTCAAATTTTCTGCCAGCCTTCTCCAATCTAATTTTCTGACTGAAATTTCTTACTGCTGGAGCCATTCATGTGAAGGTGGTTTCTCCAAACCCCCCAGTATTCCTTCTGCTCCTTCTTTTCAGCTGAAACTAAACTAACCCCAGAACAGTCTCATGGTCCATCCTGGTGCCTGAGTCTCTTAACTCATAAACTAACTCCAGTTATACACCAAGAAGAATGAAGCCACTGTTTCCAGTCCCTGCTCCAATTTTCATTCTTGAGCTACCTCCTCGATCCCTCTCTCCTGTAACTTATTGTAATTCAGGCAGTTTGTTCACAACTTGGTGCTGCATTTGATTCTGAGAGGAGCTGCTGATCTCAGACTAAAGAAAAAAAACCGATTTTGTATACCCGAAAACATCAGACCAGCTCATTGGTTTGATGTCATTCATAATGGTAAAATACAAATTCAATTGGATTTTGGTATCTAGGGCATAATTTAAACTGATTGGTCAAATTTGAATTTGTTGTGTACAATGGCAACGCAGCTCCAGCTATTTGTTACACAACCAAATGTTATATTTTTAAATTTCCAGCACACTCTGTGACAGCCAGAAGTTTCAGCTCCCTTAGAGGTACAGTACAGTTTCAGAACCAAGAGGTCATGCTTCAGCTAGACAAGACGCTGATAGGACCTGGAGTATTGCATACAAGGATGTGGAAGCTTTGGGAAGGATTCAGAATGGATTTACTAGGCTGTTGCCTGGTATGGAAGGAAGGTCTTACGAGGAAGCGCTGAGGGAACTGAGGCTGTTTTCATTAAAGAGAAGAGGATTCAGAGGTGACTGAATTGAAATTTATTAGATAATCAGGGGGTTAGATAGGGTGGACAGTGAGAGCCTTTTTTCTTGCATGGGGAAGGCTAACAAGAGGGGATATAGCTTTAAATTGAGGGGTGCTTTAAATTATATGAAGGATGTGGAGGCACTGGAATGGGTGCAGAGGAGGTTACCAGGATGTTGCCTGGTATGGTAGGAAGATTGTATGAGGAAAGGCTGAGGCACTTGGAGCTGTTTTCATTGGAGAAAAGAAGGTTTAGGGGTGACTTGATAGAGGTGTACAAGATGATTAGGGGTTTAGATAGGGTTGATCATGAGGACCTTTTTCCACGTATGGAGTCAGCTATTACGAGGGGGCATAGCTTTAAATTAAGGGGTGGTAGGTATAAGACAGATGTTAGGGGTAGATTCTTTACTCAGCGATCGTGAGTTCATGGAATGCCCTGCCAGTAGCAGTGGTGGACTCTCCTTCTTTATGGGCATTTAAACAGGCATTGGATAGGCATATGGAGGATAGTGGGCTAGTGTAAGTTAGGTGGGCTTGGATCGGCGCAACATCGAGGGCCAAAGGGCCTGTACTGCGCTGTATTCTTCTATGTTCTATATTCTTCTTCTATGAGGGGTTGAAAAATTTAGGACAGATATCAGGGGTAGTTTCTTTACTCAGAGAGTAGTAGGGGTGTGGAACGGCCTGCCTGCAACAGGAGTAGACTCAAAGGCATTTAAATGGGCATTAGACAGGCACTGATAATAATGGAATGGTGTAGGTTAGATGGGCATCAGATTATTTTCACGGGTCGGCACAACATCGAGGACCGAAGGGCCTGTAATACACTAGAACATTCTATGTTCTATGTTCTTTGAGTCACAAGAGCATGAAACCCGATCATGGAGACAGTCAACAAGTTCAGTGAGTGTATGGAAAGAAGAAGTTTATTCTTCTTTGATTAATAAAACTCTTATAGCTGGAAGAATGCATTATAATGAATGAAAAGCTGTGTCCATGGTATCGGTGTTGTTAAAGTTATAGTGGGAAAGAGCTGGAATAACGTTGGCATTGAGCAATTATTACAGTAACCATATTCTGTTTTATTCATTCACTGGATGAGGGCGTCGCTGGCATTGCAGCATTTTGTGTCCATCCCTAATTGCCCAAAGTGCAGTTAAGAGGCAACAATATTGCTGTGGGTCACATGGAGGCCAGACCATATAAGGATGGCAGTTTCCTTCCCTAATGGACATTAATGAAGCAGACCCAAATCCGTGAGAAATAAATCAATAATGGGCATTACTATGCACATCCCCAGGTTCCCATGATCTCATGGTGTTTACCAGACATTGTAGTGTCAGGCCATGGGATCTTTCTATGCATCCTATGCATTCGCATTCCAACATGACAAGTTATGCTCCCTCAGGTACGTTTCAGGCTTGCTTCTATCTAATTTACTGTTCCTTCACGATCATTTTTATAGAATTCTTGGAATCCCCTTACAAACAGCTCTGTGCATTCGACTGCGCCACTTGGATAGAAGAGGTTCAAGATGGCAGCTCTCTGTTACCTTGTCCAGAGCTGTTGGGGATAACAAATAAACTCTCCACTTGCTGGTGCCTTCCAAAACCCATAAACAAATATGTTAAAATACCAAGATATTTTATGTTTTCGTGGTTTGTTCTGAAGTCTTAGAAACGGAAGACCTTGCTGTATAAGTGTGACCCCAGTGACGTCAGGAGCATGACATGACATTAAGGGAACGATCTCATTTGTTTTCAAACAGTCAGAGGATTGATTTTGCGATGTCAACGCCACTGAGTTCAACATTTTCATGACAAGTTATAAAAAGGCAACAGATTATCGATATCGGGATGTTTAATATGGACTCTGAGTAATTTCTCATTTCCTGGCCATCACCAAATACTTGACAATGCTCTGACACGGTAGCTTTGCTGTTCCCATTCACAGCAGACAATTTGTCATTGTTCAAAAAGAAGAGAAACTGAGTAGGTCTGGCAACATCTGAATAGACAGAAACTGAGTTAACGTCTTGACTCCAATATAACTTTTTCACAATAGCTTCATATTAAAGTCGATATGTTAACTCTGTTTCTCTATTCAGATGTAACCTCATCTGCTACATGTCTCGACGATTTCCTGTTTGTATTTCAGGTTTCCATTGTACCCAGTGTTTTGGTTTCTTTGATGAACCAAAAGGTTGAACTTGGTTATATTTGCCCAATATGGTCCGTGACTTGAGCTGATGTGCCAGTGACACTTGTGTGACATCGGACGCTGTATCTTCTTTAAGTTCCAAGGAAAAAATGTTTTGTTAAAATCCATCTAATATGGGAATCTCAGGAATTCAATTTTACTTGAAAAGGCATTTTGCAGGCAACTGCACTTCATGAAACAACAGGAATAGATTATTGATGATGCCACAATCTTCACTGAACAGGTTTATCTCCTCAGACTCCAAATACTTTTAATACAAATCAGAAAATAATTGCAACAAAATGGATTGGTCATTCAGCCAACTACCTCTGCATTGGCAGAAGAGTGAGTTATATATCTGCTGTTATTATTCTGGAATCTCCCTGTACCCCTACACATTTTGTTGTCTGTGTCTGTTTGAATTCTGAATATCCTGTTTAGGCATGAACAATCTTATCAGCCTGTTAGCCTGCGATGAAAAGGTGTGTAAGAAATATTGCCTGAATTACATTTATAATTTTCCTGTTCTATTCAGATTATCGATTGACATTCCATCTCCCAAATGTAATCTGCCTCCTTGCTCTGCATTATATTTCATTCCATCTGTCAGAATGAGTGATGTTTGAATACTGGTGACTGGAGGATATCATTGTATTCCCCTCCAATCTCCACAGTCAAAGGCCCCATTCCCCTGTATCTCTGAGGCAATGTCAAATTCATTCTGTCCCTGATCCCTTAATAAGGAATGTTTTAATAAACAAGATGATTGTACATGTCACATTTAGCTTTGGTCTAAAGTCAAAGAATGTAAATATTGTTGATTTAAAGCAAATAAACTGCAATAAGATATTTGTTATTTTTAAAAAAAAAGCTGAAGCACATTTTGTGGTGAAATTACAAAGTTGCCTTATTAAATCAGTGAAAGAAACATTCAGGCAAATCCATACTTCCTGCGCATGGTCAGGGTAATTATACCCAGTGACAATCTGTTGGTTGGTGGTTGATCGTGGGATCAGCACAGTAACAACCTCTTGACTGCTTTTTTTGAGGGGGGGGGCCGTTGGATGTAGCACTGTATATGATTAACATGACTGAATCATGAGCCAAAAGGAAATGCCTGTCATTCTCCCTCCCCACTGACTTCACAAGAACGGTTGGTGTTGGGAGATAAGACCAATAGCCAGTGATGCCAATATCCAGTCCAGTCCAATTATTGTTGTGAACTGGAAGTGCTGTATTGAAAAGGGGTTAACTGGAAATGTTTATTCAGTGGCTGTGATTAATGTCAATCTCCATGGAATCTAATTGTGTAACTGGAGGCTTTCCCTCTCCTATTAGTAAGGGTTTCTTTCAATGCATCATCCCTTTGTTTCTGCAACTGCTTCACATCCACCACTAACGGCAGCTGCAGAGACAGGGAAAGGAGAGATCAGAATCTGAGGACAATGGACTGGAATGTTCCAACAATGGACAGGAGCTTATCTTTGGGTCTTAACTTTCTTTCCTGGTCTTTATTATCTTTTCGGATAGAAGGTGTACTGCTGATTATTCAGGCGGGTTACTATCCTATCCTCGCTATTGTTGGTGTTCCTGGTAAGTCTCTTTATGTCTCTCTCTTTTCATTCATTCCCTAAACCATGTTGAACTCCATTGCTATTTCTGTTGTCTATATTTGACAAGGACAGAAACTATTAACTTCAGTTTCAATTAAACACTCCATTCATTATCCACAAATTTCAGACCCCTCCCCCACAAGCATCTGATACTCAGACTGCTCACAATGTCGAGGCCCCTTTTTGCCCTGAACCAATTTGTGTCTTGGTATTGTGTCCATCATCAAACCTGTCCATTGCCGGCTCCATAATATCACCAGACTCCACCCATATTTCAGTACTGTTGTTGAATAAACAATTATCTAAGCCTTGGTAAAATTCAGATTTACTGTTGCAACTCTCTTCTAGTCACGCTTTCAGTTGCAAATATTTTGATCAGAAACTTGTTTTTGTCACTAAAATAATTCCATGATAGGGACACTGTGCCAGAGTATTAATGTCACTGGAAGGGTAATTCAGAGCCTCAAGCTAATTATCTGAAGGCACCCATTCATATCTAACAACAACTGATAACAGACGTTAAATTGAAATGACAAGAATTGGAACAAAATTGAATTTCACTAATGACAACCATAAATCCCTCAGAATTTTGTCTGAATACCAAGCTGTTTCACTGATGTCATTTGGGAAAGAAATCAAACATTCTTATCTGGTTTGGATTAAGTGTGCCTTCATACCCAAAACATTGTGCTTGGCTCTATTCTGCCTTGTGGAATGGCCTCACAGTCAAGGTCAATCAGTGATGGTCATCAAATGCTGTCCTTCCCAGTGATGCCGACATTCCCATGAAATCAAAGAAATTAAGAGTTAAATCAAACAAAGGAAGATGCTGCCATTTGTAAACAAAAAGAAGTGTTGAGGAGAAAGATGAGTTATGCCCGCCTGTGTCACGAGAAAAACAGAGTTCGCATTTCGAGTCCACAGACCATACATGAGAACTAAAAGCAGCTGGGAAATATTGTGATTTTTTTAGTGACAAAATTGTTTGTTTTCAGGGGGAGAAGGAGTGATTTGAATAGAAGGAGAAAGAGAGAGAGAGAGGGAGAGAAAAAGAAGCAAACAAAGGGATTATTGATCGGCTGGGAGGGAAATAAAATGTGGCAAATCTTATTTAAGTTTCTGCCTTTTCCCATACTCTTGAAAATCATTTCAAGTCGCTGTTTAAACTGAGTTATGTCCCCTCTGCCTCTCTTCCCAGAGTGTGCTCAACTCCTTATATTCACTAATGGGACATGGGTATCACTGACTGGGTCAGCATTATTTCCCCTGCCAATTGCCCTTGAGAAGATGCTGCTGAGCTGCCTTCTTGACCAACTGCAGGTGCCTCGGCCCATTCAGTTTCATTTCTCTGAGACTTTGTAGTGATCGATACAGCTGATTGGTTGACTTGGCCATTTCAAAGGGCAGTTGCGAGTCAACCCTATTGCTGAGAGTCTGGAGTCACATGTCGGCCAGACCAGGTGAAGGTGGTAAATTTCCTTCCCTAAAGGACATTAGGGAGCCGGGTAGGTTTTCCTGAGAACAAACGATGGTTTCATAGTTTCATTTGAGTCATAATTCCAGATGTTTGATTGAATTCAAATTCCACCATATGCTGTGGTGGGATCAAATCCGGGGTCTCGGTTATTGCTTGGGTCCCTGGATTAATAGACCACAGGCTGGACCATCGCCTCCCCGTCTTCTCTAATCACCTCCCCATGCTGTCATCATGACTGAGGTACAGAAAATGGTGCAATTCTACTGCTATGGAGACTGGAATTGCAAATATTTCAGGACAATGGGACTGTGCAGGGATGTAACAGTTCATCAGCAACTGACAAGAACCAGAGAATGAAGGCATTTTCGACACCGAGTGGGTGTACCATGTATACATGGATTTGACCTGCTCTTGTCACTGGAACATCAGTGAAGGTTCTGTAAATGGTTTTCTCAGGTTTGTGTATCAGCTACTGCAGTCATTCAGGGAGAGCTGAGGGTCTGGTGACCCCACTCTGAACAAGGTGTGGGCAGGGCATTCACAGTGTTTTGGGGTCTTCATCACAGCTAACAAATGATTTGACCTGCTTCTGTCACAGCTAACAATTGGAGCAAAGACTGCATAGAAGGGAAGCTCTGTAAACAGTGGGGAGCAGGGCACTACAATCTCCTCTCTGGGATTTCCAGGGATATTTTCCAATGTTGTACCTTTTCCAGGTGCAATGTGTGAAGCCAGTTTGATTAGACAATGAGGAGGTCACAGAGCTGTGTCACCTGCTTCAGCAGAACCTGTGGTCTCACACCAGGGAGAGGACTGTGCTGATACTGACCATGAAGTGAATTGGTTTGATTCTGGAACTTTCCATGCAAGAATCGGTGTCATAGCCATCATGTGCCATCGTGCCATCCTCGGAGGTATTAACGAGGAGACATAGACTTTCTCTGTCCCCAGAGGTTGATTCAGTCTCCGCAGAGGAAGGAACCGAAAATCTTGCAGAAATATTAGGGAATATCTGGTGAAGATGAGAAAGTGCAGGGAATTTGATTTATTAAAAATCAATTACTTGAAAAACTGATTGCATTGAAGTGTGGTAATTGCTGCACCAAATGATTAATGAATTTCGTGGACTGCAGAGATGGGGCTGCAGACAGAGTATGCTGGACAGCTCTTTTGGGAGCCAGTATAGAGATAATGGGTCAGTGGCCTCTTTTGGTCCTTTAATTCCTTGATTCTATGAGGCATTCCCATGACTATTGAGGGAAGTCAAAGTTCTTCAAAGCTCTTTCGATTCTGGGAAAGATCCTGGACAGTAGTGAGGAGGTGCTATGACTGCAAATATTTAAAAGTTGATGCAGAGGGAATAATTTGATGCCAGTTGGTAGAAGATATGAGCACATTTTGTGAGGAATGTGATAGCTGGATAACTGGAGAGTGATGATGTGATTTTGCAGAGCCAGGCTACATTCAGAAATTATCTTTAATAAATCTGCTGGGGTTTGTGGAAGATGTTGTTTGTGGCGTCTATAAATGCGAACAGTGGGACTGGAATATTTTAGTTTTCAGACGAATATTGAAACGCTTGCACACTGGTGAGTGAAGAAGGTAAGAGCCCAGGGGTAAGGGGGGATATACTACATGGATTGATGTTACAGAGTCGAAAGACTGCATGATCACTTTAAGAAAGACGATGCAGGAACCATGGTTTCAATGCTTGGCTGAAGGAGCAGCGGGTGTGTAGCTGGCAGTACTGCCAGTGCCACAAGTGCCACCTGGTCACCGAGTGGCAGCGTATCATGGCAATGCAGAAAGGGCTCCACAAACAGCAGCAGCGGGAGGAGGAAATGGGGATAACCGCCCCTTCTCTGGGGGCAGACGCCAGAAACACCAGCCTCCTGCCACAGGGCAAGCAACAGGCCATCTCCCCAGCCCAGTGTTGGAGGGAGACACCTCTGTCTCAGATAGGCATGACCCCTCAATGGGGCAGCAGGGGCAACAGGGCAGTGGTGACAGGAACAACAGTCCGTCTACCCATGTGGTCCACACCTCTGACTCCTTTGATCATCCTCCTCAATACCAGGAGGTTTGAACTCGGTTTATCAAAGATAACTCCCCATTCCTGACACCAACCTGTTCAAATGCAGAGGTCTAGCCCCTCTGCTATTTAAAACCAACACCCCATGAAAGCTCCCCTCATTTCGTAATCTTGGCAAAAAAAATGGTATGGGAGTGAAAGAAAACTTCTGATTTCCACTGTTTAAAGAAAAGTAACAATTTCCTTTTCCTAACTTGAACAGTGAACACTAAACAAAACGATTAACAAATCTGAGCCCACTTTTTCTTAGATAATCACTGCTTGACTCCAACTCTTAAAATTCTCCTCCAATAACACAATTGTTACCCATTAATGTAACTTAATCCCTCAAAGTCCATACAGACCCTTACGCTGTCTTCCTTCTATCCTTCCATTTCTGCTGTCATCTCCCTGGGCCGTCTTCTTACACTTTTTCCTGTTTTCACTGGAAAAGGTATGTTTGAGAGATAGTGCCTTCATAGAGATTTCTTTGAGAGGGTGAAGAGCCCCTTCAGATGACATGTGCTCTGACTAATTTTCAAAATGCACTTGCTTTTAAATGTCCAAGACTCATTTGGTCAGATGTTGTCAATACTATTAAATTCAAATTCAATTGTTTTTTGGTATCCTGGGCATAATTTAAATTCATTGGTTAAATTCAAATCTGATTGCCTTGACATCAAAACACAACCCCAAGCTAACGGTTATATTTTCTCAATTTCCAGCAATCTCTGCGCTCACAGACATAATGGGCTGTCACAATCTCTCAGCTTAGAAACACACCCTCTCTTTTAAAGTAACCATGCAAAGTCACTGTGTGACTTTGTAACTATTGATTATTGGTTAATGGAGAGAATACAGAGAATTGGGTTCTGCTCTCTACTGGTCTCTTCTGCTGTCTCACTCATGAGGTATCATCTGTATTCCTGAAGAAGGGCTCATGCCCGAAGCGTCGATTCTCCTGCTCCTTGGATGCTACCTGACCTGCTGCGCTTTTCCAGCAACGTATTTTCAGGGTATCATCTGTATCAGTGCTTGGAGCATCGGGATTCACAAGGCAAAGGAATGATTTGGGTGTGGGCAACAAATACCATCCTTCTGGTTGTATACTGATTAGAATGTGTGAGGTTGGGAAGTGCTGTTGGTGAAAGGATCTGAATGCTCTTGGTCATGAGTCACTGACAGAATTCATACGGGACAGGAGCAATCAGGACTGTTAATAGTATGTTGTCCTTTGTCACAAAATGATTCAAGTACAGGAATAAAGACAGTTTCCTGCTGTTGTTGAGTGTTGGTGAGACAATGTCTGGGGCACTGTGTACAGATTTTCTCTCCTTTATGAGGAATGATTTCCTAGCCACAGAGACAGTGTAAAGGAGGTCCACCAGAATAATCCCTGGGAAGATGGTACCATGAGGAGAGTGTGAAGGAAATGAATATATCATCTGTAGTGTTGGGAGGCAATAAGTGGTGGCAGTGCTGTACCGACGGGTTATGGCCAAACACCCATTATGTCTTAACAAATGACACCGAAAGTGTGAAAAATTGCATCTTTATTTCCTCCATGATATGTGTTTCCTGATAGTTTGCATACCTCTGCAACTCCCATGTTAATTGAGAGAGAGCTCCAGGTTCTGAATGAACTCTCACCACTTCAGTGTGTGCTGCTGTGTGACTCTGCATTGAAAATCATATTGTTCACAAATCTGTCAGCAGCCACAATGCCTTACTCCTGAAAGAGTTAGCCGTTCACACCAGATTCTGACCACCAATGAGAATGCCAGTTTGTCTTCTTGGAGATGGACGCTGCATCCTTGAGACTTGGCACAAACCATCCCCTTTCCCTCCTCACCCTAAGCAAACCTCGGTAAAGTAGCACGTGCACACCATTATCAATGGAGCCAGGAGGGACAACGTAGAGAAATCTGTCTGTGCAGTCTCTGAATCATTGGTTTGTCATGTTGGAGCATCAATGACATCCTGCAATGTCTGTATAAGCAGTTTGAGGGGCTGAATGGCCTTTTCCAGTTGCTGTGTTAGGGACTCATGCAGTGATTTGGGGATCGAGAGTGTGGTTCTGGAAAAGCACAGCTGGTCAGGCAGGTCTGAGGTGCAGGGGAATCGATGTTTCAGGCAGAAGTTCTCACTTTCTCCTCAAATGGAGAGTTGTCCTGGTCCCATAGAAGAGGCTCAGTGAGCTGATTGGGTGATCGCTGATTCCTGTTTAACAGCTCAATGTGCAGTACAGATGGGCGGCACGGTGGCACAGTGGTTAGCACTGCTGCCTCACAGCGCCAGGGACCCAGGTTCAATTCCCGCCTCAGGGAACAGACTGTGTGGAGTTTGCACGTTCTCCCCGTGTCTGCGTGGGTTTCCTCCGGGTGCTCTGGTTTCCTCCCACAGTCCAAAGATGTGCAGGTCAGGTGAATTGGCCATGCTAAATTGCCCATTGTTAGGTAAGGGGTAAATGTAGGGGTATGGATGGGTTGCGCTTTGGCGGGTCGGTGTGGACTTGTTGGGCCGAAGGGCCTGTTTCCACACTGTAATGTAATCTAATCAGATCTCTTTTTATGGCCCTCTTCTTCTCCAATCGTTTCAATGTTATTTTCCTGTGAAACCAGCTTGAGGTGCTGAATGAGATCCTCTTCCCCTTCCCTGTGGAAATGGGCAGTGCCCAACAGTCCTGTTCCATGAATGTTACAGGCACTTTAACAGCACAAGCTGAAATGTTGTCCAGCCCTTGCTGCACATGGCCACAGGAGCTGAGGGCTGACAGATTGTTTTGAACATAGTGTAATCTTCAGTGAACATCCCCACTTCTGATCTTATGATGGGGAAAGACATTGATGAAGCAGCTGAAAATATGCCGAGGAAACTATCCTGAGGATCTCCTGCACAAATGTACCAGGACTGAGAGGATTGATGTTCAGAGATCACAAACCTGTTCATTTGTGCTCTGAATGACTCCAACCAGTGGGGAATTTAAAACTCATTCCTTTTAAGTTCAACTTTGTTGCTTTCCTTGCTGTCATCCTTATTCAATGTCCAGATCCTTGATATAAACCCATCACCTATTTTCTTAGGGTCTGTATCCCTTTGCTCCCTGCCCAATCATGTATCTGTCTAGATACATCTTAAATGACACGATTCTTCCCGTCTCAACAGCCTCCACTGGCAACGCGTTCCAGGCAGCCACCAACCTCTGTGTAAAGACCTTTCCACGCATATCCCTTCAAAACCTTTCCCCTCTCACTTTGAACTCGTGACCCCTAGTAATTAAGTTCCGCACTCTGGGAAAAAGCTTCTTGCTATCCACACTGTCTGCACCTCTCATGATTTTGTAGACCTCAATCAGGTCACCCCTCACCTCCATCTTTATACAAGACGCATAAAGTCATAGAGATGTACAGCATGGAAACAGTCCCTTCGGTCCAACCCATCCATGCTGACCAGATATCCCAACCCAATCCAATCCCATCTGCCAGTACCCAGCCCATATGCCTCCAAACCCTTCCTATTCATATACCCATTCAAATGCCTCTTAAATGTTGCAATTGTACCAGCCTCCACCACTTCCTCTGGAAGCTCATTCCATACACATATTACCCTCTGTGTGAAAACGTTACCCATTATGTCTTTTTTATATCTTTCCCCTCTCACCATAAATCTATGCCTTCTAGTTCTGGACGTTTCCCTCCCCCCAGGGAAAAGACTTTGCCTATCTATGCCCCTTACAATTTTGTCAACCTCTAAAAGGTCACCCCTCAGCCTCCAACGCTCCAGGGAAAACAGCCCCAGCCAGTTCAGCCTCTCCCTATCGCTCAAATCCTCCAACCCTGGCAACATCCTTGTAAATGTTTTTGGAACCCTTTCAAGTTTCACAACATCTTTCCAATAGGAAGGAGACCAGAACTTCATGCAATATTTCTACAGGGGCCTAACCAATGTCCAATACAGCCATAACATGACCTCCCAACTCCTGTACTCAATACTCTGACCAATAAAAGAAAGCATACCAAACACCTTAATCACTATCCTATCTACTTGCGACTTCACTTTCAAGGAGCTATGAACCTGCACTCCAAGGTGTCTTTGTTCAGCAACATTCCTTAGGACCTTACCATTGAGTGTATAAGATCTGCTAAGTTGCAAACTTACTAACTGTACCTCTTATGCTCATATCCAAATCATTTATGTAAATGACAAAACGTAGAGGACCCAGCACTGATCCTTGTGGCACTCCACTGGTCACAGGCCTCCAGTCTGAAAAACAACCCTCCACCACCACCCTCTGTCTTCTACCTTTGAGCCAATTCTGTATCCCAATGGCTAGTTCTCCCTGTATTCCATGAGATCTAACCTTGCTAATAGTCTCCCATGGGGAACCTTATCGAACGCCTTACTGAAGTTCAATTAGATCACATCTTCTGCTCTGCCCTCATCAATCCTCTTTGTTACTTCTCGAAAAATCTCAATCAAGTTTGTGAGACATGATTTCCCAGGCACAAAGCCATGTTGACTATCCCCAATCAATCCTAGCCTTTCCAAATGCATGTACATCCTTTCCCTCAGGATTCCCTCCTACAACTTGCCCACCACTGAGGTCAGGCTCACTGGTCTATAGTTCCCTGGCTTGTCCTTACCACCCTTCTTAAACAGTGGCACCACGATTGCCAATCTCCAGTCTTCCGGCACCTCATCTGTGACTATCGATGATACAAATATCTCAGCAAGAGGCCCAGCAATCACTTATCTAGCTTCGCACAGAGTTTTCGGGTACACCGGATCAGGTCCTGGGGATTTATTCATCTTTACCTGTTTCAAGACATCCAGCACTTCCTCCTCTGTGAAAATAATCCTAATCTATTCAACCTCTCTTCAAAGCTTGCACCCTCCATCCCATGCAACACCCTGGTGAACCTCCTCTGCACCCTCTCCAAATCATCCACATCTTTTTGGTAAAGTTGCAACCAGAACTGTCAGCTGAATTCCAAATGGGGCTGAACCAAAGTCCTATACAACTGTAACATGATCTGCCAACTCTTGTACTCAATACCCCATCCAATGAAGGAAAGCATGTCATTAGCCTTCTTGACCACTCTACTGACCTGCACCTTCCAGGTAACAATGGACCTGAACACACAGATCATTCTGTACATCAATTCTCCCCATGACTTTTCCATTTACTGTTTCGTTCGCTCTTGAATTCGAGCTTCCAAAATGCATCACCTCGCATTTGCCCGGCTTGAACTCCATCTGCTATTTCTCTGCCCATCTTTCCAATTTATCTATATCCTGCTGTATTCTCTGACAGTCACTTTCACTCTCTGCTACTTCACCAATCTTGATGTCATCTGCAATCTTGCTGTTCAGGGAACCTCTACCTTCCTCCAAATCATTTATATATATCACAAACAAGAGTCGTCCCAGCACGGATCCCTGTGGAGATCTACTGGTCACAGGTGACAGTGAGGCCTGCAGATGCTGGAGATCAGAGCTGAGAGTGTGTTGCTGGAAAAGCTTGAGCTCCCAGCCTTATTCCTGATGAAGGGCTCCGGCTCAAAATATCGATTTTCCTGCTCCTCAGATGTTGCCTGACCAGCTGTGCTTTTCTAGCAACACACTCTCAACACTGGTCACAGGTCTCCATTTTGAGAAATTCCTTTCCACTGCTACTCTGTTGCCCAGCCCGTTCTCTATCCATGTAGCTAGAACACCCAGGACACCATGCGCTTCACCTTCTCCATCAGCCTACCATGGGGAACCTTATTAAATGCCTTACTAAAGTTCATGAATATAGCCCCAATGTTGTCGCCTCCTCAAAGAATTCTCCATCAGGGGAATCTTATTAAATGCCTTACTAAAGTTCAAGAATATAGCCCTTCCCCCATCAGTCAATGTTGTCACCTCCTCAAAGAATTCTCTTAGGTTTGTAAGACATGACCTTTCCCGCACAAACTCATGCTGCCTATTACTGATAAGCCCATTTTCTTCTTTCTATCCCTCAATATCTTCTCCAGCAGCTTCCCTAACACTGACGTAAGGTCTATAATTTTTCTGGAGTATCCCTGCTACCCTTCTAAGACAAGGGGACAACATTATCAATTCTCCAGTCCTCCAGGTCCTCACCCGTGCTCAAGGATGCTGCAAAGATGTCGATTAAAGTCCCAACTATTTCTTCTCTTGCTTCCCTCAGTAACCTGAGGTAGATTCTGGATTAGTGGTGCTGGAAAAGCACAGCAGTTCAGGCAATATTCAACGAGCAGCGAAATCGACGTTTCGGGCAAAAGCTCTATCGCTGCTCATTGGATGCTGCCTGAACTGCTGTGCTCTTCCAGCACCACTAATCCAGAATTTGGTTTCCAGCATCTGCAGTTATTGTTTTTACCTCGTTGAACCTAAGGTAGATCCCATCTGACCTGGGGACTTGTCTACCTTTTAGAATACCCAGAACTCCCTCCCTCCTTATGCTGACTTGACCTCGAGTACTCAAAGAACTATCCCTAACCTCAGCATCCAGCATATCCCTCTCTCCTTAGTGAATAATAATGCAAAGTTCTTATTAAGAATCTCATCCATTTTCTCTGACCCCACACATAACTTTCCTCCTTTGTCCTTGAGTAGACCAACCCTTTCTCTTGTTACCCTCTAGTTCCTTATATATGAAAAAAAGACTTTGGGATGTTACTCAACCCTGTTTGCTAAAGATATCTCATGACCCCTTTTAGCCCTCTTAATTTCTCGTTTCAGATTGGTCCCAGATTCCCAATGTTCTTCTAAAGCTTTGTCTGTATTCAGCAGCCTAGACCTTATGTCTGCATCCCTTTTCCTGTCAGCTAGTCTCACAACTTCACCTGTCATCGACAGTTCCCTAACCTTGCCGTATCTATTCCTCATTTTCACAGGATCATACCTCTTCTGAAATCTAATCAACCTCTCTTTAAAGGTATATCGAAGGTGGATTTATCTTCAAACAGCTGCTCCCAATTTACGTTCCCCAGCTCTTGCTGAATTTTGGGAGAGTTGACCTTCCCCCAATTTTGCACTCTTCCTTTAGGACCACTTTCATCTTCGTCCATGAGTGTTCTAAAACTTCCAAAATTGTGATCATTATTCCCAAAATAATACCCTCCTGAAACTTCAACCACCTGGCCAGACTCATTCCCCAACACCAGGTCCAGTATGGCTCCTTCCCAAGTTGTACGATTCACATACTGCTCTAAAATGTCCTCCTGGATGCTCCTTACAAATTCTGCTCCAAGCTCTAATACAAAGTGAATCCCAGTCATTGTTGGGAAAATTAAAATCTCCCATCACCACCACCCTGTTGCTCCTCCATCTTTCCATGATCCTTTCACATATTTGTACCTCAATCTCCCGCTTGCTGTTGGGAGGCCAGTAGTACAGCTCTCACATTGTTACTGCACCCTTCCTGTCTCTGAGCCCTGCCCATATCGCCTCAGTGCTCGAGTCTTCCATAGTGTCCTCCTTCAGCCCAGCTGTGACATTCTCTCTGACCAGGGATGCAGCTCCTCCACCCGTTTTACCTCCCTCTCTATCCTGCCTGAAGCATCGATATCCTGGGATATTTCACTGCCAGTCATGATCTTCCCTCAACAAGTCTCAGTGATAGCAATAATGTTATATTCCCAGCTACTAATCCAAGCCCTAAGTTCAGCTGCTTTATCTACGACACAAATGCACCTCAGACCACCAGCCCCTTTGCGTTCATCATCTGCTCCCTGCCTCCTCTTCCACTTCATCATGCTGACTTCATTATCTAGTTTATTACAGGCTTTAGTTACTTCTCCTCACTGTCAGTTTAAACCCTCCCCAACAGAGTTACCAAAAGGACCCCCAAGGACATTGGTTCCAGTCCAGCCCAGGTGGAGACTGTCCAATTTGTAATAGTCCCACCTCCCCCAGAACCGGTCCCAATGTCCCAAAAATCTAAACCCCTCCCTTCTGCACCATCTGTCAAGCCACTCATTCATCCTCTTTATTCTATCCCTCTGACGAGCACGTGGCACTGTTAGCAATATTGAAATTACTGCCTCTGAGGTCCGACTTTTTAACTTGGTTCCAGACTCCCTGAATTCCATTTGCAGGTGTTCATCTTGTTTTTAACCTTTATTGTTTGTGTCTTTATACACCACGACAGCTGACTGATCACTCTCCCCCTTGAGAATGTTCTGCAGCCGATCTGAGACATCCGTGACCATTGCACATGGGAGGCAACATACCATTCGGGAGTCTCGTTTTCAACCATAGATCTGCCTACCTACTCCTCTACAATTGAACCCCCTCTGACTATAGCCCTTCCACTCTTTTTCCTGCCCTTCTGTACAGCAGAGCCAGCCATGGTGCCATGAACATGTCTACTGCTGCCTTCCCCTGGTGAGCTCTCTCTGCTCCCCCTCAGCTCCTCACTCTCCCCACTCCCCCTCAGCTCCTCACTCTCCCCACTCCCCCTCAGCTCCTCACTCTCCCCACTCCCCCTCAGCTCCTCACTCTCCCCACTCCCCCTCAGCTCCTCACTCTCCCCACTCCCTCTCAGCTCCTCACTCTCCCCACTCCCCCTCAGCTCCTCACTCTCCCCACTCCCCCTCAGCTCCTCACTCTCCTCGCTCCCTCTCAGCTCCTCACTCTCCCCACTCCCCCTCAGCTCCTCACTCTCCCCACTCCCCCTCAGCTCCTCACTCTCCCCACTCCCCCTCAGCTCCTCACTCTCCCCACTCCCCCTCAGCTCCTCACTCTCCCCACTCCCTCTCAGCTCCTCACTCTCCCCACTCCCCCTCAGCTCCTCACTCTCCCCACTCCCCCTCAGCTCCTCACTCTCCCCACTCCCTCTCAGCTCCTCACTCTCCCCACTCCCCCTCAGCTCCTCACTCTCCCCACTCCCTCTCAGCTCCTCACTCTCCCCACTCCCTCTCAGCTCCTCACTCTCCCCAATCCCACTCAGCTCCTCACTCTCCCCACTCCCCCTCAGCTCCTCACTCTCCCCACTCCCCCTCAGCTCCTCACTCTCCTCGCTCCCTCTCAGCTCCTCACTCTCCCCACTCCCCCTCAGCTCCTCACTCTCCCCACTCCCTCTCAGCTCCTCACTCTCCCATCTCCCACTCAGCTCCTCACTCTCCCCACTCCCCCTCAGCTCCTCACTCTCCCCACCCCCTCTCAGCTCCTCACTCTCCTCACTCCCTCTCAGCTCCTCACTCTCCCCAATCCCACTCAGCTCCTCACTCTCCCCACTCCCCCTCAGCTCCTCACTCTCCCCACTCCCCCTCAGCTCCTCACTCTCCTCGCTCCCTCTCAGCTCCTCACTCTCCCCACTCCCCCTCAGCTCCTCACTCTCCCCACTCCCTCTCAGCTCCTCACTCTCCCATCTCCCACTCAGCTCCTCACTCTCCCCACTCCCCCTCAGCTCCTCACTCTCCCCACCCCCTCTCAGCTCCTCACTCTCCTCACTCCCTCTCAGCTCCTCACTCTCCCCAATCCCACTCAGCTCCTCACTCTCCCCACTCCCCCTCAGCTCCTCACTCTCCCCAATCCCACTCAGCTCCTCACTCTCCCCAATCCCCCTCAGCTCCTCACTCTCCCCACTCTCACTCAGCTCCTCACTCTCCCCACTCCCTCTCAGCTCCTCACTCTCCCATCTCCCACTCAGCTCCTCACTCTCCCCACTCCCCCTCAGCTCCTCACTCTCCCCACTCCCTCTCAGCTCCTCACTCTCCCCAATCCCACTCAGCTCCTCTCTCTCCCCACTCCCTCTGTTGCTGAAAATAGGCAGCTGATGCTCGAGGTAAGTCCCTTTTGAGAGTGAAATATACCCCGGTCCTCTCTCTCTATCTCGCCCATCCTGAAAATACTCTCCCCATCTCTGCCTTACACAAGGACCGTTCCCTTTGACAGTCCTTGGTTTGTGCCACTCTTCCCACTGACAGCTCCCTCCCCAGGAACGTTACCCTGCAACAGGAAAATATGCAAAACCAGGCAGGGCCCCAAACAGTCCTTCCAGGTGAGACAGACCTTCACCTGCCTCACTTCCAACCCAGTTTACTGCATCAGGTGTTCCCGATGTGGCCTTTTCTACTTCGGGCAGATCAAATGTAAACTTAGGGAACGGTTTGCCGAGCATCGCAGCCAAATCCGCAGGGGCTGACCGACCTCCCAGTCACTGACCTCCAGGTCACTGCCCATTTCAATTCCCCCAAACATTCCCATTCTCACATGACCACCTCGAAGTGCTCTGGTTTTCTCGAACAATCCAAAGGTGTGCAGATTGAGTGAATTGGCCATGCTAAGTTGCCCATCGTGTTCAGGGATGTGAGGTATGGGGCATTCGTCAGGGGTAAATGTCAAGTAATTAGGGAGGGGAATAGGTTTAATTGGGATCCTCTTCAGAGTGTTGGTGTGGACTTGTTAGGCCAAAGGGCCTGTTCCCACACCGAAGAAATTCTATAAATGATACAGAAATGATCTGGAAAAGGGCACTGTTGGAATGATCAGCAAGTTTGCAGATGACACGAAGATTGGTGGAGTAGCAGGAAGCATAAGGGACTGTCAAAGAATACAGGAGGATATAGAAAGACTGGAGAGTTGGGTGGAAAAGTAGCAGATGGAGTTCAATCCAGACAAATGTGAGGTGATGCATTTAGGCAAGACTAATTCTAGAGCGAATTATACAATGAATGGAAGAGCATTGGGAAAGGTTGATGGGCAGAGAGATCTGGGAGTGCAGGTCCATTGTACTGTGAAGGGTGCTGCACAAGTTGATAGAGTTGTGAAGAAGGCATATAGTATGCTTGCCTTCATTGGACGGGGTATTGAGTATAAGAGCTGGCAAGTCATGTTAAAATTGTACAAGACATTGGTTCGGGCGCATTTCGAATACTGTGTCCAGTTCTGGTCACCACATTACCAATAGGAGGATGCAGGGAAGGTTGACAAGGATGTTGCCTGGTATGGAAGGTGCTAGATGTGAAGAGAGGTTGAGTAGGTTAAGATTGTTTTCCTTAGAAAAAAGGAAATGGTGGGGGGCTGATTGCGGTCTATAAAATCATGAAGGGTTCAGACAGGGTGGATAGAGATACGCTTTTTCGCATGGTGAAGTATTCAGTAACGAGAGGTCACACTTTCAAGGTCAGAAGTGAAAAGTTTAAGGGGGTTACACGCAGCAAGTACTTCACACAGAGGGTGGTGGGTGTCTGGAACGTGTTGCCATCAAAGGTGGTAGATGCAGGCACAGTAGATTCATTTAAGATGCATCTGGACAGATGCACGAGTAGGTGGGGAGCAGAGGGGTACAGATGCTTAGGAATTGGGCGACAGGTTTAGACAGTGGATTTGGATCGGCTCAGGTTTGGAAGGCCGAAGGGCCTGTTCCTGGCCTGTAAATTTTCATTGTTCTTCTCTTTGTTCTTTATAGCTGTAACTAACATCTCATCTTCCGCCTGGGCAACCAAGAGCCCAGAGGACTCACAACTGAGTTCTCCAATTTCAAAATGCCTACCTTCCCATCAGCCCACCCCTTTCCCAACCCTCCCCATCCCTTCCACTGCACCCTGCCACCAAACGGATTCAGTCCTCCCATTGACCAATCAGGTTGTACCTTTCACGTGCCTTCACCTATCCCCACTTCACCACCGAGCCCTCTGCAAACCCCTATATCTGCAGCTCCCCCTACACCCACTGCCAGTCCTGAAGAAGGGGTACACCTTCGATTTCTCCACTTCCTGATGTTGACCGGCTTGCTGTGTTCTTCCAACCTCCTGCCTGTCTGTTCTGGGCTGCTATCTTCTCCCAATTTATGGTATCTGGGCTAATTCTCTTGGGGAGACTCAGAATTCCATGGAACAAACTGTTTCAGCTAATCTGGCAATGTCCTAATTCAATTTTCTCATTGTTGTGACAGTCCTCTCCAAGTTCTCACTCCTCCAGTTAGTCCCACTCCCTTGTCTTCTTCACCATCTTTCCACAACACATTCTCAATTAATTAATTATCTGTTTCTGTCTTCAATATAAATCTTTGTGTCCCTCTGTATCTTTCCCTGGCCTTGGTTTATCGCTCCCCAGTCTATCGAGTGCTGCCATTGTGAAGCTCAGAAACAAGAAAAAGGTTTGTGTCGGGCTGTTGTTCACTTCCCGGTGTGTCCCATGTGATGCTCCATGTGGGACGGGGGTCACAGCAGCTTTGACACACATCCTTGAAACTTGGTCTGTGCCTGTCCACTGAACGCCTGTGTTTGTCCCTCTCAGCTGATCGTGCGGTCAGTAACACGGGGAAACCCCTCGAGTATTATTGTAAAGGAGCAGCTGTCTGACTTGTAGCTGAGGGGCTTCTGACTGACTCCTGTTATTGAAACGTTAGTGGAGGAGCTGGGGATGGTTTGCTGGAGGTTGTGCTGTGAGCTGCCTCAGACATTCAGGGAGACCTGAGGATTTGGTGACCCAACTCTGGATGGAGTCTGGGGCCTGTAGTTATAGCATCTGGGTCTGTAACATGAACAACAAATGGAGCAGGGGATAGAGAGAGCGGCAGCTCTGAAACCACGGAGTGAGTGTGGGTGGGGAAAGGGATCTGCCGTATCCACTCCGGGTTTTCCAAGAACAGCTTCCCAAGCGACACTTAACCCAGGAGCAGGGTGTGAGGGGACCCTGATTGAACAAGGAGCTGGGCACAGAGCAGTGTCACCTCCTTCAACACGACCTGCAGCTTCACACCAGGGGCGGACGGTGCAGCCAGTGGCTGTTAGCGTCGCAGCTTCATTCTAGGATCCAGAACTTTCCAGACAGGCGTGGGGGACATATCCATTATCTCCCAGTATGTCGATATCAATGTCACCATTCAGTGACGGAGGGTATATATGGCGGATGAGGTGAATACAATGTTTTATCCCTCAGCAGGGAGTTGCCAGCGCTACCCTTGTTTTCCCAGTATAGTGGGATTCCCGATGGTATACTTGGCTCTGCAGGGTCCCCATGTCAATGGGGAGAGTTCGAGGAACTGAAGGACCTCTCACTCCAATAATGGTGCAGTGTGACCATACACAGTACATCATGTTGGTGAATACCCACTGTCCTGGCAGCAACCACAGCCTCTTCATTCAGAAGCAGTCAGCCATTCCCATCATCTTCAGGTCCCCACATAGAAAGAAAGGATGGCATCTCAGATGAGGCCACCCCTTCGGACACAATTCAAAACACCCTGCTCCTCACCGCTCCCCACCGTCAACCAACCACATCAAAATATCCCATGTGAACTGAGAGCAATGGGAACACTGGGAACATCAGGGATCAGACCATCAGGGAGATGGGGCAACACTTCCGATGTTTGAACTAGGTCCTGCAATCTCCCTCCATTTATGTAATCTATGACCTTGTATCCTTTCTGAAAAATTCACAGGGTCATAGTTAGCCACGCGACATTCCATCTGCCAAATGGTTATTTCATGCTTATCCATTTTCAGATCCTCCACCTCCTCTTGATAACTTTGTTTCCTTCCTATCTCAGCATCATCACCGAATTTAGTGAGAATATATTTGTTCCATTTATCTAAACCGTTGATATAATTTGCAAGTAGTTGAGGACCCAGCAGGTGTCTGTGCAGTTGTTATTTTCTGTTAAATTGATAAAGACTGATTTACCCCAGTGGACGGTATCTTCAATATGAGGCTGAGCCTTTCCCTCCACCAGGACTGTGTGCCGGCTGGTGTGGAGGCAGGAGATGACCATCATCAGGCACTTTCCTTGACCATCTTTGATATGTCACCATGAGAATTCTTGGATTCTGGAATCAATGTTGGGGAGTTACAAGGTAACTCCTTTCTTGACTGTACAGCATGGTGCCATCACCATTGGTGGGTCTGTCCTGCTGTTGGTACAGGATATACCCAGGGATGGTGATGGGGCTGCGTGAAACATTACCCATCAGGTTTGATTCTGTGTGTAATGACAATGTCAGACTGTTTCCTGACCTGTCAAAATGAGGAATAAAGGTGACAATGGAGCAGGGAATAATAGCTTAAAAAGCTGAATGAAAGACACTCTATCTGATTACACAATGCATTCTCAAAAATGATTGAGGAACTCAATGCATACATTGAGGTAAATGGATACAATTTAATGACATCAGAGAGTCCTTGCTACAGGGTGTCTGATATTTGGAACTGAACATGCAGGACCTTTTATATTTGGGGACATAATACAAAACATAAAAGGAGGTGGGGTAGATCTCCAAGTAAAAGTTGACATCTGTACGATTGTAAACAGAGAATCTTATATCAAATCTTCAAGTTTTTGGCTTAATCTTATTGTTTCTGTTCGCAAAGTGCCAGTTGAGTTGGGTTTGGAGAGAGATTTTCACAATGATGCTGAGTGGATTTCACCAAACCTAATGACAGAAGAACCTTAGTGATGGGGCTTTTTATGACCCTATCACATTCTCAAACTGATATTCTCCGGAACATTCTTTAACCAACATTCCTCCGGAACAGTCTATGACTGACATTCTCCAACACATTCTATAACTGACATTCTCCGGAACATTCTATGAATGGCATTCTCTGAACATTCCATCACCAACATTCCCAGAATATTCTATTATTGACATTCTCTTAACACATTCTATAACCAACATTCTCTGGCACATTCTATAAACAGAATTCTCCAGAACATTCTCTGACCCACTTTCCCTGGAAGAATCTATAACCAACATTCTTCAGAACATTCTTTTACCAACATTTCTGGGAAAATTCTACAGCCCACATTCCCCGGAACATTCTGTAACTGACATTCCCCTGAACAATCTATATCCAACATTCTCTTGATCATTCTATAAGCAACATTCTATAAGCAAGATCCCGTTCCATGGAGGAGGAAACACTGTTTCGAACTCCCCTCAGGCAGTTATAGGGCTTTACCCTACGTTTACACTTCTTCACCTCAGAGGATCGATCGACCACAATTTAGACTAAAAGACAGAAATTTTTAATGCCCGTTTTCTTTAAAAAACTGCAAGAGAATTCTTCAGGATAGCAATGTTTATCCTCCGTATTGGGAACTGTAAAGACGTGACCTGTCTGCTCTCGAGTAATCACGTGTTTGGGAATGTTCTAGAATCCATCTGTTCTTCTGGATGTATGATTGTGTGTTTAAGGAGGGGGGGGGGGGGGGTTTCTTCTGTAATACATCACCTATCTGTCAGTAATTCAGAATTTACCATGTGTTATTCCAGCTCCAACTACATCAATAAATCTCTGAACGTTTCATTTTGAAAATCTCACTCTGATCTCAATCAATTGTAAAATGTCCTTCAGGCTGATGTATAAATTGTTGCTTTTCCTTCCTGACAGTTAACGTCATGACGATCTTCGTCCTGCTTTATAAAGATTGTGGATTGTCTCCATGCATCAGGCGTTACCTGGAGGCAATGGCAATGACGGATCTACTGGTCATTATCCTCGATCTGATATTGAGACACATTCCCATTGTTTATCGGGAACAGTTTTATTTCCTATACTCCGTCCCTGTGTGTAATATCCACGCCGTCCTGCTTTATGCAGCCACTGACTGTTCTGTCTGGTTCACCGTCACTTTCACCTTTGATCGGTTTGTGGCCATTTGTTGCCAGAAGCTGAAAAATAAATATTGCAGTGAGAAAACAGCGGCTGTGGTTCTGGGAACAGTGACTGTGCTGAGCTGTTTAAAGAACATTTTCTGGTATTTCATGCTCACGGGTCTTTATCGGTTGGCGAACTCCCCCTGGTTTTGTTACATAATGAACGGTGTTCTATCTTCTCGTGTCTGGGTCACAATCGAGTTCCTCCACCACATTCTAACCCCGTGTGTCCCATTTCTCCTGATTCTGTTGCTCAATGTTTTCACCATCAGACACATTTTAGTGACCAGCAGAGCCCGCAGGAGACTCCGGACTCACACCAATGGGGACTCTCACCATGATACAGAAATGCAAAATCGAAAAACATCAATCATTTTATTGTTTGTGATCTCGGCCAATTTCATCCTGTTATGGTCAACATTAATGCTGTATTCAATATGGACTCGGATGTATGCCTTGGCATATAATTTTGTGTATCTGCATCGCTTTGTGCGGGAATTGGGCTTCATGCTGCAGCTCCTCAGTTGCTGCACTAACACTGCGATTTATGCTGTGACCCAGACTAAGTTCAGACAGCAGCTGAAGAATGTGCTGAAATATCCCTTTACCCAAATTCATCAATCAATCAAATTCACTGATTAGTCAATCCATCCAGGATTTTCTCATTTCAGTTCAATGATTCAGCAACGAAACAGCCTGTCGCTATGGTAACAGACTGAGGGTAGTGCTGGTTTTTTCCAACCTGATTCAACAGGGGATTACAGAGACACATTTCAATGGTTCTCAACTCGGGGATCAGTGAAAAAAGGCATCATTTCACTGAATGTATCTATCACTTCAATCTGTAAAAATGAATTTCTTCATTAAGAAGTACCACACAGCAGAACAAACTATTTTGTTGTTTGTGTTGAAGCAGCTGGGCTGGAGAGAGACAGACTCAGCCCCTAGTCCTGGTCATTAGGGAAGGGGAGGGAACTGGGTCTGAGCTCAGGAGCTGGGTTTAAGTCACTCTGTCCTTTACTTTCACCTCAGGATCACTGACTCTGACCTGGCCTTGGCAGATTTCATCTCTCTCTCCATGTTCAGCTCTCATTCTCACAGTGTCCCCTCTTTCTCTTGTCCTCCCATTTTTGTTTCCTGTTGCTCATATCTCAGATGCAACATCGGTCAGCCAAAACTGCTGTGTCACCAAAGAAACTGTTTGAAGAATAACAAAACTGTGCAACATGAGAGATTCACAAGCTGTGAAAAGATCATCCACTCATGAAGTGGCATGTCACAACCAGCAGAGGGTGGCATTGTATCACATTAAACAATTCCGGGGAGAATGAGGGATGGTTGGTGGGTGTGTGTGTGCAAAAGAGACTCAGCCTTTGATTCATCACTTTCTAATTCATTCACTCATTCAAACTTCCCTCCAGTCCCATTGCACGAGAGACAGATCCACAGGCACAAATATATAGAGACACAATTTGGAGATACTCACCAATATGACATTTTACACACAAGACAGACAGACAGACAGACAGAATGGGGAGAGACGGGTAAACACCATTTCAATGGATTCACCCCCAGAACAACAGAGATCCCACTGCACAGTGACACAGACTTAGAGACACACTGAGACAGAGGGACGCACACTAATACACACTCTCATCTATAGCAGCTGATGTGCACACAGCTACAATAAGAGCTGAAATAGATCAGAAGAGACAATTCAGTACAGAAATACACACACAGATACAGACACATAGAATTATATATACATACATACACACACATAGATACACACACACTGACACAAAGACACAAACAGATACACACACAAAGATACACACACAGAGGCATACATACACACAGAGACACACACACACACACATATACAGATACACACGCGCACACAGACACACACAGATACACGCACCCAGATACATGCAGACACACAGACACACACACATGCACACAGACACACACAGATATACACACACATACAGATATACACACATACACAGATACACACACACACGCACCCACACACACACAGATACACACATATACACACAGACATACACAGACACACACAGACGCACACAGATACATACACACACATGCACACACACACACAGATGAACACACACACACGCACACACATATACAGAGATACACACAGGTACACACACAGACACACACACAGATACACACATACACACACATGCAGATACACACACATACAGACATGCAGAAACACACACTGATACATATGCACACACACACAAACACATACACAGACACGTACAGATACACACACAGACACAAGCGCACACATACACACACACACATGCACACACACATACACACAGATACGCATACAAACATACAGACACACACAGATACATACACACACACATGCACACACACAGATCAACACTAATACACACATCCATAAACACTGCCTCAAACACTCAGAGCTACGAATGTGCAGATATAGTTCGTTTGGGATAGACAAGCAGACAGTTACAAAGAGAGAATCACATACACAGAGACACACACAGGCACATTTATACACACAAACATACAGACCGACATAGATTCATACACATACAAAGACAGAAACAGACACAGACTGAGGTGCAGACATGCAAACAGACCTTTACACTGACACAGACAAAGACACAGAAACATATACATACAAACGCACACACACAACCAAGCGCACAGACACATATTGTTGTGGGGAAAAACAAGGACTGCAGATGCTGGAAACCAGATTAGAGTGGTGCTGGAAAAGCACAGCAGGTCAGGCAGCATCCGAGGAGCAGGAAAATCAGTGTTTTGGACCAGGCCAGACCACCTCAAATATATTTTGGTAGCTTAGATCCTAACCTTTTCTTATTTTAAAGGCAGATGGGAAATCAATATTCCAGGTGTGATGCAGCTGGTCAGACCACTCAATACAGAATTTCTGAAAATACAACAGTATAACAAAAGAAAATCGTAATTAGAATAACACAATTATTGGAAAACCTAACTATCCAGATACAGCAAATTAACGAAGGGACTGTACGCATTCAGACATCCGAGAACACACACTTTGGAAAAATAGGTAAACTGAAACAGATTCTTGCAGGCAGGAGGGAACAACATCCAAAGAAATTCGAGAGTGACAGTAAGTTAGGATTCATCTGCTGAGGGTTGGAATCATTTCTGGACTTGTGACTGCCACAGCTAAACCAAACTGGAAAGAAAAACGTGAACAGGGAGAACTGGCCAATCCCCTGCCATTGTTAACCTCGGCTCTTTCTAACCCCTTCAACACCTCCGCCTTTACAACCTCTCTTATCCGTATCGTGCAATTGAGCAAATGCATAGGTATAAACAAAATCATAGCTGGAGTTATGTACAGGCCTCCAAACAGGAGTCAGGAGATGGGGCACAAGATACAACTGGAGATGCAAAAGATTTGAAGGAAATGCAAAGTTAGAGTGATCATTGGGGATTTCAATATGCAGGTGGACTGGGAAAATCAGGTTGGGAATTTGTGGATAGCTTTTTGGACCAACTTGTGGTGGAGCCCAGTAGGGAACAGGCAACACTGGATTTAGTGATGTGGAATGAAGTAGACTTGATCAGGGAGCTTAAGGTGAAGGAATCCTCAGCAGGGAGTGATCATAATATGTCTGAAGTTACTCTGCAATTTGAGAGGGTGATGATAGAATCAAAGGTAATAGTATTACAGCTGAATAAAGGCAACTACAGAGGCATGAGAGAGGAGGTAGGTAAAATTGACTGGGAGAGGAGTGTATCAGGAAAGACAGTGGAACAGCAATGGCAGGAGGTTCTGGGAGTAACTCAGGAGACACAGCAGAGATTCATCCCAAGGGAAAAGAAGCATGGTACAGGGAGGATGAGGCAACCATGGCTGACGAAGGAATTCAGGGATATCGTAAAAGTAAAAGAAAAAACAGATCATTTGGGGAAGGGTAGTGGGAAACCAAAGGATTAGGCACTCGCAAAGACCAATAAAGAGCAACAACAAAAGAAATAAGAACAGTCACGATGAAATATGACAGTAAGCTAGCCAGACATATCACGCAATACCGTAAGAGTTTCTTTCGACAGATAAAGGGCAAATGAGATGAAGAAGTGGACATTGGGCCGCTGGCAAATGACGCGGAAAGATAGTGGTGGGGAAAAGGAAATGGCTGAAGAATTAAATAATTATTCTGTGTCAGTCTTTATTGTGGAAGACATGATTAACATCCCAAAAAAATCAAGAGAGGGAAGGGACAGAGCTCAGTGTGGTGGCCATCACCAAAGACATCAACTTCATTAATCCTGATCTGTTCCAGCCTGTTTCCCAGCTCCTCAAAGTTCTCATTCTCAACACGGTCCCTTTCCTCAGTGAAAACTGAAGCAAAAATCTCATTTAGGGTTTCCTCTACCTCCTCAGATTCCACACACAAGTTCTGTACGCTATCCCTGACTGACCCTACATTCTCTTATTCCTCACATATGAGTAAAATGCCTTTGGGTTCTCCCTAATCCTTCCTGCCAAGCCTTTTTCATGCCCCCTCCTGGCTCTCCTCAGTCCATTTCTGAGCTCTTTTCTAGTAAGTCTGTAATCCTGCTCCCAATCTGTACTTCCCAACTCCTGTCTGATAGCATCATAATTTCCTCTTCCCTAATTAAATATTCCTTGGTAACTGCTCCTTTTCCTCTCCAAGGCTATGGTAAATGTGAGACAGTTGTGGTCACTGTTACCAAAGTGTTTCCCACGACGAGATCTGACACCTGTCCTGGCTCATTGCCGAGCACCAAATCCAAAATGGCCTCTCCCCTCATCGGCCTGCCTACATACTGAGTAAGGAAACCCTCCTGAACACACCTGACAAAAACAGCTCCATCCAAACCATCTGAACTAAGAAGGTTCCAGTCAATATTGGGAAAGTTGAAGTCACCCACATCAACAACCCTGTGACATCTGCATTTTTCCAAACTCTGCCAGCCGATGAGTTCTTTGATCTCTCTCCTGCTATTAGGGGGTCTGTAGGAAACCCCCATTGAGGTGGCTGCTCCCTTGCTGTTCATACTGACTCAGTAGACAAACCTTCCTCAACAGCCTACCTTTCTGTAGCCATGATGCATTCTCTGATTAGCAATGTCACACCCCCTCCTCTTTTTCCACCCTCCCTGTTCTTTTTAAATGTTCTAAACCCTGGAACATCTAGTAACCATCCCTGCCCCTGTGAAACCCACGTCTCCGTTATGGCCACAACATCATAGTCCCAAGTACTGATCCACGCTGTCAGTTCATCACTCTTATTTCTGACACCCCTGGATCTACTGGCCCTGGAGTCTGTTCAGAGAATGTTCATGAGAATGGCCCCAGGAATGAAAAGCTTAACATACGAGGAATGTTTCAGGACTCTGGATGGGGTTCAGAAGAATGAGGGGGAATCTAATTGAAACCTGGAATACTGATTGTCCTGGACAGAATGGATGTTGGGAAGATGCTTCCATTGGTAGGAAAGACTAGGACTGAGGGCACAGCTGGAGGGTAAAGGGAAGACCTTTTTAAATGGAGTCAAGGAGAAACATCTTCAGCCAAATAGTGATGAATCTATGGAATTCACTGCCTCAGAAGGTTGTGGAGGTCAGGACTTGGAATATATTTAAGATGGAGATTGATAAGTTTTTAACTGTCAAGGGTATCAAGTGTTACAGGGAGAATAGGGATGAGAAACGTAGCAGCCATGATTGAATAGTGGAGAAGGTTCGATGGGTTGAATGGCCTAATTTCTGCTTTTATGTCTTATAGATGTTTTTAAAAAAATGAAGGACAAAATAAGCTTGTAAAAGTGACAGCATTGTCACATCCAGATGCACTGACACAGACATACATACAGATATACAGAAACACACACACCGACACACATAAACGCACACAGAAACATGTACACACCGACACACATAAACGCACACAGAAACATGTACACACAGACACACTGACTCACACATCCACACAGATACACAGAAACATGCTCACACAGACATACTGCCTCACTCATATATACAGACACACAGAAACATATACACACAGTGCAGTAAATGACACTTGCCTGTGTTTAACCATTGAGAGAGTGAGACAGTGCTGTGATGTCCCTCAGCTATTGTCAGGGAGGGGGTGAATGTGTCTAACAAACTCATAATCATTTGTACAATGAACAATGAGAGAGCTGGTACAATAGATCCATTAGTCCCTTTGTGCCCATCTGTGAAATAGTTTGATGTTCACTCTCAGAATCTCACTAACTTTACTGGTTAAGTTCATCCCACTCACACCTTGTGTTTGTCAGTGTAGAAATACGATGTTCCCCTGTGGGATAAATCTGTGTTCCTTGGCGGCAGAAGACTGTTCCCTTGTCTGAATAAAAGCATTTTGTAGCTGGTTTGAAACTGCAGCTTTGTCTCTGTGTGGATTTCAGGTATGAGGCCAGTTGGTGTGTGTGTGTGTGTGTGTGTGTGTGTGTGTACTGCTGGAAGCTGAGTTCCAGATTTGAACTTAAATCAACCCGTCCCTGAAGCAGACCCTGTCTGATGTGACCCCTGGCGCAGTAGCTATCCCTCATGGGAGCGAGGGAGTGTGAGAAGTCAGAGAGAGAGCTGGGACCCACAGTAATGGTGAGCATCACCTTTTCAGACTGTGTCTTTCCTGAACTCCCGCCTGTCTCTTGCTGATTTCCCGTCTCTTTCTCACATTGTCACTTTATGTCTCTTTGTTTCTCACTTTGTGTCCCTGTATCTTTCTCTCAAAGTCTCTCCTCCTTTTTGTCTTTTGGTCATTCTGTCTTTCACTCCTGTGTCTCTGTCTGTCACACTCTCAACTTTTTATTTCATTCTCCCTCTGTCTGTCCATTCCCACCAGCTGTGTGTCCCCCCTCTCTCTGTCTGCATTTTTTCTGACCCCTGTATCCACCTTTCTGCCCCTCCCTCTCTCTGCATTTTTCCTGCCCCTCCCCAAAATGTTTTTCTCGATCCAAAATTACTGAATGCGACTCCCTGCCAAATGTGACTTCTCGAACTTTGTGTCATCCAATCTTGCGACCCCATACACCCCCCATTTCACACCCACGCCTTCTCTTTTCCCCCCCAGATATTCCCTCAACATATTTCACTACCTCCCACTTTTGCCCTTGTCTTTACTCCACAACTTTGCCCCACCCACACTGTAATTTGCCCCATTCCAAAATCTTGAGTCAACTCAGAAGAACATTACCACCCTCAGATATTAACATCCCCCCGCACAAATATCTCGCCCACCATCTGCCAAATATTGTCTCGTTAAATGTAGTGTTCCCATCAATTCTGTAGTCCCCAAATATCATCCCTAAGTTTGTCTTCCATCCCAATTATGCCCTTTTGGGAAGACCAGGTTCCCCAAACCTCTCCACAGATACAGCACTACCCCTGACACAGGAGACTCTGCTGGATTAGGGCCAAGCCCTCAGTAGGGTCATTAACCTTGACCATGATTTGATAAAGGCAGCGAGGCCCACACCCCACCAGGAGGCACTTCATCCATTCCAACCTGGGGACTATGTAATGATCAAATCACTGGGCAAAGATTCTCTCTCTCCTGGTGGAAGGGCCGATACTTGGTGCCTCTGACAACCCCGACAGCTGTCAAACTGGAGGGGTAACCTGACTGGACACACAGGACCTGCTGCAAGTGAGCTCCGCACCCAAAAGACAACAACCAGGAAGCACAGCAAACGACAGCTCCACACCCCGAGGAAAGCTCCAGCTAACCGCTACAGCCATCACCATCTTTATACTCCCCCGATCATCCTGCCACAGGATGACTGGAACCAGGATCATGCAGTGACACACCTTACCGTTCACAAGAGACTGGTCAATACATTCCTCTGTGTGACCTGTGTGTATGCTCAGAGGGTCAGCCAGAGTAGCTGTTGGGTTTGTGCTCATGTCCCCATGCACTCCCAAGGGGGCATTCCCCTGAGACCCTTCCACTTTAATGAATCAGACAATGCTGAAAGGTGGGTGGGACGGGACAGGTCCCCTGAAGTAACCACTCTCAGCCTGAATGGGATCTTACAGAGGTAATTCTCCAGCCTACTGGAAATCTGCAGAGTACCCATTAAACAATTTTCAGGGATGGTTCTATCCCTCTTACAATCTTCCCCATGAACCCCCGGCCCTACTCCTCACAGACACTCCCGAACAGGGCACACCCATCGGATCGATCTGCCTCAAAAGCAGCTATCCATCCAGATGGAATGCTGGCGGGAGCCGGTGTGGTAACACCTTGCTCCTCACCCTGCAGCAAGTCAGTCCACAGCAGAGGGCAGGATACTGAACCTTCACATCCTCAACAGGAGCAGGCAAATCCCCACTTTCACCACCACCTGGACAGGGACCCAGACCGACCGCCTGAGAACCTATAATGGCACTTACTTTATTTACAGCCATAAAGCCTCCCCTTGGTTCCTGTTATCCTGGACCAGGAGCTGCTATGTTGGGTACGTGGTCCCATTTGTATAACATTCCCAGTCTTCTCCCTTCATGAAGTCACCGTCTCGCAGGAAGTGAACCCTCAACACCCTTGACCAGATTCTCTCTGTCTTTTCACCCACCTATGCAGCCATTCGATTGGAAATAGAAGCCCAGCTGCTGGCCATCCCCTTGGAGGAGGTAGCCAATGCCACATCCAGCTGAATGCGAAAGTTGTTGGCATTCACACTGTGGCCCAATAAAACAGGTCTGCCCTGGATTCTCTGCTGGCGGAGAAAGGGGGCACATGTACCCTCATCGGCTCTGATTGCTGCAGTTACATACCCAGCCCCAGTGGGAACATTACGAACTCAGCCCGACATATCCAACAGGCTGCCGCTGTACTGCACAACCAAAAACCAGAATGGGACCCGTGGAACTGGGCAAGCTCCTGGCTGGGTTCCTGGGGCACAGCCTTGCTCCAGGGTCTCATAGTCGTCATTACTATCATTGTCGTTATTGCAGTTCTTGTCATGGCTATTAAAATGCGCTGTCTGAGCTTGTGCTCAATGCTGCTACCCCCCCTGCCCTGACCTTCCCACCCAACTAGTGAAGGTCCACAGGGACAATAACTTTGCCCCGACACGGAATATGTGGTTTTAGACTCAGACTCTGAATCTTACCCCACTGATTCCGGCCCTCCCCTGGCTCTGGCTACATATTCCCTTTCGCCTCTACCCCTAACTCAGCAAAATAAAATAAAAAAAGGGGAATTGTAGGAGAAAAGATAAACCACTCTGCCTGCCTTGTTCACAGAACCATGTCTGATCTTAGCAAAACAGAGCATACTGGGAGTGCAGGTCCATTGTACCCTGAAGGTTACTGCACAGGTGGATAGATTGGTCCAGAAGGCATATGGTATGCTTGCCTTCATTGGACACGGTGTTGAGTATAAGAGCTAGTAAGTCATGTTAACATTGTACAAGGCATTGGTTCGGCTGCATTTGGAATAATGTGTACAGTTCTGGTCACCACATTACCAAAAGGATGTGGACACTTTGGAGAGGGTGCAGAGAAGGTTTACGAGGATGTTGCCTGGTATGGATGATGCTCGCTCTGAAGAGAGGGTGAGTAGGTTGGGTTCATTTTCATTAGAAAAAAGGAGATTATTGGGGGACCTGATTGAGGTTGACATAATCATGAAGGGTATGGACAGGGTGGATAGAAACATTATTTTTTCCCAGGATGAAGGATTCAATTGCGAGAGTTCACATTTTCAAGCTGAGAGGTGGAAAGTTTAAGGGGGATAACACGCGGCAAATGCTTCACACAGAGAGGGTGGTAGACATTTGGTACGTGTTGCTAGCAGAGTTGGTAGAGGCAGGCACGGTAGATTCATTTAAGATGCGTCTGGACAAATGCTTGAGTGAGTGGGGAGCAGAGGGAGACAGATGCTTAGGAATTGACCGACAGGTTAAGAGAGTACATTTGGATTGGCTCAGGCTTGGAGGGCCGAAGGGCCTGTTCCTGGGTTGTAAATTTTCTTTCTTTGTTCTATAATCCCTCAACTTCACTACAACCAGCTCAGGAACTAAAAACCAAAACCAGACATTACCTAAACAGCTTCCAGACTGAAGGAATACACTCCTCAGATGATCTGATAACAGACTTCCTACCTCACAATAGCATCACAGCTCCTGCAGCCCCGAGGGCATCCACAGTGCCCTCAGGTACTGAAGCCCCACAAAGCCTCCCTCGACTGAGTGACACCCAGATACCTGACAAGAATACGCACCACCCTGCAGGCCCATTGGAACCAGGATACTGGACATTAGCACCTGCTCTCATAGAGGAACGGAACCTCCTGTTACAGTTAATAACTGATTGCTCCGACCGGCCAGCCGATTGCATTCCATTAAATGTAATTTAATTCATCTTGTCTTGTAATTAACACTACACTACTGTAACACTATAAAAACTGTATCTGCAGCTTGGGGAAGAGAATCCTTGACTTAACTGGGTAAAGTGTCCGTTTCCTATGAGTATTGCCAATTTCTCTTTCCCACCACATAGTGAGAAATAAACTAGTGTTCGTCAATTTCACAAGATCGGTGTGTGGCCTCTATTTGTAATTGGACGATTCTCCGACAATGTCCTATATTGCAGCAAGTGGCTCAGAGTCAAAATGTCATTTGCAGAGGCTGTGATTTTACATTTTCTTCCTCACTCTCTGTCCCGCTGTGTCCATTTCCTTCTGTCTGACCTCCCTCAGTCTTGGGTCTTCCTTCATTTCTCTCTCTCCATCGTCTGGCTCTTTCTTCCTCACTCCACTCCCCTCTCTCTCACTCTCTCTCTCTATCTCTCTCTCTCTCTCTCACACACACACACACACACACACCCTCCCTTTCTGATTCTCCATCACAATTCCTCTGTCTGTCCCCTTCCCCCGCCTCCCCATCAAACTCTCCAGATCGTCCCATCATGTTAATCCATCAATGCTCTAATGTTTCGAGTCAGGTTTACAAAATGACAGGAACTCCAACATTTCAGAGACAGAGGTTTCAATCTCAGAAACATTTTTTAAATATTCTTTTGTGGGACTTGGGCGTCACTGGCTGGCTAACATTGACAGCCCATCCTTACTTGCCCTTGAGAAGGTGGTGGTGAGCTGCCTTCTTGAATCACTGCAGTCCCCTTGCTGTGAGTTGACCCACAATGCCGGTAGGGAGGGAATGCCAAGATTTTCACCCAACAATTGTGAAGGAATGGTGATATATTTCCAAGTCAGGGAGGTGTGTGGCTTGGAGGGGAACTTGCGGGTGGGTGGTGTTCCCCAGTACCTGCTGCCCTTGTCCTTCTAGATGGATGTGGTCGTGGATTTGGAAGGTGCTGTTGAAGGATCTTTGGTGGATTTCTGCAGTGCATCTTGTAGATAGCACACACTGCTGCCACTGGGTGCCAGTGGTGGAGGGGTTGAATATTTGTCGATGTGGTGCCAATCAAGTGGGTTGCTTTGTCCTGGATAGTGTCAAGCCCCTTGAGTGTTGTTGGAGCTGCACCCATCCAGGCAAGTGGGGAGTATTCCATCACATTCCTGACTTGTACCTTGTAGACAGTGGGTAGAATTTGGGGAGTCAGGAGGTGAATTACTCGCCACAGTATCCCTAGTCTCTGTCCTGTTCTTGTAACTACTGTGTTCATGCGGTGAGTCCAGTGAGTTTCCGGTCAATGGTAACTCCAAGGATGTTGACAGTGGGGGAATCAGTGACGGTAACACTGTTGAATGTCAAGGAGTGGTGATTACATTGTCTTTTATTGGTGATGGTCATGGTCTGGCATTTGTGTGGCGTGAATATTACTCATCATTTGCTGGCCGAAGTCTGGATATTGTCCAGATCTTGTTGCATTTGAGCACGGATTGTTTCAGTATCTAAGGAGTCATGAAATGTGCTGAAAACTGTGCAAACATCAGCGAACATCCCCACTTCTGACCTTAAGACAGAGGGAAGGTAATTAATGAAACAGCTGAAGATCATTGGGCCTAGGACACTACCCTGAGGGGCTCCTGCAGAGATGTCCTGGAGCTGAGATGTCTGACCCTCTACAACCACAATCATCTTCTTTTGTGCCAGGTATGACTCTAACCAGTGGAGTGTTTGCCCCAATACCTATTATTCCATTTTTGACAGGACTCCTTGATGCCATACCCATTCAAATGTAGCCTTGATGTCAAGGGCTGTCACTCACACCTCACCTCTGGAATTCAGCTCTTTTGTCCATGTTTGAACCAAGGCTGTAATGAGATCAGGAGCTGAATGACTTTGGCGAAACCCAAACTGGGCATCACTGAGCAGGTTATTGCTGAGCAGGTGCTGTTTGATAGCCCTCGACAAAAGTGAGGACTGCAGATGCTGGAACCCGAGTTTAGATCAGAGTGGTGTTGGAAAAGCACAGCAGGTCAGGCAGCATTTGACTCCTCGGATGCTGCCTGACCTGCTGTGCTTTTCCAGCACTACTCTGTTTGATAGCCCTGTTGATGGAGAGTCGGCAGATTGGGTGGTAATTAGCCAGGTTGGATTTGTCATGCTTTTTATGTACAGGAAATATCTGGGCAATTTTCCACGTTGTCAGGGAGATGCCAATGTTGTAACTGTGTGGGAAGAGTTTGGCTAGGGGAGCAGCAAGTACTGGAGTGCACTTCTTCAGTACTATTGCCAGAATGTTCTCAAGGCCCATTGCCTTTGCAGTATCCACGGGGAGTGAATCGAATTGTCTGGAGACTGGTATCTGTGATGCTGGGGAGCACTGAAGAAGTCCAAATATGTGCAGGTCAGGTGAATTGGTCATGCTAAATTGCCCGTAGTGTTAGGTAAGGGGTAGATGCAGATGTAGGGGTATGGGTGGGTTACGCTTCGGCGGGGCGGTGTGGACCTGTTGGGCCGAAGGGCCTGTTTCCAAACTGTAAGTAATCTAATCTAATCTAATCTAATCTAATCTAATTATAAAAACAAAGTCCAAGATGGATCATCTACTCAGCACTTCTGACTGAACTTTGATATGAATGCATCAGCCTTATCTTTTGCACTGATGTGCTGGGCTCCTCCATCAGTGAGGATGGGGATATTGGTGGAGCAGCTCCTCCAGTGAGTTGTTAAATTGTACACCACCATTCACGACTGGATGTGAAAGGACTGCAGAGCTTAGATCTGATGCATTGGTTGTGGGAGCACATAGCTCTGTCTATCACTTCCTGTTTATGCCGTTTGGCACGCAAGTACTCCTGTTTAGTACCTTCACCAGGTTGACACCTCATATTTAGGTCTGCCTGATGCTGCTCCTGGCACGCGCTCCTGAACTCTCCATTGAACCAAGATTGATCCCTGCATGATGGTAATGGTTGAGTGGGGATATGCTAGGCCATGAGGTTACAGGGCCCTGGTGAGACCACACCTGGAGTACTGTGTACAGTTCTGGTCTCCAAATTTGAAGAAAGACATTCTTGCTATTGAGGGAGTGCAGCGTAGGTTCACGAGGTCAATTCCTGGAATGGCAGGATTGCCTTACACGGAAAGACTGAAGCGACTGGGCTTGTATACCCTTGAGTTTAGAAGACTGAGAGGGGATCTGATTGAAACGTATAGGATTATGAAAGGACTGGACACTCTGGCAGGAGGGAACATATTTCCGTTGATGGGGGAATGCCGAACCAGAGGACACAACTTAAAAATACGGGGTAGACCATTTAGGACAGAGATGAGGAGAAACTACTTCACCCAGAGAGTGGTGGCTGTGTGGAATGCTCTGCCCCAGAGGGCAGTGGAGGCCCAGTCTCTGGATTCATTTAAGAAAGAATTGGATAGAGCTCTTAAAGATAGTGGAGTCAAGGGGTATGGAGATAAGGCTGGAACAGGATACTGATTAGGAATGATCAGCCATGATCATATTGAATGGCGGTGCAGGCTCGGAGGGCAGAATGGCCTACTCCTGCATCTATTGTCTATTGTCTATTGTCTATTGTCTATTGTTACAGATTGTGCTGGAGTACAGCAGTTTTGATGACCCACAGTGCTTCATGGATGCCCAGTATTGAGCCATAGATCGGTTCGAAGTCTGTCCCAGTTAGCACAGTGATAGCAGCACACAACAAGATGGAGGGTATTCTCAACGTGAAGGTGGGACTTTGTCTCCATCAGGACAGTGCAGTGGTCACTTTTATCTATACTGTCATGGACAGAGGTGATTGCAACTGGCAGATTAGTAAGGGTGAGGTCAAGTACATTTTCTGCTCTTGTTGGTTCCTTCACCACCTGCCAGAGACCCAGTGTAGCAGTTATATCCTTTAGGACCCAACCAACCCAATCAGTAATACTGCTGCTGCTGCTGAGCCACTCTTGGTGGTGGACATTGAAATCCGCCACCCAGTAGACATTTTACCACCCTCAGTGCTTTCTCCAAGTGTTGTTCAACATGGAGGGGCACTGATTCATCAGTTGAAGGACGACGATAGGTGATAACCAGTAAGAGGTTTCCTTGCCTCTGTTTAACTTGAAGCCATGAGACCTCATGAGGTCCAGAGTCGATGTCAAGGACTCCCAGGGCAACTTCCTCCCACCTCGGCTGGGTCTGTCCTGTCAGTGGGACCGGACATATCCAGGGATGGTAATGGTGGTGTCTGGGTATGTAAGGTATGATCTGATAAAAATGAATGGATCAGGCAGTTGCTTCACTCATCTGTGAGACAGTTTTCTCAATTTTAGCACTAGCTCCCAGATTCCAGTATAGAGGACAGGGCCGTTGTCTTTTCTGGTTCCAAGGACGATGCCAGATGGTCCAGGGTTTCATTTCTTTGTTGTGAGTTTCTAGCGATTGATACGACTGAGTGGCTTGTGAGGCCATTTCAGAGGGCAGTGGAGAATCAACCACATTGCTGTGGCTCTGGAGTCACATGGAGGCCAGACCACGTAAGGATGGCAGATTTCCTTCCCTAAAGGGCATTAATGAGCCAGATAGTTTTTTCCGACAATTGACAATGGTTTCAAGGTTAACCCTTAATTCAGTTTTTTTAAAATTGAATTCAAACTCCATCATCTGCCATGGCACGATTTGAACCCAGGTCCCCACAGCATTATTCTGAGTTTCTGGATTAATAGTCAAGTGACAATACCACTAGACCATCGATTCCACTGAGGAGGTGGATGGGGATGCAGTGAGAGGGAGGTTGTGGAAAGGCAGGGATGGGAGTCAGCCTGGAGGGCCGTGGGAATGGGGATGTGGGGGGCAGGGAATAGGTACCAGGGCTGAGTCGAGGGGTGGTGATAATCTCCTGTCAGTGAACACTGAAATTGCAGGAGAAATAGTTCTCAGCACATGATTGAAGATGATATCCTGGGATAGAGAGAATGAGACAGAGAGAAGTTGGACAGATACACAAACATGAGGGGAGGAGGTGACAGTGTCTCAACCTTTGCAGCCTCTGGTTTCTAACCGTGTGTGTGATGTGTTTTTGTTGAAATGCAGTGAGACTGTGTGTGGGATCTTCCTTCATTCGACAAGGTGTTGCACAAAAGGGCCTGGAATAAACTAAACATACGGGCCATGTATTAGCATGGATACAGGATGGGATAACTGACAGGAAACAAAGAGTGGGGATAAATGAGTGCGTTTCTGGTTGGTAATCAGTGACGGGTGTTTGCCTCAGTGATTACCATTAGGACCACAATTATTCACAATTTATAGAGATGATTTGGAGTTTGGGGATCACAGTTAATGCCAATGTTTGTGGATGACATGAAGGTAAATGGTAGAGTAAAGTGTGCAGAGTACTCTGAAAGTTTCCAAAGGGACATCGATAGTTCAAGTGAGTGGGCAAAGGTCTGGTAGATGGAGTACAATGTGAATAAATGTGAAATCATCCAATTTGGAATAACTGTGAGAGGGACTATTTCTGAACGGTGAAAGAAACTTGCAGCATGATGCTGTGCAGAGAGACCTGGGGGTCCTTGTGCATGGATCAGAGAATGCTCGTCTACAGGTGCAACCAGTAAGTCAGAAGGAAAATGGAATTTTGTCTTCCTAAAGGGATTGTGGTTAAAAGCAGGACGGTTACGTTGCAGCTGTATAGGGTGCTGGGGAGACCACACCTGGAGGACTGTGTGCAGGTTTTGTTTCCGCACTTGGGAAAGGATGTACTGGCACTGGAGGTGGTGCAGAGGACAAGGTTCACTAGGTTGATTCCGGAGTTCGGGGGGTGGCTTATGAGGAGAGACTGAGAAGACTGGGATTATATTCCTTGGAATTTCTTAGAATAATGGGGATGGTGTGGTGGGAGTGGATCTCAGAACCATATGAAGTTATGAAGGGAATAGACAAGATAGAAGTAAAGAGAGTGTTTCCACTGGTCGGTGAAACTGAGACAAGTGGGCATAGCCTCAAAATAAGAAGGAACAGATTAGGGCTGAATTGAGAAGGAAGTTCTTCACCCAGAGGGTTGTGAATCTGTGGAAATCCCTGCCCAGTGAAGTAGTTGAGGCTTCCTCAGTGAATGAATTTTAAGTTCAGAGAGATAGATTTTTGAACAGGAAATGAATTAAGGGTGAAGGTGAGAGGGTGGGTATGTGGAGCTGATCCCACAAAAAGACCAGCCGTGATCATACTGAATGACTCAGGGGGCTCAAAGGGCCAGACGGCCATTTCCTGCTCCTCATTCTTATGGTCTTATGGATTTGAACATTAACCTCTTCTGGGGGGTTGTGTGTATGGGTGGGGTGGGGTGCGGTGAGGAGGGCGGTGTTGGGGGGAGGGGGGTGAGGGTGGAGTCCTGAGCCTCTGAAGCATTTTTCAATCATTGTGGAAGGGTTGTATTATTACTTCAGACAGTGCTAAATGGAAGTTGCAGGTGCCACTCAAATGTAGTTTATTGGTCAGCTGAGGCTAATGGGGAAAGGAAAGAGAGGGTTGGATTTTTCTGTCTCTCCAGCCAGCCGTTTTCTTTTCTGTATTTCCTCTCGGAATATCTGGGACAGACTCCACTGGGACTTGTCGCCATTTTAATGGGGAGGTGGGTGAGTGGTCAGTGGGGATCATGGTGTGGGAAGGGAGTGGGATCCCAACCCCCGCTTCCCCACAACATGTCCCACTCCCTCCTCCTACCATTCTCAGTTTATCTGTGAGGATTAGGGGATGAACAGAAGGAATTGTTGCCATTGACTGGGACCTTATTACGGGTAAAAACAATGACTGCAGATGCTGGAAACCAGATTCTGGATTAGTGGTGCTGGAAAAGCACAGCAATTCAGACAGCATCCGAGGAGCAGTAAAATCGACGTTTCGGGCAAAAGCACTTCATCAGGAATACAGGCAGAGAGCCTGATGGGTGGAGAGATAAGTGAGAGGAGGGTGGGGGTGGGGAGAAAGTAGCATAGAGTACAATAGGTGAGTGGGGGAGGGGATGAAGGTGATAGGTCAGGGAGGAGAGGGTGGAGTGGATAGGTGAAAAAGAAGAAAGGCAGCTCGGCATGGTTGAAGAGCTTCAGGACAGAGGAAATGACCTGGGAGTTGCAGTGCGAGAGGGACTCCCTGAGATTCTTGTAGAGAGAGGAGGAAAACATCTTCAAGGCAGGCATTCGCAGTAGGGTTAAGATCAACTAGGTAAAAACAATGACTGCAGATGCCTTCCCCGCTCACCTACTGTAGTCTATGCTACTTTCTCCCCACCCCCACCCTCCTCCAGCTTATCTCTCCTCACTTCAGGCTCTCTGCCTTTATTCCTGATCAGGGGCTTTTGCCCACAACGTCGATTTTACTGCTCCTCGGATGCTGCCTGAACTGCTGTGCTCTTCCAGCACTACTATCCAGAAAATGGGATCTTATTACTGTCTCTTGGGTTGGGGGGTTGGGGAGGGTGGGGTTTGGTGAGGGGGTGAGGTTTTGGAGTCGGCTCTGGGACTGAGGAGGATCCTTAGCATTGCAAAGGGGCAAGAAATGCAGGATCTGACACACCCGACCCCACCACCCTCCCACGCCGCCCCCACTCACTTTTGGCCAACGTTCAGGATGATATTAACCCACTCCATCAACGGTTGGCCATTTTCACATTTTGCTTCCTGTGGGATCCCACACAGTGGAATGTGGGGGCAGGGGGTGAAGATGGGGTTGTTGCACGGAAAAGGAAGACAGCTGAAAGAGGGATGGGGTGGTAGGGGGCTAGGTACCGGATCTGGAGGGAGGGTGTGAGGGTTTACTCCAGTGATCAGACCCAGCCCAGCTCCAGGTTGAAACAGGAGAGTTTAGTATTTGCTGATGGCTTAGTGGAGATGGAGGGGTGGGAGGGGGCTGCTGTTTTCAAATTACAGCCTGTGGGATCTTGCTGTGCAGGGACAGACTGCAGCCATTTCCTTTACAGTAGCAGGGAGCAACACTTTTCACATTCAGGAAATTCAGGAGGTGAGGGCAAGGGGTTCTGAACGTGGGTGGTGAAGGTACAGAAACCTTCAGTTTCATTCAACATGGAGTGGGGGAAACTGGGGACAGCTGGTGGGATCCAGCTGTGCAGAATACCTTTCACTCCAATATCAGCCCCTCTCTGTGGGGGTAATGGGGAGGTGGGGGGGCTGGTGCGTGGAGATGGGTTCTGACAGGTTGTTGAAGGGATACCATGTCGGTCCTGCATACAGCTACCTGTGGGATCTTGCTGTGCACTCCCTCGGCCTGCAGCTCACCCTCACATGTTACGCTAGCCTATCCATAGGGCCCTAGGGTGAGGTCACTAATGGTCTGATAGTGGTTAGGGTACACCGTCCCTCCATTTCCCCCATAGCTCTGACCCTCCCACCACCTCTCGTCATCCCCTCACCCTCCGAGACATGGCACAGAGATTGGAGCACAAGGCAAACGTGAGGCAGGAGAGGGCATTTCAATCAAAACAAGTGTGGAATGGAGAGAGAGAGAGAGAGAGATAAAGAAATTATCGAAATGAAAGGGGAATCTGGCCAGAGATGGAGGTGTGGGTGGGACAGTCAAAGAGGAAGACGGAGAAAGAGACAGAGAAAGAAAGACATTGATCGATTTGCAAGAGCAGGAGGAGAAAGCTGAACAGAGATGGACAAGTGGATAGTGTCAGACAGAGGGAGAGAGGAGTGAAAGAGAGAAACAGGGACACACAGATAGAGAGTTGCCTGTACCAGGGGAAGGTTCCTCATTAATATTTCATGAAGAAACTGCACCAATCCCGGATGGAGTGGGCACGGGGGTGATGCCCTTTGAATGGGAGTGGGTCAGGGGAACATTGGACTTGTTTTTTGTGCTTCTCGTACCCCCGGATTGTCAGAGAACCAGCTGGACGGGGCAGATTAAACCCAAGGGATGGTGCGGGCTGGCGGGAAAAGGGGGAGAGGGACACAAGTTGTGGTGAGTGACTCTCCACCACTGAGTCATTGCCCAGCCCCTCAGAAAATAAACCCTGGGGCAGTCAGAAAGCATTTGCCCCTGATCACATTTGAAATCTGTTCCAATTCTCTGGGTTTAAGATCAGGGAGAGGTGCTGATTAAACATAGAGACTTTGGAAGTCAGTCAGTGATGGGATCTCGTTTGTTTCTCCTCAGTTTTGTTTCAGAACATTTTAGCTTTGATCTGATCGATTTCCATCTCTCTCCTGGAGGGAATTCTGAGAGACTGAACCTTGGACACTGAGGGAGAGACAGACTCTGGCAGTGGGAATGGGGGTGGTGTGTGGGGAGGGAGAGTTGGGGGCTGAGAGACAATAAATATTTCTGTCCCTGCTTCCCTCAAACAGAAACACTGCGACAGTCCTGAGGCAGTCTGAGTAACCTTCCCGTTCCTGGTCCCTGGGTTTAATATCAGGGGCTGTGTTGGGAGGAGACTGTCTGATTGTGGAGGCAGCGAGTGGTGGGATCTTGCTGTGCTTTTGGTGCAGGAGTTTGTGAAAAACTAAGTAATTTTCATTTCTCTCTCAGTCCTTCCGCCTCCCGTTCCCGGGGAGATTTGATTCGGGAGCTGAAACACGGGAAAATGCAGAGACAGAGAGAGAGAGACAATTATTATAAACTGTCCCATCTCCTGTCATTCATTTACACACAAACACACAGTCCGGGGGGAGAACAATTGTGGGGCTCAGGCAGTCTCTGGGGTTTGTATCACAAGGGGGTGAGCTCTGGGGGGTAGAGGATGTGGGAAGATAGAGGGCCAAAAAGGGAGCTGCTGCACAGTCTGATCCCACAGATTTCACTACCTCCCTCTCTCTCTGCCTCCATATTCCCAGTTGCCTGTCCCTCACGCAGCTTTCTATAAATTCTCCTCTCTGCCATATCCTTCACATCTACCCCTGCCCACTCTCTCACCCTGTCCCCAGGTTTTTCAGGAACTGATCTTCCATTCAGTATTTCCGATCTTTGGCCTTTCCCACCAACCTCTCTCTGCCCTCTGTGATCTTGCTATTGCTCCCTGAGGGTCATTTGACCCACATTCCCCTCATTCTCTGTCCCTCTCTATCACTCATTCTCAATGGTATCTCTGTTTACCTTTCTCCCCACCGACTTCTTTCTCTCTTTGGATTTCCATAGATTCCCCACAGGATGGAAGCAGGCCATTCAGCCCATTCACACCAACCCTCTGAAGGATAGCCTCCCCAAACCTTTCCCATCTCTGTAACCCTGCATTTCCCATGGCACGTCCACTTAATCTGCTCATCCTTTGACTGTGGGAGGAAACCAAAGCACCCAAAGGAAACCCAGGCAGACACAAGGAGAATGTAGAAACTCCACACAGACAGTCATTCAAGACTGGATTCGAACCTGGGTGTTTCTCTCTCTCTCTCTCTCTCTCTCTCTTTTCTTCTGTCTCCGTATCCCTGTGTTTATTTTTCTCTCTTTCTCCTTCTCACTTTCTCCATTTTCCCCTATTCTCAATGGGATTTCTCTCTCCTGCTTCCTATCTGTCCATTTTGGTCTGTCTCTCTCTCGGATCTTTCTCCCTGTGTCTTACTGTTTCTCTCCCTGTATTGCTCTGTGCCCCCGTTTTCACCTTTTCTGCCCCAGTTTCTTTCTCTCCTATCTGTCCTTCTATCTCTCTCTCTCTGGGGTCTTTCTGCCCCCCTCGATTCGTCCCTCTTCCTCTGCCTCTCCATCTCTGTCTCTATCCTGCACTGTTTCTCTCCCTAAGATCATTCTCTGTCTCTCCCAAGTTTTCTCTCTCTCTCTCTACCCCCGACTCTCCAGATGGAGGTTTCCTTCTGTTTACCTATGTCTCCCTATTCCCCATGTATGTACCTGGAGTTTCACTCTCCATTTGCCTGTGGCTGTTTATCCCTGTCCCTGGGAGCAAATTTGGGGTGGAACGGTGGCAGGGCTGAATACTTATTGGAGTGGGATTCTCCTTCTGTTTCCTTCTCTCTCCCTGTCGATCCATCTCTCCCATGGCTTTTCTCACCTTTATGCCTCAGACCTGAAATCCACACAGAGACAAAGCTTCAGTTTCAAACCAGCTACAATAGGCTTTTATTCAGACAAGGGAACAGTCTTCTGCAGCCAAGGAACAAAGATTAATCCCACAGGGGAACATCGTATTTCCACACTGACAAACACAAGGTGTGAGTGGGATGAACTTAACCAGTAAAGTTAGTGAGTCTCTGAACATCAAGCTATTTCACACAAGGACATGAAGCGACTATATGGATCTGTTGTACAAGTTGACATTTGTTCATTTTACAAATGATCATGAATTTTCTCACTGAGATTTTTTTAGAATTCTGACACTGTGAACAGGCCCTTCAGCCCAACACATCCACACTGACCCGTCAAAGAGTAACCCATCCAGATCCATTTCCCCATCCTATATTTACCCCTGACTAATGCACCTAACATACACATTCCTGAACACTCAGGGCAATTTAGCACAACCAATTCACCTAACTTGCACAACTTTAGACTGCGGGTAGAAATCGGAGCATGTCGACAGAGGGAGAATGTGCAAACTCACACAGTCGTCCGAGGCTGGGTTCCAGGTATTTGAGGCAGCAGTGCTAACCACTGAGTCACCTCTGATTGACTCAAATTGTGTTCAAGATGGTTAATCTCAGGGAAGTGTAATTTGCTGCTGACTTTGCCTATTTTCCCACACACTTCCAAGTATTCAGAAATCTCATCTTTCACAATGGATTCCAGGATCTTACCCAGGACCGAGGTTAGGGTAATCGGACTGTAATTTTCTGTTTTGTGCATTACTTCCATTTAAAACAAGTATGTTTGCATGTTTCTGTGTGTTTGTATGTGTGAGTCAGTGTGTCTATGTGTGTGTGCATGTTTCTGTGTGTGTTTATGTGTGTTAGTGTACATGTTTCTGTGTATATGTATACATGTCTGTGCCAGTGCGCTTGGATGTGACAATGCTGTCACTTTAACAAGGTTATTTTGTTCTTGGTTGTTTTTTAAGACTATAAGACATAAAAGCAGAAATTAGGCCATTCTGTCCATCGAGCCTGCTCTGCCATTCAATCATGGCTGCTACGTTTCTCATCGAGGAGAAAGTGAGGACTGCAGATGCTGGAGATCAGAGCTGAAAATGTGTTGCTGGAAAAGCGCAGCAGGTCAGGCAGCATCCAAGGAACAGGAGAATCAATGTTTCGGGCATAAGCCTGAAGAAGGGCTTATGCCTGAAACGTCGATTCTCCTGTTCCTTGGATGCTGCCTGACCTACTGCACTTTTCCAGCAACACATTTTCAGCTCTGCCACATTTCTCATCCCCATTCTCCCTGTAACACTTGATCCCCTTGACAATCACAAACTTATCTATCTCTGTCTAAAAGATATTCAATGACCTGGCCTCCACAGCGTTCTGTGGCAGTGAATTCCATAGATTCACCACTCTCCAGCTAAAGAGGTTTCTCCTTGTCTCCATTTAGAAAAGTCTTCCCTTTACCCTACTGCTGTGCCCTGGCGTCCTAGTCTTTCCTACCAATGGAAACATCTTCCCAACATCCATTCTGTCCAGGCTATTCATTTAGATTCCCCCTCATCCTTTTGAACTCCATCGAGTACAGACCCAGAGTCCTGAAACTTTCCTCATACATTAAGCTTTTCATTTCTGGGACCATTCTCGTGAACCTTCTCTGAACACCCTCCAGGACCAATACATCCTTCCTAAGATACGGGGCCCAAAACTGCACACAATTCTCCAAATGTAGTCTGACCAGATCCTTCTAGAGTCTCAGAAGTGTATGAATTCATACTTTCCCACATTGTACTCCATCTGCCACTTCTTTGCCCACTTTCCTAACCTGTCCAAATCCTTCTGCAGACTTCCTACCTTTTCACTGTTACCTGTCCCTCTACTTATCTTCATATTATTGGCAAACCTGGCCAGAATGCCCTCCGTTCCTTCATCTTGATCATTAATATATAAAGTGAAACGTTGAGCTCCCAACACTGAGCCTTGCGGAACACCACTCGTCACTGGCTGCCATCATGAGAAGGACTCTTTTAGCCTCACTCTCTGCTTTTGGCCAAACAGCCAATCTTCTATCCATGCTAGCACCTTGTGTCTAACACTATGGGTCCCTCACTTACTCCTCTCCCAGTCAATTCTCCCCACCTCCTCTCTCATGCCTCTGTATTTGCCTTTATTCAGCTGTATTACCATTATCTTTGATTTTGTCTTCCCTCTCAATTTGCAGAATAATTTCAGTCATATTATGATCACTGCCTGCTGAGGGTTCCTTCACCTTAAGCTCCCTGATCAAGTCTGCCTCTTGCCTGTAAGAATCTGTCTTCCAGTTTATATTATAGAACATAGAACATTACAGCACAGTCCAGGCCCTTCGGCCCTCAATGTTGCTCCAACCTGTGAAGCCCATCTGAATCCCATCGAACCTACATTATTCCATATGTCTATCCAATGACCATTTAAATGCCCTTAAAGTTGGCGACTCTACAATTGTTGTAGGTGGTGCATTCCATGTCCTTACTACCCTCTGAGTGAAAAAAACTACCTCTGACATCTGTTTTATAACCATCACCCCTCAATTTAAAGTATGTCCCCTCATGCTAGCCATCACCATCCGAGGAAAATGCTCTCACTGTCCACCCTATCTAACCCTGTAATTATTTTATAAGTCTCAATTAAGTCACCTCTCAACTGTCTTTTCTCTAATTAAAACAGCCTCAAGTCCATCAGCCTTTCCTGGTAAGACGCTTCCCTCCATACCAGGCAACATCTTAGTGAATCTCCTCTGAACGCTTTCCAAAGCTACCACATCCTTCCTATAATGCGGTGACATGAACTGTATACAATACTCCAAGTGCCTCTTAAATGTTGCAATTGAACCACTTCCTCTGGCAGCTCATTCCATACCTGTACCACCCTCTATGTGAAAAAGTTGCCGCTTAGGTCTCTTTTATATCTTTCCCCTCTCACCCTAAACCTATGCCCTCTAGTTCTGGACTCACCCACTCCAGGGAAAAGACTTTGCCTATTTATCCAATCCATGCCCCTCATAATTTTGTAAACCTTTATAAGGTCACCCCTCAGCCTCCGATGCTCCAGGGAAAACAGTCCCAGCCTGTTCAGCCTCTCCCAATATCTCAAATCCTCCAATCCTGGCAACATCCATGTAAATCTTTTCTGAACCCTTTCAAGTTTCACAGCATCTTTCCGATAGGAAGGAGATCAGAAATGCACACAATATTCCAACAGTGGCCTAGCCGATGTCCTGTACAGCCGCAACATGACCTTCCAACTCCTGTACTCAATACACTGACCAATAAAGGTAAGCATACCAAACGCCTTTTACACTATCCTATCTACCTACAACTCCACTTTCAAGGAGCTATGAACCTTCAGTTCAAGGTCTCTTTGTTCATCAACACTCCCTAGGACCTTACCATTTACTGTATAATTCCAGCTGAGACTTGCTTTCCCAAAATGCAGCACCTAGAATTTATCTGAATTAAACTCCATCTGCCACGTCACAGTCCATTAGCCTATTTGGTCTAAATCCTGTTGTAATATAAGTTAACCCTCTTCGCTGTCCACCACACCTCCAATTTTGGTGTCATCTGCAAACGTACCCTCTTATGCTCGCATCCAAATCATTTATGTAAATGACAAAAAGTAGAGGACCCAGCACCGATCCTTGTGGCACTCCACTGGTCACAGGCCTCCAGTCTGAAAAACAACCCACCACAACCATCCTCTGTCTTCTACCTTTGAGCCAGTTCTGTATCCAAAATGGCTAGTTCTCCCAGTTCTCCATGAGATCTAACCTTGCTCATCAGTCTCCTATGGGGAACCTTGTCGAACGCCTTACTGAAGTCCAAATAGATCACATCTACTGCTCTGCCCTCATCAATTCTCTTTGTTACTTCCTCAAAAAACTCAATCAAATTTGTGAGACATGATTTTCCACACACAAAGCCATGCTGACTATCCCTAATCATTCCTTGCCTTTCCAAATACATGTACATCCTGTCCCTCAGAATTCCCTCCGACAACTTGCCCACCACTGAGGTCAGGCTCACTGGTCTATACTTCCCTGGCTTCTCCTTACCACCCTTCTTGGCACCACGTTAGCCAACCCCCAGTCTTCTGGCACATCACCTGTGACTATCGATGACACAAATATCTCAGGCTCACCAATCACTTCTCTAGCTTCCCACAGAGTTCTCGGGTACACCTGCTCAGGTCCTGGGGATTTATCCACCTTTACCCATTTCAAGAAATCCAGCATTTCCTCCTCTGCAATATGGACATTCTGCAAGATGCCACCATCTATTTCACTCCAGTCTATGTGGAGTATCTTCCATGTCCTTTTCCACAGTAAATACTCATTTCGTATCTCCCCCATTTTCTATATCTCCACACAAAGGCCGCTTTGCTGATCTTTGAGTACCCCTATTCTCTCCTTAGTTACCTTTTTGTCTTTAATATATTTGGAAAAGCTCTTTGGATTCTCCTTAATTCTATTTGCTAAAGTTATCTCAAGTCCCCTTTTTGCCCTCCTGATTTCCCTCTTAAGTATCCTCTTAACTTCCTTTATACTCTTCTAAGGATTCACTCGATCTATCCTGTCTATACCTTACATATGCTTCCTTCTTTTTCTTAACCAAATCCTCAATTTCATTAGTCATCCAGCATTCCCTATACCTACCAGCCTTTCCTTTCACCCTAACAGGAATATACTTTCTCTGGATTCTAGTTATCTCATGTCTGAAGGCCTCCCATTTTCCAGCCGTCCCACAAAACCTCCTGTCTGTCCTCCGAACTATGGAGTTTCCAATGACTAAAGCTCTGCTCCTCCTTTCTCTTCCCCTCTCAGCAACAGGGTCAGACTCTGTGCCAGAGGCCTGTACCCTATTACTTACTCCTGGTAAATTGTCCCCCCAACAGTATCCAAAATGGTCCACTTGTTGTTGAGGGGAATCATCACAGGAGATCCCTGCACTGCCTGCAGGTTCCCTTTCCTACCCCTGTCGGTAATCTATCTACCTTCATGTGGCTGTGGAGTAACTACCTTTCTGTAACTTCTCTCAATAACCCCCTCCCCTTCCAGAATGATCTGAAGATCATCCAGCTCCAGTTCCAGTTCCCTAATGGTCCTCAAGGAGGTGGACTTGGGTGCACTTCCCAAAAATGAAGTCAGCAGGGACACTCGAGTTGACACTTACCTCCCACATTCCGCAGGAGGAACTGCCCTAACCTCCATTCCCACGATTCTAAATTCCCAAGTAGACCTCTGAGAAAATGAAACACGAAAGAAAACAGTTGTTACCTTACCAACTGATGCACAGAACTATTTTTTTGGCTTAGAGGAGGAGGATGGGTGGGAGACATTCCCAAGTATTATTTAGGGTAAAGTAACCACCCAAATGTGTAACCTCATGACCTTCCAGATATTCTAGAGGGAGTCAGAAACTAGATTCTGAGGTGAATAGCAGTGGTTTAGATACAGAATACGAGATGCACAGGAGTGAAGTACTGACTGGAATATATTTAAGGAGTTCAGGGTGATTAATAAGGAAAATAAGAGAATCACATAAGTGAGCTATAGGGCCAGAAGGTCGAATTTGAATGCATAACACAAAGGTAAAGGCAGGATTCTTGACAGTGTGGAGGAACAGAGGAATCTTGAGGTCCATGTCCATAGATTCCTGAAAGTTTCTACCGACGTTGATAGGGTTGTTAAGAATGCATATGGTGTGTTGGCTTTCATTAGCTGGTATATTGTGTTTAAGAGCCGCGAGGTTATGCTGCAGCTCTGTCGAGCCGTGGTTAAACCACACTTGGAATATTGCATTCAGTTCTGGTCGCCTCATTACAGGAAAGATGGGGAAGCTTTACAGAGAGTGCAGGGGAGATTTATGCCAGGAACAGAGGGCATGGTCTAGATTAGAATGGTGCTGGAAAAGCACAGCAGGTCAGGCAGTATCCAAGGAGCAGGAAATTCCTCATTCCTGATGAAGGGCTTTGCCTGAAACGTCGATTCTCCTGCTCCTCAGATACTGCCTGACCTGCTGTACTTTTCCAGCACCACTCTAATCTAGACTCTGATCTCCAGCATCTGCAGTCCTCACTTTTGCCTAGGAACGGAGGGTATGTCTTATGAAGAAAGGTTGAGGGAGTTAAGGCTTTTCTCATTGGAGCAAAGAAGTATGAGAGGTGACTTGATAGGGGCGTACAAGATGATGAGAGGCATAGACAGAGAGACTATCATAGACAGAGACTTTTTCCTCTGAAGGAAATGTCTATCATGAGGGGGCATAATGTTAAGGTGATTGGGGGAGGGTTTAGGGGAGATGTCAGAGGTAGGTTCCTTACACAGAGAGTGGTGGATGTGTGGAATTCTAGTAGAGTAAGACATGCTGGGGACTTTTAAGTGACTGTTGGATAGCCACATGGAAGATATTACAATGGAGTTTATGGAGGTTAATTTGATCTGAGAGTAGGATAAAAGGCCAGCACAGCCATGAGGACCAAAAGGCCTGTACTGTGCTGCACTGATCTCTGTTCTCAATTAATCAAGGGATTCAGGGTGGTTTATATATCGAATAACAGATACTGCGGAGTAAGTTACAGGTTGGAATCGAATTGAGGAGTTCAGCATATTTCTGTACAGTCATACATACAAAGGAATGCATAATGATTTTTGAGGTCATTTTGAATATGGAGCAACAGATACTCTGGAGTGAGTTAGAGACTGCAATTTAACCACATGTTTTGGGTCATTAAAAACTGGTTGCAAATTTGAGAGATGTAAACTTTGAGGTGGTGTGATTGGAGTTGGCAAAAATGATTGGGTGTGCAACGAAGGGAGTGGCAGCAGATAACATGGGGTGGCTGTTCATTGGGAATGAAAATAAATACGGGCTGGGAAAATATTTGGGGGATCCTCAAAAATTGGAAGGATGAGTGGTGAGTGCCAAATCTGTCGTTAGGACATCTGGGGAGGTGCAAAATTTGAGGGCATGATTGAAGAGGAACTTGAGGTTTGCAAAATGTTTGGAAGGTTGCAAATTATGGGGGTACTCAAAACCTAAGCAGATGCAACATTTGGGGAGTTTGAACAGAGTGAGGACTGGAGATGCTGGAAAGACAGAATTGATAAAATCTGGAGAGGCAAAAAGCACAGCAGATCAAGCAGCCTCACAGGAGCAGGAGAGTCAATGTGTGGGATTTGGGACCTTCATCAGGGGGACTGAGGAAAAATCTGGGGTGGTGGGTCTGGGGGAAGGTAGGTGGGGTGATGAAATGTAGATGCAGGTCGGAGGTGATTGTGATTAATCAATCAGAAGGAAGATAGACAGGTTCGGTCAGGTCAAGAGGACAGGGGTGGAGAGGGAGGGCTGGACAGTTCGAGGTGGGAAGTGGGAAGATTTGGAAGCTGGTGAATCCTATATTGAGGCCATTTTGTTGGAAGCTTTTTCCTCAAGTTCTCGTTTGGCTTTATTTTGATCTTGGAGCAGGCTCATGTCTTTGGGGGAGTTGAAATGGCTGACCCAGAGGTGGGGTTGATTGGAACATGTGGGCCTTAGATGTTGCCTGATCTGGTCCCAGTGTTTGTGTTCAGGCTCCCACTGAGAGGAGAACACATTGGGAACAAGGGATGCAATAAATCAGGTTAGAGGAAATATGGGTGAATCTCTGCTGAACTTGGAAAGATGTTTTGGGTCCTTGGATGGAGGAAAGAGGGGAGGTGTGGCATCAGGTGTTGCACTTCCTGGGTTCACAGGTGAAGGTGCCAGGTGTGGAGGAGAGGATGGTGGGAAACGAGGATCTAACTAGGGAGTCATGTAGGGAATGGTCCCCAGGAAAGCAGATGGGGTAGAGTGGGAAATCTCATTTTCGTGTTAGGGGTCAGATTGCAGGTGGTGAAAATGGCAGAGGATGATGCATTGGATTTGGAGATTAGTGGGGTGGAATGTGAGGGAGTTCTATCCTTGTTGTGGCTGGGAGGGGTTTGAGGGTAGAATGTGGTTGTAGGGGAAGGGGAAATTACGCACCTTGAAGAAGGGGAGGTGATGGCCTCATGGTATTATTACACGTATTATTATCCAGAAACTCAGAAAAATGTTCTGGGGACCTGGGCACGAATCGTATCACAGCAAATGGTCGAATTTAAATTCAACAACAAAATCTGGAATTAGGAGTCGACTGATAGCCATGAAACTATTGTCAATTGTTGGAAAAAAACTATCTGGTTCATTAATATCCTTTCGGGAAGGAAATCTGCCATCCTTACCTGGTCTGGCCTCCATGTGACTCCAGAGCCACAGCAATGTGGTTGATTCTCCACTGCCCTCTGAAATGGCCTCACAAGCCACTCAGTCGTATCAATCGCTAGAAAGTCACAACAAAGAAATGAAACCCTGCACTATCTGGCATTGACCTTGGAACCAGAAAATACAACAGCAAAAACACAAACAGCTCTGTTGACCATGCAAAGTCCTACTTACTGACATCTTGGGGCTCATGCCAAAATTGGGCGAGCTGTCTCACAGACTAGTCAAGCAACAGCCTGATATAGTTGTTCTTACGGAATCATACCTTACAGATAATACCTCAGACACTACCAATACTTTCCCTGGATATGTGCTGTCCCATGAGCAGGATAGATCCAGCAGAGGTGGCTACACAGTGGTCCGAAAGGATATAACTGCTAGACTGGGTTTGTGGCAGGTGGTGAAGGAACCAACAAGAGGGAAAAACATACTTCAGGTCATCCTTACTAATCTGCCAGCTGCAGAAACATCTGTCCATGACAGTATAGATAAAAGAGACCACCTTCCTGTGCTTATGGAGACAAAGTCCTTCCTTCACAATGAGAAGACATCCACATTCCGGCAATAGTACTGAAGAAGTGTGGTCCAGAACCTGCTGCTCCCCTAGCCAACCTCTTCCAGTACAGTTACAACTCTGGCATCGACCTGACAATGTGGAAAATTGCCCAGGTATGTCCTGTACACAAAAAGCAGGACAAATCCAACCCAGCCAGTTACTGCCTAATCTGTCCACTCTCCATCATCAGTAAAGTGATGGAAGGGGTCATCGACAGGGCTATCAAACAGCACCTGCTCAGCAACAACTTGCTCAGTGATGCTCAGTTTGGGTTTTGCCAGGGTCACTCGGCTCCCGATCTCATTACAGCCTCGGTTCAAACATGGACAAAAGAGCTGAATTCCAGAGGTGAGATGTGAGTGACAGCCCTTGACATCAAGGCTGCATTTGCTGAAAATGTGTTGCTGGAAAAGCGCAGCAGGTCAGGCAGCATCCAAGGAACAGGAGAATCGACGTTTCGGGCATAAGCCCTTCTTCAGGAATCGCCATAACGTCGATTCTCCTGTTCCTTGGATGCTGCCGCACTTTTCCAGCAACACATTTTCAGCTCTGATCTCCAGCATCTGCCATCCTCACTTTCTCCATCAAGGCTGCATTTGACCAACTATGGCATCAAGAAGCCCTTGGCAAAACTAGAATCAATGGGTATCGGGGCAAACACTCCACTGATTCGAGTCATACCTGGCACAAAGAAAGATGGTTGTAGTTTTGGAGGGTAAGTCATCTCAGTTCCAGGACATCTCTGCAGGAGTCCCTCAGGGTAGTGTCCTAGGCCCAATGATCTTCAGCTGCTTCATCAATTACCTTCCCTCTGTCATAAGGTCAGAATTAGGGATGTTCACCAATGATGAACAGTGTTCAGCGCCATTTGTGACTCCTCAGATACTGAAGCAATCCATGCTCAAATGAAACAAGATCTGGACAATATCCAGATTTGGGCAGACAAGCAGCAATAACATTCACGCCACACAATTGCCAGACAATGACCATCGCCAATAAAAGACAGTCTAACCACCGTCCATTGACATTCAATGGTATTACCATCACTGAATCCCGCACTGTCAACATCCTTGGGGTTATCATTGAACAGAAATTCAAATTGACTCCCCACATAAACACAGTGGCTACAACAGAATGCCAGAGACGAGGGATACTGTGGCGAGTAACTCACCTCCTGACATCCCAAAGTCCATCCACCATCTACAAGGCACATGTCAGGAGCATGATGGAGTACTCCCCACTTGCCTGGATGGGTGCAGCTCCAACAACACTTAAGAAGCTTGACACCATCCAGGACAAAGCAACCCACTTGATTGGCATCACATCGACAAATATTCAACCCCTCCACCACCGGCACTCAGTGGCAGCGGTGTGTGCTATCTATAAGATGCACTGCTGAAATTCACCAAAAATCTTTCAACAACACCTTCCAAACCCTTGACCACATCCATCTAGAAGGACAAGGGCAGCATGCACTTGGGAACAGTACCACTTTCAAGTTCCCTCCAAGCCACTCACCACACAGTCGTTGAGTCAAAATTCTGGAATTCCCTCCCTGCCGGCATTGTGGGTCAACCCACAGCATGGGGACTACAGCAATTCAAGATGGCATCTCACCCCCACCTTCTCAAGGGCAAGTAGAGATGTGCTATCAATGCTGACCAGCCAGTGACGCCCAAGTCCCACAAATGCATACAAAACCTTCCTATCTCTGTGAGCTCCCTCTTCTTCCAACATCCCTCAGTACATTTGAAACCTAATCCAATGCTGATTACCCTTCCTATCTCTGTAAATGACTCCAATCTCCATAACATTTTAATCTCTTTCATCTCCTACTCCAGTCATTACAATAATACTTATTTCTGTCATCTTGTCCCGGACCTATCGTCCACCCTGTCAGTATAATATTCTGCAGCCTCTACCAATCTCCCCATCTGTGCACCTTATTCTAGCCCCTTACAGCACATGACATCACTGTAACTTTCTCCAATTGGTGATGGTCATTGTCTGGCATTTGTGTGGCGTGAATGTTACTTGCCACTTGTTGGCCCAAGCCTGGATATTGTCCAGATCTTATTGCATTTGAGCACGGATTGCTTCAATATCTGAGGAGTCGCAACTGAACACTGTTCAATCATTGGCGAGCATCCCTAATTCTTACCTTATGACAGAGGGAAGGTAATTGGTGAAGCAGCTGAAGATCATTGGGCCTAGGACACTACCCTGAGGAACTCCTGCAGAGATGTCCTGAAACTGAGACGACTGACCCTCCACAATGACAACCACCTTCCTTTGTGCCAGGTATGACTTGAATTACCCAATATCCATTGATTCCAGTTTTGCCAGGGCTCCTTGATATACTTCTTTAAGAACAAGTCTTTAGTTTCAGGAATTGGCAATTCTCCATTCATTCCCAGATAAGGTAATCCAAATAAGATTTCATAGGGGGATAGCCCCAAATCTTTCCTTGGGGCTGTTCGTACTCGCAAGAGAGCTATAGGTAGACATTTGGTCCAAGGGAGTCTGGTTTCTATCATTAATTTAGAGAGCTGTTGTTTGAGTGTTTGGTTCATTCTCTCAACCCTTCCTGATGATGGCGGGTGCATTGGAGTATGGAACTCCCAGGAAATTCCCAACCCTTTTATTACCCCGTAACACTTTAGATATAGATTCTGACCAAGGAACTCATTTTACCTCTAGTGAGCCCATATCGGGGAATTATGTGCTCTAATATTGTTTTAGACACCCCACTTGCAGTGGCGGTAGCTAGGGGGTATGCCTCAACCCAACCAGATAGATGATCTACTATGACTAGCATATATTTTAGTCTTCCTACTCTGAGTAGTTCAATACAATCTAATTGTATACTCTGGAAGGGTCTCAATCCTGGGTCTCTTCCTCCTGGGCTCTGTTTTCTCAAGACTTTCTTATTTACCTTTCTGCATATTTGTTTAGCAATTGTATATATTCCTTTACATCCATATTCCCAAAGACCTAAATCACATATTGCTTGTACTCCCCAATGGCTGCCTTGATGTAGGACAGCCATAATCTCTCGCATCATCATTTTGTTTGACATTTCCCTTCCATCAGGTTACATCCAATGCCTGTCTGCTGTTTTTGCAACCTCTAAATCTTGCAATTCTTTTTCCTCTCTTACAGTAAATGTAGGAGCTTCCCGAGGATCTGGGACAGTCGGTATTGGGGAATGAATTATCACTTCTTGTGGGTTCAGGGCTGCTTCCTTAGCCACTTCATCAGCTAATCTATTCCCCCGAACTTCTGGTTCATTTCCTTTCTGATGACCATTTATATGCACTACCACTATTTCTCGGGGGAGTAATAGAGACTCCAAGACCCGTTTAATCAACTCCTCATGTGCTAATTCCTTCCCCCAGCTATTAATCAGTCCCCTTTACTGCCATATCTTTCTGAAAGTGTGCACAACACCAAATGCATAATTAGAATCAGTGTATATGAGATTAGATTAGATTAGATTAGATTACTTAGTGTGGAAACAGGCCCTTTGGCCCAACAAGTCCACACCGACCCACCGAAGCGCAACCCACCCATACCCCTACATTTACCCCTTAACTAACACTACGGGCAATTTAGCATGGCCAATTCACCTGACCTGCACATCTTTGGACTTTGGGAGGAAACCGGAGCACCCGGAGGAAACCCACGCAGACACGTGGAGAATGTGCAAACTCCACACAGTCTGTCGCCTGAGGCGGGAATTGAACGTCTCTGGCGCTGTGAGGCAGCAGTGCTAACCACTGTGCCTCCATGCCGCCCACATATTGTTCACTCTTTATTTTCTAATGCCCTAAGGGCTCTTTCCAATGCATAGAGTTCGCAGTTCTGAGCTGACCACCCATTTGGCAACCTTCCTGCCTCTACCACACTACCTTTTGTCCCGTCTACGACTGCATACCCATTATGTCTTTTCCCTTCAGTCACCCAGGATGATCTGTCTATAAAAAGTCAAGCTCCTGCCTGAAGCAGAACTTCTTTCAGGTCCATGCGGACCTTAGTTTGGTATTCTATAATGTCAAGGCAGTCGTGCTCTGGATTCTGAGGAGATTCTCCTTCCCCTTTCCAAAGAAAGGCAGCTGGATTTAAACAATTGTCCATGACCAATGCGAGATCATTCTTTTCTATTAATATTGCCTCATATTTCAGAATCCGCGAGTCTGTCAACCATCGCCCAGCTTTTTGGTTTCGGATCGTTCTCACTTGGTGTGGAGTGCTTATTGTTCGGGCTCCCCCAAATTTAAGCTTTCCGCTTTCCTCCACCAATAGTGCAGTGGCAGCCATGGCCTGCACACATTCAGGCGAGCCCCGGGATACTGGATCCAATAGTTTCAAAAGATATGCTACTGGCTGTCTCATTCCTCCCCACCTCTGGGTTAATACTCCTAAAGTTGCTCCCTAAAGTAGCAAAGAGGTGGAAATGTTTATCTAGGGAAGGTAACGCTAACACGGGGGCATGGATCAGATCTCTTTTGAGTTCCTCAACTAGTTCTTTTTCCTCATCATCCCAACTTAGACACTTTGGTTCCTCCTCTAATAGTTTGAGATATAATTTCTTCTACTTTTGAGCATAAGAATCAATCCACAATCTGCAATATCCCGTTAGACTCAAAAATTTACATAACTCCCATTTAGTCCTGGGCAGCAGCATCCCCACTATTCCCTCGATCCATTCCGGGCTTATCTTTTGCTTTCCCTCACTTACTAAATGTTCCAAGTATTTCACTTCTCGCTCCACATATTGTAGTTTGTTTTTAGATACTTGCAGTACCTGCTGATCCAGGAAATTCAATAATTTGTTAGTGGCGTCTACTACTCTTTCTCTTCTTTTTCCTGTTACTAAGCGATTGTCTTCATACTGCAACAGTGTAGTTCCCTTAGGACTGCTAAATTTCTCCAATATTTGTTCTAGCATCTGTCCAAATAAATTCAGGGATTATGTAAACCCCTGGGGGAGCACGGTTCACTGGTCTTGCTGTTTCCATCCTGTCTTGGGATCTTCCCATTCAAAGGCAAACAAATTCCTACTTTCCTCCGCCAAGGGACAAGAACAAAAGGCATCCTTTAAGTCTATCACGCTAAACCATTTGTGGTCATGAGGGATCTTAACAACATATAGAGATTTGGCTCCACTGGGTGTCTGATCTGTACTATTCGATTCAATGTTCTCTAATCCTGCACCAATCGATAAGTTCTATCGGATTTCCGTACTGGTAGAATTGGGGTATTATAAGGAGACATACATGGCTCCAACAGTCCATCTCTAATCAGTCCCTCAATTACTGGCTGCAGTCCTCATTTACCTTCTGTGGAAATGGGATATTTTCGCTCACAGACAATGTCCCCTTTCCTTTTTAAACTTATTTCTAGGGGAGGGATCTGTATTTTTCCACGATTCCCTTCTCTAGCCCATACAATAGGATCTATCTCTCTCTCCACATCCTCTGTCAATATTGCCCTTTGTACAGCTAATTCTTTTTCCTGAATTCCAATCTCCAGTCCTAAGTGGATAATTAAATCTCTCCCTCATAAGTTACTTCCTATGTCAGGGATATACAACAGTTTCCCTGTGACTCTATCCTTAGGACCTTCTATCATCATAGGTTCAAATACTGGAACAGTAAATTCTTCCCCTTTTACCCCCGAAACAGTAATTGACCGTGTTGACATTCCTACTTTCTTTGGTTTAAAATTCAGCAACGACCGTGCTGCCCCCGTATCTCCTAGGAAGACTACCTCTTCCCTACAGGGTCCCACCTTCCAGTTTATCAAGGGTTCCTGGTGGGCCCCCGAGGGCAGGAACCCCTGACACCCCTATTTTTCATCAAAATTCATAAGTGGAATTGCCCTTTCTTCCATTTGTAGATCAGGACACTCCCGCTTAAAATGCCCTAATTTTCCGCAATAGCATTCTGCCTGTGGAGACTTCCATCTCTGACCCTGTCACCCAAACCCTCTATCAAATGCTCCCCCTTGTCCTCTCCCTCTCCCTCTCCCCCTTCCTCTCTGTCCTACATGCTGCCACTCGCCGCTCCGATTGCTCACTATTGGTTCCATTCTTTTATTAACTATCTCGTCAACCGTAGCTACCATCATCTAATGGTTTTTCGCTCCACCCTTCTATCTTCTGTATCTTTCTCTGTATGTCTGGCCATGCCTTTGTCACAAAATGTATTTTCAAAAGACCCTGCGCCACTGGGTCCTCAGGGTTCATTTCAGAGTATTTCCACATTGAGTGTCTGAATCTTTGCAACAAAGCTGAGGGAATCTCACCTTTCTCCTGTCTAACTTCAAAGGCTCTAGTCAAATGCTGCGATTTCGGAACTGTCTCTCTTATTCCTTTTAGAATCAGGTCTTTCAATTCCCTCATTTCTTCTCTATGCTCTGGGTTTTGATTTTCCCACTGGGCGTCTGAGGGGAAACTTCGTCTCTCCCTGTCCAGCATCCCCATCTCCAATGGGATGCTCCCTGTCCCATATTTGAATGGCTGCTCCTCGTATAAGTCCCCTTTCTTCCCCAGTAAATAGTATATTCAAAATATATATTAACTCAGTCCACGTATACAGACTGGGCCCCAAGAATTGATCAATTTGTTCAGACAACCCTACTGGATCCTCAGCCAATACCTTCATCTCCTTTTTAAATGTTCTGACCTCCCCACTGGTGAGGGGGACACATACAAATCCAATCTCTTTCTCCCCTATTGGTACCTCCTGAAGGGGATAAGACTTTATATTCTTCCCCTTTTTTTGTTTTTGTTTCTCCCCCTTAGGCTTTGGTTTCGATACTCCGGAGGCCTCCTCTATATATACTTTATCTTTCCTTTCTTTTGTTGAGGATTGACGGTTGGGAACAACAACATCCCCGTCCACCACCCCTTCGTCCTCCTCTTGTGGGTTATCCATTCCCTGTCCCTGTCTGTCTGTCTGTCCTCCTCCCCCATTTTCACCTAATCTGATTTCATGGTACGGTGTGGGGTGGGGGGGGGGGGGGGGGGGGGGGGGGGAAGGGGGAGGTGGTGGGGTGGGGGTGGGGGTGCTAGCAGCCAAGAGGATCCCAGGCACTGTGTGCGGCAGAGGGGGAATCCTTTGTCTTTACTACCATCATTCCCAAACTGCGCTTCCAACAGGACGCATAGTCCGCCTCTTCTTGACTAAAAGGTTGTTTTTCATTCACATACAAATCTAAATGATGACAGACCCAATCCTCGTCCGAACCACACTTTGGCCAGAAGACAGCCAGGAAAAGGATTGGTTCTTTGGTCCATACTAAACAACAATATTTAATCATTTTCTTTTTATCTTTTACCACAAGTGTTATTTGTCCATTCCCGCAATATCCTCCCCAACAGACTTTCAGGAGGAATGTTACCAGGGACGTTTTCTTCCTTTACTCCGTGACAGTTACTCTGCCTACCTCCCATTTCTCGAGGCCCTCGCCAGTCCCTCAGCGGTTAAATACCTCTTTTCCCGGCCACCAAGGCAATACTTAAAAGCCAGTTTTCTTACCTTGGTCTGTGCACAGAGTTGCCTGGCCCCTTGTTGCCGTATTTTCTATCGACCTCCTTTCACTATCTGATTCAGATGTCTCGCTTGTGGGATTTGTACCAGTCGCCCAAGGGAGCGGACCAAACTGGGACACGAAACCGCTCCTCAATTGGGAACAGGACACATCTTCCCAGTGTCCAGGGCCAGCCACTCCCCCGGCGATGGAAGAACATCCCGGATGGCCCCCAATTGTGAGAAACGAAGCTCACTCACTTCAATAATTTCAGTCTGAGACAAGATCTGAAGCAATCAGTATGTTTATTATATGCTTGCAAGCGTGGTGCTGGGAATTGGCACACAGAGTTTAGCAAGTACATATCTTATGTAGGATTCACTACTCCAAACCCGGTGCCCATTACTATTGTTTATCTCTTGCCTTATCCGGCCTTGTGCATAACAAAGTACAAGTTTCACCACATCCTGCTGTGGCCCATTGTTGGGTATATCCTTCTTCATGATTATCTACTTCCTCCACCTGTGCCAGTTCCTCCCTTTCCCCAACCATATTGATCCTTATGACCTTTTAATTGGAGTTTGTTTTTGTGTTTTTGCAAAAGTGGGAAACAGATGCTTTTAACTACTGCTTGTACAAGCATATCTGGCTTAACTACATCCTCACAACACCTTATCTATTTGTCTACCATTGTTTGCAGGCATGTTTCATTCTTGCATTCACATTTTAGCTAATACAAAAACAATTACATATTTCCTCCACATAGTTTTCATTCTTGTCGACTCAGCTCTTGGTTGAAACAATTATACACTGATGTGAGCGCATTTACCTTGCATAAATAATTATAATTGCTGAAGTAACACTACCTATATCCCACAATGTTTTGCATTGATGCAACTTTTTTACAACAAACAAAATCTTTAATCTCTCAGAAAAAATGCTAACATAATAGACACATTCAAGCAACTTTGATAATGTGACTGCTGTAATCTGCTGTTTGTTGCATTGTTCTGACATGAACTCATCAAGAAGCCCCTCCATAGAACTTATAGGAAGTGGCAGCAATTTTCCTTCACATTGTTGTATTCTGGATGAAACTAAATTAAATGACACATTGGAGTAAAGTTTACTTTTTGCTTACTGCATTCATGACTGGAATGTCCTCTGCCTCTGAAGTTTCCAGTGTCAAAGTTTCCATATTTGCAATTGGCGATACAGCACAAATGAAGTGATTTTAAACAAACGCTTGAATCAATAATTTGCATTCAGCCATTGAAAAAAACTCAGATGAGACATAATCATATTAAATGTTCTACTCCTACCTATTTGAATAAGATGTGGCAGATGTGATATAAAATGCCCAATTGGAGATTCAATTCAAAGTTTTAAAAAGCCAAGTAATGGAGGCTTCTAAGACCCAAATCTTGAATCTTCAGAGTTTTAGTTTAAATCCACATTCCTGCCCACTCTGACAACCTTTCACCACCACCCCCCACCTCAGCAAGAATCTAACTATCTTTGCTTTTAAAATATTCCAGAGCTTAACTTTTCCTGAAAAGTTAATCAGAATGTTCCAAATATTTTGAGAGAAAAAAACTAATTTGTTTTAACTGGACAACCACTGACATTTAGAAAATATCCTCTCCAGATCTACCTAGTCACAAGCCCTCAGGCTCTTCTATGTTTCAATCAAGTTGCCTCTTCCTCTCCTAATCGCAAACTGATGCAAGCCTAGCCTATCCAACTTTTCTTTGTAAGACAAGTCACCCGGTCTTGGTATTCTTCTGAACTGTCTCCAATGTATTTACTTCCTTCCTTAAATAAAGTGACCAGTATGGATGAGAGCATTAGAGATATAGGCTCACCATCACTCCATACTTCTGTGTTTAAATTCTCCCATGATAACATTTATTCACTTTCCTAAGTACTTACTGTATCTGTATCCTGGCATTTTGTGATTCATGCATGAGGGCACCCAGATCCCACTGCATCTCAGAGCGACAAAATCTCCCTCCATTAAAAACAAATTGCTATTCTTACTGCCAGGATGGACAACTTCAAATTTACCTACATAAAACTTTATTTGTCAGACCTTTAACTATTCACTTAACCAATATTTCTCTGTAGTATCCCAATGTCCTCTTAGGTTAATTTTTTTAACCCATCTTTGTCTCATCAGCATATCAGTCAGTCATACATTCATTCCTTCATAAGTCATGGAGTGTTTGTCAACACTTAGAAAACTTAGGCAGAAACAGGTGTTTAAAATGGCTGCTCAAATTATATGATCCTAATAATTTTGAACTCTAGGTACTTCTCAAATAAGCCAAAGTAAAAAGGGATTCATGTAAAAAGGGATGAATTCTTTGGATCAAATTAGGGAACACCAAAATAACTATAGTAAGCCTGTCTCTCTCTTTCACCATGGATAAAGGAAAATCTTGAAATGTAAGGCAAATGGATGCTGTATTACACTGTATTATGATGATCTTTTCGCAAAGTAACATGGTTGACTCAAACACAAAATTAAACACAGCACCCCTCTCGTTGGAAAAAGGGACTTGAACTTTTGAATCTCACAATGACAAGGAAGCCATTTTGTTGCTGACTTTTTAAAAATGCCAAGCTACTTGCAGATGGAGAATTCCATCAAAAGCCAATTCCATCAAAAGACAGTCAGCGATCCAAGCAGCCAAAGTAATGTATAGTTCTATTATGAAAGGAGGAGACAGTAAATACAAAAGATGATTGTCTTAAACTAAGTCACCTTGAAGTTTAGTGAGAATCAACCTCCTGAAATTTGAACAAATCTTAGTTTGAATAGAATCCCTACAGTGTGGAAACAGGCCCTTCAGCCCAACAAGTCCACACTGATCCTCCAAAGAGTAACCAACCTAGACCCATTCCCCTACCCTATTATCCTACATTTACCCCTGACTAATGCAACTAACCAACATATCCTGTTTCCACACTGTAAGTAATCTCTAAATCTGTAAATCTAATCTGTAAGTAATCTGTAAATCTGTAAATATCTCTAAAAACTACAGGGAATGTAGCATGGCTGATTCACCACACCTGCACATCTTTGGATTGTGGGAGGAAATCAGAGCACCCAGAGAAAACCCACGCAGACACAAGGGAGAATGAGCAAACTCCACATAGACAGTTGCCCGAGGCTGGAGTCAAACCTGGTCCGTGGTGCTGTGAGGCAGCAGTGCTAACCATTGAGCCATGGTATCAGCCTACACTGAGATTCCTCGGTTTTACAAGATTTTCACTTCACCTTTAAAAAAGTACCGCCATCTGAGATGACTACAAGCCTAACAAAAAAGTGAATGAGAAAGTAATAACCCGTACTTTTTGGTTTTATCTACTATCTAACCATTGAGTGAGTGATCTGTCATGTTTACTCATGCTTGCCTTGGTTTTTTAATCTTTTTTTAAAACTCAAAAGCTGGAAATATTTAGTTGGACTATTCATTTTTGTGGGAAAGAAAACAAAGAAACTTTTGGCCATGGGCAAAAAAGAAAAACCCAAAATCCCTTTTCAAAGTTACAACTGGATCAGTTTCTGCAACCTAGGTCATTGTAAATTCTAATTGCCTCTGGTTCTTTGCTGATCCCCTCAAATTTCAAAACCACAGCACATTTAGGAAACTCTTCGTCCCCAATTGCACTTTGTCACTTTAATGCCAGTGGTATATCTGAAGGTCAGCAGTGGTGAGAATTCCTGTGTCCCCGACTAAGGTTTGATCAGTAACCGCAATAAACCACTGGTGAAGTGCACAAACTGTTAAATACTGCCCCAACATTCAGAAAACTGATGCATAAAAACTCAGGTAACAAGAGAAACCATCATTCTTTCCTGTTGTGAGCTTTCTGCTGAGATCAGGATGCTGTAGCTTCACAGGATATGGAATCCTCTTTGCTGTAGATTGGGTATCTCTATACAATACACTGATCAATCTTACGGAGCCGAGCTTCCGAAAAAAAAGGGGGTTACAGTCGATGTAATATTCAGTCCTCAGGCCTCCCAGTAATATATGCTGCTCACTGATGCAAACATTATTAGCTCACACCAACTTCTTGGCAGCAGTGAGGAGACCTATCAGACAGAAGCAGATTTCCTACTGTGAAAAGTCACTAGATTGCAGACTCCAAACAAAATATATATATACGGAAATGAATGCTTTAATAAAATATGATTAATTGCCTCGAGTTAATCAATGTATCTGTGGACAAACTTCAAAAGCCATTCATTTATATTATATGAACAAATCATATTACATTTAAAACTGCATTTTCACACAGCATTTGCCTGTATTGAGTATGAATGCTCAATCCCCCATATCCATCAAAGGATACGTGCGTTCTACTAAAGAGAAGAAAGTGTTCATTTACCTTATGTAAAATTTAATTTAGATTTGGACAGCAAGTTTTATTAATTCCATAAAGGAATGAAGACTTCATTTGAAAGAGAATTGCATCACACATGATGGTTTTGGTCCAGGTTAGTCTTCTACAAGCCTTGGTCTACGTATTGCACTTGTGTGAAATTCTCACCACATTTCACCATGACTATCATCAGTATTCTTACTTGGTGTTATGCATTTCAAAACCAAGCTGATTTCCAAACACAATCAACATCTGAAACCATTCTTTTTTAAGTACTGACAGTCATTACCCCAAACCTTCTATCACCTCCCCAACAAGTTAAACAGGTGCCAACAAATTCATTAAGAACAGAAAATGCTGCCGAGACTGTGCCTTGAGGGGAGGGAATCTGACATCCTTACTTAGTGTGGCCTAAATATGACTTTAGACACACTGTAATATTATGAATTCTTTATTAACTACCTTCTGAAATGACCTTGTATGCCATTGCTAAAAAAAAGAAAGAAAATTTTCTGTTCTCATTGCAAAGAAGAAGGTTAAGAGCGGATTTGATAGAGACATACAAGATGATTGGAGGATTAGATAGGGTAGACAGTGAAAGACTTTTTCCTATGATGATGACCTCAGCTTGTATGAGAGTGCATAACTACAAACTGAGGGGTGATAGATTTAAGACAGAAGTCAGAGGCAGGTTCTTTACACAGAGTGGTAAGGGCGTGGAATGCCCTTGGATAAGCACATGGATGATTTTGGGGATAGTGTAGGGGACGAGCTGAGAATAGTTCACAGGTTGGCGCAACATCGAGGGCCGAAGGGCATGTTCTATGCAATATTATTCTGTGTTCTATGTTCCATGATGTTTCTGTGTTTCCCAACCTTTTTAAACAGAAGAAGATTTGTATGAAAGTTAAAACTGATAACAGACATTATCAGACATTGCTTGGTCTTTTGAAATATAAGGGAATTGTTTTATCTCAGCATAATGGGGTATATAGCATTGTCACGCTTAAGAGAAAAATAAAGCTTAAAAATCAGAAAGTTTCACTAAATTTTGGAAGGTCATTGAACTGTTCAGGACGGGGTGAACTGACCTACTATAACGAGCTCCAGTTTTCTGTTGTCTCCACAATGTTGGCATGTGCACAATAGACAATATACAGAAATGTCAGCAAGTACTTTATTAAACCAGCTACAATGTTTCGCAAAGCTCTAACGCCACAGAAACTGATATCTGAACTTCGAAACCCTACTGCAGGGTTTCAGTCAAGGAGCTGAGCCCATTTCAGGCAAATTTGACAAAACTGCATTCCAGAAGCACGTGTTATGTAGCTATCAGTCGACAGCTGGAGAACATTAAACTGGGCAATCATCAACTGAGTCTTTATTTCCAGGAGATAGTTTTATTTGTTATAACGTAGAATTTTTGAAAATATCATTTACCTGTTTACCTACAAAATGACTGTATGTCAGGAGTGCATTCTGACATTGTACTTTTTACCAGATTCGCATTCTTCCACTTTAATTTTCTTTGATTTTTCATTCTGTAATGTAACTGTCCATTGCCTTTTTTTTAAACCCTGTCTCCTGTTGCTGGGGTCAAAGTTAGAGGGAGTACCTGATTGCTCCAGGCTGGCTGTGCAAATCTGGTTGCAGAGTAGCCTTTTAAAAACAGCATTGGTGCAAGAATACCAGTCAACTCGGCATCTGCACTTGGTGGCAAATTTATCCTGTGTAGGTGAGGTTAAAATAGGGGATCGTGTTTGCCATGAACGCAAGCCCTATCAGTCCAGCTGAGGGATGACCTTATAGAGGTTTATAAAATCATCAGAGGTAGGGATAGGATAAATAGACAAAGTCTTTTCCCTGGGGTGGGGGAGTCCAGAACTAGAGGACATAGTTTTATGGTGAGGGGGAAAGATATAAAAGAGACCTTTTTCATGCAGAGAGTGGTGCATGTATGGAAAGAGCTGTCAGAGGAAGTGGTGCAGGCTGGTATAATCGCAACTTTTAATAGGCATCTGGGTGGATATATGGTTAGGAAGGGTTTGGAGGGATATGGGCTGGGTGCTGGTAAGTTGGACTAGATTAGGTTGGGATATCTGGTCGGCATGGACGAGTTGTACCGAAGGGTCTGATTCCGTGCTATACATCTCTATGACTCTCTGATGCTATCACCCACACTTTACAAAAATACCTTAAGATGTGGTTCCTAATCTGAATGCAAAGTGAGAGGAAGTTATACATTCCTTATTTGTTGTGAAAGGTCATGAGGCACATACAGAACACTTGAGACACAATATAAAGTGTTATAAAATGATGCACGGATTTAAAAGGTAATATATTGACAGTGAACAGCATGTGATCAGAAACAAGTTTGTTTCTGGGATCTTACCAGATGAAGAGTATCCTGTTACCAAATATTTGGGATGCACAGTTTTCTAACCTTTCATCTGAAATAAACACAGAGATAAACAAACCAAAACAACAGATCATGATGACACAGATGTCCTACCCAAGTCTTGTACCTTTGCTATGGTTACAACTTTAATTCTTTTTTTGGGGGGTTTGCTTTCTAGTTTGTTTGTATTGCTTTATCAGATGCCACTTGAAGACCATAAACAAGATATCATCGAGAAATTCCTGAATAAGAAATGCCCTTTCAATTGCAACTCAAAGAAGTTTCTCATTGTATCAATAGATTATATTGGACAGGAACATGATACTTTATTACTTCAAATGTTTTACTTAGAGTCATAGAGATGTACAGTACGGAAACAGACCCTTCGGTCCAACCCATCCATTCCGGCCAGATATCCCAACCCATTCTGTCCCCCCTTGCCAGCACCTGGCCCATATCCCTCCAAACCCTTCCTATTCATATACACATCCAAATGCCTTTTACATGTTGCAATTGTATCAGTCTCCACCAGTGCCTCTGGCAGCTCATTCCCGACATGTACCACCCTCTGTATAAAAAGGTTGCCCCGTTGATCTCTTTTATATCTTTCCCCTCTCACCCTAAACCTATGCCCTCTCATTCAGGACTCCCCGAACCCAGGGAAAAGACTTTGCCTATTTATCCTAGCTGTAAGTGGGTGGCATGGTGGCTCAGTGGTTAGCACTGCTACCTCACAGCACCAGAGACCTGGCTTCAATTCCTGTTTCAGGTGACTGTCTGTGTGGAGTTTGCACATTCTCCCTGTGTCTGCATGGGTTTCCTCCCATAGTCCAAAATCTGTGCAGGTTAGGTGAATTGGCCATGCTAAATTGCCTGCAGTGCTAGGGGGATGGGTCTAGGTGGGTTGCATTTTGGCAGGTTGGTGTGGACTTGTTGGGTGGAAGGGCCTGTTTCCACACTGTAAGTAATCTAATCTAATTGTAAGTAATCTAATGCCCCTCATAATTTTGTAAATCTCTATAAGGTCACCCCTCAGCCTCTGACGCTCCAGGGAAAACAGCCCCAGCTTGTTCAGCCTCTCCCTATAGCTCAAATCCTCCAAACCTGGCAACATCCTTGTAAATCCTTTCTGAACCCTTTCAAGTTTCACAACATTTTTCCGATGGGAAGGATACCAGAATTGCCCGCAATATTCCAACAGTAGCCTAACTAATGTCCTGTACAGCTGCAACATGACCTCCCAACTCCTGTACTCTATACTCTGACCAATAAAGGAAAGCATACCAAACGCTTTCTTCACTATCCTATCGACCTGTGACTCGACTTTCAAGGAGCTAATAACCTGCACTCCAAGGTCTCTTTGTTCAGCAACACTCCCTAGGACCTTACTATTAAGTGTATAAGTCCTGCTAAAATTTGTTTTCCCAAAATGCAGCACCTCACATTTATCTGAATTAAATTCCATCTGCCACTTAATTTCAGTACGTTTTATTGCATCAATAAATGTAAGCGTGAATGTGAATGCATTAATTTGTTTGTTCAAAGTACTGTCACTAACTCTGACAATGTTCCAGACTAATTGATCCCCTTGAGGTGAAAATCAGATATAAATTCTCGTGGCATGGTGCTGCGTTGGGAGACACAGTGCACCAGTGCATTGCTCTCACAGAAAATGCATGCACCAGGAAATGGACCAGCATTTGCCATTTATTATTCTCTTCTCGCAGCTTTTGGAGTCCTAGGTAATGTCTTTAATGAAAGGAGTACCAAGGCATTGGACATTTAACTATGTAAGTTTAGATCAGAGTGCTGCTGGAAAAGCACCGCTATTTAACAATGTAATCTCAGAGAGCATAGCCCTGAGTGGAATCGTGGTTCAGTGGTTAGCTCTACCGCCTGACAGTGCGATCAGACCCAGGCTCGGTTCTGGCCTGTAGCCACTGCCTGTATGAAGGTTGCACATGCTCCCCATGCCTGTGTGGGTTTTCTCCAGTTGCTCTGGTTCTGTCCACGGTCCAAAGATGTGCAGGTTAGGTAAATTGGCTATGTTAGGTTGGCCGGAGTGTTCGATGCATTAGTCGGGAGTTATCGTATTGAATACGTTTTCCTCACAGCGCCCTTCTGAATTTTATTCTGAGTGCTCTGCAATGCCATAAATATCTACTTGTGCTTTAATGGTCTGACCTGTTCACGTTGGATTCAAATTAATTAACTAACATTCTAACATCAATTTTCTTGTTTGATCCTTCGTATTTCAATAGACGTCACCCGTCCTTTTACAAGTGAATTAATATTGCAAACTGTACTATCCTGTATATATAAAAAAAGACATAGTGAATTAGGTCATCAGAGCAGCAAATTAAAATGCACAGAATAATATTTATTTTTCACATTTAGTTTTGATCTGAAAACAACAGACTGTGACAATATATTGTTCTTTGTTCGATATTGCTGTTCCTCTTTCCGTTATTGTCTCAGTCATCAGGGTTGCAGCATCTGTTATGTTAAGTAATTTCAGCAGTCTTGTTCTCTTACCTGCACATTGGCTGACATCAATTTTGCATTGAACAATTTTATTAAATCATTGTTAACTGCTCATCTCCATGTATAATTCCTTAAATCATATTCTGTATTTTACTTATACAGCCTAACGTACTGATATACAAATATATTATTTGACAGAGGACAGGGTCGGAGGTTTGGGGGCGGCATATTTCGTGTCTGTTCTGACTTGCCATTGGGCGGTGTTGGTGAGCTGCTATTTTGAAAAGCTGCAATCCACATGATCAAGTTTGATGCATAATCCTGTTATGGGGATCTTGGTCAATCATCAGTGAAGGGATGGTGATATATTTCCAAGTAAGCATGGTGATTGGTTTGGCGGGGCACCTTCAGGTGGTGGTCTTTTGTCCTCTTCTCTCCAGATGGAAGTGATCATGGGTTTGGTAGATATTTTCTAAGGATTTTTGGTGAATTTCTGCAGTGCATCTTGTCGATAGTGTATGCTTTTGATTTTGAACATTGTTGGTGGGGAGCGAGATGCTTGTGGATGCAATGCCAATGGAACAGGCTCTTTTGTCTTCTATGGTGTCAAGTCTCTTGAGTCTTGTTGGAACTGCATTCATCCAGCCAAGTGGGGAATATTTCATTACACTCCTGAATTGTGTGTTGAAGATGGTTGGCAAGTTTTGGGGGAATCAAGATTGGGTTACTCACTGCAGTAGTTTTGCCTCTGACTTGTTCTTGTGGCCACTGTGTGTATCTGTCGAGTCTAGTTGAGTGTCTGGTCATTTATGGATGCATGTTTTGGGGGATTTAGTGATGATACCATCATTGAATGTCAAACACGGTGATTAGACCATTACTTTTATTGGAGATTCTCTTTGCCTGGCATTTGTGTGGCACAAATATCACTGGCCACTTGTCAGCCTGGATAATGGCCAGATCTTGTTGCAATTGAACATGGGCTGTTTTGGTATCTGAGAAGTCACAAATGGTGCTGAACATTGTGCAATCATTAGTGAACACCCCCTCTTCTGACCTTGCTATGAAAGTCACTGATGAAGTATCTGGGTGGGACTTAGACACAACCTTTTGGACCTCCTGCAGAGATGTTCTGGAGCTCAGATGACTCACTTCCAACAATCACAAGCATCTGCCTATGTACCAGTAATGATACTAATCAATGAGCGTTTGCCCCCGCTATTCATTGATTTCAGTTTTGCTAGAGCTACTTGATGCTATATTCATAAAATGTGGCTTTGATAATAAAGGGTGTCACTCTCAGTTCACCTCTGGAATTCTTCTCTTTTGTCCATATATGAGCCAAGGCTGCAATGAGGTCAGAAGCTGAATGGATCTGGTAACACATTCCATCTCGTTACTGATGATTATGAGTAGCCTAATGTGGTGGTCATTGGATTTGCGCACATTTCTGTGTACAGGACATACTTAGACAATTTTCCACATGATTCATTGGATGCCAGAGTTGTAGCTGTTCTCGAAGACCTTGACTATGTGAAATGGCAAGTTCTAAAGCAGAAGTTATCATGATTATTGTAGGAATTTTGTCAGCACCCATAGAAAATGCAGTATACTATGCCTTATCCAATTTATTTATTATCCTTACAAGGATGTTGCCAGGGTTGGAGGATTTGAGGTATAGGGAGAGGCTGAACAGGCTGGGGCTGTTTTCCCTGGAGCATCGGAGGCTGAAGGGTGACCTTATAGAGGTTTACAAAATTATGAGCCACATGGATAGGATAAATAGGCAAAGTCTTTTCCCCTAGGGTCGGGGAGTCCAGACCTAGAGGGCATAGGTTTAGGGTGAGAGGGGAAAGATATAAAAGAGACCTCAGGGGCAACGTTTTCATGCAGAGGGTGGTACATGTATGGAATGAGCTGCCAGAGGAAGTGGTGGAGGCTGGTACAATTGCAACATTGTGCTGGCAGGTGGGACTAGATTGGTTTGAGATATCTGGTCAGCATGGACAGGTTGGACCAAAGGGTCTGTTTCCATGCTGTACATCTCTATGACTGTGACTGTATGTGGAATGAACTGAATTAGCTATAGATTGGCATGTATAATGTGAGGGACGAGTGAAGGAGGCCAAGATGGATCATTACCTCGACTTTGTTGCAAAAGCTTCAGCCTATTTTTTATACTGTTGTGTTGGACTGTACCATCTTTGAGGATGAAGATATATGCGGAGTCACCTCTCCCCATGACATTGTTTAATTGTTCACCACCATCCACAACTAGATTTGGAGCTGATGTTCTTTCTGTGGGCTAGCTTAGCTCTGAAGATTGCTTGCTCCTTATTTCAGCATGCAAGTAGTCCTGTTTGATATTTTCATCACCTTGCCACTTCAATTTTCGGTATGCCTGGTGATGCTCCTAGCATATCCTCCTGCGCTCTCCACTGAAGCAGTGTTGAACTCATCACTCGATTGCAATAGTTGACTGGGCACTATCCTGAGCAAGCTGTTGTGGATTGTACTCGAGTACGAATCTATTTCTGTAAATGGCCCACATTACCTCTTGAATACTTAACCTTGAGTTGCTAGAGTTGCTGAAGTCGTGGTCCATATTGGCACCAATGACATAGGTAGGGGGAGTGCTGAGGATGTTAGACAGGCTTTTAGGGAGCTAGGTTGGAAGCTCAGAGTTAGAACGAACAGAGTTGTTGTCTCTGGTTTGTTACCCGTGCCACGTGATAGAGAGTCGAGGAATAGGGAGAGAGAACAGTTAAATGCGTGGCTACAGGGATGGTGCAGGAGGGAGGGATTTCGGTACTTGGATAACTGGGGTTCTTTCTGGGAAAGGTGGGACCTCTATAAACAGGATGGTCTGCACCTGAACCTGAGGGGCACCAGTATCCTTGGGGGGAGGTTTGCTAGTGCTCTTGGGGGGGGTTTAAACTAACTCTGCAGGGGCATGGGAACCCAGACTGTAGCTTTAGGGTGCAGGATCTGGAGTGTAGGGAGGTTAGGAATATGGCATCAATCTTAAAGGAGGGTGCCTGTAAACAGAAGAGTGGCTTGAAGTGTGTATACTTTAATGCCAGAAGTATACGAAATAAGGTAGGTGAACTCGCAGCGTGGGTTGGTACCTGGGACTTCGATGTTGTGGCTATTACGGAGACGTGGCTAGATCAGGGACAGGATTGGCTGTTGCAGGTTCCAGGGTTTAAATGTTTTAGTAGGGTCAGAGGTGGGGGTAAAAGAGGGGGGGGTGTGGCTTTGCTTGTCAAAGATAGTATTACAGCGGTGGAAACGAAGATGGACGAAGATTTGCCATCTGAGGTAGTTTGGGTTGAGGTTAGGAATAGGAGAGGTGAGGTCACCCTGTTAGGAGTCTTTTACAGGCCTCCTAATAGTCCTAGAATCGTTGAAGAAAGGATTGCGAAGATGATTCAGGAGAAGAGTGACAGTAATAGGGTGATTGTTATGGGAGACTTTAACTTTCCTGATATTGATTGGGAAAGCTATAGCTCAAGTTCGTTAGATGGGTCAGTGTTTGTGCAATGTGTGCAGGAGAGCTTCCTGACACAATATGTAGATAAGCCAACAAGAGGTGAGGCCATACTGGATTTGGTTCTGGGTAACGAACCAGGCCAGGTATTAGAACTAGAGGTAGGTGAGCACTTTGGGGACAGTGACCACAATTCGGTGATTTTTACTTTAGTGATGGAGAGGGATAAGTGTGTACTACAGGGCAAGAGTTATAGCTGGGGGCAGGGAAATTATGATGCGTTGAGACATGACTTAGGATGTGTGGATTGGAAAAGTAGATTCCAAGGCAAGAGCGTAATTGATATGTGGAACTTGTTCAAGGAGCAACTATTGAGTGTCCTTGATAAGTACGTACCTATCAGGCAGGGAGGAAAGGGTCGTGTGAGGGAGCCGTGGTTTAATAAGGAGTTGGAATCCCTTGTTAAATGGAAGAGGGCGACCTTTGTAAAGATGAGGCGTGAAGGTTCAATAGGGGCGATTGAGAGTTATAAGGTAGCCCAGAAGGACCTGAAGAGAGAGCTAAGAGCATCAAGGAGGGGACATGAAAGGTCCTTAGTTGGTAGGATTAGGGAAAACCCTAAGGCTTTCTATAGGTATGTTAGGAATAAAAGAATGACTAGGGTAGGAATAGGTCCGATCAAGGATAGTAATGGGAAGTTGCGTGTGGAGGCTGAAGAGATTGGGGAGGCACTGAATGAATACTTTTCGTCAGTATTCACTCAGGAACAGGACATTGTTGTCGATATGAATACTGAGGCACGAATAAGTAGAATGGATGGCTTTGAGATATGTAGAGAAGAGGTGTTGGAAATTCTGGCAAGGGTGAAAATAGATAAGTCCCCTGGGCCTGATGGCATTTATCCTAGGATTCTCCGGGAAGCAAGGGAGGAGATTGCAGAGCCATTGGCCTTGATTTTTGTGTCCTCTTTGTCTACAGGAGTAGTGCCAGAGGACTGGAGGCTAGCAAACGTGGTTCCCTTGTTCAAGAAGGGGAGTAGGGATAATCCTAGTAACTATAGGCCAGTGAGTCTCACTTCTGTTGTGGGCAAAGTCTTAGAGAGAATTGTAAGGGATAGGATTTATGCACATCTGGATAAGAATGATGTGATCAAGGATAGTCAGCATGGTTTTGTGAAGGGCAGGTCGTGCCTCACTAACCTTATTGAATTCTTTGAGAAGGTGACTAAGAAGGTAGATGAGGGGAAAGCGGTAGATGTGGTATATATGGATTTTAGTAAGGCGTTTGATAAGGTCCCCCATGGTAGGCTACTGCAGAAAATACAGAGATATGGCATTGAGGGTGAGTTGGAGGTTTGGATTAGGAATTGGCTGGCTGGAAGAAGACAGTGGGTAGTAGTTGATAGCAAAGGTTCATCTTGGAGTGCCGTCACTAGCGGTGTTCCGCAAGGATCTGTTTTGGGACCATTGCTGTTTGTCATTTTTATAAATGACCTGGAGGAAGGGTTAGAAGGTTGGGTGAGCAAGTTTGCGGATGATACGAAAGTCGGAGGAGTTGTAGACAGTGAGGAAGGATATGGCAGGTTACAGCGGGATATAGAGAAGCTGCAGAGCTGGGCAGAAAGGTGGCAAATGGAGTTCAATGTAGCTAAGTGTGAGGTGATTCACTTTGGTAAGAGTAATAAAAAGATGGGGTACTGGGCTAATGGTCGGATACTTGGTAGTGTGGAAGAGCAGAGGGATCTTGGTGTCCATGTACACAGATCTCTGAAAGTTGCCATCCAGGTAAATAGTGCAGTGAAGAAGGCATATGGCGTACTGGCTTTTATTGGTAGAGGAATTGAGTTCCGGAGTCCTGAGGTCATGCTGCAGTTGTATAAGACTCTGGTGCAGCCGCATCTGGAATATTGTGTGCAGTTTTGGTCGCCATACTATAGGAAGGATGTGGAGGCACTGGAACGGGTGCAGAGGAAGTTTACCAGGATGTTGCCTGGTATGGTAGGAAGATCCTATGAGGAAAGGCTGAGGCACTTGGGGTTGTTTTCATTGGAGAAAAGAAGGTTTAGGGGTGACTTGATAGAGGTGTACAAGATGATTACGGGTTAGATAGGGTTGACAGTGAGAACCTTTTTCCACGTATGGAGTCAGCGATTACAAGGGGGCATAGCTTTAAATTAAGGGGGGGTAGATATAGGACTGATGTTAGTGGTAGGTTCTTCACTCAGCGAGTCGTAAGTTCATGGAATGCCCTGCCAGTAGCAGTAGTGGAGTCTCCCTCTTTATGGGTATTTAAGCGGGCATTGGATAGGTATATGGAGGATAGTGGGTTAGTGTAGGTTAGGTGGGCTTTGATCGGCGCAACATCGAGGGCCGAAGGGCCTGTACTGCGCTGTATTCTAAAAAAAAAGAAAAAAAAAATATGTTCGAGGTCTGTCCCATTTAAGATGGTGATAGCGACACACATTGAGGGTTTTCTCAGTGTGAAGGCAAGATTTTGCTTCAAAAGCAACTCTTACCAATTGTGGTCACTCTTACCAATACTGTCACGGGCAGGTACATTGTTATGGACCAAGCCAGACCCCCTCAAAACATTTCAAGTAGGCAGCCCCGACCCTCAGTTCATGAGTTGTTTATGCAGATGTAGAGAGAATATTCCAGAAGTGATGCAGCTGGCCCTACAACTCAGTTTTGCACAAAATATAATTTATTTTCAGACTACTAACAGAAACACAAAATAAAGAACCATATTTAGAATAGTTTAACTTACTGAAAACCGAATCTACTCTACAGCATATTAATGATGCTGCTCCAAATATTAGCAACATTCCTATAAACTTTCCCTTGAAAAGAATAGTTAAAATCAAATACAGGTTCTTACAGGATAGATGTCAGAGTGAGAGAAAAATCAATATGGAGCAGTTTTTATTTGACCCGCAGCTTCAATTATAGACTGCTTGCTAAAACCAAACCCTGCACTGGGAGAACTGGCCATTCCCCTTTAGAAAGCATATATGTTTTCTCAAAAAGACTTAAAACTTTTCAAGAAGATAATTCCAGATGTATCAGAACCTCTGCCTGAGAATCCTGTTGAAAAAAAAACAAAGACAACATAACCTTATCAAAGAGACAGTTTCATCACAGCTTCAAAAGACAGAAGATTGGCAAGATTGAGGTCAAGTATGTTTTATGTCCCCTTTTCTGTTCATTCATTAGCTGCCATAGATCCAGTCTCGTAGCTATGTTCTTTAGGATATGCTCAGCCCGACTAGTAATGCTGCCAATGAGCTATTGTTGGTGATAGACATTGAAATCACCCATCACTGCTTGGTCTGTCCTGCCTGTTTGACAGGACATATTCAGCGATAGTGATGGCACTCTCGGGGACATTTTCAGATATGATTCCATGAGTATGACTTTTTCATGCTGTTGCTTTAACCGTCATTGAGATAGCTCTCCCAATATTGGCACTACCCTCCAGAAGAGAGTAAAGAGGACTTTGCAGGATCTGTAGAGCTGTTTATGCCTTTTTCTTTTTGAGTCCTTCAATTGATGGCAGGTGCTCCATTCAGTTTCATTTCTCTGTTGAGACTTTGTAGTGTTTGATACAACTAAGTGGTTAGCAAGGCCATTTCTAAGCGCAGTTGAGAGTCAATCTTGACTGCATTCAATTCTTTGACCTCTGCTGTTCATTGCATTCTTACTAATCTTCATTATTTCACTGAGATAAAACACAACTGGTTTGGTGCTTATTTTATCTTTTTCCTTCATTCATGGTGAATGTGGTAGAGACAATTAGTAGAGGAGAATTCTGCACGAATTTAGTGTTCAACTGGAAGAAGAGCATCCAACAGAAGGTAGCAGTGAGAAGGAACTGAGAAATCATTGAGAGAACTTTGAGTTCTTACTGACAGCATATAAAAGGGAGGTAATCTCGAGCTGTGAGATAAAAAGGCTGCTGTTGAGGCCAAAGTATGGACTTCCATGATCATCAGGCTTTGCTGAGGAGGGCAAATAGCATTGATGTACAGCCAGGTATGGAATTGAAATTTCTTTTAATATGATAGTTTCTATAACAGTAGTAATTGCAGTTACTAAAGTGGTATGTTCATCCTGAGAGAGTGTCAGATCAGGGAGAAGTCAAATATCTTAATCACTTGCTCGACAAGAAACGTATTGACCTGAATTTCCTTTCAGAACATAGATTTGTTAGAACAGCAGTTGAACACGGGATGGAGCATTGAAAAGACAGGAAATTTCTGGATGGAAGTTTGAGGGGTGTGGTCACATGAAACGTTCAGCCAGATAGAAAAGTGGCAGCCAGGAGAGGCAAAAAGGCAGTCTAGGAATCCCTTGTGCTGTTCCTTTTCAAACGTATATACAGATTTCTATTATTGTGGGGTGGAGTGCTAGGTATGACTTACAAGAGAAGACGACATCAGCAGCCAGATCAGTGGCACCATGGTTGATTCTGTTGCACAAAAAGGAGGGTACAAGTATTGGCGAGAGATAAACTTTGGGAACATTGTCGTTAAGGACACAGATAGACATTCAGGTGGCCGCAAGCAAGACATCATATGTGTATTGCTTCACTATTGCTCGGCTCAAGGATGTCTCTGAGCAGTCATTAGGTGTTGTCAAAGGGAAGGATGAACAGCCAGTATCATGGACCACATTGGTGCTGAAGATATAAACAGGAAGATATGATGTCCTGCAAACATAATTTAGGGAACTGGATAGAATGATTGAAAGCAGGACCTCTGGGGTTTTAATCCTTATGCCACATGCTTGCAAGGCCAGAAATATGGAGATACTACATTTGAGCATGTGACTAAAGAGCTGATGGAGTTGTGAGGGCCTAAGATGGATCATTGCGATCTCTTTCAGGGGAGGAGCATCCACAAGGATGGCTTGTTTCTGAACTAGAGGGGCACGAACACGTTTGCAGGGAGACTTGCTTCTACTAGTCAGTTGGGTTTGAATTACTGTGGAACAGCAGATGGAAACAGAACAGCAAATAGAGTCATTGAGGAGAAGATAAAGGTTAAATCAGATCACTCTAATAGGAAGTAAAGGCGAGGGCCAGTTGAAAGAAAATGACGCACGTTGCTGTGTGAAGTACATTTATTTTTTGGCAAAGTGTACAAGCAGATGAGTGCAGAATCTGCTTGGATAGAAGCCTGTTTAAGGCAGGATAGGCAATTCAAGTGAGTTTTGAGAAGGTTTGTAGCTCAAGTTGAGCTTTTGGATGTAGGTTTGCTCGCTGAGCTTGGAGGTTCATTCCAGACGTTTTGTTACCTTACTTGGTAACATCTTCACTGGAATTCATGTGAAGCAATGCTGAAAATTCCTGCTTTCTATTTATATGTTTGACTTTCTTTGGGTTGGTGACATCATTTTCTACGATGATGTTATTTCCTGTGATGAAGCAACTTCCTGTTCCTTTTCTCAGGGGTTGGTAGATGGAGTCTAACTTGATGTGTTTGTTGAGAGAGTACCGGTTGGAATGCCATGCTTCTAGGAATTCTCGTGCATGTGTTTGTTTGGCTTGTCCTTGGATGGATGTGTTGTTCCAATTCAACATTCCAGACTTTAGATGTTTTGGGTGGGATAACGAAGGATGTAAATAATATATTTTACTCGATTACTTACAGTGTGGAAACAGGCCCTTAGGCCCAACATATCCACACCGACCCTCCGAAGAGCAACCCACCCAGACCCATTCCCCTACATTTACCCCTTCACCTAACACTATGGGCAATCTACATGGCCAATTCACCTAACCTGCACATGTTTGGAATGTGGGAGGAAACCAGAGCATCCTGGAGGAAACCCACGTAGACACAGGGAGAATGTGTAAACTCCACACAGACAGTTTGCCTGAGGCAGGAGATTGCATTACTAATGAGGAGAATGTCAAAGTTGCTTTCATCTATAAATTCTTTCATATATAAATCTCAGAACCTTTTTTTTAAAATTTACGTTCTCAAGTGAACTTTGAGAACAGGTGCCATCTCATCTCATTTGAGGTATGAGGAGCCCTGTGTGGGGCTGTCTGTGCCCCGATGTTCAGACAAATTCTATTTCTAAGATAGGGATTTACAGAAGCTTATACGGATTACAGTTTGAACAAAATAAAGTGTAATTCTGCAAATACAAATTCACCCCATAAACTTATATCTATATAAAATGTGTATGTGCGTGTGTGTGGGGGGGTTATGAGTGTTTGTGTGAGAGTGTGTCCGTGTGTATGTGTGAGTGTATGGGAGAGGGCTGCATATGAGAGAAGGTCTGTGTGTGTGTGTGTGTGTGTGTGTGTGTGTGTGTGTGTGTGTGTGTGTGTGTGTGTGGTGCATCTGTAGTGGGTACCGAACTTGATTATCAGTCTTTGTTTGGCCACTTTGCATTGTTGCCTGCCCCAAAATTCACCTTGGAGGATGGTCACCTAAAGGTCCAAGGTCAAATGTCGCAGATGGCTGAAGTGTTATCCGACTTGGAGGGAACACTCCTGTCTGTCGATTGTTTAATAGTGTCCATTCATCTGATGCTGTAGCTTTTGTTTGGTCTCATCAATGTACCATGCCTCAGCGTATCTTTGTCTACAGCGTATGAGGTAAACAACATTTGCCAAATCACACGAATACCTGCCATGTACGTGGTGTGTGGTGTCCCCACGTGTAATGGTTGTATCCATGTCGTCACTGACTCATCTTGCAGCATCTGCCGTGACAGTTTTGTATGGTATTGACCTGAAAATCAGGCAGTTTGCTGTGAACAATGATCTGTTTAAGGTTTGGTGGTTGTTGAAAGGCAAAAAGGAGGCAAGAGGAAGGTTTTGGTGAGGTGCTCATGCTCTTTGCAGGCTGCGAAGAACATGTCATAGTTTTTCAGCTGCTGGAAGTACTGGACAATGAAGGGGTCCAATTGTCTGATACAATGGGACGTCCTGCTGTGTTGGCTTTGTGTATCTATGGAAGACAGTAGAAGTCACCTACATGAGAATTACACGGGATGACGATATGTAGGGAACTCTGAAGGACTGGATCCAAAGTTCTGATGAATGTTTTTAGTTCATGGGTGTGTTCTTTGGTCGGATCAGCCCGTAGTTGCCTGTAGTGTTCCTGGTTGTTCATTTCTCGGTACACTTCGTTGTAAGGCTGTAAGGCTACGGCAACAGATGAATAGACACTGCACAACAATCAACAGACAGGAATGTTCCCTCCCAGTTGGAGAATACATCAGCAGTCAGGGACATGATCATCCTTCAAGGTGGACTTTGGGACAGGCAAAGTGGCCGAACAGAGGCTGATAACCAAGTTCGGTACCCATCAGGATGGCCTCAACCAGGACATTGGGTTCATGTCACACGACAGGTGACCCCCACTGCACTACACACACACTCTCTCTCTCTCTCACTCTCACACACACACACAAATGCACACATACATATGCACACACATGTACAAATGCATAAACTCATGCAGACTCTCTCTCATACACAAGCTCTCTCTCATACACTCACACGTACACACTCACACTCACACACATACACATACACATACTTTCTCACAGACACTCATACCCTTCCCCCCTCCCCCCCCAACACACACAGCCACATGCACACTCATACATTAAACATTTGTGGGGTGAATGTCTACTCGCAGAATTATATTTTATTTTGCTCAAAAACTGCATGAATCCACCGAAGGTTTTTTAGAAATAGAATTAATCTGAATATTGGAGCATAGACAGTCTCACACAGGGCACCTCACACCTCCATTGCATTACCTGAGATGACATGGCAACTATTACTAATGTTCACTTGAGAACATAACGTTAAAAAATGTTTTGTTATTTACATATGGAAGAATTGAAACCAACATGGCCATTCTAAAAGATTCAAAAAATCCAGGTCTTTTTCAATATATAATTTCAATGCATCACTGTGTAAATGTTTGCTGTAAATTCTGTGTCTTACGATCTTATACTCCACAACCACATGAAGAAGGAGCAGTGCTCTAAAGGTTAATGCTTCCAAATTAATCTATTGGACTATAACTGTGTGATTCTTAACTTTGCCTACTGAGGACAGTAAGCATGTCATTTGCCTTCTTTGCCACATTAGCCAACTTGGTTACCATGTTGAGGGAGCAATGGATGTCTAACCCAAAACCTACTATTATTTCAATGTTTCTAAGAGATCTGACATTACTGTATAGTTTCCTGTTGAACTTGACCATTCCAAATGCTTCAATTCACACTTGAACTCCATTTTCCATTTCTCTGCACAACTTTCCAATTGATCTATGTCCTGCTGTAACTTTTGACAAATATTCTTATTAATTACAACTCCATCAATTTGCATGTCATCTGCAAACATACTAATCAAGTCACTGACATTTTCAGTAAAATCACTTACATGAATTACAAACAGAAGTCCCAGTACTGATCCCTGTGGAACACAACTGATCACAGACCTCCAGTTAGAAATCTATGCCTCCATAACTACCCCTGTCTTCTATAAGCAAACCAAATGTGCAAACATCTTACCGAATCACCATCGGTCCCATGGGACTTACATTTCTGAACCAATCCACCATAACGAATCCTGTCAAATTTTCTTTGTGAATTCCATGCAGACAACATCGGTCAACTGACCTTCATCAAACATCACTGTTACTTCTTCAAATAACTCAATATAATTTGTAAGACAGGATGTTCCCCATACAAATTTATGCTGTCTGCATTAAGTCAATTCTTGATTAATTTGATCTGTTACTGTCACATCGGCTGTAATTCAATGAAAAGGGTTGTTTTATGTGCTTTCTCGGCAGATTGTACAAGTGCATCATGTTAACAGAACAGAGCGCAGGATGCATTGATACAGGTGCACAGAAATGCAGAGAGAGATTAGCATTAACATTTAAAATATCCATGCAAAAGTCTGATAACAACAATGAAGAAGTTGTTCTTGAGTCTTTTTGAATGTGTATTCAAACTTCTATATCTTCTGCATGATGGAAGAGAGTGGGAGAATGTATAATTGAGGTGGGAGTCTCTTTGATTATACTGGTTGCTTTCCTGATTCAGTCAAAGTATAGATGATGTTAATAGATGAGAGGCTGCTTTGTGTGGTGGACAGTGCTGTGTTCACATTTGCCTGTAGTTTCTTGCACCTTGGGAATAGCAGTTACCAAGCCATGCTGTGATGTGTCCTGACAGGATGTTTTCTACGATGCTTCTATAGAAGTTTTTAAGATACTTTTTAGATTAGATTACCTACAGTGCAGAAACAAGCCCTTTGGCCCAACAAGCACACACCGACCCTCTGAAGAGTTACCCACCCAGACCCATTCCCCTACTAATGCACCTATTACTATGGGCAAATTAGCATGGCCAATTCACCTGACCTGCACATCCTTGGACTGTGGGAGGAAACTGGAGCAGACACAAGGAGAATGTGCAGAATCCACACAGACAGTCGCCCAAGTCTAGAATCGAACCCGCGTCCCGAGCACTGCAAGGCAGCAGTGCTAATCACTGAGCCACCGTGCCGCTCAAGCATACCAGGTTTCCTTAGCCTCAAGAGGAATGTTGTGCTTTCTTAATCATAGTGTCAAAATGTGTAGATCAGGACCGATTGTTGGTGATCATTTTCCCAGAATCTTGAAGGTCTCGACCATCCCCAGTTAGCACAATTGATGCAGACAGAGGTGTGCCTTCCACTGAAATTCTGGAAGTCAATCACCAGCTCTTTCATTTTGCTGAATTTGATGGAGTGATTATTGTCTTTACACCATGCCACTAAGCATTCTGTATCTTTCTTGTACGCTATCTTGAGACCTAACTACAATGACGGTGTTTTCAGCAAACATGGAATTTAGCCACACAGTCATGTGAATATCAAAAGTTAATAGGGAGCTGAGTACACAGCTTTGTGGAGAACCAGTGTTGAGGATTATCATGAAGGAGGTGTCATAATCTATCCTTCCTGATGGCAGTGCTTTGGTCAGGAAGTCAAGAATCCTATTATAGAGGCTCTCCTCTATAGAGCAGAGACCTAGCCTCCGGAGGATAGAGATGAGTTTGTTAATATGGTATTTAAGGGGAGCTGCAGTCAATAGGAATGAGCCTAATTTACGGGTATCCTTAGTGTCCAAATAGAATCATAGAATATAATAGAATCCCTATCATGTGGAAGAGGGGCATTCAGCCCATCAAACCCAGCCCAATTCTCTGAAGAGAATCCCACTCATACCCTACGTTTTCCTTGGCTAATCCACCCAACCTACACATCCCTGGACGCTATGGGCAATTTAGCATTGTCAAATCTGCGCAGTTTTGGACTGTGGGAGGAAAGCGCAACACCCACATAAAAGCCACACAGTCATGGGGAGAGAATGCAAACTCCACACGCACACAGTCAATCTCAGATCAATCTATGATCACTGACACTGTGAGGCAGCTGCTAATGACTAAGCTAACATGTCACCCAAGGGATGCTCCAGTGATGTGTGTAGGGCCTGGGAGCTGGCATTAGCCGTGGGCTATTTGCACTAGTAGGTGAATTGCAAGAGATCAAGTTGATCTGGGAGGCTGGCTTGATGTAAGCCGTGGCCCACCTCCTGAAACATTTCAAAATTATGGATATTAGAGACACCGGGCTGCCGTCATTGATGCATGCTCTATGATTCTTCGCCTGCACTGCGATAATGGTGGGCTTCCTGCAGCAGTTGAAGACACAAGATCGTAGTAACAAGAGGCTAACGATGTATACAGATGCTTCTGCCAGTGGTCCACACAGCATTCCATCTGGGCCAATCACATTTGGTGAGTTCACCTTGAAGATGATGATCTAGCAGTGACCGAGTGTACAGATGTATTCAAGGCTGTTAGAACAGGTGATATTGTTTCATGCCCTTCTGTTCAAAGTGAGTGTCCAGTGCATTGTGCTCATCAGGTAGGAATGCACTCTTGCTCACAATTCTGTTTGAATTCACTGTGCGACCTGCTATAATGTTAATCCTTGCAACAAACTTGGAGTGGACACATGGTTAGTCTGGGTCTTCAGCTTAGTTTGATATTGCCTCTTGGCATCCATGATGGTCTTGTGAAGGCGGTCCCTGCATATCCTCTGTAGGTCAGGATTCCTGACTTGATTGTCTCAGTCATGGACTACAATACAGAGTGGTTCTCCTGACTCAGCCATGCTTTCTGGTTGGGGAATGTTTTGATTAATTTCTTATGAGGTCGTCATTTACACTCTTACTCATGAAGTCTGTTACGGTAGTGGCATGCTCGTTTAGGTTGGTCACAGAATTCTTGAATATACACCACCAAATCTAAGCAGTCCTTCTTTTTCCTCAAGCCAACATTGCATGACTTTCCAAACTGGGTCCACAAGCTTTAATTTCTGCTTGCAAGCCGTAAAGGGAGCACAGTGTTGTGGTCTAATTTTCCAAAATATGGATGGGAGATGGAGTGGTAGGCAGTTTTGGTGCTTGCAAAGCAATGCTCAAGGATGTTCAGACTTCTGATAGGATAGATGTGCTGGTGATATTTTGCTACCATATTATTGACGTTGGCCTGGTTGAAGTCACCTGCTACTATAAACAAGGCCTTGAGATATCCTGATTCAATACTGCACAGAGCATCATATGTGCACTATTCACTTCCACAATGGATGGGATGTAGACCTCTGTCAAGATAGCAAAGGCAAACTCATGCACCAGGCAGGGTGAACAGCATTTCACTATTAAATATTCTAGATTGAACGTTTTTTCAACTTTGAAGTACATTGTGTCCCTAAGAATCTTCTCCAATAATTTCCCTACTTCTGGAGTAGTGCTTCTTTGCCTATAATTTCCAGGATTATCCCTATTGCCGTTCTTGAACAAGGAACAACACTGGCTACTGTTCATTCTTCTGAGAGATTTCATGTAACTAAAACAAAATAAAAATATCACTGTCAAGGCCACAGAAATCAATTCCCTTGACCACTCAGTATTCTAGGATTGATCCATCAGGCCCTGAGAATTTATGCACCTTGACGCTATTCAATCATTGCCCATAACTGCTTCCATTAAAAGTTGTATTATAACTATAGTGCTGCCTTCTTGAAACTTTGCAGTCAATTCGTTCTGCAATATGATTAGGGAGCTATTTCAAGAATTTGGACCCATTAACACTGATATAACAGACATAAACTGGTGAGTTGCAGCAATGTAAATGAACTGGTGGCAGACATATTTGTTCAGAAGCCATATTTCGTCCATTGCCCATTTTTACTGCACACTCATCATTTCAAATATTTACTGTGAAATTGTTGTTAAGTATGTAATGTTTTCCCTCAATATCTTGATTCCACTGTTATTGAGATACATCTTATTGTCATTGTTCACAATGCCTACAAATTAATTAACTTATTTAGTAAACAATCATTATTTCTGGCTTTTTCTATCGTGTTGAAAGCTTTAATGTAATTCAGTTGCTGCTATTTCAAGGCAATCTAACATATGAACTGTTTTGGAAATTAAATAAGATTTCTAAAAAAAACGGAGTTAATATGAAGTGAGACATCTTCTTGTCGCAAGTAAGGCATAATTTAGCATGTAGGAAGCTTAAATGTCAAAAGGGTCTGTGGCAGTGGAAATGGATGTTGATAGAAATTGGATATCAGGGTTCTTAGCAGAGGCAGTAATGCAGAGACTTGAGCAAACAGATCTGCCAACCATCCAACCCAATTCTGGGTCCGCTATGTGGATGACACCTTTGTCATTACTAAACAAAACAAGTTAGAGGAAACCTTCAGGACCATCAATAATATCCTTACTGGCATAAAATTCACTAAATAAGAGGAAAATAACAACAAACTGCCATTCCGAGATGTCACAGTAGAGCGAACAGCCAATGGGGAACTTCAAATTAGTATCTACAGAAAAACAACACACACAGACCAAATATTGAACTAAAGAAGCATTCATCCCAACATCTACAAGCGAAGCTGCACCAGAACATTATTTCAATGAGCCAACACACACTGCAGCACAGTGGAACTATGCAGAGCAGAGAAAAATAACCTGAACCATGTAGTCAAAAAGAATGGGTACCCAATGAACACAGTCTACCGATTTTCTCAGCAACAAATCTAACCAAGCAGAGAAACATGCCACCCTCCCCTACATCAAAGACATTTCGGAAATGACTGCCAGACTACTCAGACCCCTTGACATCACGATAGCCCACAAACCCCCAACACACTAAAACAACAGCGAATGAACTTGGAAGACCCGATACAGACAATGAGCACAACAAAATATCGTGCAAGGACTATACCAAATGCTACATTGGACAAACAGGCTGAAAACTAGCCACTAGGATACATGAACACCAACTACCCACAAAAAGACATGACCCTCTCTCACTAGTATCCTCAAATACAGATAAGGAGAAAGTGAGGACTGCAGATGCTGAAGATCAGAGCTTAAAAATGTGTTCCTGGAAAAGCTCAGCAGGTCAGGCAGCATCAAAGGATCCAAACACCCATGTGAATTGAGGTCAAATCAGATACCAAAAAAAGAGACAGCGTAGGAGAAGGAACGGTGGGATCTCGACATGCAGAGACAGGAAACGTAAAAGTTTTGTTTAAATTTGTTTAAGTGCCTGAAACATCGATTCTCCTGCTCCTTTGATGCTGCCTGACCTGCTGCGCTTTTCTAGCAACACATGTTTAAGCTCAAATACAGATAAGGAGGGACACCACTTCGACTGGGCCAACACATCCATTCAAGGACAAGCCAAACAAAGACGCACATGAGAATTCCTAGAAGCATGGCTTTCCAACTGGAACTCTACCAACAAACACATCGAGTTAGACCCCATCTACCACCCTCTGAGAAAAGGAACAGGAAGTGACTTCACCACAGGAAATGACATCACCAACCCAAAGAAACCCAAACATCTAAATAGAAAGCAGGAATTTTCAGCACTGCTTTGCATGACGCCCACTGAAGATGTTACCTAGTAAGGTAACAAAATGTCTGGAAATGAACCTCCAAGCTCAGCAAGTTAACTTACATCCAAAACCTCAACCTGAGCTACAAATCTTCTCAAAACCCGCTAACATTGGCCAGTGATTGGACAGTATTGTTTGAATGTTCCCAAAGTTAAAGCTGCATAAAAGAATAACAAAGGTATGAATAAATTATAAAAATGTTGCACTTGATTATGTGTCACTGCATCATTAGCATTTTCTTTAGATCATATAGAATATAATATATAAGCAGTAATGTATTATAATATATTATAATATATAATAATATAATCGTATTATAATATATAAGCAGTATTGTATTGATTTGAAATTCATAAAACTGAGAATACTGGAAGTCAGAAACAAAATCATAAAGTTTTGGAAAAAAAATCTCAGCAGGACTGGCAGCATTCTGAAGAGAAACTGAAGTTAACATTTCAAGTCTAATGAGCGTCTTCAGTAAGATGTCAATATAGCTCTCAACTTTAGTAATGCATAAAATATCAACAACATAGATTTCAAAATCATTTTGCTTGAAACAGACTGGGAAGGTGATCAATAATTCATGCTTTTTCTCTGTAATTTACTTACAGCTAATTTGGCAACAATTGTGATTCTCTGCCGTGGAAAATGTGGTCTATCCAAGTGTATTACACAGTATTTGATATCGATGGCAGTGACAGATCTCTTGGTTATTATCACTGCTGTGATATTAAGTCGACTTCGTGCTATTTATTTTCCTGCTAGTTTCCTTTCTACTACCCCAGGATGTAGCCTCATTATTGTTCTCAGCTGTGCTTCCAGAGACAGTTCTGTTTGGTTAACCGTTGCTTTCACCTTCGATCGGTTCCTAGCCATTTGCTGCCAGGAACTCAAAACAAAATACTGCACGGAGAAAACAGCAGCTGTGGTGATAACAATCGTATGCTTGATGTGCTGTGTAAAAAACATTCCTTTTTATTTCATATTTGAACCAATGTATATGATTGATAATGTACCCTGGTATTGCAGTATAAAAGCAAGCAATTACAATCTAATTGCATGGAGAGTATATGACTGGCTGGATCGTATACTAACCCCTTGTCTTCCTTTCATTTTAATTTTACTGCTCAATGTTATAACTGTTAGACATATCCTGTTGGCCAGCAGAGCCCGCCGGAGACTTCGAGCAAAAAGCAATGGTAAGAATCAGAGTGACACAGAGATGGAAAGCCGCCGAAAGTCCATTATTTTACTCTTTGCCATCTCGGGAAGTTTCCTCTTATTGTGGTTGGCCTATGTTATAAATTTCTTATTTGTTCAAATTTCAGGCAGCAATTATTCAATCGGTTCCAATGCTAATGACCCAAAATTTATCCTCCAGGAATGCGGATATATGTTACAACTTCTCAGTTCTTGCACCAATACGTGTATTTATGCAGGGACCCAGACTAAATTTAGAAGAGAATTAAAGGACGCATTTAAAATATTTTTTAATCTCATTACCAAATGGCATAAACAATGACAATGGCTGAATACATAGTTACCATAATGAAGTCCTTGCATGCGAAACAAATAAAATTGAAGTCAAATTTTAAATGGTGTATGAATAACTTGTGTTTACTATTACTCAGTAATATTTTCATAACTTCAAATGAGGGTGAAAGATCTGTCCGTCGGGCTGGTACTTGGATGGCAACCAAAAGTTGTCCTTTGTCCAGAAGTTGTTTGCTTAAATTCTCCAAAGTTTTTTTTCTGTCTTTTGTATAGTGTCAAAGGAAAAGAAAAGAAACAAGGTGAGCCATTAGAGTCTGGTGCAAATTGTTTGCTCTCGCATTGACATGTAGGAAAAGGGAAAGTCCACATTTCCCAAATCAAGCCTTAATATGGTTCTAGGTCCTCGCCATAAGAGTTGCTTTTCATACACACACTCAGGGTAACCAGAAGGGGACAAATGTGGACAATAGAAGTTTAAACTGGAGGAATAAAAATGGTGTTTTTCATTTGCCACCAGGACTTGAAACAGTACACTACACAGTTGACAGCTTCAGATAAGAGAACATTTCACTCAACCATTGTATTAAATTGCACTAAAAGAGCTACTCTGAACAATCTAGAGAACAAGAGGGCTTCACTTAAGAGTATCTATAATTTTGTCCAATGTTTTCAGAGTACAAAGCTGCTGCAGTAAATATTTTATGATGTGAAGCCAATATTGATGTTCAACTCACAGTTTTCACTCCCAAGATGTGAGACAAATTTATAGTGCTTAATTGGGTGGGAGTGGGGGCAACAGTGTTGGTGCAACAGGGTAACAGCAAACTTTAACAAAGGAATGGTTCAGAGGGAATATAAGCATTTTAATATTCAAGGGAGTATGATGATGCTGGCAGGCACTGGTTCAATGCAATCAGTATTAAAAGTAAGAGAGCGTGGTGCTGGAAAAACTCAGCCAGTCAGCATCCAAGGAGGAGGAGAATTGACGTTTCGGGAATGACGCTTGTGGGCCAGCCCTAAGAGAGAAATGGGAGGAGGGTGGGGTTGGGGGAGGTAGCTGGGAAAACAATAGGTGGGTGAAGGTGAGAAAGAAGGTGATAGGTCAGAAGGGGCAGTAAAGGGTGGGTCCAGAGGGCGGTGCCGATTTGGAGGCTTGGGACTGAGGTAATGTGGGGTCAAGGGAAATGAGAAAGCTGTTGAAATCCACATTTATCCCATGTGGTTGCAGGGTCCCAAGGCAGAATATGAGGCGTTCCTCCTCCAAGCGTCGGGTGGTAACAGTTTGGCGGTGAAGGAGGCCCACTACCTGTATGTCCTTGATGGAGTGGGAGGGGGAGTTGAAGTGTTCAGCGATGAGGCAGTGGGGTTGCTGTGTGTGGGTGTCTCAGAGATGTTCTCTGAAATGATCCACAAGAATGTGTCCTCTCTCCCACATGTAGAGGAAACCACACCGGGTGCAGAGGATGCAGTAAATGACATTGGTAGAGGTGCAGGTGAATTTCTGACAGATGTGGAAAGATTCCTTGGGGCTTTGGACAGAAGTCAGAGGAGTAGTATGGGCGCAGGCTTTGCACTTCCTATGGTGACAGGGAAAGGTGCCAGGGATGAGGTACGAGCTGATGGAGGGTGTGCACCTGACGAGGGAGTCGTAGAGGGAATAGTGTGATTGTGTGAGGCATGTGACTACATTTACTAAATTGAGGACTTATTTACAGTCTGAACTGCTACCTGATGAGGATAAAATGGTTATATTTGTAGCTGACTCATGTTAGAGAGATCATGATTGAAACCATGTGGGGTTTGCAGTTGTGCAGCAAGAACACTCTCAGTTAAGAACAGTTAAATTGGAGGCCTGTTTGCAACCTTGTTCAGCACAGCTAGCTGAGCTTAAGGCACTAACAGCAGCATGTGAGTTGATCGACGGTGAGATGGGGGATATCTATACTGATTCAGCTTATGCTCATGGAGTCTGCCATCTACTTGGGGCAGTCTGGAAGCAAAGGGAGTTCAGGAAGAGCAACAGAGATCCCATCCAATATTACCAACAGATTGGAGATTTGACGACTGCATTAATGAAGCCAAACGCTGACTATTATAAAGTGCCAGAGTCACAAAAAAAGGCAGTGATATGGTGGTTAAGGGTAATTGTTCAGCTGATGAAGCAGCTAGAATGGCCTCTTCAGCTGTCATTGCACCCCAGGTGCGTTTAGATCCGGAGCCTATCATAGCAAACGTCATTGAGATGTAAGGTAAGGTGACCTTAGCTAAATACTGGGGAGACAAAGGGGAACCAGGTGAAATCAAGAAGGTCTGTGGAACACAGAGGAAGATTTCTAGGTGGTACCTATGCCTTTGTTGACCATTCTCATCTCAGAGGCACAAGGGTTGGATTACTGTGCTCGAGCGGAAGTGCTGAGGAAGATAAAGAAAGACGGCTTCTGGTCACCTTACTTGCAGGCCTCCATTGGATTACATATTGTCACAATGTGATGTCTGTTCTCAAAATAATATCAAAGGGCATAGCAACCCCCATGAGACAACTACCTGAGGGATCATTTAATCATTTAGTGATTGACTCTGTAGACATGACAGAGACAGTGAGAAGGGAGACATATATGTTAGTGGCAATTGATAGGTTTAGTAGATGTGTAGAGGCAGCTCCATCGAAAGAGTCAGGGGCAGGCATGGTAGTGAAATTCTTAACAAATAAAGTTATTCCAAGGTTTGGCATACTTTCAGATCAGGTCAAACAATGGGTCTGCTTTTATCCAAGGAGTGGTTAATTTGGTGCTGCAGACTTTGAGGATCAAGCAGAGATTTGGATGTATCATCCCCAGTCACAAGGTATTAGTGAATTTTGAGAAGAATTGTATAGTGGAACAGATTATCGGAACTTTAAAAGCTAAGTTGCATAAAATTTGTGCAAGTACCAATCGTAACTGGGTCGATGCTCTGCAACTGGCATTGAGCTACCATATACAAACTAACCACATGACTAATTTTACGCCGCATGAAATGTTTACTGGTAGATCCATGTTAGTGCCCAAGTGGAGGGGTTTATATGACAGGCATAGCTTAGAACAATTGGAGCTACAACTTAAGCAGGAGAGGCAACAACTAACTATGATGCACGAGGAAACACAGAGGGAGCTGATGTCTAGTAAACCTGGAGATCAGGTGTATATACGGGGTTTCTGGAGGAAGTGGAATGAGCCAAGGAGAGAGAGATCCTACACAGTAAGCAAGGCATCACCCACTGCCATTCAAGCAGAGGGCTGATCCACGTGGTATCATCTTAATCACTGCATTGAGTTGTTCCACAGACACAGAGGGACTCTGGAGCTAAGGTACTTGAGGGTGGAGAAGGGGCATCAGTGACTGGAAGGGATGCTCTGAGACTCAATACTCCTTCTCGTGATTTTGAGCAGTCAATGAGTGAGGTCTTCGGGGATACTGGTGCCTCCAGAGTTACCAATGATGGGTCTGTGGAAGGTGAATTTCATCTCTAATGAAAACTGAAGCAAAGAAACTCATTTCGAGACTCCCCTACCTCTTCAGATTCCAGTCAGAAGTTCCCTCCACTATCCCTGATCAGCATTATCCTCTTTATGATCATTCTCTTATTCCTCACTTACTTGTAAAACAACTTTGGGCTTTCTCTAATCCTTCCCACCAAGGCTTTTTGTGCCCCCTCCTAGATCTCCTCCGTCCACTTTCCCAGCTACCCTGTCATCCTCTAATGCTGTGCTTCCTCAACCTTAAATAAGCTTACTACTTCCTTTTGATGAGAAGCTCCTCTGCTCTTGTGATCCAAGATCCCTTCACTTTACCACCCTTCCCTGTCTCAGTGGGACAAAGTTATCCAACACTCGCAACAAGTGCTCCTTAAACAGCCTCAACATTTCTGTTGTGCTTTTCCTAGAGAACAATTGTTCCCAAATAATACTCCACAGCTCCTGTCTAATAAGTCCCCCGCCTGCAGTTAAATACTGTCCCGTACTGTCTGTTTCCGTCCCTCTACATGGTTATGTAAAGTTGAGGCAGTTATGGTCACTGTCACCAAATGCTCTTCCATTGAGAGATCTGACATCTTGCCTGGTTCATTGTCTAGGACCAAATCCAATATTGCCTCCACCCTAGTTGGCCTACCTACATCTTGAGTAAGGAATCTTTTCAAAATTGGCTCCATCCAGACCTCCTGCACTAAGGCAGTCCCAATCAATATTGGGGAAGTCACCCATAATAACAACTCTGCAGCTTTTCAAGATCTGCTGTCCAATCTGTTCTTCCATTTCTCTGCTACGATTAGGGGTGTTGATAGAAAATACCCCCAAAAAAATGACTGATCATTTCCCGTTACTGACTTCCACCCACATTGATTCAGTAGACAAATCCTCCTCAACATTTTTCTGCAGTTGTGATGCACTCTCTAATTAATAATGCTACTCCCCCTCCTCTTTTACCTCCCTCCCTTTTATTTTTAAAAGATCTAAACTGTGGAACATCCAGTAACCATTCTTGCCCCTGTGAAATCCATGTTTCTCTGATGGCCACAATGGTGTAGTTCCAAGTGCTCCAAGTTCATCACTCTTATTCCTGACACTCCTTACATTGAAACAGACACACTTTAATTTATCCCTTTGCTCTATCAACAGTGTGTCCTTCCTGACACACTCTCTGCATTCCATTTCTGACCATGCCACAAAACTACCCTCCTCTTTGATTTTTGGCTCTGGTTCCCATTCTCTTGCCCAACTGAGTTAAACTCTACTGAAGTGCTCCAGCAAATCTCCTGCCCAGGACAATAGTCCCCTCTCATTTAAGTGCAACCTGTCCTTCATGTACAGGTCCCACCTCCACCAGAAGGTACCCCAATGATGTACATATCTGAAACCCTTCCTCCCACATCAGCTCTGTAGCCACGTGTTTAGCTGCACTCACTCCCTATTCCTTGCCTCATTAGCATGTGACACCAGCTGTAATCCGGCTTTTTTTAGTTTCCAACCTAACTGCCTGAAATCACATTTTCGATCTTCATCCCTTTCCCTGGTTAGGTCATTGGTGCCAATGTGCAGCAATATTTCTGGCTGCTCACCTGCCCCCTTCAGAATCTTAGAGACTTGATCAGAAACATCACAGACCCTAGCAACTGGGAGGCAACAACCTTCCAGGAGTCCTAATCACCACCATAGAATCTCCTGTCTGTACCTCTAATTATTGAATCCCCTCCCGCTAGCACTTTTCTGTTCACCTCTCTTCACTTCTGAGCCTCAGAACCAGGTACTGTGCCAGAGACCTGGCCTCTATGGCTTTCCCCTGGTAGGCTGTCCTTGCTTGTTAGGAGAAAGTGAGGACTGCAGATGCTGGCGATCAGAACTGAAAATATGTTGCTGGAAAAGTGCAGCAGGTCAGGCAGCATCCAAGGAGCAGGAGAATCGATGTTTCAGGCATGGGAAGTGCTCATGCCCGAAACGTCGATTCTCCTGCTCCTTGGATGCTGCCTGACCTGCTGTCCTTGCCTGTTCCCATTCTGTCCCCTGACTGTATCCCATCTACCAGTTTCCTGTACCTGAGTGTGACTTCCTGCTTGTAACTCCTCTCAATTACCCCCTCAGCATCGTGAATGACCCGAAGTTCATCTATCTCCAGCTTCAGTTCCGTTATGCAATTTCTGAGGAGCAGGATTTGGGTGCACTTCCCACAGATAAAGTCAGTGGGGATACTACTGGTGACCCTTACCTCCCACATTCTACAGAAGAAGCATGAAACTGTTCTAACATACATTCTGAGTGTTCTGAATTCCCAAAGAGTCTATTTGAAAAAAACATTCGTAGCTTTGGATGTAAGTTTGCTCGCTGAGCTGCAAGGTTCATTTCCAGACATTTCGGAACCTTACTAGATCATCTTCAGTGGGCCTTAGGCAAAGCAATGCTGAAAATTCCTGCTTTCTATTTATATGTTTGTGTTTCTTTGTGTTGCTAATGTCATTTCCTGGTGATGTTATTTTCTATGGTGAACTCACTTTCTGTTCCTTTTCTCAGTGGGTGGTAGATGGAGTCGAGCTTGATGTGTTTGTTGATAAAGTTCCGGTTGGAATGCCATGCTTCTAGGAATTTTCATGCATGTCTTTGTTTGGCTTGACGTAGGACGGATGTGTTGTCCCAGTCCTTCCTTATCTGTATGTGAGGATACTAGCGAGAGAGGGCATGTCTTTTTGTGGCTAGTTGGTGTTCATGTATCCTGGTGGCTGGTTGGTCCAATGTCATGTTTGTTACAGTCCTTGCAGTACTTTGTAAATGACGTTAGTTTTGCTTGTTGTCTGTATAGGGTCTTTCAAGTTCATTAGCTGCTGATTTAGTGTGTCGGTGGGTTTGTGAGCTACCGTGATGCCAAGGGATCTGAGTAGTCTGGCAGTCATTTCTGAGATGTCTTTGATGTAGGGGAGAGTGGCTAGGGTTTGTGGATGTGTTCTGTCTGCTTGTTTGGGTTTGTTTGCTGAGAAGTCGGCAGACTGTGTTCATTGGGTACCCATTCTTTTTGAATATACAGTATAGGTGATTTTGTTCTGCTCTGCGTGGTTCCTCTGTCTTGCAGTATGTGTTGGATTATTGAAATAAAGTTCTAATGCAGCTTTGTTTGTGGGTGTTGGGATGATTGATTTTGTAGTTCAATATTAGGTCCATATGTGTTGTTTTTCTGTGGACGCTGGTTTGAAGTACCCCATTGGCTGTTCGCTCTACTATGACATCTAGGAATGGCAGCTTGTTGTTGTTTTCCTCCTCTTTAGTGAATTTTATGCCAGTAAATAATACCCTTGCTGGCAATAACCTACCATTCCTAGATGTCACAGTAGAGTGAATAGCCAATGGGGATCTTCAAACCTACGTCCATAGAAAACCAACAGATACGAATCAAATATTGAACTACAGAAGCAATCATCCCAACACCCACAAAAGAAGCATCAGAACACTATTTCAAAGAGACAACATACACTGCAGCACAGAGGAACGACAGCAGTGGAAAATCACCAATATTGTGTATTCAAAAAGAATGGGTACCCAATGAACACAGTCCACAGATTTCTCAGCAAACAAACCCAAACAAGCAGACAAAACACATCCAGGAACACTAGCCACTCTCCCCACATCAAAGGTATCTCGGAAATGACTGCCAGACTACTCCGACCCCTTGGCATCACGGTAGCTCACAAACCCACCAACACACTAAAACAGCAAATAATGAACTTGAAAGACCCTATACAGACAATGAGCACAACTAACATTATTTACAAAATACCATGTAAGGACAGTAACAAACACTACATTGGACAAACAGGCAGAAAATTAGCCACCATGATACATTAACACCAACTAGCCACAAAATATATGACCTTCTCTCACTAGTATCCTCACATACAGCGAAGGAAGGACACTACTTCGACTGGGACAACATATCCATCCTAGGACAAGCCAACAAATACATGCACAAGAATGCCTAGAAACATGGCATTCCAACCGGAACTCTATCAACAACACATCAAGTTCGACCCCATCTACCACCCACTGAGAAATGGAACAGGAAGTGAGTTCACCATAGAAAATAACATCACCACAGGAAATGACATCACCAATCCAAAGAAACACAAACCTATAAATAGAAAGCAGGAATTTTCAGCATTGTTTCACCTGAGGCCCACTGAAGATGTGTCCTAGTAGGGTACCAAAATGTCTGGAAATGAACCTTGCAGCTCAGCAAGCAAACCTACATCTAAAACCTCAACCTGAGCTACAAATCTTCTCAAAACTCACTAAAAACTGGTAGCCTTACCAAATCAGCTCATAGACCATTTCTTTTGGTTTGAGGAGCAGGATGGATGGGATGCATTTCAGGTAAAGCAACCATCCAAATATATCACCTCACTTACTCAGCAGTCCCATGTCTCATCCTGCTCTGCATGTGCTCCGTTTATGCATGCGGTAAATTTTCAAACCACCTCAAGGTGATGAGAATAATCAGGGAATGGCTCGTACCCATTAGGGACCATGGTGGCAATGTGTGTGCCAAGACAGAGAGCAGTGAGAAAGTGTCAAACCAGAACTTCAAATTGGGCTTCATCTGGGAAAAGGGTACAGAATTCTATAATATGGATAGTAATCATCTTGTTTGACAAAGGGATTGAGGACATATTGAAGTTTTTGTCAGGCCTAAATGGAGATAAATCTGGAAGTCCAAATGAGATCCAGCCAAGGCTGATGTACAATATGAAAAAAGTAATCATTCGGTCCCTGACCCAAATTTCTTATTCCTTTCTGACCAGAGGAAAAGTGTCAAAGGACTGGAGGAGAGCAAATGCGTTTCTAATTTTCAAAAATATAGTACAGATAGACCAGAGAGCTCTAGATTAGATTTCCTACAGTGTGGAAACAGGCCCTTCGGCCCAACAAGTCCACATCGACCCTCCAAAGACTAATCCACCCAGACCCATTTGCCTCTGACTAATGCACCTAACACTATGGGCAATTTAGCATGGCCAATTCACCTGACCTACGCATCTTTGGATTGTGAGAGGAAACCGGAGCGTCCAGAGGAAACCCATGCAGACACGGGGAGAATGTGTAAACTCTACACAGACAGTTGCCCAAGGCTGGAATTGAACCTGTGACCCTGGTGCTGTGAGGCAGCAGTGCTAACCACTGAGCCACCATGCCACCCCCAGTGAATCTCACATCAGTGGGACTGAAACAATTTGAGAAAATCCTGAAGTAGAATATACACTTCAAATGTGAATGTGTGACCAGGGATAATCAGCATGATTGTATGAGAGGGAGGTAATGCCTACTAAATTTAATTGAATATTTCAAGGAGATGGTCTGGTGTGTTGCTTAGGTACTGCAGTTAATTCAGTTTGTATGGATTCCACACAGCCATTGACAGACTCCCACATGAGAAACTAAGAAAGAAGTTGAAAAATGCACTTGATCCAAAATTGGCTTAATGGTAGAAAACGGAGGGTGTTGACTGAAGGCTGTTTGTGACTGGATGCATGAAAGCATCCTCAGGCCTTGGAGTTGGGTAACTTATTGTCTTTTAGATATAGAAATGATCTCTATAAGAAGGTGGTGGGGGCTGGAGATGTTTGGGGGAAGGGATAGTAAATAGGTTTGTAGATGGCGCGGGCCATGTTGACAGATTCGACACAAGATTGATAATGTGAAAGAAGGTGTTAGGTTATATGAGGATATAAATAGAGTCGTCGGGGATACATCACTGATGGATGGAATTGAGACCTGATAAGTGTGATCGATGCATTTTGGAAGAAATAACCATGACACAAGAAATGTTGTGTATTTTAGGAAACTAAGAAGTTCAGAGGAAAATAAAGATCTTGGCCTACTTACCCACAAAACACTGAAGGTGGCAGAACGGGTTCGTGGAGCAGTTCAAAGATTTGTAGGGCACCTGCATAACTCAGTCGAGGCAGATGTGATTGCAGCAGGGAGGCTATTTTGCAGTTGATAGTAGTTTTGTTTGACCAGAGCTGGAATACTGTATGCAGTTCTCATCACTGCATTACCTGAAGGATTTATAGTTGGGCATGTAGATACATTTTAACAGGACATTGCCTGTGCTGGCGTGTTTTCACACTGAAGAGAATCCCAATAAGTCCAGGCTGTTTTCTTTGGAGCAGAGATTGAGGGTGGGGCTGAACTGAGAGAAGTGTCCAAAGGATGTGTGAAGAAAAAACAGCTGTTCCCTTTCGTTGAAGTTCGATCATTGAGATGGCAGATTTTAAGCCAAAAGCCAGGTTTTTAGAGACAATTTGAGTATTTTTTTCACTGACAGGGTGCGGACTGATCTGGAATGCACTGCCTGGGAAGGTAATTGAGACATTAAAACTCACAACTTTCAAATAACTATAGGTACTTCGATGAATGTTTGAAATGTCAGAATATTGAATGCTATAGTGTTAGTCCTGGAAAGTGGGACCAATGTAGATTTAGCATTGTTTTGCCATTACAGACTTAATGGGCAGAAGAACCTCTTCAAAACTGTACACTTGCGTGATTCTATGACTAATGTGCGGTTGTATTCATTTTGCACTCTTACATTGGACTCATATATGTTTTGCTGTGCACTGAGTACCCAATGGATCAGATGCATTATTCAAATTAAAGATTCTTGAAATGTGAAAGTTTTTGAAAAGAGCAACATTCGTCTCCATTCCTCTTTTTTCCCTCTGTAGCCAGATTCATACCATCACTCTGTCCGGTGGACACAATCATGCCCACACTGTGAACTAAGCTGTTTCTGATGTTCATACATTGTTTGCTGCTGCATCGGCAGCCGTGCCTATGGCTCCAGATACATGTTCACAATCTGAAGCTGAGCATTATCTCATTTTCTGATCATCTTATGAATAGAAGTGATTGTCTTTGTTATTGCCTCTCCCATCTGCTCGAGTGTGTTTATACTGTCCTGTTGAATATGAAGCTACTCATTCAGTGGACCATTCACTGGGAGCTGTTTTGGGAGAAACCTAATGAAGTAGTAGCATTTAAAAGGCTTGTGATTTTGAATAAATTTGTTGTACTGCAACCAAGTTTGTGTGACTTCTGACTTGTTACACTCCCAGACCAATGCCAGCATCTCCACATCATGCTTATCCTCAGTCCCCCGGGACTGTGTGTTTGTGTGTAAATGAATGACAGGAGATGGGACAGTTTATAATAATTGTCTCGCTCTCTCTGTCTCTGCATTATCCAGTGTTTCAGTTCCCAAATCAAATCTCCCCGGGAACAGGAGGTGGAAGGACTGAGAGAGAAATGAAAATTTTTTCTTTCAAACTCCTGCACCAAAAGCACAGCAAGATCCCACCACTCGCTGCCTCCACAATCTACAGTCTCCTCCCAACACAGCCTCTGATATTAAACCCAGGGACCAGGAACGGGAAGGTTACTCAGACTGCCTCAGGACTGTCGCAGTGTTTCTGTTTGAGGGGAACAGGGACAGAAATATTTATTGTCTCTCAGCCCCAAACTCCCCCTCCCCACACACTACCCCCATTCCCACTGCCAGAGTCTGTCTCTCCCTCAGTGTCCAAGGTTCAGTCTCTCAGAAATCCCCCCAGGAGAGAGATGGAAATCGATCAGATCAAAGCTAAAATGTTCTGAAACAAAACTGAGGAGAAACAAACGAGATACCATCACTGACTGACTTCCAAAGTCTCTATGTTTAATCAACACCTCTCCCTGATCTTAAACCCAGAGAATAGGAACAGATTTCAAATGTGATCAGGGGTAAATGCTTTCTGACTGCCCCAGGGTTTATTTTCTGAGGGGCTGGGCAATGACTCAGTGGTGGAGAGTCACTCACCACAACTTGTGTCCCTCTCCCCCTTTTCCCGCCAGCCCCCACCATCCATTGGGTTTAATCTGCCCCGTCCAGCTGGTTCTCTGACACTCGAGGGGGTACGAGAAGCACAAAAAACAAGACCAATGTTCCCCTGACCCACTCCCATTCAAAGGGCATCACCCCCGTGCCCACTCCATCCGGGATTGGTGCAGTTTCTACATGAAATATTAATGAGGAACCTTCCCCTGGTACAGGTACCTCTCTATCTGTGTGTCCCTGTCTCTCTCTTTCACTCCTCTCTCCCTCTGTCTGACACTATCCACTTGTCCATCTCTGTTCAGCTTTCTCCTCCTGCTCTCGCAAATCGATCAATGTCTTTCCTTCTCTGTCCCTTTCTCCCTCTTCCTCTTTCACTGTCCCACCCACACCTCCATCGCTGGTCAGATTTCCCTTTCCTCTCGATAATCTCTTTGTCTATCTCTCTCTCTCTCTCTCTCCATTCCACACATGTTTTGATTGAAATGCCCTCTCCTGCCTCACGTTTGCCTTGTGCTCCAATCTCTGTGCCATGTCTCGGAGGGTGTGGGGATGACGAGAGGTGGTGGGAGTGTCAGAGCTATGGGGGAAATGGAGGGACGGTGCACCCTAACCACTATCAGACCATCAGTGACCTCAGCCTGGGGCCCTATGGATAGGCTAGCGTAACATGTGAGGGTGAGCTGCAGGCCGAGGGAGTGCACAGCAAGACGATATTCCTTCAACAACCTGTCAGAGCCCACCTCTGCTTACCATCACTCCACCTCCCCAGTGCCCCTACAGAGAGGGGCTGATATTGGAGTGAAGGGTATTCTGCACAGCTGGATCCCACCAGCTGTCCCCAGTTTCCCCCACTCCACGTTGAATGAAACTGAAGGTTTCTGTACCTTCACCACCCACGTTCAGAACCCCTTGACCTCACCTCCTGAATTTCCTGAATGTGAAAACTGTTGCTCCCTGCTACTGTAAAGGAAATGGCTGCAGTCTATCCCTGCACAGCAAGATCCCACAGGCTGTAATGTGAAAACAACAGCCCCCCCACCCCTCCATCCCCACTAAGTCATCAGCAAATACTAAACTCTCCCGTTTCAACCTGGAGCTGGGCTGGGTGTGAACACTGGAGTAAACTCTCACCCCCTCCCTCCAGATCCGGTACCTAGCCCCCCACCACCCCATCCCTCTTTCCCTCCAACAACCCCATCTTTACCCCCTGCCCCCACACTCCCTGCTGTGCGGGATCCCACAAGAAACAAAATGTGAAAATGGCCAATCATTGATGGAGTGGGTTAATATCATCCCGAATGTTGGCCAGAAGGGAGTGTGGGAGGGGTTCAGATCCTGCATTTCTTGCCCCTTTGCAATGCTGAGGATCCTCCTCAGTCCCAGAGCCTACTCCAAAATCCCAACCCCTCACCAACCCCCATCCCCCAACCCCAGAGACAATAATAAGATCCCAGTCAATGGCAACAATTCCTTCTGTTCATCCCCAAAACCTAACAGTTAGACTGAGAAGGGTAGGAGGAGGGAGTGGGACATGTTGTGGGGGAGATGGGGGGGTGTTGGGATCCCACTCCCTTCCCACACCACTCACCCACCTCCCCATTAAAATGGCGACAAGTCCCAGTGGAGCTTCTCCCAGATATTCCGAGAGGAAATACAGAAAAGAAAATGGCTGGGTGGAGAGACAGAAAATCCAACCCTCCCTTCCCACCCATCCCCCATTTGCCTCAGCTGACCAATAAACTACACTTGAGTGGCACCTGCAACTTCCATTTAGCACTGTCTGAAGTAAAAAACAATCCTTCCACAATGACTGAAAAAAAGCTGCAGAGGCTCAGGACTCCACCCTCACCCCCAACCCCCCCCCCCACCACCCAACACTTCCATCCTTACCACCCCCACCCCCGCCACACACTTACCTCCACCCCCCCACAACGCCTCCATCCTCACTGCCCCAACTCCCAACACACACGCACCCACACCCTCACCCCCCCAACGCCTCCATCCTCACCGCCCCCACCCCTGCCACACACACACACATCCACCATCACTCTCCCATCCCCACACAAATACACACAACCCCCAGATGAGGGGAATGTTTGAATCCATAAGACCATACGAATGAGGAGCAGGAAATCGCTGTCTGGCCCTTTGAGCCTCCTGAGTCATTCAGTATGATCGCAGCTGGTCTTTTTGTGGGATCAGCTCCACATACCCACCCTCTCACCTTCACCCTTAATTCCTTTCCTGTTCAAAAATCTATCTCTCTTAACTTTAAATTCATTCACTGAGGAAGCCTCAACTACTTCACTGGGCAGGGATTTCCACAGATTCACAACCCTCTGGGTGAAGAACTTCCTTCTCAATTCAGCCCTAATCTGTTCCTTCTTATTTTGAGGCTATGCCCACTTGTCTCAGTTTCACCGGCCAGTGGAAACACTTTCTTTACTTCTATCTTATCTATTCCCTTCAGAAATTTCATATGGTTCTGAGATCCACTCCCACCCCACCATCCCCACTATTCTAGGAAATTCCAATGAATATAATCCCAGTCTGCTCAGTCTCTCCTCATAAGCCACCCCCCGAACTCCGGAATCAACCTAGTGAACCTTGTCCTCTGCACCACCTCCAGTGCCAGTACATCCTTTCCCAAGTACGGAAACAAAACCTGCACACAGTTCTCCAGGTGTGGTCTCCCCAGCACCCTATACAGCTGCAACGTAACATTCCTGCTTTTAACCACAATCCCTTTAGCGATGAAAGACTTTTCTTTTGAATTACTTGTTGCACCTGCAGACTAACATTCTCTGATCCATGCACAAGGACCCCCAGGTCTCTCTGCACAGCATCATGCTGCAAGTTTCTTTCACCATTCAGAAATAGTCCTTCTCACAGTTATTCCAAATTGGATGATTTCACATTTATTCACATTGTACTCCATCTACCAGACCTTTGCCCACTCACTTGAACTATTGATGTCCCTTTGGAAACTTTCAGAGTGCTCTGCACACTTTATTCTACCACTCACCTTCGTGTCATTGGCACTAAATGTGATCCCCCAACTCCAAATCTTCTCTGTAAATTGTGAATAATTGTGGTCCTGATGCTAATCACTGAGGCAAATACTCGTCACTGATCACCAACCAGAAATGCACTCATTTATCCCCACTCTTTGCTTCCTGTCAATTAACCCATCCTGTATCCATGCTAATACATGGCCCGTATATTTAGCTTATGCCAGAACCTTTTGTGCAACATCTTGTCAAATGAAGGAAGATCCCATACGCAGTCTCACTACATTTCAACAAAAGCACATCACGCACACAGTTCGAAACCAGAGACTGTCACCTCCTCCCCTCATGTTTGTGAATCTGTCCAACTTCTCTCTGCCTCATTCTTTCTATCCCAGGATATCATCTTCAATCATATGCTGGGAACTATTTCTCCTGCAATTTCAGTGCTCAGTGACAGGAGATTATCACCACCCCCAACTCAGCCCTTGTACCTATTCCTTGCCCCTCACATCCCCACCACCAAAACCCTCCAGGCTGATTCCCATCCCTGCCTTTCCACAACCTCCCTCTCACTGCATCCCCATCCACCTCCTCAGTGGAATCGATGGTCTTGTGGTATTGTCACTTGACTATTAATCCAGAAACTCAGAATAATGCTGTGGGGACCTGGGTTCAAATTCTGCCATGGCAGATGATGGAGTTTGAATTCAATTTTAAAAATATCTGGAATTAAGGGTTAACTCTTGTCAATTGTCGGAAAAATCTATCTGGTTCATTAATGCCTTTTAGGGAAGGAAATCTGCCATCCTTACCTGGTCTGGCCTCCATGTGAGTCCAGAGCCACAGCAATGTGGTTGATTCTCCACTGCCCTCTGAAATGGCCTCACAAGCCACTCAGTCGTATCAATCGCTAGAAACTCACAACAAAGAAATGAAACCCTGGATCATCTGGCATCGTCCTTGGAACCAGAAAAAACAATGGCCCTGTCCTCTATACTGGAATCTGGGAGCTAGTGCCAAAATTGAGAGAACTGTCTCACAGACGAGTGAAGCAACAGCCTGACATAGTCATTCTTATTAGATCATACCTTACATACCAAGACACCACCATTACCATCCCTGGATATGTCCGGTCCCACTGGCAGGACAGACCCAGCCGAGATGTCCGCACAGTGGCATACAGTCAGGAGGAAGTTGCCCTGGGAGTCCTTGACATCGACTCTGGACCTCATGAGGTCTCATGGCTTCAAGTTAAACAGAAGCAAGGAAACCTCTTACTGCTTATCACCTATCATCGTCCTTCAGCTGATGAATCAGTGCCCCTCCATGTTGAACAACACTTGGAGGAAGCACTGAGGGTGGCAAAAAGTACATTGGGTAGGGGATTTCAATGTCCACCACCAAGAGTGGCTCAGCAGCAGCAGTATTACTGATTGGGTTGGTTGGGTCCTAAAGGATATAACTGCTACACTGGGTCTCTGGGAGGTGGTGAAGGAACCAACAAGAGCAGAAAATGTACTTGACCTCACCCTTACTAATCTGCCAGTTGCAATCCCCTCTGTCCATGACAGTATAGATAAAAGTGACCACTGCACTGTCCTCAAGGAGACAAAGTCCTGTCTTCACATTGAGAATACCCTCCATCTTGTTGTGTGGTGCTATCACTGTGCTAACTGGGACAGACTTCGAACCAATCTAGCAGCTCAATACTGGGCATCCATGAAACTCTGTGGATCATCAACAGCAGCAGAACTGTACTCCAGCACAATCTGTAACCTCATGGCCTGGTACATCCCCCACTCAACCATTACCATCAAGCCAGGGGATCAACCCTGGTTCAATGGAGAGTTCAGGACAGCATGCCAGGAGCAGCATCAGGCAGACCGAAAGATGAGGTGTCAACCTGGTGAAGGTACTAAACAGGAGTACTTGCCAAATGGCATAACCAGGAAGTGATAGACAGAGCTAAGTGATCCCACACATCAGATCTAAGCTCTGCAGTCCTTCCACATCAAGTCGTGAATGCTGGTGGACAATTTAACAACTCACTGGAGGAGATGCTCCACAAATATCCCCATCCTCAATGATGGAGGAGCCCAGCACATCAGTGTAAAAGATAAGGCTGATGCATTCGCAACAATCTTCAGTCAGATGTGCTAAGTAGATGATCCATCTCAGGCTTCTCCAGTGGTCCCCAACATCACAGATACCAGTCTCCAGACAATTCGATTCACTCCCCGTGAATAGTGAAAAGGCAACCGGCCCTGAGATCATTCTGGCAATGGTCCTGAAGAAGCGCTGTCCAGTACTTACCACTCCCCTAGCCAAGCTCTTCCAGTACATTTACAACATTGGCATCTCCCTGACAATGTGGAAAATTGCCCAGGTATTTCCTGTACATAAAAAGCATGACCAGTCCAACCTGGCTAATTACCACCCAATTAGATTAGATTAGATTACTTACAGTGTGGAAACAGGCCCTTCGGCCCAACAAGTCCACACCGCCCCGCCGAAGCGTAACCCACCCATACCCCTACATCTACATCTACCCCTTACCTAACACTACGGGCAATTTAGCATGACCAATTCACCTGACCTGCACATCTTTGGACTGTGGGAGGAAACCGGAGCACCCGGAGGAAACCCACGCAGACACAGGGAGAACGTGCAAACTCCACACAGTCAGTCGCCTGAGGCGGGAATTGAACTCGGGTCTCTGGCGCTGTGAGGCAGCAGTGCTAACCACTGTGCCACCGTGCCACCCAATCTGCCGACTCTCCATCAACACGGCTATCAAACAGAGTGATGCTGGAAAAGCACAGCAGAATCTGAATGCTCGGATGCTGCCTGACCTGCTGTGCTTTTCCAACACCACTCTAATCTAAACTCGGGTTTCCAGCATCTGCAGTCCTCACTTTTATCGAGGGCTATCAAACAGCACCTGCCCAGCAATAACCTGCTCAGTGACGCCCAGTTTGGGTTTCGCCAAAGTCATTCAGCTCCTGATCTCATTGCAGCCTCAGTTCAAACATGGACAAAAGAGCTGAATTCCAGAGGTGAGGTGTGAGTGACAGCCCTTGACATCAAGGCTACATTTGACTGGGTATGGCATCAAGGAGCCCTGTCAGAAATGGAATCAATAGGTATTGGGGGCAAATACTCCACTGGGTAGAGTCATACCTGGCACAATGGAAGATGATTGTGGTTGTAGAGGGTCAGACATCTCAGCTCCAGGACATCTCTGCAGGAGCCACTCAGGGTAGTGTCCTAGGCCCAATGATCTTCAGCTGTTTCATTAATTACCTTCCCTCTGTCTTAAGGTCAGAAGTGGGGATGTTCGCTGATGTTTGCACAGTTTTCAGCACCTTTCATGACTCCTTAGATCCTGAAGCAATCTGTGCTCAAATGCAACAAGATCTGGACAATATCCAGGCCACACAAATCTGTACAATATCCAGGTAACATTCACGCCACACAAATGCCAGACCATGACCATCACCAATAAAAGACACTTTAATCACCACTCCTTGACATTCAACGGTGTTACCGTCACTGAATCCCCCACTGTCAACATCCTTGGAGTTACCATTGACTGGAAACTCACTGGATGCACCACATGAACATAATGGTTACAAGAGCAGGTCAGAGACTAGGGATACTGTGGTGAGTAATTCACCTCCTGACTCCCCAAATTCTATCCACTGTCTACAAGGTACAAGTCAGGAATGTGATGGAATACTCCCCACTTGCCTGGATGGGTGCAGCTCCGACAACACTCAAGGAGCTTGACACTATCCAGGACAAAACAACCCACTTGATTGGCACCATATCGACAAATATTCAATCCCTCTACCACCGGTGCCCAGTGGCAGCTATCTACAAGATGCACTGCAGAAATCCACCAAAGATCCTTCAACAGCACCTTCCAAATCCACGACCACATCCATCTCGAAGAACAAGGGCAGCAGGTACTTGGGAACACCACCACCTGCAAGTTCCCCTCCAAGCCACACACCACCCTGACTTGGAAATATATCACCATTCCTTCACAATTGTTGGGTGAAAATCTTGGCATTCCCTCCCTACCGGCATTGTGGGTCAACTCACAGCAAGGGGACTGCAGTGATTCAAGAAGGCAGCTCACCACCACCTTCTCAAGGGCAAGTAAGGATGGGCTGTCAATGTTAGCCAGCCAGTGACGCCCAAGTCCCACAAAAGAATATTTAAAAAATGTTTCTGAGATTGAAACCTCTGTCTCTGAAATGTTGGAGTTCCTGTCATTTTGTAAACCTGACTCGAAACATTAGAGCATTGATGGATTAACATGATGGGACGATCTGGAGAGTTTGATGGGGAGGCGGGGGAAGGGGACAGACAGAGGAATTGTGATGGAGAATCAGAAAGGGAGGGTGTGTGTGTGCGTGTGTGTGTGTGTGTGTGTTTGTGTGTGTGTGTGTGTGGAGTGGAGAAGAAAGAGCCAGACGATGGAGAGAGAGAAATGAAGGAAGACCCAAGACTGAGGGAGGTCAGACAGAAGGAAATGGACACAGCGGGACAGAGAGTGAGGAAAAAATGTAAAATCACAGTCTCTGCAAATGACATTTTGACTCTGAGCCACTTGTTGCAATATAGGACATTGTCGGAGAATCGTCCAATTATAAATAGAGGCCACACACTGATCTTGTGAAATTGACAAACATTAGTTTATTTCTCAATATATGGTGGCAAAGAGAAATTGGCAATTCTCATAGAAAACGGACACTTTGCCCAGTGAATTCATGGATTCTTTTCCCCAAGCTGCAGATACAGACAATTTTATACTGTTACAGTGGTGTTACAGTACTGTAATGTTAATTACTAGACAAGATTGGTCAGAGTATTGAGTACAGGTGTTGGGAGGTCATGTTGCGGCTGTACAGGACATTGGTTAGGCCATTGTTGGAATATTGCGTGCAATTCTGGTCTCCTTCCTATTGGAAAGATGTTGTGAAACTTGAAAGGGTTCAGAAAAGATTTACAAGGATGTTGCCAGGGTTGGAGGATCTGAGCTACAGGGAGAGGCTGAACAGGCTGGGGCTGTTTTCCCTGGAGCGTCGGAGGTTGAGAGGTGACCTTATAGAGGTTTACAAAATTTTGAGGGACATGGATAGGATAAATAGGCAAAGTCTTTTCCCTGGGGTCAGGGAGTCCAGAACTAGGGGGCACAGGTTTAGGGTGAGAGGGGAAAGATATAAAAGAGACCTAAGGGGCAACTTTTTCACGCAGAGGGTGGTGCATATATGGAATGAGCTGCCTGAGGATGTGGTGGAGGCTGGTACAATTGCAACATTTGGATGGATATATGAATAGGAAGGGTTTGGAGGGATATGGGCCGGGTGCTGGCAGGTGGGACTAGATTGGGTTGGGATATCTGGTCAGCATGGACAGGTTGGACCGAAGGGTCTGTTTCCATGCTGTACATCTCTATGACTCTATGACTCTATGAATTTTAATACATTCAATGGAATACAATCGGCTGGCCGGTCGGAGCAATCAGGTAATAACTGTAACAGGAGGTTCCATTCCTCTGCGAGAGCAGGTGCTAATGTCCAGTATCCTGGTTCCAATGGGCCTGCAGGGTGGTGCGTATTCTTGTCAGGTATCTGGGTGCCACTCAGTCTAGGGAGGCATTGTAGGGCTTCAGTACCTGAGGGCACTGTGGATGCCCTCGGGGCTGCAGGAGCGGTGATGCTATTGTGAGGTAGGAAGTCTGTTATCAGATCATCTGAGGAGTGTATTCCTTCAGTCTGGAAGCTGTTTAGGTAATGTCTTAGTTCCTGAGCTGGTTGTAGTCAAGCTGAGGGATTATGGTATGCTCCGTTCACCTAAGAACACACATGGTTTCTGTGAACAAGTTAGTGGGCAGGCAGAATGGTTTATTTTTTATCCTACCATTCCCCTTTTTTTCTTTTTGTCAGGGAAGCATTGAGTTAGGGGTAGAGGCAAAGGGGGTGATGTAGCCAGAGCCAGGGGGAGGGTTGGAATCAGTGGGGTAGTATTCAGAGTCCGAGTCTGAAACCACATATTCCGTGTCGGGGGCAAAGCTCTTATCCCAGTGGACCTTCACTAGTTGAGTGGAAACATCAGGGAAGGGGGGTTAGCAGCATTGAGCACAAGCTCAGACAGCACATTTTAATAGCCATAACAAGAACTGCAATAATGACAATGATAGGAATGAGGACTATGAGACCCTGGAGCAAGGCCGTGCCCCAGGAACCCAGCCAGGAGCTTGCCTAATTCCATGGGTCCCATTGTGCTTTTTGGTTGTGAATTACGGCAGCAGCCTGTAGAATATGTCGGGCTGAGTGCATAATGTTCCCACTAGGGCCGGGTATGTAACTGCAGCAATCAGAGCCGATGAGGGCACATGTGCCACCTTTTTCCACCATTTTAGGATGATATTTGGGACTACAGAATTGATTAGGAGAAAGTGAGGATTGCAGATGCTGGAGATCAGAGCTGTAAAATGTGTTGCTGGAAAAGCGCAGCAGGTCAGGCAGCTTCCAAGAAGCAGGAGAAGCGACGTTTCGGGAATAAGTCCTTCTTCAGGAATTCCTGAAGAAGGGCTTATGCCTGAAACGTCGATTCTTCTGCTCCTTGGATGCTGCCTGACCTGCTGCGCTTTTCCAGAAACACATTTTTCAGCTCACTACAGAATTGATGGTAACAAGACATTTGATGAGATAGTATTTGGTAGATGGTGGCAAAATATTTGTAGGAGGGAATGCAACATCTGAGAGAGGGTGATATTCTTTTGGGGTGACTCAAGATTTTGGGAAGGGACATATTATTGTGAGGCTTGGGCAAAGTTGTGGGGTAAACACAAGGGCAAAAGTGGGAGGTAGTGAAACGTGTTGAGAGAATATCTGGGGGGGGGGGGGCAGAAAAGAGAAGGCCAAGGTGTGAAATAGGGGTCGTATTGGATCTCAAGATTGGATGGCACAAAGTTCGAGAGGTCACATTTGGCAGGGAGTCACATTCAGCATTTTGGATGGAGAAAAAATTTGGGGGAGGGGCAGGAAAAATGTCGAGAGAGGGAAGGGCAGAAAGGTGCAGACAGGGGACAGAAAAAATGCAGACAGAGACGGAGGGGGACACAGCTGGAGGGAATGGACAGACAGAGGGAGAATGAAATAAAAAGTTGAGAGTGTGACAGACAGAGACACAGGAGTGAAAGGCAGAATGACCAAAAGACAAAAAGGAGGAAAGACTTTGAGAGAAAGATACAGGGACACAAAGTGAGAAACAAAGAGATGTAAAGTGACAATGTGAGAAAGAGACGGGAAATCAGCCAGAGACAGGCGGGAGTTCAGGAAAGACACAGTCTGAAAAGGTGATGCTCACCATTACTGTGGGTCCCAGCTCTCTCTCTCTCGCTGATTTCTCACACTCCCTCGCTCCCATGAGGGATAGGCACTGCCCCTGGGGTTCACTTCAGACAGGGTCTGTTTCATGGACAGGTTGGTAAAGGTTCAAAACTGGAACTGAGCTTCCAGCAGTACCCTCACACACACACACACGCCCCAGACCTGAAATCCACACTGAGACAAAGCTGCAGTTTCAAACCAGCTACAAAATGCTTTTATTCAGACAAGGGAACAGTCTTCTGCAGCCAAGGAACACAGATTTATCCCACAGGGGAACATCGTATTTTCACACTGACAAACACAAGGTGTGAGTGGGGTGAACTTAACCAGTAAAGTTAGTGAGATTCTGAGAGTGAACATCAAACTATTTCACAGATGGGCACAAAGGGACTAATGGATCTATTGTACCAGCTCTCTCATTGTTCATTGTACAAATGATTATGAGTTTGTTGGACACATTTACCCCCTCCCTGACAATAGCTGAGGGACATCACAGCACTGTCTCACTCTCATATTGATGTTTCGTCAGGAAAAGCTGGGAATTATCTGATTGACTCAAACGTTTTTAAAAATGGTTAAACCCAGGCAAGTGTCATTTACTGCAAACACAGTCTCTGTGTGTATATGTTTCTGTGTGTCTGTGTGAGCATGTTTCTGTGTATCTGTGTGGATGTGTGAGTCAGTGTGTCTATGTGTGTACATGTTTCTGTGTGCGTTTATGTGTGTCGGTGTGTGTGTTTCTGTATATCTGTATGTATGTCTGTGTCAGTGCATCTGGATGTGACAATGCTGTCACTTTAACAAGCTGATTTTATCCTTCATATTTTTAAAAAACTATAAGTCATAAAATCAGAAATAAGGCCATTCAGCCCATCGAACCTTCTCCACTATTCAATCATCGCTGCTACGTTTCTCATCCCTATTCTCCCTGTAACACTTGATCCCCTTGACAGTTAAGAAATTATCTCTCTCCATCTTAAATATATTCCAAGTCCTGACCTCCACAACCTTCTGAGACAGTGAATTCCATAGATGCATCACTATTTGGCTGAAGACGTTTCTCCTTGACTCCATCTAAAAAGGTCTTCCCTTTACCCTACAGCTGTGCCCTCAGTCCGAGTCTTTCCTACCAATGGAAGCATCTTCCCAACATCCATTCTGTCCAGGACATTCAGTATTCCAGGTTTCCATTAGATTCCCCCTCATTCTTCTGAACCCCACTCAGAGTCCTGAAACATTCCTCGTATGTTAAGCTTTTCATTCCTGGGGCCATTCTCACGAACATTCTCTGAACAGACTCCAGGGCCAGTAGATCCAGGGGTGTCAGAAATAAGAGTGATGAACTGACAGCGTGGATCAGTACTTGGGATTATGATGTTAAGGCCAGAATGGAGACGTGGGTTTCACAGGGGCAGGGATGGTTGCTAGATGTTCCAGCGTTTAGAACATTTAAAAAGAACAGGGAGGATGGAAAAAGAGGAGGGGGTATGACATTGCTAATCAGAGAGTGCATCACAGCTACAGGAAGGAAGGCTGTTGTGGAAGGTTTGTCTACTGAGTCAGTATGAACAGCAAGGGAGCATCCACCTCACCGGGGGCTTCCTGCAGACACCCTCAAAGCAGGAGAGAGATCAAAGAACTCATAGGCGAGCAGAGTTTGGAAAAATGCAGATCTCACAGGGTTGTTGTTATGTGTGACTTCAACTTTCCCAATATTGACTGGAACCTCCTTAGTTCAGATGGTTTGGATGGAGCTGTTATTGTCAGGTGTGTTCAGGAGGGTTTCCTTCCTCAGTATGAAGACAGGTCGATGAGGGGAGAGGCCATTTTGGATTTGGTGCTTGGCAATGAGCCAGGACAGATGTCAGATCTCGTGGTGGGAGAGCACTTTGGTGACAGTGATCACAACTACCTCACATTTACCAGAGTCTTGGAGAGGAAAAAGAGCAGTTACCAAGAGAAGATATTTAATTGGGAAAGAGGAAATTATGATGCTATCAGACAGGAGTTGGGAAGTACAGATTGGGAGCAATTGTTCCACAGAAAGGGTATAACAGACATATGGAGAGTATTTAAGGAGCAGTTGTTGCGAGTGATGCACATATTTGTCCACAGACACAGGCAAGAAGGGATAAGATTAAGGAACCTTGGATGACGAGAACAGAGGAACTTGTTGTCAAAAGGAAGAAGGCAGCTTATGTGAGGTGGAGGAAGCAAGGATCTAGCACAGCTTTCGAGGATTACAGACTTACTAGAAAGGAGCTCAGAAATGGACTGAGGAGAGCCTGGAGGGGGGCATGAAAAAGGGTTGGCAGGTAAGATTAGGGAGAACCCAAAGGCATTTTACTCATATGTGAGGAATAAGAGATTGTAGGGTCAGTCAGGATTAGGGAACTTGTGTGTGGAATCTGAGGAGATAGGGGAAGCACGAAATGATTTTTTTGCTTCATTTTTCACTGAGGAAAGGGACCTTGTTGTGAATGAGAACTTTGAGGAGCTGGGAAACAGGCTGGAACAGATCAAGATTGATAAAGTTGATGTCTTTGGTGATGGCCACCACACTGAGCTCTGTCCCTACTCTCTCTTGATTTTTTTGGGATATTAATCATATCTTCCACAATAAAGACTGACACAGAATAATTATTTAATTCTTCAGCCATTTCCTTTTCCCCACCACTATCTTTCCGTGTCATTTGCCAGCGGCCCAATGTCCACTTCTTCATCTCATTTGCCCTTTATCTGTCGAAAGAAACTCTTACGGTATTGCTTGATATGACTGGCTAGCTTCCTGTCATATTTCATCATGACTGTTCTTATTTCTTTTGTTGTTGCTCTCTATTGGTCTTTCCAAGTTCCTAATGCTTTGATTTCTCATTACCCTTCCCCAAATGATCCGTTTTCTCTTTTACTTTTATGCTATCCCTGAATTCCCTAGTCAGCCATGGTTGCCTCATCCTCCCTGTACCATGCTTTTTTTCCCTTGGGATGAATCTCTGTTGTGTCTCCTGAGTTACTCCCAGAACCTCCTGCCATTGCTGTTCCACTGTCTTTCCTGATACACTCCTCTCCCAGTCAATTCTACCCAGCTCCTCTCTCATGCCTCTGTAGTTGCCTTTATTCAGCTGTAATACTATTACCTTTGATTCTATCATCTCCCTCTCAAATTGCAGAGTAATTTCAGACATATTATGATCACTCCCTGCTGAGGATTCCTTCACCTTAAGCTCCGACCAAGTCTGCTTCATTCTACATCACTAAATCCAGTGTTGCCTGTTCCCTACTGGCCACAACTGGCCAACTTCCACCACAAGTTGGTCCAAAAAGCCATCTCATAGACATTCCACAAATTCACTTTCTTGCGAACTCTTCCCAACCTGATTTTCCCAGTCCACCTGCATATTGAAATCCCCAATGATCAATCTAACTTTGCATTTCCTACAAATCTTTTGTATTTCCGGCTGTATCTTGTCCCCCATTTCCTGACGACTGTTTGGAGGCCTGTACATAACTCCAACTATGGTATTGTTTATACCTGTGCAGTTCCTCAATTCCACCAACATGGTTGTAAAGGCAGAGGTGCCGAAGGGGCTTGAAAGAGCCGAGGTTAACAATGGCAGGGGAGTGGCCAGTGCGCGCACGCGCGTGTGTGTGTGTGTGTGTAAGTGCATCTGTGTGCGTGTGTGCTTGTATCTGTGTGCGTGTGTGTGTGCATCTGTGTGCATGTGCGTGTGTATGTATGTGTGTGCGCGCACATGTGTGTATTTGTGTGTGTATATCTGTGTGCATCTGTGTGTATGTGTGTGCGTGTGTGTACCTGTGTGTGTGCGCGCGTCTATCTGTGTGTATGCATGTGTGTGTATCTGTGTGTGTATATATGTGTATGTGTGTATGTATGCATGTGCATTTGTGTGTGCGCGCACATGTGTATCTGTGTGCGTGTGTGTGTATATCTGTGTGCGTCTAATTGTGTACGTGTGAGTCTGTGTATGTGTCTGTGTGTGTATGTATGTGTGTGTGTATGTGTGTGTCTGTGTGTCTGTTTGTGGGTGCGTGTCTGTCTGCATGTCTCCGCGTGTGTGTGTGTGTGTGTGTGTGCGTGTCTGTGTGTATGTGTGTGTGTTTGTGTGTGTGTCTGTGTGTGCATCTGTTTGTGTGTGTGTCTGTGTTGTGCATATATGTGCGTCTGTGTGTGTGTGCCTGTTTGTGTGTGTGTGTCTGTGTGTATGTGTGTGTGTGTGTTTCTGTTTGTGTGTGTGTGTCTGTGTGTTGTCTGTGTATGAGTCTGTGAGTCTGCTTGCATGTGTATGTGTCTGTGTGTGTGAGTGCATGCATGTGTGTGTGTGTATGTATGTGTGTGTGTGTGTCTGTGTATGTGTCTGTGTGTGTGTGTCCGTGTCTGTGTGTGTGTGTGTGTCTGTGTGTGTGTGTCCGTGTCTGTGTGTGTGTGTGCATGTCTGTGTGTGTGTGTGTGTCTGTGTGTGTGTGTCCGTGTCTGTGTGTGTGTGTGCATGTGTGTGTGTATGTGTGTCTGCGTGTGTATGTCTTTGTGTGTTTGAGTGTGTGTGTGCTTGTGTATGTATGTGTCTGTGTGTCTGTGTGTGTGTCTATCTGTGTGTGTCTGTGTGTGCATCTGTGTGTTTGTGTGTGTATATATGTGTGTCTCTGTTTGTCTGTGTCTGTTTGTGTGTGTATGTGTGTCTATGTGTGTGTGCATGTATGTGTGCCTGTGTGTGTGTGTGCGTGTATGTATGTGTGTGTATGTATGGTGTGTGCCTATGTGTGTGTCTGTGTCTCTGTGTGTGTGTGTATGTGTGTCTGTCTGTGTGTGTCTGTGTCTGTGTGTGTATGTGTCTGTGTGTGTGTATGTATGTGTCTGTGTCTGTGTGTGTGTGTGTGTGTGTGTGGGGGAGTCAGGCCTCCATTTTGCCAGAACGTCGAGGAGAGAAGGAGGCGTGAAGCGAGGGCTGCTGGGAAGGTATGGGCTTAATTTATATTTGGGCAGTTGCTAAACATGTGTCGTATCTCCCTCCCACACCCCCCTCCTCTAACTGGAAGAAAAAGACCCACTCAGGTAAGGTTTTTATTTCTTATCGTTTTTTTCCATTTATTTAAGTGCATTGTTTGATTTCAGTTGGTTGATATAAAGCTAAGCTTACAATGGCAGGGGGCCTCAAACCTATGGCATGTGCCTCTTGCTTGAGGTGGGAGTTTAGGAACGTGTCTGATGTTCCTGACTCTTACACTTGCATGAAGTGTGTCCAGCTGCAGCTCTTGTTTGACCACATGACGGCTCTGGAGCTGTGGATGGACTCACTGTGGAGCATCTGTGATGCTGAGGAGATCATGGATAGCACGTTTAGTGAACTGGTCACACCACAGGTTAGGATTGCTGAGGGAGACAGTGAATGGGTGACCAAAAGACAGAAAAAGAGTAGGAAGGCAGTGCATGTGTCCCCTGTGGTAATCTCCCTCCAAACCAGGTATACCGTTTTGGATATTGTTGGGGGAGATGGTTTACCTGGGGAGGGCAGCAGTTACCAGGATCATGGCACCGTGGTGGGCACTGCTGTTTAGAAAGGCAGGAAAAGGACTCATAGGACCATAGTCATAGAGGATTCTATTGTAAGAGGAGTAGATGGGCGAGTCTGTGGCCAAAAACAGGACTCCCGGATGGTATGTTGCCTCCCAGGTGCTCGGGTCAGGGATGTCACTGATCGGCTGCAGAGCATTCTAAAAGGGGAGGGTGAACAGCCCGTTGTCTTGGTGTATACAGGCACCAACGATATAAGTAGGAAACAAGATGAGGTCCTGAAAGAAGAATTCAGTGAGCTCGGAGAGAAGTTAAAAGGAGGACCTCAAAGGTAGGGATCTTAGAATTACTAACAGTGCCACGTGCTAGCCAGTGTAGAAATGAAAAAACAGGCAGGATGAACACACGGCTTGAGAGATGGTGTAGGAGGGAGGAGTTCAGATTTGATGGACATTGGGACTGGTTCTGGGGAAGGTGGGACTATTACAAAAGGGATGGTCTACATCTGAACCAGACCGGAACCAATGCCCTTGGGGGAGTTTTTGCTACCGCTGTTGGGGAGTTGTTGGGGAGGTTTTAAACTAATGTGACAGGGGACTGGGAACCAGAGAGAAAACAAGTAGGCAGTGAGGTGGAGACTGCAGACTGTAAGAATTATGAAGATAGCATTAATAAAGGGAAGAATAGGCAGAGAGCAGGTGAGAGCAAAAGAACTGGTGTCCTGGAATGCATCTACTTTAATACAAGGAGTATCGTGGGTAAGGCAGATGGACATAGGGCTTGGATTGGTGCCTGGGAGTATGACATTATTGCCATCACAGAGACTTGGGTGAAGGAAGGGCATGATGATTGGCAACTAAATGTTCCAGGATATAGACACTTCAGACAGGACAGGGAGGGAAGTAAAAGGGGGAATGGAGTTGGATTGCTGGTCAGGGACGATATCACGGCTGTGCTAAAGGAGGACACTACGGCGGTCTTGGGTAGTGAGGCATTATGGGTGGAGCTGAGAAATAAGAAGGGTGCAGTTACATTGTTGGGGCTGTACACAGGCCTCCCGACAGTGAACGTGAGGTAGAAGAACAAATAGGTAAACAGATTATGGAAAGATGTAAAAGCAATACAGTAGTAGTGATGGGAGATTTTAATTTACCCAACATTGATTGGGATACACTTAGCGTCAGAGATCTGGATGGAGTAGAATTTGTACGAAGTGTCCAGGAGAGTTTTCTAGAGCAGCTTGTCAATAGTCCGACGAGGGAAGGGACCATATTGGACCTGGTACTGGGGAAAGAGCCAAGACAGGTGGTAGAAGTTGCGGTGGGGGATTTCTTTGGGAACAGTGACCACAATTCTGTAAGTTTTAGAATACTCATAGATAAAGATGAGAGTTGTCCTAAGGGAAGAGTACTAAACTGGGCCAAGGCCAATTTTTTCGAAATTAGGCAGGAGCTGGGAAATGTGGATTGGACACAGCTATTTGAAGGGAAGTCCACATTTGAGATGTGGGAGGCTTTCAAAGATTGGTTAAGGATAGGCATGTCCCATTGAAGGCAAGGGATAGGAAAGGCAAGATTCATGAACCGTGGATGACAGGAGAAATTGTACGGCTAGCCAAATGGAAAAGGGAAGCAGACATAAGGTCTAGGCAGCTAAGAACAGAACGGGCCCTGGAGGAATATCGGAAGAGAAGGACCAGTCTTAATTAAGGAATGAAGCAGGCTAAAAGGGGTCATGAAATAGCTTTAGTGAGCAGAATTAAGTTAAATCCCAAAGCATTTCATCCTTATATAAGAAGCAAGTGGGTAACTCGAGAAAAGATCGGTCCACAGAAAGATAATGAAAGAAGGCTGTGTGCCGAACCTGAGAGAATGGGTGAGATTCTGAATGATTACTTTGCATCAGTGTTCACGGAGGAGAGGAACATGATGAATCTTGAGATTCGAGACAGAAGTTTGATTAGTCTGGATCACGTTGGTATAAGTAGGGAAGATGTGTTGGGTGTGTTAGAGGTTATTAAGGTGGACAAATCCCCAGGATCGGATGGGATCTATCCCAGGTTGCTGAGGGAAGTGAGAGAGGAAATAGTTGGGGCCCTGACAGATATCTTTGTGGCATCCTTAAATACAGGTGAGGTGCCGGAGGACTGGAAGGTTGGCTCATGTCCCCCTGTACAAGAATGGTAGTAGGGATATTCCAGGTAACTACAGACCAGTGAGTCTGATGTCAGTGGTGGGCAGGTTGCTGGGGAAGATACTGAGGGATAGCATCTATTTATATTTAGAAAATAATGGGCTGATCAGTGATAGGCAACATGGTTTTGTGCGGGGTAGATCATGCCTTACCAACTTAATAGAGTTCTTTGAGCAAGTTGTTGGATGAAGATAGGGCTACTGATGTCATATAGTAAGGCATTTGATAAGGTTCCCCATTGTAGACTAATGGAGAAAGTGAAGTCACATGGTGTGCAGGGTGTTCTCACTAGGTGGATAAAGAACTGGTTGAGCAACAGGAGACAGAGAGTAATAGTTGAAGGAAGTTTCTCGAAATGGAGCAAGGTGACCAGTGGTGGTCCACAGGGGTCAGTACTGGGGCCACTGTTGTTTGTAATATACATAAATGATCTGGAAGAGGGCACTGTTAGTATGATCAGCAAATTTGCAGATGACACAAAGATTGGTGGAGTAGCAGAAAGCATAAGGGACTGTCAGAGAATACAGGAGGATATAGATAAACTGGAGAGTTGGGCGGGAAAAGTGGCAGATGGCTTTCAACCTAGACAAATGTGAGGTGATGCAAGTCTAATTCTAGAGCGAATTATAGAATGAATGGAATGGAAGAACCTTGGGAAAAGTTGATGGGCAGAGAGACCTGGGAGTGCAGGCCCATTGTACCCTGAAGGTTGCTGCACAGGTGGATAGAGTGGTCAAGAAGGCATGTAGTATGCTTGCCTGCACTGGACGAGGTATTGAGTATAAGAGCTGGTAAGTTATGTTAAAATTGTACAAGACATTGGTTCGGCTGCATTTAGTATATTGTGTACAGTCCTGGTCGCCACATTTTCAAAAGGATGTGGGTGCTTTGGAGAGGGTGCAGAGAAGGTTTATGAGGATATTGCTTGGTATGGAAGGTGCTAGCTATGAAGAGAGGGTGAGTAGGTTAGGTTTATTTTCACTAGAAAAAAGGAGATTGAGGGGGACCTGATTGAGGTTTACAAAATCATGAAGGGTGTAGACAGGGTGGATAGAGACAAACTTTTTCCCAGGGTGAAAGATTCAGTAATGAGAGGTCATGCTTTCAAGGTGAGAGGTGGAATGTTTAAGGGGGATACTTCACACAGAAGTTGGTGGGCATTTGGAAAGCATTGCCAGCAGAGGTGGTAGAGGCAGGCACGGTGGATTCATTTAAGATGCGTCTGGACAGATGCATGAGTTGGTGGGGAGCAGAGGGACACAGATGCTTAGGAATTGACCGACAGGTTCAGACAGTACATTTGGATCGGCTCAGGCTTGGAGGGCCAAAGGGCATGTTCCTGGGATGTAAATTTTCTTTGTTCTGTGTGTGTCTGTGTGTGTGTGTCCATGTCTGTGTGTGTGTCTGTGTGTGTGTGTGCATGTGCGTGTGTATGTGTGTCTGTGTGTGTCTGTGTGTGTGTATATATGTGTGTCTCTGTTTGTCTGTGTCTGTTTGTGTGTGTATGTGTGTCTATGTGTGTGTGCATGTATGTGTGTCTGTGAGTGTGCTTGTGTGTCCATGTGCCTGTGTGTGTGTGCGTGTATGTATGTGTGTGTGTATGTATGTGTGTGTGTCTATGTATGTGTCTGTGTCTCTGTGTGTGTGTGTATGTGTGTCTGTCTGTGTGTGTATGTGTCTGTGTGTGTGTATGTGTGTGTCTGTGTGTGTGTGTGTGTATGTGTGTGTGTGCGTGTATGTGTGTCTGTCTGTGTGTGTCTGTGTCTGTGTGTGTGTATGTATGTTTCTGTGTATATATGTGTGTGTGTGCGTGTGTGTGTGTGTGTGTGTGTGGGGGGGGGGAGTCAGGCCTCCATTTTGCCAGAGCGTCGAGGAGAGAAGGAGGAGTGAAGCGAGGGCTGCTGGGAAGGTATGGGCTTAATTTATATTTGGGCAGTGGCTGAGCATGTGTCGTATCTCCCTCCCGCAGCCCCCTCCTCTAACCGGAAGAAAAAGACCCACTCAGGTAAGGCTTTTATTTCTTATCGTTCTTTTCCATTTATTTAAGTGCATTGTTTGATTTCAGTTGGTTGATATAAAGCTAAGCTTACAATGGCAGGGGACCTCAGACCCATGGCATGTGCCTCTTGCTTGAGGTGGGAGTTTAGGAACGTGTCTGATGTTCCTGACTCTTACACTTGCAGGAAGTGTGTCCAGCTGCAGCTCTTGTTTGACCACATGACGGCTCTGGAGCTGTGGATGGACTCACTGTGGAGCATCTGTGATGCTGAGGAGATCATGAATAGCACGTTTAGTGAACTGGTCACACCACAGGTTAGGATTGCTGAGGGAGACAGTGAATGGGTGACCAAAAGACAGAAAAAGAGTAGGAAGGCAGTGCATGTGTCCCCTGTGGTAATCTCCCTCCAAACCAGGTATACCGTTTTGGATATTGTTGGGGGAGATGGCTCACCGGGGGAGGGCAGCAGTTGTCAAGATCATGGCACCGTGGTGGGCACTGCTGTTCAGAAAGGTGGGAAAAAGACTCCTAGGGTCATAGTCATAGAGGTTTCTATTGTGAGGGGAGTAGATGGGCGAGTCTGTGGCCAAAAACAGGACTCCCGGATGGTATGTTGCCTCCCAGGTGCTCGGGTCAGGGATGTCACTGATCGGCTGCAGAGCATTCTAAAAGGGGAGGGTGAACAGCCAGTTGTCTTGGTGTATACAGGCACCAACGATATAAGTAGGAAACAAGATGAGGTCCTGAAAGAAGAATTCAGGGAGCTAGGAGGGAAGTTAAAGAGGAGGACCTCAAATGTAGGGATCTTAGAATTACTAACAGTGCCACGTGCTAGCCAGTGTAGAAATGAAAAAATAAGCAGGATGAACACATGACTTGAGAGATGGTGTAGGAGGGAGGGGTTCAGATTTGATGGACATTGGGACTGGTTCTGGGGAAGGTGGGACTATTACAAAAGGGATGGTCTACATCTGAACCAGACCAGAACCAATGTCCTTGGGGGAGTTTTTGCTCCCGCTGTTGGGGAGGTTTTAAACTAATGTGACAGGGGACTGGAAACCAGAAGAGAAAACAAGTAGGCAGAGAGGTGGAGACTGGAGACTGTAAGAATTATGAAGATAGCATTAATAAAGGGAAGAATAGGCAGAGAGCAGGTGAGAGCAAAAGAACTGGTGTCCTGAAATGCATCTACTTTAATACAAGGAGTATCGTGGGTAAGGCAGATGAACTTAGGGCTTGGATTGGTGCCTGGGAGTATGACATTATTGCCATCACAGAGACATGGGTGAAGGAAGGGCATGATGATTGGCAATTAAATGTTCCAGGATATAGACACTTCAGACAGGACAGGGAGGGAAGTAAAAGAGGGGGTGGAGTTGGATTGCTGGTCAGGGATGGTGGTACGGTTTTGGAACTGGTCCTCCTGGGTGCAGATACGGCGGAGATGAAGGAATTGGGAATATGGGATGGCGTTTTTACAGGGGGCAGGGTGGGAGGAGGTGTAGTCTAGGTCGCTGGGGGAGTCGGTTGGTTTATAATAAATGTCCGTGTCGATTCGGTCACCCGAGATGGAAATGGAAAGGTCTAGGAAGGGGAGGGAGGAGTCTGAGATGGTCCAGGTGAATTTGAGGTCGGGCTGGAAAGTGTTGGTAAAGTGGATGAAGTGTTCAACCTCCTCGTGGGAGCACAAGGCAGCGCCGATACAATCATCGATGTAGCGGAGGAAAAGGTGGGGGGTGGTGCCAGTGTAGCTGCGGAAGATGGACTGTTCCACATATCCTACGAAGAGGCAGGCATAGCTGGGGCCCATGCGGGTGCCCATGGCTACTCCTTTGGTTTGGAGGAAGTGGGAGGATTGGAAAGAGAAGTTGTTCAGGGTGTGGATCCTGTCACATGGTTTTTGAGCAGGCTGTCAAAGCAATTTGACAGAATGTCTCATCACCAAACCTTTCTGAAAAGCAGGAGAAAATGAGGACTTCAGATGCTGGAGATCAGAGTCGAGAGTATGGTGCTGGAAAAGCACAGTGGGTCAGGCAGCATCCGAGGGGCAGGAGAATCGAGATTATGCCTGATCTGCTGTGTTTTTCCAGCACCACACTCTTTCTAACAGGCACCAAGCCATCGTTTTGGCTGGTGGTGTGAAGGACACTATCTGTGAGATTCTTTATATCTGCCTGGTCAGTCTGTGTTACCACAAGCTGCTCTTGAAGGATGAGACTGTCACACATCTCCCTCCGAGATGTGCTTTCGCAAAAGAAATCTGAAGAGAGATGTCATGGATTTGTCGACATTTGTCCTGAGCAGCTCCGTGACACAGGACTCTGTGCTCTGTGGTGTGTTCCCTCAGATACATGTAAACAGGCCCCAGTACCCAACATTGTTCAGAAATGCAGTTAGATTCATTGTAACTACCAAGAGGTCAAGCCCCAGTGTCATTTTCTTCTTTGTCTGCAAAACCTGTTGAGATCTGAATTTCTTTCGTACCTTATGTACGTAAAAATTTGCTTTTTTTTGTACAAAGTATATTTTTGCAAAATAGGAATTCTCAACAACAGTTCTAAATCAATTTACATTTAATTTTATTACTGGGACATGAGCAAGGTGAGAGAGCAGCATTCACAGCTGTGCTGCTGTGAGAGTTCTCCCACAGCACTGTTCATTGAGGATTGACAGGATTGTCAGACAGCAGCTGTCAAGAAACAGCAACATGTGTCCACAAGAGGGCAGTGTGTGTCTGGGAGGGGATTCTACACGTGATTTCCCCCCAGACTCAGTGATCTTGACCTTCTTGGGAGAGGATCTGTCACTGTTATTCCTGTGATGTGGAGAGAGGAAGCAGTCTTATTGAGTATTCCACTGCTCTCACTGTCTTTTCCCATTGAGGGCCCAGGTTCCCCTGCCCTGACGGACATTCGTGAACTAGTTGAGTTTTTATGACAGTCCAATCAGTTTTCATGATCACTATTTCTGAGAGTCTTTCACACAAATTACCAAATTCAATTAACTCCATTTCACGACCTCCTTTACCCTTAAACAGTCCTCTTTCTCATACTCACCTTTTCTTTATTTAAATTTGATTTCCAGAGAATGAGAGAGGTATGTTTATCAACAAGGATTCCAAACAGACACCCCATCAAGATCTGAGAGTGAGACAATTCATCAGGATTTCAACGTTTGCCTATTTTGGGGTTGGAAAGGAATTCAAACATCAGTGTGACTGGAAATACACCGAGACACAGACACCCAATGAGTGTTCCAGTGAACTGACTGTGGACAGGTCTTGACCCAGTTCCACAGCCTGACTAACATCACAACATTAACGGTGGGCAGAAACTGTATCCTTGTCCTGTGTATGGCTGAGGAATCAGCTGGTCCTCCCATATGGAGAGGTATGAGGACCCCTGCTCCATGGAGTAACAATAGAAATGTAGGGACTGCTAAGTCTTTCAAATACCCATACCTACTGGAAATTCATCAACACAGTCACACTGGAGAGAGGATGTACACTGGCTCGGTGTGTGGTAAGGGATTTACTCACTCATCTGACTATCTGAGTCATGAACTCACTCACACCGGGGAGAGTGCCCTGATTGTGAAAAAGGATTCAGTGACTCATTCAGTGGCACACCAGCAAGTTCACACTGGGGAGAAACCATTTGCTGCTCTGAGTGAGGCAGGGCATTCTCCCAGTTTTCCCGCCTCAGGGCACACCAACTAGTTCACACTAATGAGAGAGCTTTCAAATGTTCACACTCTGTGAACAGCTGTAAAAGCAGATGTGCAGTGCTCATGTGCCAATGCATTCACACTGGGGGAGAGGTCATTCCCCTGCTCTGCTTGTAGGAAATGATTTGTTCCTTTAAAAACCCCGTGAGACACCAGCCAATACGCACTGGGGCGAAAGGATTGGAACAGTGATTGGAACAGATTCTACTTCTGTTCAGAGGTAGCTTTTTAAAAGGTCAGCATCTTTTCACTGATGTTCTCCCCGATATCTCGACATATGAATTTCAAGGTTCCATCTGTTTTGCTCACTGCTGTCTTATTGTATCCTGCCATCTGTATGGGTCCCTCTGTCTCAGCCAGAAGATCTGGTTTCGAATCCCACCTGCTATGGAGCTGTGCCAGAGGTGTGTGAATTTTTTGTTAGTTCTTAATCGATGATTGAACCATATGCATTGGGGTCTGTTTCCGCTGAAGATAATGAACTCCAGCTCAGTTAAAGGGACCATCGAGGGAAGGGGGTGTGTGGTGGGGAATGGAATAATAAACTCATTAATTTATATACTAAGTCTGTACAATCACCATTCGTGTAAAATTGATTGATTCATTTATAGAATTCTCAAACACATAAAAAGTAAGTTTGCTGACTTGTTCGTTTCAGTTCCATGCATACCTTGTGTTGATCTGTGTGAAAATCCTGTGGTCTCTCCTGAAATAAATTTGTGTCAATTAGTTGTGAAGCCTGTGTTCCGTTGTCTAAATGAATGTGTGTTATGGCTGCTGCTGGTTTGAAACTGCAGCTCAGTCTCTGTGTGGATATTAAGTCTGGGCCAGTGTGTGAGGTGAGGAAGTGGAGAAGGAGAGAGACAGGCAGAAGCAGGTTAAAGTAGTAAGCTGCTATTTTCTCGCGTATCAAATATGCCTCTTGGATTGCTCCATATATGGAGGAACTGTGCTCCAGGTACAGAGCTGGGAGCTAACTGGAAAAGCTGGGATTTGGCCAGAAAATGGTCTTGGTGACAGACCTGATTTTTTTTTAAGTAGGTTCTGGCAGCCACAGTTTGTTCTGCTACTCACCGAGTGCTGCAGACCACTAGGTGAGTAGCAGAGAGCTTATCTCTGTCTCTGTGTGTGAGAAAGAGAGTGGGTACTATAGGAGTCTTTTGTTCTTTTAACCTCCACCCATTGCATCCCCCGCCCAATTCTTGAATCATTCAGACTGACACAAACTCCAGGTACAGAGTCTGTCCCTCATGAGAGCAAAGGAGTGTGAAAAACTATCAAGGAAGTTCGGACCACTGGAATGGTAAGTATCCCCTCCTCAGTCTCTCCATGACTCTCAATAACTTCTGTTTGTCTCTTTCTTCTTTTTCCCTTTCCTCACTCTGTTTCTGCCTGACCCTCTTTCTCCACCCCTCTGTCTCCCTTTCAGGATACGTCTCTCTGTCAACCCCTCTCTTGGACTCTGTGTCTCTCTCTAGATCTCTCTGCTTTTCTTTCTGTCTCTCTCTCTCTCTCTCTCTCTCTTTCTCTCTAACTCTCCTTCATTCTATCTCTTACATTCTGTCTCTTTCTCTCTGTTTCTTTCCTTTTTTTTGTATTTCTGACTTACCTCTTTTTACATTTTTTCTTTTGCTGTCTCTTTTGACTTCTGTCTTTTCTGCCCCTCCTCCCCAGTCTCTCTGACTCATTTTTTGCCCCATCTCTATTTTTTGCCTGGTGTCTATTCAGACCCCCCCCCCCAGGTTTTGCAGCCCCTCCACAACTTACGCACCCTGAACATTTTTCTGATCTTCCTCCCAAGTTTTGTGCTCCTACCAAATTTTGCAACATTCCCCAACATTGCTCCTTTGCTCAAAATGTGTGCCCCAAATTTTTTCCACAGCTCTAAGTTTAGTGCCTCCCCCAGTTTCTGTGGCCCCTTTCAATTTGCTTGCCCCTCCCAATAATGTAGACTCCCCACATTTTCCATCCCCCATTATTCATCCCAGTAAAATTATGCTCCCCCCTCAGATATTTCATTCCCCAATGTTTTGAAGTGCAGCCCCCAAACTTTCTCCTCCCCAAATGTTGTGCTCAACCCAGCATGTTTTCAACTGTCCACAACTGAACAACCCCTGATGTTGCAGTGTCCTGAGTCCAATTTTGCATCCCCCAATTTTTCTGTGTCACCCAAATTGAGCACCCGTCCCTAAGTTTTGCACACCCAAAGTTTTGTGCCCCTTGCCAAATATTGCACCTCCAAATGTTCCTCCTCCAAGCTCTTTCACTCCCTGATTTGCAGCATCCCCCAAAAATCATACAGCCCTCCACAACATCCTCGCACCAATTTTCTGCCTTCCATTCATGACTCACCCTCGGTTTTGTGGCTCTTCCTCAAATTAACATCGCAAATGTTGCATCTGCCCCAATTTTGCACCCTTCAATAATTTTCTGTCTCACACAATTTGTAGTCCCCTCAATAGTCTGCAAGCCCTGAAGTTCTTCCTATTTTTATGCCTACAAAAATTGCACCTCCACAAATATTTCTCCCCCACCTCAGACCTTTTTAGCCCAAAATTCTTACAACACCACTCTTAGAAATACAGCACTCACCCTTCCAATTTTTTTTAGAATTCCTACAGTGTGGAAACAAGCCCTTCAGCCCAACAAGTCCACACCAACCCTCTGAAGAGTAACAGACTCATTTTCCCAAACCTATATTTACTCCTCACTAATACATCTAACACACACATCCCTGAACACTATGGGCAATTTAGTGTGGCCCGTGTACCTAACCTGCACATCTTTGGATTGTGGAAGCACCTGGAAGAAACCCACTCAAACAAGGGGAGAATGTGCAAACTCCATACAGGCAGTCGCCCGAGGCCTGAGTCAAACCCAGGTCCCTGGCGCACTGAGGCAGTAGTGCTAACCACTGAGTCACTGTGCTGCTCCAATTTTTGAACTCTGTAAATTGTTCCTTCTCCATTTTCATGCCTGTTCCCAATGTACACCCACCTCCCATTTTGAACAGCCACTCTCCCATTTTGAACAGCCACTCTCCCATTTTGAGCACACACTATTTTTGCCCCCCACCAATTACATGCCCCCAAACTTTGCAATTCTCTACCCCAGAGTCTGGAGTAGTTTTGTCATTGAGTATGTGGAAAGTGGTCATTGAAAAGTTTCTAAATTCCAATGATAGTGATCTGGAGACCATCTGGGAGAAGCCATTACAGTGGAGGAACAGTGATTGTATCAAATGGTACAGCAGGCCCGCTGGGCCGAGTGGCTACTGCCTGGGCTGAATACAATGTTTAAGATTTGATCGGATCATGAGATGGTGATTTTTTTTTAAAGCAATATCCCAACCTCAAGTTGGGAATCTCTGTAATGAACATGGATTTCTGCCTGACCTAACTAGTTATGAGGGCATTTTTCTCATTTACTGATGACACACTGTAGAAAACTTCTGAAGGCTGTAAAAAAGATCAGAATCGGGAAACAAATGTGAGAGCTTCCTCTGAGAATAAATGTGGAAACCTTTCTGGCAAAATGTGATAACTACTGAGGCAGTGAAACTGTTGATGGGTTGTCAATACAGATTGTTCATACTAAAATTTGTGAATGGATTTTAAAGATTGTCCTGCTGTCTGCTCAACTGCATCCATCTCATGGATGTGTTCCAGCTTACTCTGGACCTCACACAATTAATTTTCTCTTCTTGTCCTTCTGTGTAAAGCCTATTGATGATGTATTTGTAATCCCCATTTCAGTCTTCTCCAATCCCTGGCCTCCATCGCCCCCTGCTGTTTCTTCTCTCAAACTATCAGTGATTTCCTGGAGTATGTCACTGGCACTGCCCACTCCTGGCCTCACTCACAAACTTCTTCATCTGGCTTTACCTCGGGATTGATTTTCAAGCCAATGACTTCCACCACTCTGATCCCAGACAACTTACGGGATTTACATCTGCGAGTCACAGTCACCCCAAAAACAAAACAGTCAACTCGTCCTGTTTAAGAAAGGTAGTAAGGACAAGCCAGGGAACAATAGACCAGTGAGCCTGAGGGACAGGATATTCATGTATTTGGAAAGGCAAGGACTGATTAGGTATATCACTCACGCTGCCCCCAGGTCATCTCTGCCCCCACGTCCATCTCCGCCCCCATGATCAACTCCGCCCCCATTCCCAGCTTCAGCCCCACACCAGGTACCAGTTCCCAGGTCCTAGCTCCTAGCCCTGCTGTATTTTCACTATCCCTCCAGACCTCCCCCTCTCTGAGGATGAACGATCAGTCCTCAGCAGAGGCCACACCTTCATCCCCCTTCGCTCCCGGATCAATGAGTTCGACACGCGGCTCGATATCGAGCATTTCTTCCGCCGCCTTCACCTTCACGCCTACTTCTTCAACCAGGACTCTCACCCACCCTCTGACGACCCTTTCTCCCACCTCCAACACACCCCATCCACCTGGACACCCCGTGCTGGCCTCTTACCCGCCCTCGAATTCTTCGTATCCAACTGCTGCAACGACATTGACCACCTCAACCTGTCCACCCTTCTCACCCACCCAAACCTCTCACCCTCACAACACGTAGCCCTCCACTCCCTCCACTCCAACCCCAACCTCACCATCAAACCGGGAGAAAGTGAGGACTGCAGATGCTGGAGATCAGAGCTGAAAAATGTGTTGCTGGAAAAGTGCAGCAGGTCAGGCAAGCCTGAAGAAGGGCTTATGCCCGAAACGTGGATTCTCCTGATACTTCGATGCTGCCTGACCTGCTGCGCTTTTCCAGCAACACATTTTTAAGCTCACCATCAAACCGGCAGACAAGGGAGGCGCAGTGGTAGTTTGGCGCACCAATCTTTACACCGCTGAAGCTAGACACCAACTCGCGGACACCTACTGCCCCCTTGACCATGACCCCATCTCACACCACCAAACCATCATCTCCCAGACCATCCATAAGCTCATCACCTCAGGAGATCTCCTATCCACTGCCTCCAACCTCAGTCCCACAACCCCGCACCGCCCGTTTCTACCTCCTGCCCAAAATCCACAAACTGACTGCCCCGGCCGACCCATTGTCTCAGCCTGCTCCTGCCCCACCAAACTCATCTCTGCATATCTCGACACTGTCCTGTCCCCCTTAGTCCAAGAACTCCCCACCTACGTTCAGGACACCACCCACGCCCTCCACCTCCTCCATGATTTTCAGTTCCCCGGCCCCCAACGCCTTATCTTCACCATGGACATCCAGTCCCTGTACTCCTCCATCGCCCATCACGAAGGCCTCAAAGCCCTCTGCTTCTTCCTCTCCTGCCGACCCAACCAGTATCCTCTGTCACCCTCCTTCAACTGACTGAACTGGTCCTCACTCTGAACAACTTTTCTTTCCAATCCTCCCACTTCCTCCAAACCAAAGGAGTAGCCATGGGCACCCGCATGGGCCCCAGCTATGCCTTCCTCTTCGTCAGATATGTGGAACAGTCCATCTTCCGCAGCTACACTGGCACCACCCCCTACCTTTTCCTCCGCTACATCGATGATTGTATCGGTGCTACCTCATGCTCCCACGAGGAGGTTAAACAGTTCATCCACTTTACTAACACCTTCCACCCCGACCTCAAATTTACCTGGACCGTCTCAGACTCCTCCCTCCCCTTCCTAGACCTCTCCATTTCTACCTCGGGCGACCGACTCAACACAGACATTTACTATAAACCAACCGACTCCCACAGCTGCCTAGATTTCACCTCCTTCCACCCTGCCCCCAGTAAAAATGCCATCCCATATTCCCAATTCCTTCACCTCCGCTGCATCTGCTCCCAGGAGGACCGATCCCAAGACCGAACAACCCAGATGGCCTCCTTCTTCAAAGACCGCAATTTCCCTTCAGATGTGGTTGACGATGCTCTCCACCGCATCTCCTCCACTTTCCACTCCTCTGCCCTTGAACCCTGCCCCTCCAATCGCCACCAGGACAGAACCCCACTGGTCCTCACCTACCACCCCACCAACCTCCAGATACATCGTATCATCCTTCATCATTTCTGCCACCTCCAAACAGACCCCACCACCAAGGATATATTTCCCTCCCCATCCCTATCAGCGTTCCGGAAAGACCACTTCCTCCGCAACTGGGAGCAGCGGCCGAGTAAAAGCGAACCCGGGAGACTTTTCACCGCAGAGAGCGGCGCGAGCTGGACGGAAGTGAGGTTGGAGCGCAGAGCTGGTCGGGAAGGTAAGTGATTGGTATTTGAGTGAGTGTGTTCTCGACCCCAGGCCCTACTTCGTAGGGCCTCCCTCCCACCCTCCTCCTCTAACCTAACTTTAAAGTCCACAGGTAAGCGACTCAGTGTTATTGACTCAGTGTTCTTGTTTTGGAGACAAAGTGTACAGTCATGGCAGCGCAGGCGGTGGAATGTTCCTCCTGCAGGATGTTTTGACTTAGTCTGCAGGAAATGCAGTCAGATCCTGATCCTCACCGAACGAGTTAGGGAACTGGAACTGGAGTTGGATGAACTGAGGATTATTCGAGAGGCTGAGAGGGTGATTGATAGAAGCTACAGGGACATAGTTACACCGGAGAACAGAGGTAGCTGGGTAACAGTTAGAGGTGGGAAGGGGAAGAAGCAGGCAGTTCAGGGTTCCCCTAAATAATAAGTATACAGCTTTGGAAACTGTTGGGGGGGACAGCCTTGCAGGTGTAAGCTGCAGTGAAGGGGTCTGTGGCGTGAGGTCTGGCTCTGAGACTCAGAAGGGAAAGGGGGAGAGGAGGAGACCGCTAGTTATAGGAGACTCTCTCGTTCGAGGGACGGACAGGCGGTTCTGTGGACATGGGCGAGACTCTCGGATGGTTTGTTGCCTCCCGGGTGCCAGGGTCCGAGACGTCTCGGACCGTGTCTTCAGAATCCTTAAGGGGGAGGGTGTGCAGCCAGAAGTCGTGGTACACATTGGCACCAACGACATAGGTAGGAAGAGGGGTGGGGAGGTCATTCAAGAGCTCAGGGAGTTAGGCTGGAAGCTAAAAGCTAGGACAGACAGAGTCGTCATCTCTGGGTTGTTGCCAGTGCCACGTGACAGTGAGGCAAGGAATAGGGAGAGAGTGCAGTTGAACACGTGGCTGCAAGGATGGTGTAGGAGGGAGGGCTTCAGGTATTTGGACAATTGGACTGCATTCTGGGGAAGGTGGGACCTGTACAAACAGGACGGGTTGCACCTGAACCAGAAGGGCACCAATATCCTGGGGGGTAGGTTTGCTAGCACTCTTCGGGGGGGGTTTAAACTAATTTGGCAGGGGGATGGGATACGGACTTGTAGTCCAGCAAGGAAGCTAGCTGTGTGTCAGGATGTCCAAGACTGTAGGGAGGCTGTGGAGAGGTAGCACTGACAGGGAATACTTGCGGACACAGAGATGGGCTCAAGTGCGTATACTTCAACGCAAGGAGTATTAGAAATAAGGTGGGTGAACTTAAGGCGTGGATCGGTACCTGGGACTACGATGTTGTGTCCATCACGGAAACGTGGATAGATCAGGGACAGAAATGGCTGTTGGAGGTTCCTGGTTACAGATGTTTCAGTAAGATTAGGGAGGGTGGTAAAAAAGGAGGGGGGCTGGCATTGCTAATTAGAAATGGTATAACGGCTGCAGAAAGGAAGTTTGAGGGGGATCTGCCTTTGGAGGTAGTATGGGCTGAAGTCAGAAATAGGAAAGGTGCAGTCACCTTGTTGGGTGTTTACTATAGGCCCCCCAATAGCAGCAGAGATATGGAGAAACAGATTGGGAAACAGATTTTGGAAAGGTGCAGAAGCCACAGGGTCGTAGTCATGGGCGACTTCAACTTCCCAAATATTGATTGGAAGCTCTTTAGATCAAATAGATTGGATGGGGTGATGTTTGTGCAGTGTGTCCAGGAAGCTTTTCTAACTCAATATGTAGATTGTCCAACCAGAGGGGAGGCCATGGTACTCGGTAATGAACCGGGACAAGTGATGGGCTTGTTAGTGGGTGAACATTTTGGTGATGGTGACCACAATTCTGTGACTTTCACCTTGGTTATGGAGTGGGATAGGTGCGCACAACAAGGTAGATTTTACAATTGGGGGAAGGGAAATTACGATGCTGTAAGACAGGATTTGAGGAGCATAAGTTGGGAGCATAGGCTGTCAGGGAAGGATGTGGTGGAAATGTGGAACTTTTTCAAGGAGCAGATACGACGTGTCCTTGATATGTATGTACCTATCAGGCAGGAAAGAAATGGTCGTGTGAGGGAGCCTTGGTTGACGAGGGAGGTTGAATGTCTAGTAAAGAGGAAGAAGGAGGCTTACATAAGGTTGAGGAAACAGGGTTCAGACAGAGCAGTGGAGGGATACAGGATAGCCAGAAGGGACCTGAAGAAAGGGATTAGGAGAGCTAAGAGAGGGCATGAAAAATCCTTGGCGGGTAGGGTCAAGGATAACCCCAAGGCATTTTATGCGTATGTGAGAAACCTGAGAATGACGAGAACGAGGGTAGGTCCGATCAAGGACAGTAGTGGGAGATTGTGTATTGAGTCGGAAGAGATAGGAGAGGTCTTGAACAAGTACTTCTCTTCAGTATTTACGAACGAGAGGGACTGTATTGTTGAAGAGGAGAGTGTGAAACGGACTGGTAAGCTAGAAGAGATACTTGTTAGGAAGGAAGATGTGTTGGGCATTTTGAACAACTTGAGGATAGACAAGTCCCCCGGGCCTGACGGGATATATCCTAGGATTATGTGGGAAGCAAGAGAGGAAATTGCAGTACCGTTGGCAATGATCTTCTCGTCTTCACTGTCAACGGGGGTGGTACCAGGGGACTGGAGAGTAGCGAATGTTGTGCCCCTGTTCAAAAAAGGGAATTGGGATAACCCCGGGAATTACAGACCAGTTAGTCTTACTTCTGTGGTAGGCAAAGTAATGGAAAGGGTACAGAGGGATAGGATTTACGAGTATCTGGAAAGACACTGCTTGATTAGGGACAGCCAGCACGGATTTGTGAAGGGTAGGTCTTGCCTTACAAGTCTTATTGAATTCTTCGAGGAGGTGACCAAGCATGTGGATGAGGGTAGAGCAGTGGATGTAGTGTGCATGGATTTTAGTAAGGCATTTGATAAGGTTCCCCATGGTAGGCTTATGCGGAAAGTCAGGAGGCATGGGATAGAGGGAAATTTGGCCAATTGGATAGAAAACTGGCTAACCGGTCGAAGTCAGAGAGTGGTGGTAGATGGTAAATATTCAGCCTGGAGCCCAGTTACAAGTGGAGTTCCGCAGGGATCAGTTCTGGGTCCTCTGCTGTTTGTAATTTTTATTAATGACCTGGATGAGGGAGTCGAAGGGTGGGTCAGTAAATTCGCAGATGATACGAAGATAGGTGGAGTTGTGGACAGTGAGGAGGGCATTTGTCGTTTGCAAAGGGACTTAGATACGATGCAGAGCTGGGCTGAGGAGTGGCAGATGGAGTTCAACCCTGCCAAGTGTGAGGTTGTCCATTTTGGAAGAGCAAATAAGAATGCGGAATACAGGGTTAATGGTAGGGTTCTTAGTCAGGTGGAGGAACAGAGGGATCTTGGGGTCTTTGTACATAGATCTTTGAAGGTTGCCACTCAGGTGGATAGAGTTTGTAAGAAGGCCTATGGTGTATTATCGTTCATTAGCAGAGGGATTGAATTCAAGAGTCGTGAAGTGATGTTGCAGCTGTACAGGATTTTGGTTAGGCCACATTTGGAGTACTGTGTGCAGTTCTGGTCGCCTCACTTTAGGAAAGATGTGGAAGCTTTGGAGAGGGTGCAGAGAAGATTTACCAGGATGTCGCCTGGAATGGAGAATAGGTCGTACGAGGATAGGTTGAGAGTTCTCGGCCTTTTCTCGTTGGAACGGCGAAGGATGAGGGGTGACTTGATAGAGGTTTATAAGATGATCAGAGGAATAGATAGAGTAGACAGTCAGAAACTTTTTCCCCGGGTACAACAGAGTGTTACAAGGGGACATAAATTTAAGGTGAAGGGTGGAAGGTATAGGGGGTTGTCAGGGGTAGGTTCTTTAGATTAGATTAGATTAGATTAGATTACTTACAGTGTGGAAACAGGCCCTTCGGCCCAACAAGTCCACACCGCCCCGCCGAAGCATAACCCACCCATACCCCTACATCTATATCTATATCTACCCCTTACCTAACACTACGGACAATTTAGCATGGCCAATTTACCTGACCTGCACATCTTTGGAGTGTGGGTGGAAACCGGAGCACCCGGAGGAAACCCACGCAGACACAGGGAGAACGTGCAAACTCCACACAGTCAGTCGCCTGAGGCGGGAATTGAACCCGGGTCTCTGGCGCTGTGAGGCAGCAGTGCTAACCACTGTGCCACCGTGCAGCCCAGAGAGTGGTGGGGGCATGGAATGCGCTGCCCGTGGGAGTGGTAGAGTCAGAATCATTGGCGACCTTTAAGCGGCATTTGGATAGGTACATGGATGGGTGCTTAATCTAGGATAGAAGTTCGGCACAACATCGTGGGCCGAAGGGCCTGTTGTGCGCTGTATTGTTCTATGTTCTATGTTCTATGTTTAACTCCCGCGTCAGATCCACACCCCCCACCAACCCAACGTCCACTCCCAGCACCTTCCCCTGCAAATGCAAGAAATGCAAAACTTGCGCCCACACCTCCCCCCTCACTTCCTTCCAAGGCCCCAAGGGATCCTTCCATATTCATCACAAATTCACCTGCACCTCCACGTACATCATTTACTGCATCCGCTGCACCCGATGTGGCCTCCGATACATAGGAACGTTTCAGAGAACACCTCTGGGACACCCACAACAACCAACCCAACTGCCCCATGGCTGAACACTTTAATTCCCCCTCCCACTCCGCCAAGGACATTCAGGTCCTTGGCCTCCTCCATCACCAGACCATGGCAACACGATGCCTGGAGGAAGAGCGCCTCATCTTCTGCCTAGGAACCCTCCAACCACAAGGGATGAATGCAGATTTCTCCAGCTTTCTCATTTCCCCTCACCCCCACCTTATCCCAATCCCAACCCTCGGACTCAGCACCGCCTTTTTGACCTGCAATCTTCTTCCCGACCTCTCCGCCCCCACCCCTTCTCCGGCCTATCACCCTCACCTTAACCTCCTTCCACCTATTGCATTCCCAACGCCCCTCCCCCAAGTCCCTCCTCCCTACCTTTTATCTTAGCCTGCTTGGCACACCCTCCTCATTCCTGAAGAAGGGCTTATGCCCGAAACGTCGATTCTTCTGCTCCTTGGATGCTGCCTGACCTGCTGCACTTTTCCAGCAACACATTTTTCAGCTCTGATCTCCAGTATCTACAGTCCTCACATTCTCCATATCTCACTTTATACAAACATAGATAATAGGAGCCTGAGGCGACTGTTTGATCCCTTGAGCCATGATTCAATATGATCATGGCTGATCATCGAGCTCAATACATTAAATCCACCCTTCCCCAATCTCCCTTGAACCACATGATCTATATCTATTTCCTTCTTTAAAACACACTGTTTGGCCTCAACTGCTTTCTGTGGTGTGAATTCCACAGGCTCACCACTCTCTGGGTGAAGACACTTCTCCTCATCTCAGCTCTAAAAGATTTACCCCTAAACCTTAAACTGTGTCCCATGGCTCTCGACACGCCCCCATCAGGAATATCCTTCTTACATTTAACCTGGCTGGCCCCAGCAGAATTTTATAGGTTTCTATGAGATCCCTCATTCTAAATTCCGATGAATACAATCCTTACCTCAATCTCTCCTCATGTGTCAATCCTGTCAACTCAGGATTCAATCTGGTAACTCTTCACTGCACTCCCTCGATCACAAGAACATTCTTTCCCAAACAAGGATACCAAAACTGCACCCGGTATTTCAGAGGTGGCCTCACCAATGCCCTGTTTAATCACAGTGAGACATGTTATTCCTTTCCTCTTGCTATGAATGCCAACATGTAGTTAGCCTTCTTCACTGCCTACTGCACTAACACACTTCCTTTCAGTGACTGATGCACAAAAACACCCTTCTCCCAATTTACAGCCATTAAAATAACCTGCCTTTCTGGTTTTGTTACCAAAGTGGAAAACTTCACATTTATCCACACAAAACTGTATCTGTCACGCAAATTGCCCACTAACGCAGCCAATCCAATTAGCTTTACATCCTCCTCAAAGCTGACCATTTAACATACCTTTGTGTTATCTGCAAATTTTGAAACATTACATTTTTATCTGTTATCTGCATTGTTGACATATCTTGTGAATAGCTGGGGTCCCAGTCCCAATTTCTGCAGTACTCCAGTCATTAGTCATCACAAAACATTGATCTAATCCTCCCTCACTCACATACAGAATGGCAGATGTTAGTCTGATTTTCAAAACTGACTGTATGGAGATTCAATTAGCAATTGTGATTCACCAAATTATAAAAGCACAGAAACAGGCCAGTGGGCCCATTGTGTCCAAGCTTTCTGACCATGTGCCATTCTCTTACATTGTTTATCATCAATTAATCATCTAGTGCCCTTGATTGACTCTGCCAAAACCACTGTTCCATGTAATGTCTTCCAGATCTAATTACTCGCTGAGTGAAGTTTCTTTCTCACATCTATTTCCTTCTCTTGCAATGTATTTGCAATCGACCCTCTTATTCTCAATGTTTCTACTACTGGGAGGGATTTGGTTGAGCCCGGTTGTCTGGGTCAATGGTTTGCAGAGCAGTGTGATGTCAACAGTGGGTTTAATACCCATTGCCAGTTTCAGGTTCCCACGAAGGGCTTTCCTTCTCAACCTCTTCCCTTGCCTGAGGTTTGCTGACCCTCAGATTAAATCATCACCAGTTGCTTCTCTCTTGAATGAGGAAGCAGCCCCTTATGGTCTGGTAAGACTATGGCACCATGACATACTAGTCAGCATGGTGTCACATTATCTACTCTGGGTAGGCTGTGCATGATTTTGAAAACTTCTTTCAAATCTTCTGCCAGCCTTCTCCAATCTAACTTTCTGACTGAAATTTCTTCCAGCTGGAACCATTTATGTGAAGATGGTTTCTCCAAACCACCCAGTACTCCTTCAATTCCTGCTCTTCAGCTGAAAGTAAATTAACCCAAGAACAGTCTCATGGTCCATTCTGGTGCCTGGGTCTCTTCACTCTGATAAACTAACTCCAGTTAAACACCAAGAAGAATGAAGCCGCTGTTACCAGTCCCTGCTCCAATTTTCATTCCTGATCTACTGCCTCGATCCCTCTCTCCTGTAACTCATTGTGATTCACAACTTGGTGCTGCATTTGATTCTGAGAGGAGCTGCTGATCTCAGACCAAAGAGAAAAGAACATAGAAAAATACAGCACTGGAACAGGCCCTTCGGCCCTCCAAGCCTGCACCGATCTAGATCCTCTACCTAAACTTGTCACCTATTTTTTAAGGATCTGTATCCTCCTGCCCCTTGCCCATTCATGTATCTGTCTAGATACATCTTAAATGACGCTATCGTGCCTGACTCTACCAGCTCTACCAGCTGGCAATTTGGTTCCAGGAACCCACCACCTTCTGTGTAAAGAACTTTCCACTGGTAATTCCCTTAATTGTTTCCACTCTTACTTTGAACTTGTGACCTCTATTAATTGAAACCCCCACTCTGGGAAAAAGCTTCTTGCTATCTACCTTGTCTATACCTCTCATGATTTTGTAGACCTCAATCAGGTGCCCCCTCAACATTCATCTTTCCAATGGAAATAATCCTAATCTACTCAACCTGTCTTCACAGCTAGCGTCCTCCATACAAGGCAGCATCCCAGTCAATCTCCTCTGCACCCTCTCCAAAGCATCCACATCCTTTCAGTAATGTGGCAAACAGAACTGTATGCTGTACTCTAAATGTGGCCAAACCAAAGTCTAATACAACTCTAACATGACCTGCCAACTCTTGTACTCAATACCCTGTCTGATGAAGGAAAGCATGCCGTATGCCTTCTCGACCACTCTACTGATCTACGTCGCCACCTTCAGGATACAATGGACCTGAACACCCAGATCTCTCTGTACATCAATTTTCCCCTGGACTTTTCCATTTATCGCTCTTGAACTGGATCTTCCAAAGTGCATCACCTCGCATTTTCCCAGATTGAACTCCATCTGCCATTTTTCTGCTCAACTCTCCAATCTATCTACATTCTGCTACAATCTCTGACCGTCCCCTTCAGTATTTGCTACTCCACCAATCTTAGTGTCATCTGCAAACTTGCTAATCAGACCATCGACATTTTCTTCCAGATCATTTATGTAAACCATTAACAGCAGTGGTCCCAGCACAGAGCCTTGTGGAACACCACTGGTCACAGTTCTCCATTTTGAGAAACACGTTTCCACTACTACTCTTTGTCTCCTGTTGCCCAGCCAGTTCTCTATTCATCAGGCTAGTATACCCTGGACCCCATGTGACTTCACTTTCTCTATCAGCCTACCGTGGGTAGCCTTATCAAATACCTTACTGAAGTCAATGTCTTTGACATCTGCAGCCACTTAAATCAAATTTGTCACTTTCTCAATGAACTCTATTAAACTGGTAAGACATGACCTTCTTTGCACAAAACCATGTTGCCTATCATTCATCAACCCATTTTCTTTCAAAAGCATCCTATCCCTCAGTACCTTCTCCAGCAGCTTACTTATCACTGACGTCAGGCTCACCAGTCAATAATTACCTGGATTACTCTTGCTACCCTTCTTAAAAAAGGGGACAACATTAGCAATTATCCAGTCCTCCAGTACCTAACACATGTTCAAGGATGCTGCATAGATATCTGTTAATGCTCAGCTATTTCCTCTTTCACTTCTCTCAGTAACCTGGGATAGACCCCATCCAGACCTGGGGACTTGTCCGCCTGAATGCCTTTTAGAATACCCAACATTTCCTCTCTCCTTATGCTGACTTGACCTAGAGTAATCAAACATCTATGCCAAACCTAAACATCCATCATGTCCCTCTCCTCGGTGAATACTGATGCAAAGTACTCATTAAGAATCTTACTCATTTTCTCTCACTCCACACATATCTTTCCTGCTTTGCCCTTGAGTAGGCCAACCCTTTCTCTTGTTACTCTCTTGATTGTTATATATGAATAAAATGCTTTGGGATTTTCCTTAACCTTGTTTGCGAAAGCTATTTCATGAGTTCTTTTAGCCCTCTTAATTCCATGTTTCAGATTGGTCCTCCTTTCCCAATATTCTTCCAAAGCTTTGCCTGTCTTCAGTCGTCTAGACCTTATGTATATTTCCTTTTTTCTCTTAGCTAGACTCACAATTTCCCCTGTCATCCATAGTTCCCTAATCATGCCTTTTTTGATCCCTTGTTTTCACAGGGATATGTCTGCCATGCACTCCAATCAATCTTTCTTTAAAAGCCTGCCACATATCAAATGTGGATTTACCCTCAAACAGCTGTTCCCAAACTACATTCCCCAGCTCCTGTCGAATTTTGGTACGGTTGGCCTTCCCCAAATTTAGTTTTCTTCACTCTTGTCTTTGTCCATGAGTATTTTAAGACTCACAGAACTGTGATCAATATTCCCTAAGAAATCCCCTATTGGAACTTCAACCACCTGGTTGAGCTTATTCCCCAACACCAGGTCCAGTATGGCCTCTTCCCAAGGTGGACTATTTACATACAGCTCTAAGATGTTTGTACCGACACAAGGTAAACCTTTCTGCTAATTTCAACCAGACACGGAGAGAATCTCACCTCACGCCGTAACCTGTTACATTTCTGCTGCACGAATTTCTGATGGACAGGTACCTTTCAAAGAGCTATTGTGCAGGCAGTTGTTGGTGCTTGGCTGCTGTTTGCTGTTCTCCACAGCTGTTTGAAATACTCGATTTTATATACCCTTAGGCATCAGACCAGCTCATTGGTTTGATGTCATCCAAAATTGTAAAATACAAACTCGATTGGATTTTGGTATCTGGGGCAGAATTTAAACTGAATTTGAATTTGTTGTGTACAATGGCAATGCATCTCCAGCTATTTGTTGCACAACCAAATGTTACATTTTTGAATTTTTCAGCACACTTTGTGCCAGCCAGAAGTTTCAGCTCCCTTAAAGGTACAGTACACGTCTACAACTTCATAACAATGCTCTTTACAAACTCTGCTACATCTAAACCTCGAACACTAATTAAATGCCAGTCAATATTGGGAAAAGTTAAAATCTCCTATCACCACCACCATATTGCTCCTACATCTTTCTATAATCTGTTTACATATTTGTAACTCTATCTCACCTTCGCTGTTGGGAGGCCTATCGTACAGCCCCAACATTGTTACCGCACCATTCCTGTTTCTGAGCTCTGCCCAATTGCCTCACTGCACGGGTTCTGCATACTGCTCTCCTTCAACACAGCTGTGACATTTTCTCTGACATTTCATGCAACTCTTTCTTTTACTCCCCTCTCTGTCCTGCCTGAATATCCTGGGATAGTTGCCAATCTTGCCCTTTCCTCAACCAAGTCTCAGTAATAGCAATAACATCATATCCCCAGGAACTAATTCAAGCCCTAAGTTCATCTGTGCATTCTTTCATTTCTACTCTGACTAGTACATGGCACTGGTAGCAATCCTGAGATTACTACCTCTTAGGTTCTACTTTTTAACTTGGCTCCTAACTCCCGAAATTCTGCTGGCAGGTCCTCATTTGATTTTTTTATCTATATCATTGATGCCTATATGCACCACTAAGGATCTGAAACCTGAATACAGGCTGAAGTAACTGGTTGTTGTTAGGGGAAACCACTTAACAGAGGCTCTTAATGACTTCAGCTTCAAGAGGGCTTCTCGATGCAAACATGGCAAAATGTCTCTGAGGCTGCAAACTGACAATTCTACTCAAGCTGCATAAAAAGACTTTTCAGTTACTAACTGCTAATTCTGCAATAGCTGCATAACTGACTAATCACAGTCTAGTCAATAGAGATTAGCAGACAATGCACCCTTTAAAACACAGAAATAACTTGACAAGATAAGACATTACTGGCCATTCTGAGAGACTTTCAGATGCTGGTGCAATGGCTCGATTAGTGAGATAAGGGTGGCCTGAGAGTTGGAAAATAAAGTTAGTTCCCAGGAAATATCATTGGACTAAATAGCTGTCAAATAAAGCAGTATCGTGTATTAATTGGTAATTGTTTGAACGTACTATGCGATATTGGCCTGTACCCTTCCTTAAGAAAGGTATAAAAATATCTTTGGTTTAAGAATGTGTGCAGGCCCTCCGAGGAACGTGGAACTGCATAATCTCTGTATTTCTGGATACTCTGTGCCTGGCCATATGAAAAGTAAAGAGTGAAGTCTAAACAGCCAGACTGATTGTGAATGTTTATTGACAGATCATGGAACCGAGAGGCACAGCTGGGGGTCCAGATCTTCATCTGGTGCTGTGACTCGGACTCGGTATGGATGGATTGTGAGAAGCGTTGTAAGAGCCTTGAATCCTCTAGTATTGAGTGCAGAGGAATCGGCCGGCCAGACGTGAGTATTTTATTCCGTTTGGTTTTCCTAACATTCAAATCGCGGTTGACTCAACCCCTCACTGTCTATCGTATAAGTCCAGCACGAAAAGGATCGGTCCTGGTAAGAATTTATTGTGAAAAAAAGGACTCCATTAACAGGTCAGGGACCTGCTGATCGGGCATCCAAAATAAAGTTGGGACTCTTAAAAAAGGAGTCAGAGACTCCCAGTCACAGGTTGGGGACCTGCAAATGGGGATCCGAAGTAGAGTCAGGGACTCTTATAAAAAGGAGTCCGGGAGTATTTCAATGAGGAAGTATTTCGAATGAGTCGGGGACTCAGATTGGGTCGAATTGATGTTATCTGAATTGAGTTCCAAACTGTTGTGTGAAAGACGAGATAAGCAAGTATTGTGATACATTGTAACAAGACTGCTGGCGGTTTTGGAAAGGTGAGAAGAGTTTGTGAAAGTCATTAGTTTTGTTGTTTGTTGTCGGGTTGTTGAATAGTGAAGGCGTTAAGTCGGGACTATAAAAGGAAGGTTGGTTTAATATGGGTAATAATACAGATAAGACAGAAGATCTGTCTTCGTCATTGGTGAAACTATGTGAAAAGTATCCGGACAAGTCTGAAAGCCTGCAAACACTTTCAGGCCCTGAAATAAGACATTGGGTGATAAACAGTGGCCACTGAACAGCCCTAAAGGTCCTCAATTGGTTAAATCAACCCAACAACTGATTTGTCGCTGAAACCTAGGCTCAGAAATGAAAGAATTGATTGGATTGTGGCAGCTAGTGGATACTGCCACCAAATTTGGAATTGAATTGAATAATAATCATATCATGAAATCAACCGACATCCTCAAAAATGAACGTTCTCGTGTCAAACGTCAACAGAAACAAAAATAAAAGTCACCGTTGACTGATAAACAAAAAGAACTGTGCAGTTTGATGGTTGGCCTTGATTTGGGTGAGGGAGACAACAAAAATTCAGATTTCAATGATTGGTGTACCTAAATGCATCTTGCACCACCACCTCCCTATCCCCACCTAACCCACAAGCGAATCTTAAATCAACCCCAGCTATTCCAGCCCCTGCCGCATCAACAAGTCAAGCACCCCCTGCCCTAACCCCTTTCGCACAGATTATTCAACCTCCTGTTTACCAAACTGTTATTGCATCTAATTCACAAATCCCTGTTGTTCCCCTGCCACTGGCCCCTGTCATTCTCCCACCTGGACTCACCCTTGCTATCGCCGCATCTTCTCATGCTCCTCAGATTCCCATTAGTTCGGCAGCTGCAGCTCATCCTCGGACATATGCTGCTGCTGTAGCTATGCCTCTCCCTCTGCCCCCTTCTCAGTTTACCGACTCTGTTGCTTGGAATACTCGCAGTCAACTAAAGTCGAGATCTCACCAGTCTTCTAAAAAGTCTTACCGTGTCTTGCCACAACTCGTCCAGTGATCAGAAACCTCGCTGAGTTCCTTTTCTGAGGATTTGGGAGATGACATGCTTGCTCTGGGCTTGTTCCCAAGGAGACAACTGCCAAATCCACAGGCTAGCGTTGCTGGTCAAAACTCCACTATCCCTGAATGGAATTATGTCCATTCTCTCTGTAATGCTCCGGACCGCCACAAGGCTTCCAACAGTTTGTTGATTTCCCGAGCACGACAATTAAAGTTTATGACAGCACTGCACAAGAGCTGGGCAGAGAAGTGGCAGATGGAGTTTAATTCAGATAAATGCGAGGTGCTGCATTTTGGGAAAGCAAATCTTAACAGGACTTATACACTTAATGGTAAGGTCCTAGGGTGTGTTGCTGAACAAAGAGACCTTGGAGTGTAGGTTCATAGCTTCTTGAAAGTGGAGTCGCAGGTAGATAGGATAGTGAAGAATGCGTTTGGTATGCTTTTCTTTATTGGTCAGAGTATTGAGTACAGGAGTTGGGAGGTCATGTTGCGGCTGTACAGGATATTGGTTAGGCCACTGTTGGAAGATTGTGTGCAATTCTGGTCTCCTTCCTATCGGAAAGTTGTTGTGAAACGTTTCTGAGGACTTGGGAGATGGACTTGGGAAAAGTTTTTTCCCTGAGGTGGGGGAGTGCCAGAACTAGAGGGCGTAGGTTTAGGGTGAGAGGGGAAAAATATAAAAGCGACCTAAGGGGCAACTTTTTCACGCAGAGGGTGGTACATGTATGGAATGAGCTGCCAGAGGACGTGGTGGAGGCTGGTACAATTGCAACATTTAAGAGGCATTTGGATGGGCATATGAATAGGAAGGGTTTGGAGGGTTATGGGCCGGTAGCTAGCAGGTGGGACGAGATTAGGTTGGGATATCTGGTCGGCATGGACAGGTTGGACCGAAGGGTCTGTCTCCATGCTGCACATCTCTATGACTCTATGGCCTTTGGGCCCTTATTCAACAGATCCTTATCTGCAATGAATATGCCTGTTCCACTGAACGCGTTGGTTAAAATGATTTTGCTGCCCTCGCCAACGTCATGGTTCAGGGTCAGCAGCGACAGGATGATAACCTTGCTGCTGCATCCACCATACTGATGAAACCTATTGACCTACTCATATCCTCGAACCTCACTCTAAAAGTTAGGAGTCTGCTGAATACTTTGCTGAATGCTTCCGAGAATGTTATGAATCCTATTCTGGGGATCGAGTTTTGAATTTCCATGTTTTCAATGCTAAATATAACTCTGTTATTGAACTGTCTGCCACCCTCTGTCACCATCGCAGTCAAGACAAATAACCTGGACTGGGTCGACACTAATCCCAATCAACTCCATTGTTCCATTAATGCTTTATGGCAACATCAGAGTAAAGACAAGGCGTCGACCCACGTAAAGTCGGAATTTGTTGTCCACGAAGAGACTTCTCAATAACTACCTATGCGTTGTAGTATTCGTCCTTCTCCCTTTTGAGGCCATGGACGTGGCTGGGGGTCCCTCCCAGACAACGGCCTCAGAGCCGTTTTAATCATGGTGACCCATATCACTGTGCTTGTGCCTGCCGACGTGTGGCTGTTTCAATTGTGGCCAACCTTTTCATTGGGTTTCTAATTGTTCCAAAGGGGCAACAAGGGGGAGTCAAGGAGGTAGATATGGAAATTACCCCCAGGACCCTTACGATGAGGGAAGCTCCCTAGTAATAATCACCCTTTGATGCAAGCGAGAGGCAGAGGATGACTCACTAATTTTTCACAAAAAACCCCTTTTCCCAATGACGAAGTAACTTTCCTTTGAAGTCTGTGTCTTGCAAGCAGGAACCTACAGTCTTACTTAAAGTTGAAAACAGAAGGTATCCCTTTCTGATTGACACAGGAGCCCCAATGTCCTCAGTGAAATCTGACAAGAACTCTCCAATCTCTAAGAAGACCCAAATATTATCTGGCTTTCGAGGAGAAACCCATCGTTATCCAGTTTCTGATCCAGTTCCTGTCTATTTCCAAGGCTATTCCCTGGACCACCGCCTTGTGATTACTACCACATTATCCTGAAATCTAATGGGATGAGATCTCCTGTGTGCCTTTCAAGTCACATTTGCCTGTTCCCCTGCTGGTGTCCAATTTGATTCTGACTCAGGTGAATGCCAACTGGACATGTCCACTAAACCCCAATGGTGGTCACTTGACCCCCAAAGCTCTGGAAGTCATGTCACCCTTGCTTACAATCGGACAGTCCAAGATTTTTTTCAGGGATTTCATTGGTACTGAATGGACTATACCAATTCTGGCCAGATGGTGAAGCAAATTATGTTCAAATACTCACTCACCTATGGAAACAGTCCCTCACATCACCGGAAGGCCAATCCGCCTCATCACACTAAAGACCTGGGCTCTTTGATCCACCGTGCAATCACCAGGGCTGATCCACACTGCTATCATCTGCAAACACTCCAAGGAGGGATAACTATCCTCTACTATCCAAATCCTACCTCTCACCGGACCACACTCCTGCACCATGAAAGTCGGGATGTCCTTGATTTGGTTCACCCTGATGTATGGGCTGAAACATCATCTCATGTTAGACTGACGGACCGCTCTAAAACCAAATGTTACTCTACCATCCATCTGCCAATGCCCGCTGAACCAACAGGCAATACCGAGCCTCACTGCTGTAATTGATGACTTTCTCCACCAAGACCACCTGGTCCCTTGCCAATCACCCTGTAACATTCCAATTACTGCTGTCCCAAAACCTGGCAAGCCAGACCAGTATAGACTGGTTCAAGACTTAAGAGCTACCAACACTTCATACCCTGGTTCCAAATCTAGCCTCGGTACCATCAGACACTACATTTTTCACTGCTGTTGACCTGCAACATGCTTTTTTCTCTCTGCCTCTTCACGAAGACAGTCAGTACCTATTTGCCTTTACTTTTAATGGCCAGCAGTTGATGTGGACTTGACTACCTCTAGCTTCATACATTCTCCAACCCTTTTCTCTCAGGCCTTATGGAAACAATTTCGGTCTGTCACCCTAACAGGTGGGTTGCACTGATCCAATATGTAGATGACCTCCTTGTTGCCAGTCTGAATGAAGAATCTAACCGCTCTGATGTCATCCTCCTCCTCAACTATCTGAAATGTCTGGGACATGTTGTCTCTCCCAAAAAGGTCTCAATTGCACAACGCCAAGTAAAGTTTCTAGGTTTCATCTTGTCAGCTGACTCACGCTCTCTTGAACAGATCCGCATCACTACTATTGTCAACTTCCCGGTCCCGACAACTGCGAAACAGGTACGCCAGTGGCTGGGCATGATCAATTTCTGCTGACAATGGATCCGTAACACTGCCCTCCTTGTTAAGATGTTGACCCCTTTTACTTCCTATGAAGATACCTTCGAGCTCTCCTCAGAGGCAAAGCAAGATTTCGACGCTCCAGCTTTGGGAAAGCCCCTCTATGACACACCTTTCCAACTTCACTGCACTATTCTGGATGACTGCACTTCCTCAGTTCTCACTCAGCTACATGGAGATCGACACCACCCGGTTGCCTATTTCTCCACTAAACTTGACTCTGTTGCCTTAGGACATCCCCATTGTACTCAGATCCTTACCGCTTTTTATCGTTGTTTGCAGTCCGCAGAAAACCTCACACTTCAGCAGGACATTGTCGTCTTCAGTTCTTATGCAGCGATCAATCTGTTGGGACAATTGTAACTCAATATTTGACTGCTGCTCACCAAAACCGTGATGAGGTTTACCTCCTCAACCCCCAGCTGACCTTTAAGTACTGTACCATCATTAATCCTGCCGATTTCCTTGCGCATCCCCCATCACTTTTATCCACTCCAGATCATGACTGTTTGCTCCTCATCAATGAGGAAATCCAAATTCATCCAGATCTTTCCAACAGCCCTATTCCAGACCCTGACATCAATATGTTCACTGATGGTCGTTCTTCTGCTGACCATGTAGGTACTCACCTCTCAGGCTATGTGATAGTTGATTACCATGGTTCTGTCCTGGAATCAGCTTCTTTTGAGACTCCCTTTTCTGCCCAACAAGCTGAACTTTTTGCCCTGATTCATGCCTGTGTCCTCGGGACAGGCCTTCGTGTTAACATTTATACTGTCTCCCACTATACCTTCAGGGTTGTGCATGATTTTAGTCAGCTCTGGAAGAATCGTGGGCTTTTGATATCTTCAGTTCCTCCCATTTCTCCCCACCAGCTCTTCTCAGAGCTTTTAACCACACTTCTGCTCCCAAAGTAGGCTTCTGTTATCAAATGTGCTGCCTATACCACTGGCCAATCCCCTGTCGACACTGGTAATTGTGCTGCTGATGAAGTCGCAAAAGGTGCCTCTTGTGGCTATCTTATGATTGTGCTTAAAATGATGAGCCAGACTGAAAGCTCTGACAAGGGTGAGTTGAACTCTGACAAACTGATGCCAACCATTTAAAATGATGTTAGCTTACAGGGGGATGCCTCTGTCTCTGAAAAGCTGTTGTGGTCCAAGGCTGTTATTGTAATCTTGTTACTAAACTCTGGACCACTCCGGCTGGTCATATTCGTATATCTGATGCTGTTGCCTTATGGGTCATTAACTGTCACCACAATGCTACTCTTTGTGGTGCTCACTCGACATCTGACCTCCTCTTGACCATCTGGTGGCACTCTCGTCTCCAGCAGATGGCCCAAAGTGTCAGTGCTCGATGCCTCCTCTGCCAAGAACACAACCCGGGTAAGGGTGTGCCTTGCCCACTGGGCAGATACCCCTCCCTGAAGGACCCTTCCAAACTCTTCAGCTTGACTTTATTGAGTTGCAAAGATGTCAACACCATAAGTACGTTTTGGTTATTGTTGATGCTTTTTTCTAGATGGGTTGAACCTTACCTCACCTCCCACACTGCTGCCAAAACCTTTGTAAATATTTTGCTCAAAGAGATTATTCCTCACTTTGGTGTTCCTTTTTGCCAGTCCTCTGACAATGGCCCCCATTTTATTGGTGATATTAATGAGGAATTATGCTCTCATTTTGGGATCCACCTCCAACTTCATTGTGCTTATTGCCCACAGGCTGCAGGGCGATAAAAATTGACTTCTGAGACAGGTCTTTTCTGGGTGAGGTTATTGTCTCTGGTACCGTTCCACCAAGGATGCACTCCTGTGGGTAAAATCCGCTTGTCCCCAGCCAAAACCATCTACAGTCAAGCTTTCTGCACACCTTGGAATGATGCCTCCTCCCCTATTAACTTCCATCACATGACTGAGGACATGTCCTCATTTGTTCCTTCTTTGACTAAACTTTTGTGAGGTCTTCACTCCCAAGTCTGTGCTGCCCATGAAAAGCTCCCCTCCCTCAGCAGCGTTCTGACCTGTTGAACCAGGCTCCTTTGTTCTCATCAAGAGGTGGACAGGCTGCGGTGGGAGGGGCCCTTCCAGGTTCCTCCTCACCACCCCGATTGCTGTTAAGGTCACCGGACGCTCCGCCTAGGTTCATCTCCATCATTGCAAGGTCATCGCACGAGCCCCTTCCAAGGGGGGAGATGATGGAGATGGACACAATGGGGAACTGAGAGAGGAACCAGAGTCAAACCAGACCAAAGGAGATGTATGACAGTCTCGTTTCCTCCGCAGCTGCTTTGAGGGCAGTGTGCGGTGTGGTAGAGAGTCCAGGCGTGCACAAAGGATCTCACAGGCAGAGCCCTTCTCACCACGAGCCAAGCCATGTCTTGGTGCTTGTTGGAAAGTTCTGATGATGAGGCATTCTACCAAATGATTTTGACAGTCTTCCCAGAGAACCTCTCAACAGGTTCTGTCCTCTCCTTTTCCTGAAAGGTCTCAAGGTCACTATATGCTGACCACTTCCTGATGGACTTTTGGTCAAAGGTGTTTTTCTTCATTAATTCCTCTACGAAGGACAGGTGACAGGGAACGGTCCAACTACTCGGAGCGTTCCGCGGCAGCGAGGTCAGGCCCATCCTTTGCAATACCGGGGACAGGTAGAACCTCAGTATGTAGTGACAATTTGTGCTTGCGTACCGGGGATCCACACACAGTCTGATGCAGCGACACACAAATGTGGCCATCAAGGTGAGGGTGGCATTGGGTGTATTGTTTTCCCCCCGTTGCCCAGAGCTTTGTACATCGAGTCCCTTCGGACCCTGGCCATCTTTGATCTCCATATAAAATGGAAGATGGTGCGAGTGATTGCGACTGCACAGGGAATAGGCCAGATCTGCGCCACATATAACAACACTGACAGTGCCTCACACCTGATGGTTTTTCCCCGCGATGGAGAGTGACCATAGCTTCCATCTGCCCGGTTTCTCCCTCACTTTCTTGATATGCTCCCCCCAAGACTTGGCACATGCTCCAGCCCCTTCGAACGAAATACCCAGCACCTTCAGGTGGTCAGTCCTGACAGTGAATGGGATGAAGGATTGGTTGGCCCAGTTCCTGAAGAGCATGGCTTCACAATTGCCTCGGTTGACCTTGGCCCCCGAGGCCCGTTTCAACTGGTCACATATGCACAAGGGTCTGTGCATGGACAGAAAATGGCAACTTCATCCATGTACAGGGAGGCCTTAACTTGCAGACCCCCGCTGACAGGAATAGTCACCCCTCTCAGGCTCGCATCCTTCCTGATGGACTCGGCAAATGGCTCTATGCAGCACACAAACAAGGCAGGAGAGAGAGGGCAGCCCTGCCTGACTCCGGATCTGACTGGGAAGCTATCTGATTCCCACCCATTGATGGAGACTGCACTGAAAATGTTGGTGTAGAGCAGTCTGATCCAATTACAGGTTCCCTCCCCAAAGCTCATTTTGGAGAGAACATCTCTCATATACGTATGTGATATCCTGTCAAAGGCTTTCTCCTGGTCCAGGCTGATGAGGCAGGGATCCAACCCTCTGTCCTGCACATAGGCGATCGTATCCCTGAGGAGTGTGAGACTCCCAGAGATCTTTCTGCCTGGTACAGCACAGGTTTGGTCAAGGTGGATCACCAGTCCCAGAGCAGACCTGACCCGGTTGGCGATGACCTTTGCCAAGATTTTGTAGTCTGCATTCAATAGTGAGATTAGTCTCCAATTTCTGATTTCCTCCCTCTCCCCCTTTCGCTTGTAGATGAGGGTGATGATGCCTTTCCTCATGGATTCACTCATGGTACCTGCCCGAAGCATACTGACATACACCTCCAGCAGGTCCTGGCCAATCAAGTCCCACAGAGCGGAATAGAGCTTGACCGGTAAGCCGTCGCTTCCGGGAGTTTTATTCTTTTCGAAGGACTCGAGGGCCTTGGTCAGCTCATCCAGAGATAATGGCTGGTCCAGCCTCTCCCATGTTCTGTCGTCTTAAGACCTCCACGATAAAGGACAGGAACGACTGGGAGGCTGCACTTCGAGTCATACAGACTGGTATAGAAGGATTTGCTGATTCTTATGACGTCAGCCTGAGATGACGTTATCGAGCCATTTTCTTCCTTCAGGCTGCTGAGCACGGAGCTCTCTTTGTGCACCTTCTGGAAGAAGAAACGTGAGCACATCTCGTCCTGCTCCACCGAGCGGACCCTGGACCGGAAGATTATCTTGGAGGCCTCTGAGGCAAAGAGCGAGGCTTGCTGGCCCTTCACTTCCTGGACATCAACCCCGTTGACCATTACAGAAATCATTTTTGGTAACATTCCATGCATCGAAGGAATCCGTCTCTTGGCACACAAGGATATCATTGTGGCATAAATGGTACACAATCTCTGGCTGCTCTGAATCTCACAGATAAACAGTCCCTTTTTGAGCACTAATGCCGGTGATGATGAGTCCACATAACAGGGTAAACTTGATCTTCATCATATTGGTCATTTCTGGATCAAGGATTAGGATATCTAAAACAGAAGAAGAATTACCAATCAAAACATGCAGGTCTGCCAGCGCCTCAGCTCAATATATGCATTGTAAATGTACAGACCTGTATATATGAATGATTACTCGATCTCTGTATACAAAGAAATGGAATGTTTATTTATGCCTGGCATGACCAGTTGTACAGATCATCAAAATATTTTGTATGAATAAAGTATATTTTTGAAATAAAAAACTCAAGAAGATCAGACAGTTCATTTACAGAACAAGTTTCAATGGTCTTTACCCTGTCGAGGTGTTTTGTGCCAGTTTGATTTCAGTTGTGCTATTGCTGGTCCTGGTAAGCCTTGCCTTTATTCAAAAGGGTCTAAATCAGCACATCGCAAAAGTCAAAAGGGGGAAATGACATCCCCCTCAGCTTGACTACAACCAGCTCAGGAACTAAACAGCAAAATAAGACATGATCTAAACAGCTTCCAGACTGAAGGAATACACTCCTCAGATGATCTGATAACAGACTTCCTACCTCACAATAGCATCATCGCTCCTGCAGCCCGGAGGGCATCCACAGTGCCCTCAGGTACTGAAGCCCCACAAAGCCTCCCTAGACTGAGTGACACCCAGATACCTGATAAGAATACGCACCACCCTGCAGGCCCATTGGAACCAGGATACTGGACATTAGCACCTGCTCTCACAGAGGAACGGAACCTCCTGTTCCAGTTATTACCTGATTGCTCCGACCGGCCAGCCGATTGTATTCCATTGAATGTAATTTAATTCATCTTGTCTTGTAATTAACACTGCACTACTGTAACACTACTGTAACACTATAAAAACTGTATCTGCAGGTTGGGGAAGAGAATCCTTGACTGGGCAAAGTGTCTGTTTCATATCAGTCTGGTCAATTTCTCTTTCCCACATTATCGAGAAATAAACTCGTGTTCGTCAATTTCACAAGATCGGTGTGTGGCCTCTATTTGTAATTGGACGATTCTCCGACAATGTCCTATATTGCAACAAGTGGCTCAGAGTCAAAATGTCATTTGCAGAGGCTGTGATTTTACATTTTCTTCCTCACTCTCTGTCCCGCTGTGTCCATTTCCTTCTGTCTGACCTCCCTCAGTCTTGGGTCTTCCTCCCCTTCTCTCTCAGCAAAGTGAGGACTGCAGATGATGGAGATTAGAGTCCAGATTAGAGTGATGCTGTGAATGCACAGCCAGTGAGGCAGCATCCGAGGAGCAGGCAAATCAATGCTTTGGGCAGGAACCCTTCATCCTGATTTCCCTCTTCCTCGGATGCTCCCTTTCTCTCTGTCCACCGTCTGGCCGTTTCTTTCTCTCTTCATTTCTCTCTCTATCTCTCTCTCTTCCTTTCTGCCTCTCCATCACAATTCCTCTGTCTGTCATCTTCACCGCCCCCCCACCCCCTCCTCCCCCATCAAACTCTCCAGACCATCCGATCATTATAAACCGTCAATGCTGTCATGTTTCAGGTCAGGTTTACAAAATGTCAGGAGCTCCCACATTTCAGAGATAGAGGTTTAAATCGGAGACAGTTTGATTTTCATTTGTGGGACTTGGGCGGTCACTGGCTGGCTAACATTGATTGCCCATCCCTATTTGCCCTTGAGAAAGTGGTGGTGAGATGCCATCTTGGATCACTGCAGTCCCCATACTATGAGTTGACCCACCATGCCTGGAGGGAGGGAATTCCAAGATTGTTACCCAACAATTGTGAAGGACTGGCGGTATATTTCCAAGTCAGGGTGTGAGTGGCTTGGAGGGGAACTTGAAGGTGGTGATGTTCCCAAGTACCTGCTACCCTTGTCCTTCTACATGGATGTGGTCGTGGATTTGGAAGGTGCTGTCGAAGGATCTTTGGTGAATTTCTGCAGTGCATCTTGTAGATAGCACACACTGCAGCCACTGGGCGCTGGTGTTGGAGGGATTGAATGTTTGTAGATGTGGTGCCAATCAAGTGGGTTGCTTTGTCCTGGATGGTGTCAAGCTTCTTGAGTATTGTTGGACCTTTGACCACTCACTTAATCCATCTTGGTCCCTTTGGAAACTTTCAAAGTGCTTGCACAGTTAGCTCTGCCACTCACCTTCATGTCATCCGCAAACATTGACGCTAAATGTCGTCCCCAACTCCAAATCATCTCTGTAAATTGTGAATAATTGTGGTCCTAATGGTAATCACTGAGGCAAACACTCGTCACTGATCAACAACTGGAAATGCACTCATTTATCCCCACTCTTTGCTTCCTGTCAGTTAACCTATCCTGTATCCATGCTAATACATGGCCTGGATGTTTAGCTTCTGCCAGAACCTTTTGTGCGACATCTTGTCGAATGAAGGAAGATCCCACACACAGTCTCACTGCATTCTAACAGAAGCACATCACACACACAGTTAGAAACCAGAGGCTGCAAGGATTGAGACACTGTCACCTCCTCCCCTCACATTTGTGTATCTGTCCAACTTCTCTCTGTCTCATTCTCTCTATCCCAGGATACCATCTTCACACATGTGCTGGGAACTATTTCTCTTGCAATTTCAGTGCTCAGTGACTGGAGATTATCACTACCCCCCTCCCCCAACCTAGCCCTTGTATCTATCCCCTGCCCCCCACATCCCTACCACCACAGCCCTCCAGACTGACTCCCATCCCTGCCTTTCCACACCCTTCCTCTCACTGCATCCCCATCCACCTGCACAGTGGAACTGATGGTCTACTGGTATTGTTGCTTGACTATTAATCCAGAAGCTCAGAGTAATGTTCTGGGGGCATGGGTTCAAATCCTGCCATGGCAGATAGTGGAGTTTGAATTCAGTTTTTTAAAAATCTGGAATTAAGGGTTGACCATGAAACCATTGTCAATTGTTGGAAAAAAACTGATTCATTAATGTCCTTTAGGGAAGCAAATCTGCCATCCTTACCTGGTCTGGCCTCCATGTGAGTCCAGAGCCACAGCAATGTGGTTGATTCTCCACTGCCCTCTGAAATGGCCTCACAAGCCACTCAGTCGTATCAATCGCTTGAAGGTCACAACCAAGAAATGAAACCCTGGACCATCTGGCATCATCCTTGGAACCGGAAAATACAACGGCAAAAACAAAAACAGCTCTGTTGACCATGAAAATCCTTCTTACTGACATTTGGGGGCTCATGCCAAAATTTGGAGACTAGCCTCACAGACTAGTCAAGCAACAGCCTGATATAGTTAATCTTATAGAATCATGCAATACAGATAACTCCCCAGACACTACCATTACCATCCCTGAATATGTCCTGTTGCACTGGAAGGTCAGACCAGCCGAGGTGGCGGCAGGGTGGCAAACAGTCGGGAGGGAGTTACCCTGGGAGTCCTTGACATCAACTCTGGACCCCATGAGGTCTCATGCCTTCAGGCTAAACATGGGGAAGGAAACCTCTTACTGGTTATCACGGATCATCCTCCTTCAGCTGATGAATCAGTGCTCCTCCATGTTGAACAACACTTGGAGGTAACACTGAGGGTGGTAGGGGCACAAAATGTACTCTGGATAGGGTTTTCAATGTCCACCACTAAGAGTGTCAAAGCAGCAGCATTAGTGATTGGGTTGGTTGGGTCCTAAAGGATATAACTGCTACACTGGGTCTGTGGCAGGTGGTGAAGGAATCAACAAAAGGAAAAAAAGATACTGGACATCATCCTTACTAACCTGCCAGCTGCAGAACATCTGTCCATGACAGTATAGATAATAGTGACCACCGCACTGTCCTTACGGAGACAAAGTCCCACCTTCACATTGAGAATACCCTCCATCTTGTTGTGTGGTGCTATCACTGTGTTAAATGGGACAGACTTCGAACCGATTTAGCAGCTCAATATTGGGTATCCATGAAGCTCTGTGGGTCATCAACAACAGCAGATCTGTACTCCAGCACAATCTGTAACCTCTTGGCCCAGCATATTCCCCACTCCAACATTACCATCAAGCCAGGGGGATCAATCTTGGTTCAATGGAGAGTTCAGAGTGCGTTTCTGGTTGGTGATCAGTGACGAGTGTTTGCCTCAGTGATTAGCATTAGGACCACAATTATTCACAATTTACAGAGATGGTTTGGAGTTGGGAACCACATTTAGCGTCAATATTTGCAGATGACATGAAGGTGAGTGGCAGAGCTAACTGTGCAAGCACTTTGAAAGTTTCCAAAGGGATAAAGATAGATGAAGTGAATAGTCAAAGGTTTGGGAGATGGAGTGCAATGTGAATAAATGTGAAATCATCCAATTTGGAATAACTGTGAGAAGGACTATTTCTGAATGGTGAAAGAAACTTGCAGCATGATGTTGTGCAGAGGGACCTGGGGGTCCTTGCGCATGGATCAGAGAATGTTAGTCTGCAGGTGCAACAAGTAATTCAAAAGGAAAGTGGAAGTTTGTCTTTCATCGCTAAAGGGATTGTGGTTAAAAGCAGGAATGTTACGTTGCAGCTGTATAGGGTGCTGGGGAGAACACACCTGGAGGACTGTGTGCAGGTTTTTTTTCCTGACTTGGGAAAGGATGTACTGGCACTGGAGGTGGTGCAGGAGACAAGGTTCACGAGGTTGATTCCAGAGTTCAGGGTGGTGGCTTATGAGGAGAGACTGAGCAGACTGGGACGATATTCCTTGGAATTGCCGAGAATAGTGGGGATAGTGGGGTAGGAGTGGATCTCATATGATCATATGAAATTATGAAGGGAATAGATTTTAAAAAAAGAAAAGAGGATGTTTCCACTGGCAGGTGAAACTGGGACAAGTGGGCATAGCCTCAAAATAAGAAGGAGCCGATTAGGGCTGAATTGAGAAGGAAGTTCTTCACCCAGAGGGTTGTGAATCTGTGGAAATCCCTGCCCAGTGAAGTAGTTGAGGCTTCCTCAGTGAATGAGTTTAAAGCTAAGAGAGATAGAGTTGTATTATTACTTCAGACAGTGCTAAATGGCAGTTGCAGGTGCCACTCAAATGTGGTTTATTGGTCAGCTGAGGCTAATGGGGGAAGGAAAGGGAGGGTTGGATTTTTCTGTCTCTCCACCCAGCCATTTTCTGTATTTCCTCTCGGAATATCTGGGAGAGGCTCACTGGGACTTGTTGCCATTTTAATGGGGAGGTGGGTGAGTGGTCAGAGGGCATCATGGTGTGGGAAGGGAATGGGATCCCAACCCGCCCCCCCCCCCCCCCAACCTCCCCCACAACATGTCCCACTCTCTCCTCCTACCCTTCTCAGTCTATCTGTGAGGATTGGGGGATGAACAGAAGGAATTGTTGCCATTGACTGGGACCTTATTACTGTTGGGGGGTTGGGGGATGGGGTTTGTTGAGAGGGTGGGGTTTTGGAGTAGGCTCTGGGATTGAGGAGGATCCTCAGCATTGCAAAGGGGCAAGAAATGCAGGATCTGACCCCCCCACCCCACCCCCACCGACTCCCTTTTGGCCAATATTCAGGATGATATTAACCCACTCCGTCAGCAATTGGCCATTTTCACATTTTGCTTCTTGTGGGATCCCGCACAGCAGGGAGTGTGGGGGCGGGGGGTGAAGATGGGGTTGTTGGAGGGAAAGAGGGTTGGGGTGGTGGGGGGCTGGATCTGGAGGGAGGGTGTGAGGGTTTACTCCAGTGTTCACACCCAGCCCAGCTCCAGGTTGAAATGGGAGAGTTTAGTATTTGCTGATGGCTTAGTGGGGATGGAGGGGTGGGGGGGCTGATGTTTTCACATTACAGCCTGTGGGATCTTGCTGTGCGGGGATAGACTACAGCCATTTCCTTTACAGTAGTAGGGAGCAACAGTTTTCACATTCAGGCAATTCAGGAGGTGAGGGCAAGGGGTTCTGAACGTGGGTGGTGAAGGTACAGAAACCTTCAGTTTCATTCAACATGGAACCGAGGAAATTGGGGACAGCTGGTGGGATCCAGCTGTGCAGAATACCCTTCACTCCAATATCAGCCCCTCTCTGTGGGGGCATTGGGGAGGTGGGGAATGGTGGTGAATGGAGGTGGGCTCTGACAGGTTGTTGAAGGAATATCATAGCGCTCCGCATACAGCTCCCTGTGGGATCTTGCTGTGCACTCCCTCGGCCTGCAGCTCACCCTCACATGTTACGCTAGCCTATCCATAGGGCTCCAGGCTGAGGTCACTGATGGTCTGATAGTGGTTAGGGTACACCGTCCCTCCATTTCGCCCATAGCTCTGACCCTCCCACCACCTCTCGTCATCCCCTCACCCTCCGAGACATGGCACAGAGATTGGAGCACAAGGCAAACGTGAGGCAGGAGAGGGCATTTCAATCAAAACGTGTGGAATGGAGAGAGAGAGAGAGAGAGATAAAGACATTATTGAAATGAAAGGGGAATCTGGCCAGAGATGAAGGTGTGGGTGGGACAGTGAAAGAGGAAGAGGGAGAAAGAGACAGAGAAAGAAAGACATTGATCGATTTGCGAGAGCAGGAGGAGAAAGCTGAACAGAGATGGACAAGTGGATAGTGTCAGACAGAGGGAGAGAGGAGTGAAAGAGAGAGACAGGGACACACAGACAGAGAGGTGCCTGTACCAGGGGAAGGTTCCTCATTAATATTTCATGTAGAAACTGCACCAATCCCGGATGGAGTGGGCACGGGGGTGATGCCCTTTGAATGGGAGTGGGTCAGGGGAACATTGGTCTTGTTTTTTGTGCTTTTCTTACCCCCTGGAGTGTCAGAGAACCAGCTGGACGGGGCAGATTAAACCCAAGGGATGGTGGGGGCTGAGGTGGGGGGCGCGGGTGGTGGGAAAAGGGGGAGAGGGACACAAGTTGTGGTGAGTGACTCTCCACCACTGAGTCATTGCCCAGCCCCTCAGAAAATAAAGCCTGGGGCAGTCAGAAAGCATTTGCCCCTGATCCCATTTGAAATCTGTTCCTATTCTCTGGGTTTAAGATCAGGGAGAGGTGCTGATTAAACATAGAGACTTTGGAAGTCAGTCAGTGATGGGATCTCGTTTGCTTCTCCTCAGTTTTGTTTCAGAACATTTTAGCTTTGATCTGATCGATTTCCATCTCTCTCCTGGGGGGGATTTCTGAGAGACTGAACCTTGGACACTGAGGGAGAGACAGACTCTGGCAGTGGGAATGGGGGTGGTGTGTGGGGAGGGGGAGTTTGGGGCTGAGAGACAATAAATATTTCTGTCCCTGCTTCCCTCAAACAGAAACACTGCGACAGTCCTGAGGCAGTCTGAGTAACCTTCCCGTTCCTGGTCCCTGGGTTTAATATCAGGGGCTGTGTTGGGAGGAACCTGTCAGATTGTGGAGGCAGCGAGTGGTGGGATCTTGCTGTGCTTTTGGTGCAGGAGTTTGAAAAAAACGAATTAATTTTCATTTCTCTCTCAGTCCTTCCACCTCCCGTCTCTGAGGAGATTTGATTCGGGAGCTGAAACACGGGATAATGCAGAGACAGAGAGAGAGAGACAATTATTATAAACTGTCCCATCTCCTGTCATTCATTTACACACAAACACACAGTCCCGGGGGAGAACAATTGTGGGGCTCAGGCAGTCTCTGGGGTTTGTACCACAAGGGGGTGAGCTCTGGGGGGTAGAGGATGTGGGAAGACAGAGGGCCAAAAAGGGAGCTGCTGCACAGTCTGATCCCACAGATTTCACTACCTCCCTCTCTCTCTGCCTCCATATTCCCAGCTGCCTGTCCCTCACACAGCTTTCTATAAATTCTCCTCTCTGCCATATCCTTCACATCTACCCCTGCCCACTCTCTCACCCCCTCCCCAGGTTTTTCAGGAACTGATCTTCCATTCAGTATTTCCGATCTTTGGCCTTTCCCACCAACCTCTCTCTGCCCTCTGTGATCTTGCTATTGCTCCCTGAGGGTCATTTGAGCCACATCCCCCTCATTCTCTGTCCCTCTCCATCGCTCATGCTCAATGGTATCTCTGTTTACCTTTCTCCCCACCGACTTCTTTCTTTCCTTGGGTTTCCATAGATCTCCCACATAATGGAAGCGGGCAATTCAGCCCATTGATTCCACAGACTCCCCAAACCTTTCCCAGCTCTGTAACCCTACACTTCTCATGGCTTGTCCACTTAATCTGCTCATCTTTTGACTGTGGGACGAAACCAAAGCACCCAGAGGAAACCCAGGCAGACACAAGGAGAATGTACAAACTCCACACACACAGTCATTCAAGGCTGGATTCGAAACTGGGTCCCTGGCACTGAGGCAGCAGTGTTTACCACTGAGCCACCATGCATCTCTGTCTCTCTCTCTCTCTGTCTCTCTGTCTCTCTGGCCATTCGGTTTTTCTAGAACCTTCTTTTTTGGTGATGGCCATCATACTCAGCTCTGCCCTGAGACTCTCTTGAATTTATTTGATATTACTCGTACTTTCCACCATGAAGTCAGACACAAAATAATTATTCAATTCCTCAGCCATTTCCTTTTCCCCACAACTATCTTTCCAGCGTCATTTTCCAGCGATCCAATATCCACTTTTGCCTCTCTTTTGCCCTTTATGTATCTGAAGAAACTCTTACAGTATTAGAACATAGAACATAGAACAGTACAGCACAGAACAGGCCCTTCAGCCCACGATGTTGTGCTGACCACTGATCCTCATGTATGCACCCTCAAATTTCTGTGACCAAATGCATGTCCAGGAGTCTCTTAAATGACCCCAATGACCCTGCCTCCACAACTGCTGCTGGAAACGCATTCCATGCTCTCACAACTCTCTGTGTAAAGAACTCGCCTCTGACATCCCTTCTATATTTTCCTCCAACTGAAAACTATGACCCCTCGTGTTTGCCATTTCTGCCCTGGGAAATAGTCTCTGGCTATCGACTCTATCTATGCCTCTCATTATCTTGTACACCTCAATTAGGTCCCCTCTCCTCCTCCTTTTCTCCAATGAAAGAAGTCCGAGCTCAGTCAATCTCTCTTCATAAGATAAGCCCTCCAGTCCAGGCATTATCCTAGTAAAGCTCCTCTGAACCTTCTCCAAAGCATCCACATCTTTCCTATAATAGGGCGACCAGAACTGGACGCAGTATTCCAAGTGCGGTCTAACCAACGTTTTATTCATTGATATGTCTGGCTAGCTTACCCTCATATTTCATCGTGACCCTCCTTATATCTTTTGTTGTTGCCCTCTATTGGTCTTTGCAAGTTCCCAATCCTTTGGTCTCCCACTGCCCTTCCCCAAATGATCTGTTTTCTCTTTTACTTTTATGCTATCCCTGCCTTCCCTCATCAGCCATGGTTGCCTCATCCTCCCTGTGCCATGCTTCTTTTCCCTTGGGATGAATCTCTGCTGTGTCTCCTGAGTTACTCCCAGAACCTCCTGCCATTGCTGTTCCACTGTCTTTCCTGATACACTCCTCTCCCAGTCAATTCTACCCACCTCCTCTCTCATGCCTCTGTAGTTGCCTTTATTCAGCTATAATACTGTTACCTTTGATTCTATTATCTCTCTCTCAAATTGCAGAGTAACTTCAGTCATATTATGATCATTGACTGCTGAGGATTCCTTCACCTTAAGCTCCCTGACCAAGTCTGCCTCTTGCCTGTAAGAATCTGTCTTCCAGTTTATATTATAGAACATAGAACATTACAGCGCAGTCCAGGCCCTTCGGCCCTTAATGTTGCTCCAACCTGTGAAGCCCATCTGAAGCCCATCTAACCTACACTATTCCATATATCTATCCAATGACCATTTAAATGTCCTTAAGGTGACTCTACAATTGTTGTAAGTAGTGCATTCCATGTCCCTCTGAGTGAAAAAACCTACCTCTGACATCTGTCCTATATCCATCACCCCTCAATTTAAAGTATGTCCCCTTGTGTGAGCCATCACCATCCAAGGAAAATGTTCGCACTGTCCACCCTATCTAAACCCTTAAATTATTTTATATGTCTCAATTAAGTCACCTCTCAACCTTCTTCTCTCTAATGAAAACAGCCTTTCCTGGTAAGACCTTCCCTCCATAACAGGCAACATCTTAGTGAATCTCCTTTGAACTCTTTCCAAGGCTTCCACATCCTTCCTATAATGCGGTGACCTGAACTGTATACAATACTCCAACTGCGGCCGCACCAGAGTTTTGTACAATGGCAGCATGACGTCATGGCTCTGAAACTCAGTCCCTCATCTCATAAAAGCTAACACACCATATGCCTTCTTAACAACCCTATCAAACTGGGTGACAACTTTCAGGGATCTATGTACATGGACACCAAGATCTCTCTGCTCATCGACACCATCAAGAATCTTACCAAGAGCCCAGTGCTCTGTATTTCTGTTGCTTCTTCCAAAGTGAATCACCTCACACTTTTCTGCATTAACTCCATTTGCCACCTCTCAGCCCAGCTCTGCAGCTTACCTGTATCCCTTTGTAACCTACAACATCCTTCGGCACTACCCACAACTCTACCGACCTTAGTGTCATCCACAAATTTACGAACCCATCCTTTGATGACCTCATCCAGATCATTTATAAAAATGACAAACAGCAGTGGACCCAAAACAGATCCCTGCGGTACACCACTAGTAACTGAACTCCAAGATGAACATTTCCCATCAAACACTGTCTTCTTTCAGCTAGCCAATGTCTGATCAAAACTGCTAAATCACCCTCAATCTCATGCCTCCGTAGTTTGTGCAATAACCTATCATGGGGAACCTTATCAAACATCTTACTGAAATCCATATATACCACATCAACTGCTTAACCCTTATCTACCTCTTTGGTCACCTTCTCAAAGAACTCAATAATGCTGTGAGGCACATCCTACCCTTCACAAAACCATGTTGACTATCTCTAATCCAATTATTCCTTTGGAGATGATCATAAATCCTATCTCTTATAACATTTTTCAATACTTTATCCACAACTGAAATAAGGCTCACAGGTCTATAATTGCCTTCTTTAACAAGGGGACAATATTTGTTGTTATCTCTGGTTTGTTACCTGTGCCACGTGACAGTGAAGCATGGAATAGGGAAAGACATCAGCTGATCTTGTAGCTACAAGGATGGTGCAGGAGGGATGGTTTAAGGTATTTCGATAATTGGGGCTCATTCTGGGGAAGGTGCGACCTATACAAACAGGACAGACTTCACTTGAACCAGAGGGGTACTAATCTCCTGGGTGGGAAATTTGCTGGTGCAATTCGGGTGGGTTTAAACTAGCTCAGCAGGGGGATGGGAACCTGAGGTGTAATTGCAGTGCACAGGAGGATGAGAGTAGGGAGGACAGGATTTCAGGGTCACAGAAATGTGCTGGCAGACAGCAAGCTGATTTGAAGTGTGTCTACGTCAAGGCCAGAAGTAGCCAACATAAGGTAGGTGAGCTTGCAGCATGGATAAGTATCTGGGACTTGGATGTTGTGGCCATTTTGGAGACATGGATAGAATAGGGTGAGGAATATCTTCCAGGGGTTTAGATCTTTCATTAAGAACAGGCAAAGTGGTAAAAGAGGGGAAGGTGTGGCCATGTTAGTCAAGGATAGTATAATGGGAGCTGAAGGAACTTTTGATGAGGACTCGTCTACTGAGGTAGTGTGGGCTGAGGTTAGAAACAGGAGAGGAGAGGTCACACTGCTTGGAGTTTTTTATCGCCTCCGCAGAGTTCCAGGGAGGTGGAAGAGAGGATTGGCAAAATTATTCTGGGTAGGAGTGAAAGGAACAGGGTGGTCAGTATGGTGTCTTTAACTTCCCCAACATTGACTGGAACTGCTATATCTCTAGTACCTCGGATGGATCAGTGTTTGCCCAATGTGTACAGGAGGGTTTCCTGACCCAGTATGTCGAAGGGCTGACAAGAGGGGAGACCACACTGGATCTGGTGCTTGGTAATGAACCAGGCCAGGTATTTGATTTAGTTGTAGGTGAGTACCTTGGGGAGAGTGACCATAATTCAGTTATGTTTACTTTAGCGATGGAACTGGATAGGTACATGCCACAGGTCAAGAGTCATTGATGGGGTAAGGGCAGTAATAATGCGATTAGGCAAGAATTAGGATGCAAAGAATGTGGTAACAAAATGCAGGGGATGCAGACAATGGAAATGTGGAGCTGGTTTAAGGAACAGATATTGTGTGTCCTTGATAGGTATGTCCCTGTCAGGCAGGGAGGAAGTGAGAAGGGAACGGAACCGTGGTTTATTACAGAAATTGCATCTCTTGTTCAGCAGAAGAAGGAGGTTTATGTGTTGATGAGGCAAAATGGTTCAGATGAGGCGATGGAGAGATACGGATCAGTTGGGAAGGATTTAAGAAGAGCAAAGAGAGGACACGAGCAGTCTTTAGCAAATAGAATAAAGGAGAACCCTAAAGCTTTCTATAGGTATGTGAGGAATAAAAGGATGATTAGGGTAGGAATAGGGCCAATCAAAGACAGAAATGGGAAGTTGAGTGTGGACCCTGTGGAGAGCGGAGAGATCCTAAATGAACATTTCTCATTGGTTGTCACTCAGGAAATGGAAAATATTGGAGAGGAGAAGAATGAGGTATGAGATATTAGACTAGAAATGATCGAGGATAGTTACGAAAAGGTGTTATCAGTACTTAAAGGATGGGATTTATCTGAAGATTCTCTGGGAGCTGTGGAGGAGATTGCAGAGCCTTTGGCTTTGATATTTGAGTCATCATTGTCTACAGGTTTAGTACCTGAGGACTGGAGGATTGCAAATGTTGTGCCCTTGTTCAAGAAGGGCAGTAGAGATGACCCAGGTAATTATAGACCAGTGAGCCTTACTTCTGTTGTAGGAAAGGTTTTGGAAAGGATTATGAGAGATAAGATTTATAATCATCTCGCAAGCAACAATTTGAGATCAGATAATCAACGTGGTTTCGTCAAGGGCAGGTCGTGCCTCTCAAACCTCATTGAGTTTTTTTGAGAAGGCGGCACGGTGGCGCAGTGGTTAGCACTGCTGCCTCACAGCGCTGGAGACCGGGGTTCAATTCCCGCCTCAGGGGACTGCCTGTGTGGAGTTTGCACGTTCTCCCCGTGTCTGTGTGGGTTTCCTCCGGGTGCTCCGGTTTCCTCCCACAGTCCAAAGATGTGCAGGTCAGGTGAATTGGCCATGCTAAATTGCCCGTAGTGTTAGGTAAGGGGTTGATGTAGATGTAGGGGTATGGGTGGGTACGCTTCGGCGGGGCGGTGTGGACTTGTTGGGCCGAAGGGCCTGTTTCCACACTGTAAGTAATCTAATCTAATCTATGTAGATGAGGGCAGGGCAGTTGACGTGGTGTACATGGACTTCAGTAAAGCCTTTGATAAGGTTCCACACGGTAGGCTGATGGAGAAAGTGCAGAGGCATGGGGTTGGGGGTGATTTAAGAGTTTGGATTAGAAACTGGCTTTCTGAAAGAAGGCAGTGAGTGGTGGTTGATGGAAAATATTCAGCCTGGAGTCTGGTTACTCGTAGTGTGCCAGAAGGATCTGGTTTGGGATCACTGCTGTTTGTCATTTTTATAAATAAGTTAGACGCAGGCATAGATAAATTTGCAGATGACACTAATGTTGGTGGAGTAGTGGACAGTTTGGAAGAATGTTACAGGTTGCAGGGGGCCTTGGATAAACTGCAGAATTGGGCTGAGAGGTGGCAAATGGAGTTCAATGCAGCTAAATGTGAGGAGCTCCACTTTGGGAAGAATAACAGGAAGGCAGAGTACTGGATCAATGGATAGATTCTTGGTAGTGTGGATGTGTAGAGGGATCTTGGAGTGCATGTGCATAGATCCCTGAAAATTGCCACCCAGGCTGTTAGTGCTTTTAAGAAGGCATATGGTGTGTTCGGTTCTATTGGTAGAGGGATTGAGGTCTGGAGCTGCAATATTATGCTGCAACTGTACAAAATGCTGGTGTGTCCACATCTGTGTACAGTTCTGGTCGCCATATTTCAGGAAGGATGTGGAAGCATTGGAAAAGGTGCAGGGAGATTTACCAGGATGTTGCCTGGTTGGGAGAGAAGGTCTTATGAGCAAAGGATGAGAGGCTTGGGTCTGGTCTCATTGGAAAGAAGGCTAAGGGGGGATTTGATAGAGACATACAAGGTGATAGAGGATTAGATAGGGTAGGCAGTGAGAGTCTTTTTCCGAGGACAATGATGTCAGCTTGTACGAGGGGGCATAACTACAAATTGAGGGGTGATAGATTTAAGTCAGATGTCAGAGGCAGGTTCTTTACTCAGAGAGTGGGAAGGGTGTGGAATGCCCTCCCTGCCAATGTAGTTCAATCAGCCACATTAGGGAGATTTAAGCAATCATTGGATAAGCACATGAATGATGATGGGATAGTGTAGGGGGTCGAGCTGAGAATAGTTCAACATCGAGGGCCGAAGGGCCTGTTCTGCGCTGTATTGTTCTATGTTCTATGTTCCATTTGCTATCCACCAGCCTTCTGGCACTATTCCTCTAGACAATGGTGACATCAAGATCAAAGCCAAAGGCTCGGCAATCTCCTCCCTGACTTCCCAGAGAATTCGAAGATAAGTCCCATCTAGTCCAGGGGACTTATCTATTCTCCCACTTTCAGGAATTGCTAACACCTCCTCCTTGTGAACCTCAATCACCTCGAGTCTTGAAGCCTTATCTCAGTACTCTCCTCGACAACATTGTCTTGTTCCAGCGTAAATACTGACAAATATTCATTTCAAGCTTCCCTATTTCCTCGGACACCATACACAACTTCCCACCACTATCCTTGATTGGCCCTAATCTTACTCTAGTCATTCTTTTATTCCTGATATACCTATTGGATGCGTTATGGGATGTTACTGCATTGGAATAGTGCCTGAATGAAGTTGCTGTATCTGGTCAGTTATGTTTTCCAATTGTTACGTTATTCTAAATTCCGTTTTGATTTGTTAAACTCTCATGTTTAAGTAAACTCTGTTTTGCTAAAAGTTGAGTAGCCTGACCAGCTGCATTACACCTGGAATAGAGATATAGAATCAAAGAGATGTACAGCATGGAAACAGACCCTTCAGTCCAACCCGTCAATGCTGACCAGATATCCCAAACCCAATCTAGTCCCACCTGCCAGCACCCATCCCATATCCCTCCAAATCCTTCCTATTTGTATACCCATCCACATGCATTTTAAATATTGCAATTGTACCAGCCTCCACCACATTCTCTGGCAGCTCGTTCCATACATGTACCACCCTCTGCATGAAAAAGTTGCCCCTTAGGTCTCTTTTATATCTTTCCCCTCTCACCCTAAATCTATGCCCCCTAGTTCTGGACTCCCCAACCCCAGGGAAAAGACTTTGTCTGATTATCCTATCCATGCCCCTCATAATTTTGTAAACCTCCATAAGGTCACCCCTCAGCCTCCGACGCTCCAGGGAAAACAGCCCCAGCCTGTTAAGCCTCTCCGTGTAGCTCAAATCCTCTAACCCTGGCAACATCCTTGTAAATCATTTCTGAACCCTTTCAAGTTTCACAACTTTCCGATAGGAAGGAGACCAGAACTGCACGCAATATTCCAACAGTGGCCTAACCAACATGACCTCCCAATTCCTGTACTCAATACTCTGACCAATAAAGGAAAGCATACCAAACACCACCTTCACTATCCTATCTACCTGTGACTCCACTTTCAAGGAGCGATGAACCTGCACTCCAAGGTCTCTTTGTTCAGGAACAATCCCGAGGACCTTACCCTTAACTGTATAAGAATATCGATTTCACATCTGTCTTTAAAAGAATAAAATGCTAGGGTCTAAGCTACTGCCTTCAAATATTTGGAGGTGGTCTGGCCTGGCCCATAACAACATGTTTCTGTGTGTTTAGCTGTGTCTGTGTCAAGGCCTGTTGCATATCTGCACCTCAGTCTGTGTCTGTTTCTGTCTTTGTATGTGTATGAATCTATGTCGGTCTGTATGTTTGTGTGTATAAATGTGCCTGTATGTGTCTGTATGGGATTCTCTCTCGAACTGTGTGTGTCTATCTCAGTCGAACTATCTCTGAGTGCTTGTAGTTATAAGTGTGTGAGGTAGTGTATATGGATGTGTGTATTATGTGTTCCTCCGTATCTGTGTGTGTGTGTGTCTATGTCAACCAAACTGTGTAATGTATCTGTGTGCACATACAATGGTCCTGTTGATGTTTATCTCCAAAAATGTGTCTGCATGTGTTTGTGCCTGTGAGTTGATCTCTGGCTGCAATGGGACTGGAGGAGACTTTGAACGAATGAATGAATTAAAAAGTGATAAATTAAAGGCTGAGTCTCTCTTGCTCCCTTCCTGTGTTTAATGTGATACAATGCCACCCTCTGGTGGCCTTGACATGCCACTACAAAAGTGGCCGATCTTTTTCTTTGAAGCTTGTGAATCTCTCAGGTTGCTGGTGTCTCGTTCCTCAAACAATGTCTTTGGCGACACAGAGCAGTTTTGTCCGACTGATGTTGCATCATTGATGTGAGCAAAAGGAGACAACAATGAGAGAGAGAGAGAGGGAGACATTGTGAGAGTGAGAGTTGTAAATGGAGGCTGAGGGAACAAGGGAGAGAGATGAATCCTGCTGAGGCCAGGTCAGAGAGAGTGATCCTGAAGTGAAAGTAAAGGACAGAGTGACTGAACCCCAACTCCTGAGCTCGGCCCCGGTTCCCTCCCCTTCCCTAAGGACCAGGACTTGGGGCCGAGTCTGTCTCTCACCAGCTCAGCTTATTCAACACAAAGATAAACAATAAAATAGTTTGTTCTACTGTTTGGCACTTCTTAATGAACATTTTCATTATTTACAAATTGAAGTTATAGATACAGTCAGGAAATGGTGCCTTTTCTCACAGGCCCCCAAGTTGTGAGAAACAATGAAATTTGTGGGTGGCACGGTGGCACAGTGGTTAGCACTGCTGCCTCACAGCGCCAGAGACCCGCCTCAGGCGACTGACTGTGTGGAGTTTGCACATTCTCCCTGTGTCTGCGTGGGTTTCCTCCGGGTGCTCCGGTTTCCTCCCACAGTCCAAAGATGTGCAGGTCAGGTGAATTGGCCATCCTAAATTACCTGTAGTGTTAGGGGTATGGGTGGGTTGCGCTTCGGCGGGACTTGTTGGGCCGAAGGGCCTGTTTCCACACTGTAATGTAATCTAAATCTAAATCTAAGAAAGTGTCCCTGTAACCTCCTGTGGGATAAGATTGCACAAACCAGCACTACAATAGCGACATGCTGCTTCATTGCTGAAACAATGAACTGTAATGAGAAAATCCTTGATGGATTGATTGATTAATAAGTGAATTTGATTGTTTGATGAATTTGGGTAAAGGGATATTTCAGCACATTCTTCAGTTGCTGTCTGAACTTAGTCTGGGTCACAGCGTAAATCGCGGTGTTTGTGCAGCAACCGAGGAGCTGCAGCATGAAGCCCAATTCCTGCACATAGGTATGTAGATACACAGAGTCAAATGCCAATTTCGACATTCGGTTCCATATCGAATACAGCATTAACATTGACCATAACAGGATGAAATTGGCCGAGATCACAAACAATAAAACAATAGATTTTTTTCGGTTTCTCATTTCTGTATCATGGTGAGAGTCCCCATTGGTGTGAGTCCGGAGTCTCCTGCGGGCTCTGCTGGTCACTAAAATGTGTCTGACGGTGAAAACATTGAGCAGCAGAATCAGGAGAAATGGGACACACGGGGTTAGAAAGTGGTGGAGGAACTCGATTGTGACCCAGACACGAGAAGATAGAACACCGTTCATTATGTAACAAAACCAGGGGGAGTTCGCCAACCGATAAAGATCTGTGAGCATGAAATACCAGAAAATGTTCTTTAAACAACTCAGCACAGTCACTGTTCCCAGAACCACAGCCGCCGTTTTCTCACTGCAATATTTATTTTTAAGCTTCTGGCAACAAATGGCCACAAACCGATCAAAGGTGAAAGTGACAGTGAACCAGACAGAACAGTCAGTGGCTGCATAAAGCAGGACGGCGTGGATATTACACACGGGGATGTCCCACAGGAAATAAAACTGCTCCCGATAAATAATGGGAATGTGTCTCAATATCAGATCGAGGATAATGATCAGGAGATCCGCCACTGCCATTGCCCCCAGGTAACGCCTGACACATGGAGACAATCCACAATCTTTATAAAGCAGGACGAAGATCGTCATGCAGTTAACTGTGAGGAAGAAAAACCAACAATTTATACATCAGCCTGATGGACATTTTCCAAATGATTGAGATCAGAGTGAGATTTTCAAAATGAACTGTTCAGACATATACTGATGCAATTTGTGCTGGAATAATACATGGTAAATTCCAAATTACTAACAGAAATGTGATGTAATACAGAAGAAACCCTCCCTCCCTAAACACACAGACATGTATCCATAAGAATAGATGTTTTCTAGAACATTCCCAAAGACTTGGTCACTGCTTAACCATTCCTAATACAGAGGGTAAACATTGCCGTCCTGAAGGATTCTCTCCCAGTTCGCTGGAAATTTCTGTCTTTTAGTTTAAATTGTGTTCAATTCTCCGATGTGAAGAAATGTAAACACAGGGGAAACCCCTTTAACTGCCTGAGGAGACTTCAAAACAGTGATTCCTTCTCCATGGGACAGGGTCATTTCCCTTGGGATCTTATGGTCTTTCAAGTAAATGTCATCTGGCTGTTGCTCATAGAATATTCTGGAGAATGTCAGTTGTAGATTATTCAATGAAATGTCCTGGAGAATCCCAGTTATGAATTTTCCACGGAATGTAAGTGATAGAATTTTCCAAGAAATGTCAGTTATAGATTGTTCCGGTGAAGATCGCTTGTAGAATGTTCGAAAAATGTTGGTTACGGAATGTTCCATGGAATGTTGGTTATAGAATGTTCCAGAGAATGTCAGGAAGAGAATGTTCCTGGAATGTTAGTTAGAGAATGTTCTGGACAATATTGGTTGGAGAAGGTGACAGGGTCATATAAAGCCACATCACTGTCCATTAAGTTTGGTGAAATCCACTCGGCCTCACAGTGAAAATCTCTCTCCAAACCTGACTCAACTGGCACTTTGTGCACAGAAACAATAAGATTAAGCTAAAAACTTGATCATTTGATGTAAGATTATCTGTTTACAATCATACAGATGTCATCCTTTATTTGGAGATCCACTCCACCTCCTTTTATATTTTGTAGAACTCTCCCAAATATAAACGGTCCTGGCTGTTCAGTTCCAAATAACAGTCACCCTGTAGTGAGGTCTCTCTCATGTCATTAAATTGTATCTATTTACCTCAATGTACGGATTGAATTCCTCAATCATTTTTGAGAACGCAAAATATATTCAGATAGAGTGCCTTTCATTCAGGTTTTTAAACCATTATTCCCTGCTCCATTGTCACCTTTATTCCTCAGTTTGACTGTTCAGGAAACAGTCTGACATTGTCATTACACACAGAATCAAACTTGATGGGCAATGTTTGTGTGTGTACATTTGTGTAAATGTGTGCGTTTGTGCGTATGTTCATGTGTGTATGTGGTGGAGGGCAAATGGGAAAGTCATTCAGAAATAATATGCTCGGTGGAAATCAGTTTAAATATGAACATCTGGCAGGTATTTGGGTAATTGGCAGAGGGAGATTGGGAGGTGTTTAATGGACAAATGTGGTGAAGATTTTGAGAATGTTAAAATAAAGATATTTTAAGACCCAGTAACAATACAGATCAATCCACACAGGGGTGATGGTTGGTTGGGATTTTGGTGTAAGATTGAATAAGGACCATGGTGTGTAACTCAGATTTGCAGGTTTGAAGTTGGGAATGTCAGCAGGACATTATTAACATAATTAAAACTGTATTTCATAGCTCAAGGTTCTAGTAGCAGATGGAATGAGCCAGTAACATCTATTCTAGAGGTATGAGTAGTTAAAATTAGAAATGGTCAAGGTATGGGGTCAGGAATCAGCTCATGGCTGAAGGGATCAACACAGTTGTGATTCATTTCTTTCAGCCTCAGATATTGGCCAGGGATGGGATGGAGTCAGAGGAAGGAAATGGAGTTTGTAACCAGAGGAGAAGGCAGTGATCTCATGTTCCCAATATTTAGATAACAAGAGCAGTGATACAATGAATTATGGCTCAAACTGAAACAGAGTAGGTCAACATAGAGACCCATGAGGGACACTGCCAGGAGCAAAGAGGGACCGAGTGAATGAAAAAGACTTGCAGAGTGAATATCTGGAGTTAGAGTCTCAGCGGGACACAATAACAGTAGCAAGGATAAACCTCTCTCCAGAGATGCAGCATCCCAGTCTAATGTTCTCAGACTCTCCATTGTTATAATATTCCAGTCTGTTGTTCTCAGATTCTGATCGCTCATCCCCCTCTCTCGGGAGCTGTGGATCCATGTTAGTGCTGTTGGTGATGCTCTGCCCAAACCATGGGATAGCACATTGAACGGAGCCAATTTCTCAGAAAAGGATGGAAACCCTCCACTGGGATAATTAGCATCGATGGCTATTGACGTTAATCACAGTCACTGAACAAACAGGTTCAGCTAGCCCACTCCTTACATCACTTTCCGTATCACAATAAAAAGGGAATATTTACTTGGTTGAGGTGGAATGGATAAAGATTTCTGAGGGATGGAATATAAATCTTTCAATCTTTTTAATCTTTCTTCCTTGTATGTGGAGTAGTGTCTGTTACAGTGGAACAACAGGAGGGTAATCAGACCCTCTAAAGAGTCATAGAGTCATCGAGATGTACAGCATGAAAACAGACCCTTCCATTGTATAGGTCCATGCTGAACAGATATCCTAAATTAATCTAGTCCTACTTTCCTGCACATGGTCCATAACACTCCCAATCTTCTTATTCATATCCCCATCCAGAAACATTTTCAATGTTCTAATTGTAACTGCCTCCACCACTTCCTTTGGCAGCTCATTCCATTCATGCACCCCTCTCTGTTTGAAACAGCTGCCCCTGAGGTACCTTCTAAAACTTACCTCTCTCACCCTAAACCTATGCCCTCTAGTTCTGGACTCACCCACCCCATGGAAAAGATCTTGTCTATTTATCCGATCAATCCCCCTCATGATTTTATAAACCTCTATAAGGTCACCCCTCAGCCTCTGATGCTCCAGGGAAAACAGCCCCAGCCTAATCAGTCTCTCTCTCTACAGCTCAAACCCTCCAAACCTGGCAATCTCCTTGTAAATATTTTCTGAACTCTTTCAAGTTTCACAACATCCTTCCAATAGGAGGGAGAACAGAATTACTCACAATATTCCAAAAGTGGCTGAACTAATGTCCTGTTCAGCCGCAATATGGCCCCCTAACTCCTACCGTTAATACTCTGACTAATAAAGGGAAGCATACAAAATGACTTCTTCACTATCCTATCTATATGTGACTCCATTTTCAAGGAACTATGAACCCTGAACATTCCCCATGACCATACCATTAAGTGTATAAGTCCTGCCCTGATTTGCCTTTCCTAACTGTGGTACCTCATTTTTATATAAATTAACCTCCATCTTCCACTCCTTGGCCCATTGGCCCAGCAGATCAGGATCCCATTGTACTCTGAAGTAACCTTCTTCGCTAACTACTACACCTCCAATTTTGATATCATTTGCAAACTTATTTACTCTTCCTTCTATGTTTGCATCCAAATTATTTATATAAATGATGAATATCAGTGGACCCAGCACTGATCCTGTGGCACACCACGGGTCATAGGACTCCATCTGAATGACAACCCTCTATCACTGCCCTCTGACTTCTACCTTCAAGCCAGTTCAGGATCCAAATAGTTCGTTCTCCCTCTAGTCATGGGATCTAACCTTGTTCAAAAGTCAACCATCAGGAATCTTGTCGAAAATCTTCCTGAAGTCCATACAGATCATATCCACCAATCCTCTTCATAACTTCTTCAAAAAAACTCAATCAAGTTAGTGAAACATGATTTCCCATGCACAAAGACAAGTTGACTATCCTTAATCAGTCCTTGCCTTTCCAAACACAGACGAATCCTATTCATCAGGATTTGATAGATAGTGCTTTCTAAGAGATTTCTTTGAGAGCAGTGCTAGCCCTTTTAGATGACGTGCTCTCATGTTCAATGGGATTTGCTCTGACTACTTTTTAAAATGTCCTTCCTTTTAAAACACCAAGACTTGTAACCTCACATTGGTCCAATGTTGTCAATACAATTAAATACAAATTCAATTGGTTTTTGGTATCCTAGGCATAAATTAAATTAATTGGTTAAATTTAAATCCAGTTTCATTAACACAAAAACACAACTCGAAGCCTTTGGTTACATTTTCTCAATCCTCAGCACTCTCTGCACCTGTCACCTAGTCACAGGCACAAGGGCTATGAAACTCTCTCAGCTCAGAAATACACCCTCTTTCTTGTAGTGACCAAACACTCTTTCAAATTCTTAACATCAATCCTTGCAGTTTATTCCCCTCTTACTCCTGGGCTCTAACCTTCTTCACTTACCTGTGTGCAAACATCACAAATTCTTCTGAAAATTGAAATATTCCAGTTCCACTGTTCTCATTTGTCAATGTCAGAAACAACATTCTCCACAAACCCCAGCAGATTTATCAAAGATAATTTCCCTTTTGTGAATCTGGGCCGACTCTGCTAAGTTATACCATTATTCTCCAATTATCCAGTTATCACATACCTTACAAAACATGCTAATACTTTCCTCACAACTGATGTCAAGTTATCCACAATTTTGTTTTCTGTTTTCCCTCTGCACCATGTTTGAAATATTTACAGCCACAGCAGCTACTCACTACTGTGCAGGATCTTTCCCAGAATCGGAAAAACTTTGAAGAACTTTGACTTCCCTCAATACTCAGGGAAGTGCCTCATAGAACCAAGGAATTTATAGGACCAAAAGAGGCCATTGACCCATCATCTCTATACTGGCTCTCAGCATGCTCTTGTCTGCAGCCCCATCTCTGCAGTCCTCATAATTCATTACTCATTTGACAATAGACAATAGGTGCAGGAGTAGGCCATTCTGCCCTTTGAGCCTGCACCACCATTCAATATGATCATGGCTGATCATCCTTAATCAGTATCCTATTCCTGCCTTATCTCCATAACCCTTGATTCCACAATCCTTGAGAGCTCTATCCAACTCTTTCTTAAATGAATCCAGAGACTGGGCCTCCACTGCCCTCTGGGGCAGAGCATTCCACACAGTCACCACTCTCTGGGTGAAGAAGTTTCTCCTCATCTCTGTCCTAAATGGTCTACCCTATATTTTTAAGCTGTGTCGACTGGTTCGGCACTCACCCATCAGTGGAAACATGTTTCCTGCCTCCAGAGTGTCCAATCCTTTAATAATCTTATATGTCTCAATCATATCCCATCACAGTCTTCTAAACTCAAGGGTATACAAGCCCAGTCGCTCCAGTCTTTCAGTGTAAGGTAATCCCACCATTCCAGGAATTGACCTCGTGAACCTATGCTACACTCCCTCAATAGTCAGAATGTCTTTCCTCAAATTTGGAGACCAGAACTGCATACAGTTCTCCAGGTGTGGTCTCACCAGGGCCCTGTACAGCTGCAGAAGAACCTCTTTGCTTCTATACTCAATCCCTCTTGTTATGAAGGCAGCATGCTATTAGCCTTCTTCACTACCTGCTGTACCTGCATGCTTACCTTCATTGACTGGTGTACAAGAACACCCAGATCTCTCTGTATTGCCCCTTTACCGAAAGTGATTCCATTTAGGTAGTAATCTGCCCTCCTGTTCTTGCCACCAAAGGGGATAACCATACATTTATCCACATTAAACTGCATCTGCCATGCATCTGACCACTCACCTAACTTATCCAGGTCACCCTGTAATCTCCTAACATCCTCCTCACATTTCACCCTGCCACCCAGCTTAGTATCATCAGCAAATTTGCTAATGGTATTACTAATACCATCTTCTATATCATTAACATATATTGTAAAAAGCTGTGGTACCAGTACTGATCTCTGCGGTACCGCACTGGTCACTGCCTGCCATTCCAAAATGGAGCCGTTTATCACTACTCTTTGTCTCCTATCAGCCAACCAACTTTCAATCCAAGTTAGTACTTTTGCCCCCAATACCATGTACCCTAATTTTGCTCACTAACCTCCTATGTGGGACTTTATCAAAAGCATTCTGAAAGTCCAGGTACACTACATCTACTGAATCTCCCTCGTCTATCTTCAGAGTTACATCCTCAAAAAATTCCAGAAGATTAGTTAAGCATGATTTCCCCTTCATAAATTCTTGCTGACTCTGACCTATCCTGTTACTACTATCCAGATGTGTCGTAATTTCATCCATTATAATAGACTCCAGCATCTTTCCCACCACGGAGGTCAGACTATCTGGTCTATAATTTCCTGCTTTCTCTCTCCCACCTTTCTTAAAAAGTGGCATAACATTAGCCACCCTCCAATCTGCAGGAACCGATCCCGAATCTATTGAACTCTGGAAAATAATCACCAACGCATCCACGATTTCTCGAGCCATCTCCTTCTGTACCCTGGGATGTAGACCATCAGGCCCCGGGGACTTATCAACCTTCAGACCTAACAGTCTCTCCAACATCAATTCCTGGCTAATATAAATTCCCTTCAGTTCATGTCCTTCGGCCACTGTTACCTCAGGGAGATTGCTTGTGTCTTCCCCAGTGAACACAGATCTGAAGTACCAATTCAATTCTTCTGCCATTTCTTTGTTCCCCGTAATATATTCCCCTGTTCCTGTCTTCAAGGGCCCAATTTTAGTTTTAACCATTTTTTTGCCTTTCAAATACCTAAAAAAACATTTACTTTGCTCCTTTATATTATTGGCCAGTTTACCTTCGTGTTTCATTTTTTCTCTGCGTATTTCCTTCTTAGTAATCCTCTGTTGCTCTTTAAAAGCTTCCCAGTCCTCCATTTTCCCTATCTTTGCTATGTTATACTTTTTCTCTTTTAACCTTATATGTTTCTTAACTTCCCTCATCAGTCACGGCCACCCATGCCTCCTCCTAGTATCTTTCTTCCTTTTTGGAATGACCTGATCCTGCAACTTCTGCATTATACACAGAAATATCTGCCATTGTTCCTCCATTGTCATCCCTGCTAAGGTATTGCTCCATTGAACTTTGGCCAGCTCCTCCCTCATAGCTCCATAGTTCCCTTTATTCAACAGAAATATTGTCACTTCAGATTGTACCCTCTCCCTCTCAAATTGCAGATTGAAGCTTATTGTATTATGGTCACTACTTCCCAATGGCTCCTTCACTTCGAGGTCCCTGACCAATTCTGGTTCGTTGCACAATACCAGATCCAGAATTGCCTTCTCCCTGGTCGGCTCCAGCACCAGCTGTTCTAAGAATCCACCTCTGAGGCACTCCACAAAGTCACTTTCTTGAGGTCCAATACCATCCTGATTCTCCCAGTCTACCTGCATGTTGAAATCCCCCATAACAACTGTAGTAACATCTTTGCGACAGGCCAATTTCAGCTCCTGATTTAACTTACATCCGACATCCAGGCTACTGTTTGGGGGCCTGTAGATAACTTCCAAGAGGGTCTTTTTACCCTTAGTATTTCTCAACTCTATCCACACTGACTCTACATCCCCTGATTCTAGGTCCCCCTGCGCAATGGACCGAATATCATCCCTTACCAACATGGCCACCCCACCCCCTCGGGGTGGAAAATGGAAAATGGAAATGGAAGCTGGAAAATGGAAAGCCTTCAGAAATGAGATAACAAGAATCCAGAGAAAGTATATTCCTGCCAGGGTGAAAGGGAAGGCTGGTCGGTAAAGGGAATACTGGATGACTAAGGAAATTGAGGGTTTGGTTAAGAAAAAGATGGAAGCTTTTATCAGATATAGACAGGATAGATTGTGTGAATCCTTAGAAGAGTATAAAGAATGTAAGAGTATACTTAAGAGGGAAATCAGGAGGGCAAAACGGGGACATGAGATATCTTTGACAAATAGAATTAAGGAGAATCCAAAGGGTTTTTACAAATATATTAAGGACAAAAGGCTAACTACGGAGAGAATAGGGCCCCTCCAAGATCAGCAAGGTGGCCTTTGTGTGGAGAAAATGGGGCAGATACTAAATGAGTATTTTGCATCAGTATTTACGGTGTAAAAGGATATGGAAGATACAGACTGTAGGGAAATAGATGGTGGCATGTTGCAAAATGTCTATATTACAGAGGAGGAAGTGCTGGATGTCTTGAAACGGTTAAAAGTGGATAAATCCCCAGGACCTGATCAGGTGTACTCGAGAACTCTGTGGGAAGCTAGAGAAGTGATTGCTGGGCCTCTTGCTGAGATATTTGTATCATCGATAGTCACAGGTGAGGTGCTGGAAGACTGGAGGTTGGCAAACGTGTGCCACTGTTTAAGAAGGGCGGTAAAGACAAGCGAGGGAACTATAGACCAGTGAGCCTGACCTCAGTGGTGGGCAAGTTGTTGGAGGGAATCCTGAGGGAAAGGATGTACATGTATTTGGAAAGGCAAGGACTGATTAGGGATAGTCAACATGGCTTTGTGCGTGGGAAATCATGTCACACAAACTTGATTGAGTTTTTTGAAGAAGTAACAAAGAAGATTGATGAGGGCAGAGCAGTAGATGTGATCTATATGGACTTCAGTAAGGCGTTCGACAAGGTTCTCCATGGGAGACTGATTTGCAAGGTTAGATCTCATGGAATACAGGGAGAACTAGCCATTTGGATACAGAACTGGCTCAAAGGTAGAAGACAGAGGATGGAGGTGGTGGGTTATTTATCAGACTGGAGGCCTCTGACCAGTGGAGTGCCACAAGGATCGGTGCTGGGCCCTCTACTTTTTGTCATTTGCATAAATGAATTGGATGCGAGTATAAGAGGTACAGTTAGTAAGTTTGCAGATGACACCAAAATTGGAGGTATAGTGGACAGCGAAGAGGGTTACCTCAGATTACAACAGGATCTGGACCAGATGGGCCAATGGGCTGAGAAGTGGCAGATGGAGTTTAATTCAGATAAATGTGAGGTGCTGTATTTTGAGAAAGCAAATTTTAGCAGGACTTATACACTCAATGGTAAGGTCCTAGGGAGTGTTGCGGAACAAAGAGACCTTGGAGTGCAGGTTCATAGCTCCATGAAAGTGGAGTTGCAGGTAGATAGGATAGTGAAGAAGGTTTCCTTTATTGGTCAGAGTATTGAGTACAGGAGTTGGGAGGTCATGTTGCGGCTGTACAGGACATTGGTTAGGCCACTGTTGGAATATTGCATGCAATTCTGGTCTTCTTCCTATCGGAAAGATGTTGTGTAACTCGAAAGGGTTCAGAAAAGATTTACAAGGATGTTGCCAGGGTTGGAGGGTCTGAGCTACAGGGAGAGGCTGAACAGGCTGGGGCTGTTTAGCCTGGAGCGTCGGAGGCTGAGGGGTGACCTTATAGAGGTTTACAAAATTATGAGAGGCATGGATAGGATAAATAGGCAAAGTCTTCTCCCTGGGATCGGGGAGTCCAGAACTAGAAGGCACAGTTTTAGGTTGAGAGGGGAAAGATATAAAAGAGACCAAGTGGGCAACTTTTTCACGCAGAGGGTGGTACATGTATGGAATGAGCTGCCAGACGAAGTGGTACAATTGCAACATTTAAAAGGCATCTGGATGGGTATATGAATAGGAAGGGTTTGGAGGGATATGGGCTGGGTGCTGGCAGGTGGGACAAGATTGGATTGGGATATCTGGTCGGCATGGACGGGTTGGACCGAAGGGTCTGTTTCCATGCTGTACATCTCTATGATCTGTGGAGACAGAACCAACATATTCACCTCACAGGACATAGATACCGTATGTCACCTCGTGAATACCTCAGAAATGGTACTATGGCACCTGAGGGATATGATACCTATTCTTTTAGAATTAGAGTCCCTACACTGTGGAAACAGGCCCTTCGGCCCAACAAGTCCACACAGACTCTCCAAAGAGTTACCCACCCAGAACCATTCAGCTATCCTATATTTACCCCTCACTAATAACCAATCCAATAGGCAATTTAGCAAGGCCAATTCACCTACGTTGCACATTTTTGGATTGAAACTCCCAGAATCAAACCAGCTCACTTCATGGTCAGTATCTGCACAGACCTTCCCTGGTGTGAGACCACAGGTTCTGCTGAAGCAAGCAACACAGCTCTGTGACCTCCTCATTGTCTAATCAAATTGGCTTCACACATTGCACCTGGAACAGGTACAGTATTGGAAAATATTCCTGGAAATCCCAGAGAGGAGATTGTAGTGCCCTGCTCCCCACTGTTTACACAGCTTCCCTTCTACGCAGTCTCTGCTCCATTTGTTAGCCGTGTTGAAGACCCCAATACACTGTGAATGCCCTGCCCACACCTTGTTCAGAGTGGGGTCACCAGACCCTCAGCTCTCCCTGAATGAATGCAGCTGATACACAAACCTGAGGAAACCATTTACAGAACCTTCACTGATGTTCCAGTGATAGGAGCAGGTCAAATCCATGTATATATGGTACACCCACACTGTGTTGAAAATGCCTTCGTTTTCAGATTTTTGTCAGTTGCTGATGCACTGTTACATCTCTGCTCAGTCCCAGTGACCCGAAATATTAGCAGTTCCACTCTCAGTATAAGTATTTGAGAATTGCTGTCACGATGACAACACCACTATTGCATGGGGAGGTGATTAGAGAAGACGGGGAGGTGATGGTCCAGCCTGTGGTCTATTAATCCAGGGACCCAGGTAATAACCGAGACCCCGGATTTGAACCCACCACGGCAGATGGTGGAACTTTAATTCAATCAAACATCTCGAATCATGAATTAAATTAAACTATGAAACCATCGTTTGTTGTCAGGAAAACCCACCTGGCTCCCTAATGTCCTTCAGGGAAGGAATCTTACCACCTACACCTGGTCTGGCCTACATGTGACTCCAGACTCTCAGCAACAGGGTTGACTCTCAGCTGCCCTTTGAAATAGCCAAGTCAGTCACTCAGCTGGATCAATCACTACAAAGTCTCAGAGAAATGAAACTGAATGGGCCGAGGCACCTGCAGTTGGTCAAGAAGGCAGCTCAGCAGCATCTTCTCAAGGGCAATTGGCAGGGGAAATAAATGCCGGCCCAGTCAGTGATACCCATGTCCCATTAGTGAATATAAGGAGATGAGCACACTCTGGGAAGAGAGGCAGAGGGGACATAACTCAGTTTAAACAGCCACTTGGAATGATTTTCAGGAGTATGGGAAAAGGCGAAAAATAAATCAGATTAATGCCACATTTTATTTCCATCCCAGCCGATCAACAATCCCTTTGTTTGCTTCTTTTTCTCTCCCTCTCCCTCTCTCTTTCTCCTTCTGTTCAACTCACTCCTTCTCCTCTTCATAACAAACAATTCTGTCACTAAAATAATCACAATATTTCCCAGCTGCTTTCAGTTCTCACGTATGGTCAGTGGACTCGAAATGTGAACTCTGTTTTTCTCGCGACAGAGGCGGGCAAACATCTTCATTTTCCCCAACACTTTTTTTTGTTTCAAAACGGCAGCATCTTCCTTTGTTTGTTTTAACCCTTAATGTTTTTGATTCCATGGGAATGTCAGGATCACTCGTAAGGACAGCGTTTGACCTTGACCTGAGAGGCCATTCCACAAGGCAGATTGGAGCCAAGCACATTACATAGCAACACAGAAGCAGACCCTTCAGTCCAACCAGTCTTTGCTGAACATAATCCCAAACTAAACTTTTCCTACCTCCCTGATCCTTGCCCAAAACCCTCCAAATCTTCCCTATTCATGTACTTATCCAAATCTCTTTGGAATGTTGTAATTGTACCCACATCCACCACTTCCTCAGGAAATTCATTAAACATGTGAACCACCTTCTGTGTAAAAGCTTTGCCCCTCATGTCTTTAAAATCTCTCTCCTCTCACTAGAAAATGGTGCCCCCCAGTCTTGAAATCCCCCATCGTAGAGAAAAAACAACGATCGATACCTCTCATCCTTTTATAAACTCCTGTCAGGTTGCCGTTCCACCTCCTGCGCTCCTGTGAAAAAGGTCCCAGTCTATCTTCTACTATTTGGCCTCAGATTATAAGTTTAATGACATGTTTTGGATCTGAAGTCACACTTAACCCAAACCAGATACGAATGTTAGATTTCTTTCCCAAACAACATCAGTGAAACAGCTCGGATTTCAGACAAAATCGTGAGGGTCTTATGGTTGTTATTAGTGAAACTCACTTTTATTTCAATTCTTGTCATTTGAACTTACGGTCTGTTTTCAGTTGTGATTGGATATGAAACAGTGTCTTTAGCATATTAGCTTGTGTCTCTGAATTATCCTTCCAGTGACATTAATACTCTGACACGGTGTTTCTGTCATGGAATTACTTTCGAGCCAAGAACAAGTTTGTAATTGAAGTATTTACAACTGAAAGTGTGACCAGGACAAAGTTAGAACAGTGAAGTCTGAATGTTGTCAAGTCTGAGATAATTGTTTATTCATCAACAGTACTGAAATGTAGGTGGAATCTGGTGGGATTATGGAGGCGGCAATGGACAGGTTTGATGATGGACCCAATACCGAGACATAAATCGGTTCAGGGCAAAAAGGGGCCTCGACATTGTGAGCAGTCTGAGTATCAGATGCTTGTGAGGGAGGGGTCTGAAATTTGTGGATAATGAATGGAGTGTTTAATTGAAACTGAAGTTAATAGTTTCTATCCTTGTCAAATACAGACAACAGAAATAGCAATGGAGTTCAACATGGTTTAGGGAAACAAATGAATGGAGAAAGACATAAAGAGACTTACCAGGAACACCAACAATAGCGAGGATGGGATAGTAACCTGCCTGAATAATCAGCAGTACACCTTCTATCCGATAAGGTAATGAAGACCAGGAAAGGAAGTTAAGACCCAAAGATAAGCTCCTGTCCATTGTTGGAACATTCCAGTCCATTGTTCTCAGATTCTGATCTCTCCTTTCCCTGTCTCTGCAGCTGCCGTTAGTGGTGGATGTGATGCAGTTGCAGAAACAATGTGATGATGCATTGAAATGCACCCTTACTAATAGGAGAGGGAAAGCCTCCAGTTACACAATTAGATTCCATGGAGATCGACGTTAATCACAGTCACTGAATAAACATTTCTAGTTAACCCCTTTTCAATACAACATTTTCAGTACACATTGATAACGGGACTGGACTGGATGTTGATATCACTGGCTATTGTTCTTATCTCCCATTACCAATTGTTCAAGTGAAGTCAGTGGGGAGGGAGAATGATGGATGTTTCTTTTTCGCAGGCTAGATGATCCTGTTGTGTTTTCCATGCACAATGCTGCATCCAACAGCCCTCCTCAAACAAAACAGTCAAGAGGTTGTTACTGTGCTGATCACTCGATCAACCACCAACCAACAGATTGTCACCATAATTACTCTGACCATGCGCAGGAAGTATGGATATGCCTGAAGGTTCCTTACACTGCTCTAATAAGGCAACTTTGTAACTTCACCACAAAGTGCTCTTCAGCAATTTTTTAAAAAATAGCAAATATCTTATTGCAGTTAATTTAGTTTAAATCAGCAATATTTATATTCTTTGACTTTAGACCAAAGCTAAATGTGATATGTACAATAATTTTGTTTATTAAAACATTCCTTATTAAGGGATCAGGGACAGAATGAATTTGACATTGCCTCGGAGGTACAGGGGAATGGGGCCTTTGACTATGGAGACTGGAGGGGAGTACAATGATATCCTCCAGTAACTAGTATTCAAACATCACTCATTCTGACAGTTGGAATGAAATATAATGCAGAGCAAGGAGGCAGATTACATTTGGGAGATGGAATGTCAATCGATAATCTGAATACAACAGGAAAATTATAAATGTAATTCAGGCAATGTATTTCACAGACACACTTTTTCATCTCAGGGTAACAGGTTGATTATTCACATCTGCACAGGATATTCAGAATTAAAACAGGCAGAGACAACAAAACGTACAGGGGTGCAGAGAGATTCCAGGATAATAACAGGAGATATATAACTCAGTCTGTGTCAGTGCAGAGATGGTGGGCTGAAGGACCAATGTGCTTTGCTGTAATTAGTCTCTGATATGTATTAAAATCTTTCGGAGTCTGAGGAGACAAATTTGTTCAATGAAGGCCACCGAGTGTGGCATCATCAATCCTGGTTGTTTCATGAAATGCAGCTTCCGCAAAATGCTTTTTCAAATAAAACCGATTTCCTGAGATTTGCATATTTGGATGGATATGAACAAAAAGAGTTTTTTTGGAACATGAAGAAGAAACAAACTCCGATGTCACACAAGTGTCACTGGCACAGCAGCTCAAGTAATGGACCATATTGGGCAAATATAACCAAGTTCAACCTCGAGACCCGTCAGAAAAAGCAATAGAAACCTGAAATACAAACAGAAAACGGTAGAGACATGCAGCAGATGAGATTATATCTGAATAGAGAAACAGAGTAAACATATTGACTCTGACATAAAGCTGTTGTGAGTAAGTTATATTGGCCTCAAAATGTTAATTCTGTTTCTGTCTTTTCACCTGCTGAGTTTCTCTCCAGCAGTTCAATTTTTGTGTCTTCTTTCTGAACTGTGACAAATTGTCTGATGTGAACAGGAACAGCAAAGCTACCGTGTCAGAGGACTCACGAGTATTAAATGAGAAATTACGAAGTTTCCATAATAAATGTCGCTATATCAATGAGGTGGTGCATCTTTATAACTTGTGATGAAAATGTTGATCTCAGTGGCATTGACATCACACGATCAATCCTCTGACTGTTTGAAAACGAAGGGAATTGTTACCTCAATGTCATGTCGTGCTCCTGATGTTACTGGTGTCGCACTCATGCAGCAAGGTCTTCCCTTTCTGAGACTTCAGAACAAACTGTGAAAACATAAAATATCTTGGTATTTAAAAACATCAGTTCATGGGTTTTGGAAGGCACTAGCAAGGACAGAGTTTATTTGTTATTCCCAACAGCTCTGGAGAAGGTAACAGGGAGCTGCCTTCCAGAACCTCTTCTATCCAAGTGGTGCAGTCGTACACACAGAGCTGTTTGGAAGGGGATTCCAAGATTTTTAACAAACGATAGTGAAGGACCAGTAAATTAGTCCCTAGTCAGGATTTTAAGTGACTTGGAAGACAACTGACAGAGATTGGATTTCCCGTTTTCAGCCGAGGACATTGCCAGTGCAGAATTTTCTCCAATTCCCTTTGATCACAGTTTTGCTCAAGGTCCTTGATGTCACACTCAGTCAACTCAGATGAGGAGGAGGCATGATGGACACTTGACAGTGTTCAAGGGTGCCCCCATAAGAACAGGATACAATGCTCAACTCATCGACTGCCAGTTCTGTTGTGCCATGGTGAGAAAGTGTAGTGACCTCCTCAGGAGACAGCCACAGTCTACAACAGACAGTGTACACTTCATTGTACAGTCCTTCCCGGGAGCCAAATGACTACGGCACGTTCTTTGCAGCCTGCAACACATTATCGATGAGGATGAGCACCTCGCCAACACCTTTCCTGTGTCTCCACTTGGAAAATAAACCTCCCTTATCAAACATTCCAGAACAGGTATGTACATGTTTAATTACAATGTACATCTCTCTTAACACTAGGCCCTTTCAAATCCCCAGGCTGTGTTCAACATAGAATTAGATATTCATTAAATCACACCACATACTGTCTCCTGTTGAAGGGCTTATGCACAAAACATTGATTCTCCTGTCCCTTGGATGCTGCCTGACCTGCTATGTTTTTCCAGCAGCACACTCTCGACTCTGATCTCCAGTATCTGCAGTCCTCACTTTCTCCACATACTGTCTCCATCAGACACCTTGGAATAGGTTTGGCACAGGGTAGATAGAAATTAAATCCGACTCTAGTCTTTTACAATGAAAGTTCAGCTGCCTCATCATTGTCATTAAACAGTCCAACGATAGAGACAACAACGGCTTCGACTCAATGTGGGGTTCCCTCTACTGCTTTGAACCGAAAGTAAAATTAAAAGTCTCACCTTATAGGGTCCATCGAAAATATCCCCATGACAGGGACATACAGTCACAGAGTCATAGAGTCCTACAGGCTCTTTGGCCCAAACTGGTCCATGCCGTTCAAAATGTCAACCTCTGCTAACACCGTTTCCCTGCGCTTAACCCATATCCTTCTTAACCTTTCCAATCCATATATTTGTCCAAATGCCTTTTTAATGACGTTAATGTACCTGCCTCAACAATCACTGCCAGCAACTCATTCCATATGCGTACCACTCTTTGTGTAAAAATGTTGCCCCTCAGGTCCCCTATTATTCTTTCCCCTTTCATCTGAAACTGGTGTCCTTGTGTCGTTGAGTCCCCACCCCTGGAAAAACACTGAGTGTCTTCACCCTATCCCTGCGTCTCATCCACTTATACGCTTCCATAAATTCCCCGCTCTGTCTCCTGTGCTGTAAAGGAAACTATCCTAGCTTGTCCTACCCCTCTCCCTATCACTCAGACTGTTGAGTCCTGGCAATATCCTTGTAACTTCTTCTACATTCTTTCTTGTTTAATCAGGAAGGTAATTAGGTTGGTATGGACTGGTTAGCCCGAAGGGCCTGTTTCCACCTCTGCCTTTACAACCTCTCTTCTCCATGTTGGTGGAATTGAGGAACTGCAAAGGTATCAAATGAACCATAGTTGGAGTTTGTACAGGCCTCCAAACAGTTGTCAGGAGATGGGGCACAAGATACAACAGGAGAAACAAAAGATTTGCAGAAAATGCAAAGTTAGAGTGATCATTGGGGATTTCAATATGCAGGTGGAGTGGGAAAATCAGGTTGGTTGCAGTTTGCAAGAAAGTAAATTTGCGGGATGTCTGAGATGGCTTCTTGCATCAATAAAGGCAACTACAGAGGCCTGAGAGAGGAAGTGGGTAGAATTGACTGGGAGAGGAGTGTATCAGGAAAGACAGTGGAAAAGCAATGGCAGGAGTTTCTGGGAATAACTCAGGAGACACAGCAGAGATTCATCTCAAGGGAAAAGAAGCATGGCACAGGGAGGATGAGGCAACCATGGTTGACTAGGGAAATCAGGGATAGCGTAAAAGCAAAAGAGAAAGCAGATCATTCGGTAAAGGGCAGTAGGAAACTAAAGGATTGGAAACTTGCAAAGACCAATAGAGGGCAACAACAAAAGAAATAAGGAGGGTCAAGATGAAATATGAGGGTAAGCTAGCCAGACATATCAAGCAATACCGTAAGAGTTTCTTCAGACTGACAAAGGTCAAAAGAGAGGCAAAAGTGAACATTGGACTGCTGGAAAATGACACTGGAAAGATGTGGTGGGGAAAAATAAATGGCTGAGGAATTGAATAACTATTTTGTGTCAATCTTCACGGTGGAAAACACGAGTAATATCAAAAGATTCAATGGAGCGTAGGAGCAGAGCTAACTATGGTGGCCATCACCAAAGAGAAGGTGCTAGAAAACTGCATGGCCTGAGGGCAGATAAATCACCTGGACCTTATGGATTACACCCCAGAGTTCTATTGGAGATAGCTGAAGAGACAGTGAAGGCATTAGCGGTGATCTATCAGAAATTACTAGAGTCAAAGAGGTTCCCAGAGGTCTGGAAATTTATTAACGTGACACACTTGGAAAAGCGAGTAACTCACAAAACAGAAACATACAGTCAAATTACCTTAACTTTCATCATGGGTAAGATCACTGGAATCCATTGTGAAGGATGAGATCTCTGAATACTTAGAAGTGTGTGGTAAAATAAGCAAAGTCAGCATGGTTTCATCAAGGGGAGGTCATGCCCAACAAATCTGCAAGAATTATTTGAAAAAATAGGTAAATTTAACATCCATGGTCAGCATGGACAAAGTGGACCAAAGGGTCTGTTTCTGTGTTGTCTATCTCTGTTACTCTATGACTCTACGTAACGAGCATGTTAGACCAAGGAGAGCCAATGGACGTTATCTATCTCGACCTCAAGAAAGCCTCTGACAACGCATCAGATGGGAGGCTGCTCAGTAAGTGGGGGACCAATAGTGTTAGACACAAGGTGCTATCGTGGATAGAAGATTGGCTGTTCGGCTGAAAGCAGAGATTGGGGCAAAAGGGTCCTTCTCAGTGTGGCAGCCGGTGACAATTGGTGTTCCACAAGTCTCAGTGTTGGGAACTCAACATTTCACTTGATACATTAACGATCTAGATGAAGGAACTGAGAGCATTCTTGCTAAGTTTGCAGATCATATGAAGAGAGGTAGATAGACAGGTGACTGTGAGGAGGTGGGCAGTCCGCAGATGGATTTGGACAGGATAGGAAAGTGGGCAAAGACATGGCAGATGGAGTAGAATGTGGGGAAGTATGAATTCATGCATTTCTGAGGCTCTATTAGGGGTAAATAAAGGGAAGGGGAATGGGTCTGGGTGGTTTACTCTTTGGAGGGTCACTGTGGACTAGTTGGGTGAAAAGGTTGGTTTCCACACTGTAGGAATTCTAAAAACATTTCTCTATGAGACAGTGCTGTGATGTCCCTCAGCTATTGTCAGGGACATAAACTTATGATTATTTGTGCAATGAACAAATGTTCACTCATACAACAGATCCACGCACAGAAGTCCCTTCATGTCCATCTGTGAAATAGTTTGATGTTCAGAGACTCACTAGCTTTTACTGGTTAAGTTCATCCCACTCACACCTTGTGTTTGTCGGTGTGGAAATACGATGTTCCCCTGTGGGATAAATCTGTGTTCCTTGGCGGCAGAAAACTGTTCCCTTGTCTGAATAAAAGCATTTTGTAGCTGGTTTGAAACTGCAGCTTTGTCTCTGTATGGATTTCAGGTCTGGGGCATGTGTGTGTGTGTGACAGAGAGACAGAGACAGAGAGTGAATGAATGTGTAGGGGGGAATGGAGGGTTAAATAAGAGTCATTGGACTGAACTATTGAGTTGCTGCTTTCTCTCACTCCTCCTCCATCCCCCTTTTAATCTCGCAAATAAGCCTCTTGGTTTGCACCGTACCTGGGGCTGTTGTGTTTCAGGTAGAAGTAGCTGGGAACTGACTGGATGAAGTGGGATTTGGGAGGAGACAGGAGTTTGAGTGACAGACCTGAGGTTTTATAAAGCAGGTCTTGGCAGTCAGACTTCCTTTTGCTATTTAGATGGAGCGTGTGTGTGGGTGTGTCTGTGTCTGTGTGTGAGTGTGAGGGTACTGCTGGAAGCTCAGTTCCAGTTTTGAACCTTTACCAACCTGTCCCTGAAACAGGCCCTGTCTGAAGTGAACCCCAGGAGCAGTGTCTATCCCTCATGGGAGCGAGTGAGTGTGAGAAATCAGTGAGAGAGAGAGAGAGCTGGGACCCACAGTAATGGTGAGCATCACCGTTTCAGACTGTGTCTTTCCTGAACTCCTGCCTGTCTCTGAATGACTTCATGTCTCTTTCTCACATTTTCACTTTATGTCTCTTTGTTTCTCACTTTGTGTCCCTGAATCTTTCTCTCCAAGTCTTTCGTCTTTTCTCTTTTGGTCTTTCTCTCTTTCCATCCTGCTCCTCTTTCTCACACACTCAACTCTTTATTTCATTCTCCCTCTCTCTGTCCCCTCCCTTCATCTTTCTGCCCCTCCCTCTCTCTGCATTTATCTTGCCCTTCCCTCCAAAACTTTGTCTCCATCCAAAATTGCCGAATGTGACCTCTCCACGTTTCTGTCATCCAATTTTTAGAGCCCATATACCCCCCATTTCACACCCTCCCCTCCTTCCATTTTCTGCCCCGCCAGATACTCCCTCAACAGATTTCACTGCCTCCCACTTTGTCCTTTTCTTTACCCCCCCAACTTTGCCCCACCCTCACAGTAATTTGCCCCAAGCCTGAATCTTCATCAACCCCAAAAGAATAATGCCCTCCCTCACTCCTCCCACACAAATATTTGCCCACTTCCAGCCAAATATTTTCCCATCAAATATTGTTTACCCCCATTTCAGTTCCCCCCAAACATTGTCCCAAAGTTTTCTCTCTGTCCCAAAGTTTACTCCACACAATCTGTGTCCCCTAAGTTATTTGACCCTCAAAAAATTTTTGTGCTGGTCAGATATGGAGGGAGGGAGAGAGGGAAGGAGGATGGGAGAGAGAGGGAGTGGGGATAGAAGGAGGGAGAGAGAGAAACAATTTAAGACAAGAAATGAGACATAAACAGAAAGTGAGAAAAGCCATGGGAGTGCAGAGTGAGAAAGAAAGAGGGAGGACCCTACTGCAATAACTATTCAGCTGCCCCATCCCCCTCCCCAACCCTGGTCCAAATCTGCCCCCAGGGAGTGGGGCAGGGATAGAGAGACACAGGCAAATGCAGAGTGAAACACTCAAGGAGAGAGATGGGGAATAGGGAGACAGAGGTAGACAGAGTGAATGTTCCAGTGGCCGGGCGGGTAGCGAGAGAGAGCAAAATGCAGAGGGAGAGAAAGAGGGTGATGGACAGATGGGGCAGAAAGACCCCGGAGAGACAGGTGGAAGGACAGACAGGAGAGAAAGAAACAGGGACAGTGAAAATGTGCACCGGGGGCAGAGAGTAATACAGAAAGAGAGAGAAACAGTCATTGAGAGAGACTGAGGGAGTAGAGAAAGATCTTGCAGAGAGAGATAGAACAAAAAGGACAGACAGGGAGAAAAATTGAAATCCCATTGAAAACAAGGGAAATAGCAGAGAGTGAGAGAAGGAGGGAGAAGGAAAAATAAACCCACACATACAGAGACAGAAGAACACAGAGAAAGCCCAGAGATAGAATGTGAAAGCCCGGAGAGTGGCTCACAGTTGCTCAGTGGTTGACACTGTTCCAAGCCCAGGTTTAAATCCAGCCTTGAATGACTGTCTGTGTGGAGTTGGCGGGGTGAGGGTGGAGAAATACAAACAGAGATACCATTGAAAGGGAGGAATGGAGAGGGACGAGAGAATGAGGGGGATGTGGGTCAAATGACCCGCAGGGAGCAACAGCAACAAGGTCACAGAGGGCAGAGAGAGGTTCGTGGGGAAGGCCACAGATCGGAAATACTGAACGATGGATCAGTTCCTGAAAAACATGGGAAGACAGTGAGAGAGTGGGGAAGGGGTAAATGTGAAGGATATGGCAGAGAGGGGAAGTTATAGAAAACTGTGGGAGGGACAGGCAGCTGGGAATATGGATGCAGAAAAGAAGGGAGGCAGTGAAATCTGTGGGATCAGACTGTGCAGCAGCCCCCTTTTTGCTCTTTTGTATCCCCACACCCTTCCCGACCAGAGCTCATCCCTTGCATGAGCCCCACAATTCTTCTCCCCTGAGATTGTGTGAGTATGTAAATGAATGACAGGAGACAGGATGTAATACTGCCTCTGCATCACCCCGTGTTTCTGCTCCAGAATCAAATCTGCTTGGACGGCGTATACAGAAAATGACGAGGTGGAGAGAGAGAGAGAGAGAGAGGGAAATCCAGCCCTCTCCTCCCCTCCCCCATTAGCCTCAGCTCACAAATAAACTACATTTGAGTTGCACCTACCCCTTCCATTTAGCACTGCCTGAAGTAATAATACAACTCTTGCACAATGATTCAAAAAAGGTTTCAGAGATAGGACTCCACCCCCAACACCTCCACACCTCCCCTCCCGCGCACACACACACACTCCATACGACCTTAAGAGTGAGGAGCAGGAAATGACCATCTGACCCTTGAGCCACCTGAGTCATTCAGTATGATCAATGCTGATCTTTTTGTGGGATCAGCTCTGCATACTCACCCTCTCACCTTCACCTTTAAATCCTTTACTGTTCAAAAATCAATCTATTGAAACTAATTTACTGAGGAAGTCTCAAATACTTCACTTGGCAGGGATTTCCACAAATTCCCAATGCTCTAGTTGAAGAATTTCCTTCTCAATTCAGCCCTAATCTGCTCCTTCTTATTTTGAGGCTATGCCCACTTGTCCCAGTTTCACCTGCCAGTGGAAACATCCTCTACTTTTTTTTTAATCTATTCCCTTCATAATTTCATATGATCATATGAGATCCACTCCTACCCCACCATCCCCATTATTCTAGGAAATTCCAATGAATATAATCCCAGTCTGCTCAGTCTCTCCTCATAAGACACCCCCTGAACTCCGGAATCAACCTAGTGAACCACTCTGCACCACCTCCAGTGCCAGTACATCCTTTCCCAAGTCAGGAAACAAAACTTGCACACAGTCCTCCAGGTGTGTTCTCCTCAGCACCCTATACAGCTGCAATGTAACATTCCTGCTTTTAACCACAATCCCTTTAGCTATGAAAGGCAAACTTCCACTTTCCTTTTGAATTACTTGTTGCACCTGCAGACTAACATTCTCTGATCCATGCACAAGGACCCCCAGGTCCCTCTGCACAGCATCATGCTGCAAGTTTCTTTCACCATTCAGAAACAGTCCCTCTCACAGTTATTCCAAATTGGATGATTTCACATTTATTCACATTGTACTCCATCTACCAGACCTTTCCCCACTCACTTGAAATATCGATGTTCCTTTGGAAACTTTCAGAGTGCTCTGCACACTTTACTCTACCATTCACCTTCATGTCATCCATAAACATTGACACTAAATGTGGTCCCCAACTCCAAATCATCTCTATAAATTGTGAATAATTGTGGTCCTAATGCTAATCACTGAGGCAAACACTCGTCACTGATCACCAACCAGAAATGCACTCATTTATCCCCACTCCTTGCTTCCTGTCAGTTAACCTATCCTGTATCCATGCTAATACATAGCCCGTATGTTTAGCTTATGCCAGGCCCTTTTGTGCAACCCCTTATCGAATGAAGGAAGATCCCACACACAGTCTCACTGCATTCCAACAGAAGCCCATCACAGACACAGTTAGAAACCAGAGACTGCAAGGATTGAGACACTGTCACTTCCTCCCCTCACGTTTGTGTATCTGTCCAACTTCTCTCTGCCTCATTCTCTCTATCCCAGGATATCATCTTCAATCATGTGCTGGGAACTATTTCTCCTGCAATTTCAGTGCTCAGTGTCAGGAGATTATCACCACCCCTAACCCAGCCCTTGTACCTATTCCCTGCCCCCCACATCCCCACCACCACAGCCCTCCAGGCTGACTCCCATCCCTGCCTTTCCACACCCTCCCTCTCTGCATCCGCATCCACCTCCTCAGTGGAATTGATGGTCTAGTGGTATTGTCACTTGATTGTCTAGTGGTATTAATCCAGAAACTCAGAATAATGTTCTGGGGACCTGGGTTCAAATCCTGTCATGGCAGATGTTGAAATTTGAATTCAATTAAAAAAACCCTGGAATGAAGGGTTGACTGTGAAACCATTGTCAATTGTCGGGAAAAAAACTATCTGGTTCATTAGTATCCTTTCGGGAAGAAATCTGCCATCCTTACCTGGTCTGTCCTCCATGTGAGTCCAAAGCCACAGCAATGTGGTTGATTCTCCACTGCCCCCTGAAATGGCCTCACAGGCCACTCAGTCGTATCAATCGCGAGAAACTCACAACAAAGAAATGAAACCCTGGACCACCTGGCATTGACCTTCGAACCGGAAAAGACAATGGCAAAAACACAAACAGCTCTGTCCTCTGTCGTGGAATCTGGGAGCTAGTGCCGAAATTGAGAGAACTGTCTCACAGACGAGTCAAGCAACAGCCTGATATAGTCATTCTTATCAAATCATACCTTACATACCAAGACACCACCATTACCATCCCTGGATATGTCCGGTCCCACTGGCAGGACAGACCCAGCCGAGGTGTCCGCACAGTGGCATATGGTCAGGAGGGAGTTGCCCTGGGAGTCCTTGACATCGACTCTGGACCTCATGAGGTCTCATGGCTTCAAGTTAAACAGAGGCAAGGAAACCTCTTACTGGTTATCACCAATCGTCCTCCTTCAGCTGATGAATCAGTGTCCCTCCATGTTGAACAACACTTGGAGGAAGCACTGAGGGTGGCAAAAAGTACATTGGGTAGGGGATTTCAACGTCCACCACCAAGAGTGGCTCAGCAGCAGCAGTATTACTGATCGGGTTGGTCGGGTCCTAAAGGGTATAAATGCTACACTGGGTCTCTGGCAAGTGGTGAAAGAACCAACAAGAGCAAAAAATGTATTTGACCTCAACCTTACTAATCTGCCAGTTGCAATCGCCTCTGTCCATGACAGAGTGACCACCGCACTGTCCTTATGGACACGAAGTCCCGCCTTCACATTAGAATACCCTCCATCTTGCTGTGTGGTGCTATCACTTTGCTAGAACCGATTTAGCAACTCAATATTGGGTATTGAGCTGTGGGTCATCAACAGCAGCAGAACTGTACTCCAGCACAATCTGTAACCTCATGGCCCAGCATATCCCCATTCAACCATTACCATCAAGCCAGGGGGATCAATCTTGGTTCAATGGAGAATTCAGAAGGGCGTGCATCAGGCAGACCTAAAAATGAGGTGTCAACCTGGTGAAGGTCCTAAACAGGAGTACTTGCGTGCCAAACGGCATAAACAGGAAGTGATAGACAGAGCTACGTGCTCCCACAACCAACGCATCAGATCTATGCTCTGCAGTCCTTCCACATCCAGTCGTGAATGGTGGTGGACAATTTAACAACTCACTGGAGGAGATGCTCCACTAATATTCCCATCCTCAATGATGAAGAAGCCCAGCTCATCAGTGCAAAAGATAAGGCTGATGCATTCGCAACAATCTTCAGTCAGAAGTGCTGAGTAGATAATCCATCTCAGGTTTCTCCACTGGTCCCCAACATCACAGATACCAGTCTCCAGACAATTAGATTCACTCCCCGAGATATCCAGAAATGGCTGGAGGCACTGGATACTTCATAGGCAATGGGCCCTGGGAACACTCTGGCAATAGTACTGAAGTACTTACCACTCCCCTAGCCAAGCTCTTCCAGTACAGTTACAACATTGGCATCTCCCTGACAATATGGAAAATTGCCCAGGTATTTCCTGTACATAAAAAGCATGACCAGTCCAACCTGGCTAATTACCACCCAATCTGCCGACTCTCCATCAACAGGGCTATCAAACAGAGTGGTGTTGGAAAAGCACAGCAGGTCAGTCAGCATCCGAGGAGTCAAATGCTGCCTGACCTGCTGTGCTTTTCCAGCACCACTCTGATCTAAACTTAGGTTTCCAGCATCTGCAGTCCTCACTTTTATCAAGGGCTATCAAACAGCACCTGCTCAACAATAACCTGCTCAGTGATGCCCAGTTTGGGTTTCGCCAAAGTCATTCAGCTCCTGATCTCATTACAGCCTTGGTTCAAACATGGACAAAAGAGCTGAATTCCAGAGGTGAGGTGTGAGTGACAGCCCTTGACATCAAGGCTACATTTGACTGGGTATGGCATCAAGGAGCCCTGTCAGAAATGCAATCAATAGGTATTGGGCGGCAAACACTCCACTGGTTAGAGTCATACCTGGCACAAAAGAAGATGATTGTGGTTGTAGAGGGTCAGACATCTCAGCTCCAGGACATCTCTGCAGGAGCCCCTCAGGGTAGTGTCCTAGGCCCAATGATCTTCAGCTGCTTCATCAATTACCTTCCCTCTGTCTTAAGGTCAGAAGTGGGGATGTTCGCTGATGTTTGCACAGTTTTCAGCACCTTTCACGATTCCTTAGATACTGAAGCAATCCGTACTCAAATGCAACGAGTTCTGGACAATATCCAGGCTTGGACCAACAAAAGGCAAGTGACATTCACGCCACACAAATGCCAGACTATGACCATCACCAATAAAAGACACTCTAATCACCACTCCTCGATATTCAATGGCATTACCATCACTGAATCCCCCACTGTCAACATCCTTGGAGTTACCATTGACCCGAAACTCACTGGACTCACCGCATGAACACAGTGGTTACAAGAGCAGGTCAGAGATGAGGGATACAGTGATGAGTAATTCACCTCCTGACACCCCAAACTCCATCCACTGTCAACAAGGTACAAGTCAGGAATATGATGGAATACTCCCCACTTGCCTGGTTGGGTGCAGCTCCAACAACACTCAAGGAGCTTGACACCATCCAGGACAAAGCAACCCACTTGAATGGCACCACATCGACAAATATTCAACCCCTCCACCACTGGTGCCCAGTGGCAGCAGTGTGTGCTATCTACAAGATGCACTGCAGAAATCCACCAAAGATCCTTCCAAATCCATGACCACATCCATCTAGAAGGATAAGGGCAGCAGGCACTTGGGAATACCATCACCTGCAAGTTCCCCTCCAAGCCACTCACCATCCTGAGTTGGAAATATATCGCCGTTCCTTTACAATTGTTGGATGAAAATCTTGGAATTCCCTCCCTACCGGCATTGTGGGTCAACCCACAGCAAGTGAACTGAAGTAATTCAAATGGCATCTCACCACCAGCTTCTCAAGGGCAAGTAGGGATGGGCTAACAATGCTGGCCAGTCAGTGATGCCCAAGTCCCACAAGTGAATATTTTAAAACGTTTCTCTGATTTAAACTTCTGTCTCTGAAATGTAGTTCCTTTCACTTTGTAAACCTGACATGAGACATGACAGCATTGATGGATTAAAATGATACGACGGTCTGGAGTTTGATGGGTAGGTGGGGGAAGATGACAGACAGAGGAATTGTGATGGAGAGGCAGAAAAGGAGTGTGTGTGTGAGAGACAGAGGAGTGAGAAAGAAAGACCCAGACGATGGACAGAGAGAAATGGAGGTAGTCCCAAGACTGACGGAGGTCAGACAGAAGGAAATGGACACAGCGGGACAGAGAGTGAGAAAGAAAATGTAAAATCACAGCCTCTGCAAATGACATTTTGACTCTCAGCCACTTGTTGCAATATAGGACATTGTCGGAGAATCGTCCAATTATAAATAGAGGCCACACACCGATCTTGTGAAATTGACGAACACTAGTTTATTTCTCACGATATCGTGGGAAAGAGAAATTGAAAGGACTGATCGAAAATGAGTCAAGGATTCCCTTCCCCAAGCTGCAGATACAGTTTTTATGGTGTTACAGTAGTATTACAGTAGTGCAGTGTTAATTACAAGACAAGATGAATTAAATTACATTTAATGGAATACAATCGGCTGGCCGGTCGGAGCAATCAGGTAATAACTGTAACAGGAGGTTCCGTTCCTCTGAGAGAGCAGGTGCTAATGTCCAGTATCCTGGTTCCAATGGGCCTGCAAGATGGTGCGTATTCTTGTCAGGTATCTGGGTGTCACTCAGTCTAGGGAGGCTTTGTGGGGCTTCAGTACCTGAGGGCACTGTGGATGCCCTCGGGGCTGCAGGAGCGATGATGCTATTGTGAGGTAGGAAGTCTGTTATCAGATCATCTGAGGAGTGTATTCCTTCAGTCTGGAAGCTGTTTAGGTAATGTCTTGTTTTGCTGTTTAGTTCCTGAGCTGGTTGTAGTCAAGCTGAGCGATTATAGAACAAAGAAAGAAAATTTACAACCCAGGAACAGGCCCTTCGGCCCTCCAAGCCTGAGCCGACCCAAATGTACTCTCTAAACCTGTCGGTCAATTCCTAAGCATCTGTCTCCCTCTGCTCCCTATCTAGTCAAGCATTTGTCCAGACGCATCTTAAATGAATCTACTGTGCCTGCCTCTACCAACTCTGCTGGCAACGCATTCCAAATGTCTACCACTCTCTGTGAAAAGTACTGATGTATCCCCCTTAAACTTTCCACCTCTCACTTTGAAAGCGTAATCTCTCGTGATTGAATCCTTCACCCTGGGAAAAAGCTTGTCTCTATCCATTCTTCATGATTTTGTAAACCTCAGTTAGGTCCCCCCTCAACCTCATTTTTTTCCAATGAAAATAAACCGAACCTACTCAACCTCTCTTCAGAGTTAGCATCTTCCATACCAGGCAACATCTTCGGAAACCTTCTCTGCATCTTCTCCAAAGCGTCCACATCCTTTTGGTAATATGGTGACCAGAACTGTACACAGTATTCCAAATGTGGCTGAACCAATGCCTTGTACAATTTTAACATGACCTGCCAGCTCTTATACTCAATACCATGTCCAATGAAGGCAAGCATACCATATGCCTTCTGGACCACTCTATCCACCTGTGCAGTAACCTTCAGGGTACAATGGACCTGCACTCCCAGTATGCTCTGTTTTGCTAAGATCAGACATGGTTTCTGTGAATGAGGCAGGCAGAGTGGTTTATTTTTTCTCCTACAATTTCCCTTTTTTGTATTTGTCAGGGAAGCGCTAAGTTAGGGGTAGAGGCGAAAGGGAATATGTAGCCAGAGCCAGGGGGAGGGTTGGAATCAATGGGGTAGTATTCGGAGTCCGAGTCTGAAACCACATATTCCGTGTCAGGGACAAAGTTCCCAGTGGACCTTCACTAGTTGAGTGGAAAGATCAGGGCAGGGGGGTAGCAGCATTGAGCACAAGCTCAGACAGCACATTTTAATAGCCATGACAAGAACTGCAATAACGACAATGATAGTAATGAGGACTATGAGACCCTGGAGCAAGGCCGTGCCCCAGGAACCCAGCCAGGAGCTTGCCCAGTTCCATGGGTCCCATTGTGCTTTTTGGTTGTGCAGTACAGTGGCAGCCTGTTGGATATGTCGGGCTGAGTTCATAATGTTCCCACTGGGGCTGGGTATGTAACTGCAGCAATCAGAGCCGATGAGGGTACATGTGCCCCCTTTCTCCGACAGCAGATAATCCAGGGCAGACCTGTTTTATTGGGCCACAGTGTGAACGGCAACAACTTCCACATTCAACTGGGTGAGTGCTTTGGATGTGGCATTGGCTAACTCCTCCAAGGGGATGGCCAGCAGCTGGGCTTCTATTTCCAATCGAATGGCTGCATAGGTGAGTGAAAAGACAGAGAGAATCTAGTCAAGGGTGTTGAGGGTTCACTTCCTGTGAGACGGTGACTTCATGAAGGGAGAAGACTGGGAATGTTATACAAATGGGACCACGTACCCAACATAGCAGCTCCTGGTCCAGGATAACAGGAACCAAGGGGAGGCTTTATGACTGTAACTAAAGTAAGTGCCATTATAGGTTCTCAGGCGGTTGGTCTGGGTCCCTGTCCAGGTGGTGGTGAAAGTGGGGTTTTGCCTGCTCCTGTTGAGGATGTGAAGGTTCAGTATCCTGCCCTCTGCTGTGGACTGGCTTGCTGCAGGGTGAGGAGCAAGGTGTTACCACACCGGCTCCAGTCAGCATTCCATCCAGATGGATGGCTGCTTTTGAGGCAGATCGATCCGATGGGTGTGCCCTGTCCGGGAGTGTCTGTGAGGAGTAGGGCCGGGGGTTCATGGGGAAGATTGTATGAGGTTCCAGTCATCCTGTGGCAGGATGATCGGGGGAGTATAAAGATGGTGATGGCTGTGGCGGTTAGCTGGAGCTTTCCTCGGGGTGTGGAGCTGTCGTTTGCTGTGCTTCCTGGTTGTTGTCTTTTGGGGGCGGAGCTCACTTGCAGCAGGTCCTGTGTGTCCAATCAGGTTACCCCTCCAGTTTGACAGCTGTCGGGGTTGTCAGAGGCACCAAGTATGGGCCCTTCCACCAGGAGAGAGAGAATCTTTGCCCAGTGTTTTGATCATTACATAGTCCCCAGGTTGGAATGGATGAGGTGCCTCCTGGTGGGGTGTGGGCCTCGCTGCCTTTATCAAATCATGGTCAAGGTTAATGACCCTACTGAGGGCTTGGCCTTAATCCAGCAGAGCCTCCTGTGTCAGGGGTAGTGCTGTATCTGTGGAGAGGTTTGTGGGGCCTGGTCACTAAGGGCATGGGTCCAAAACTGAGACGGAGGGTAAACTTCGGGATGATATTTGGGGACTACTGAATTGATGGGAACACTACATTTGACGAGACAATATTTGGCAGATGGTGGGCAAAATATTTATGCGAGGGAATGCTACATCTGAGGGTAATATTCTTCTGGGGTTACTCAAGATTTTGGGATGGGGCAAATTACTATGAGGGTGTGGCAAAGTTGTGGGGTAAAGACAAGGGCAAATGTGAGAAATAGTGAAATATGTTGAGGAAATATCTGCGGGGGCAAAAAGTAAAGGTGAGGGTGTGAAATGGGGGCGTATGGGATCTCAAAACTGGATGACACAAAGTTCGAGAGGTAACATTTGGCAGGGAGTCACATTCAGCAATTTTGGATCGAGAAAAACGTTTGGGGGAGGAGCAGGGAAAATGCAGAGAGAGGGAGAGACAGAAAGGTGATGATAGGGGATCGAAAAAATGCAGTCAGAGAGGGAGGGGGACACACAGCTGGAGGGAATTGACAGACAGAGGGAGAATAAAATAAAGAGTTGAGAGTGTGGCAGACAGAGACGCAGGAGGGGAAGACAGAAAGACCACCGTGGGCGGCACGGTGGCACAGTGGTTAGCACCGGAGACCCGGGTTCAATTCCCGCCTCAGGCGACTGACTGTGTGGAGTTTGCACGTTCTCCCCGTGTCTGCGTGGGTTTCCTCCGGGTGCTCCGTTTCCTCCCACAGTCCAAAGATGTGCAGGTCAGGTGAATTGGCCATGCTAAATTGCCCGTAGTGTTAGGTAAGGGGTAGATGTAGATGTAGGGGTATGGGTGGGTTACGCTTCGGCGGGGCGGTGTGGACTTGTTGGGCCGAAGGGCCTGTTTCCACATTGTAAGTAATCTAATCTAATCATAGAGAAAGGAGGAGAGACTTTGAGAGAAAGATACAGGGACACAAAGTGAGAAACAAAGAGACATAAAGTGACAATGTGAGAAAGTGATCGGCTATCAGGCAGGAGTTCAGGAAAGACACAGTCTGAAAAGGTGATACTCAACATTACTCTCTCTCTCTTGCTGATTTCTCACACTCACTTGCTTCCATGAGGGATAGACACTGATCCTGGGGTTCACTTCAGACAGGGTCTGTTTCGGGGACAGGTTGGTAAAGGTTCAAAACTGGAACTGAGCTTCCAGCAGTACCCGCAATCCCTCTCTTTCTCTCTCTCTCTCACACACACACCAATTGGCCTGAGACCTGAAATCCACACAGAAACACAGCTGCAGTTTGTTAGACACATTCGCCCCCTCCCTGACAACAGCTGAGGGACACCACAGCACTGTCTCACTCTCTCAATGGTTCAACACAGGCAAGTGTCATTTACTGCACACTACAGTCTGTGTGTGTATAGGTTTCTGTGTATCTGTATAGATATGTGAGTCAGTGTGTCTGTGTGTACATGTTTCTGTGTGCGTTTATGTGTGTCGGTGTGTGTGTTTCTGTGTATCTGTATGTATGTCTGTGTCAGAGCATCTGGATGTGACAATGCTGTCACTTTAACAAGCTTATTTTGTTCTTCAATTTTTTTAATCTATAAGACACAAAAGCAAAAATTAGGCCATTCAGCCCATTGAGCCTGCTCCACTATTCAATCATGGCTGCTACGTTTCTCATCCCTATTCTCCCTGTAACACTTGATCCCCTTGACAGTTAAGAAATTATTTCTCTCCGACTTAAATATATTCCAAGTCCTGACCTCCACAACCTTCTGAGGCAGTGAATTCCATAGATGCATCACTATTTGGCTGAAGATGTTTCTCCTTGACTCCATTTAAAAAGGTCTTCCCTTTACCCTACAGCTGTGCCCTCAGTCCTAGTCTTTCCTACCAATGGAAACATCTTCTCAACATCCATTCTGACTAGGACATTCAGTATTCCAGGTTTCCATTAGATTCCCCCTCATTCTTCTGAACCCCATCGAGTCCTGAAACATTCCTCGTATGTTAAGCTTTTCATTCCTGGGGCCATTCTCATGAACATTCTCTGAACAGACTCCAGGGCCAGTACATCCAGGAGTGTCAGAAATAAGAGTGATGAACTGACAGCATGGATCAGTACTTGGGACTATGATGTTGTGGCCATAACGGAGACGTGGGTTTCACAGGGGCAGGGATAGTTACTAGATGTTCCAGGGTTTAGAACATTTAAAAAGAACAGGGAGGATGGAAAAAGAGGAGGGGGTGTGACATTGCTAATCAGAGAATGCATCACAGCTACAGGAAAGAAGGCTGTTGTGGAAGGTTTGTCTACAGAGTCAGTATGAACAGCAAGGGAGCAGTCACCTCATTGGGGGTTTCCTACAGACACCCTAATAGCAGGAGAGAGATCAAAGAACTCATCGGCTGGCAGATGTCACAGGGTTGTTGTTATGGGTGACTTCAACTTTCCCAATATCGAATGGAACCTCCTTAGTTCAGATGTTTTGGATGGAGCTGTTATTGTCAGGTGTGTTCAGGAGGGTTTCCTTACTCAGTATGTGGACAGGCCGACAAGGGGAGAGGCCATTTTGGATTTGGTGCTCGGCAATGAGCCAGGACAGATGTCAGGTCTCACGTTGGGAAACACTTTGGTAACAGTGACCACGACTGCCTCACATTTACTATAGGCTTGGAGAGGGAAAGGACCAGTTACCAAGGGAAGATATTTAACTGAGGAAAAGGAACTTATGACGCTATCAGACAGGAGTTGGGAAGTACAGATTGGGAGCAATTGTTCCACAGAAAGGGTATAACAGACATGTGGAGACTATTTAAGGAGCAGTTGTTGCAAGTGATGCACAAATTTGTCCACAGACACAGGCAAGAAGGGGTAAGATTAAGGAATCTTGGATGACGAGAACAGGGGAACTTGTTGTCAAAAGGAAGAAGGCAGCTTATGTGAGGTGGAGGAAACAAGGATCTAGCACAGCTTTAGAGGATTTACAGGCTTACCAGAAAGGAGCTCAGAAATGGACTGAGGAGAGCCAGGAGGGGGCATGAAAAAGGCTTGGCAGGAAGGATTAGGGAGAACCCAAAGGCATTTTACTCATATGTGAGGAATAAGAGAATGTAGGGTCAGTCAGGGATAGCGTACAGAACTTGTGTGTGGAATCTGAGGAGAGAGAGGAAACCCTAAATGATTTTTTTGCTTCAGTTTTCACTGAGGAAAGGGACCGTGTTGTGAATGAGAACTTTGAGGAGCTGGGAAACAGGCTGGAACAGATCAGGATTAATGAAGTTGATGTCTTTGGTGATGACCACCACACGAGCTCTGTCCCTTCCCTCTCTTGATTTTTTGGGGATATTAATCATATCTTCCACAATAAAGACTGACACAGAATAATTATTTAACTTTTCAGCCATTTCCTTTTCCCTGCCACATCTTTCTGCATCATTTGCCAGCGGCCCAATGTCCACTTCTTCATCTCATTTGCCCTTTATCTGTCGAAAGAAACTCTTATGGTATTGCGTGATATGTCTGGCTAACTTACCGTCATTTTTCATCGTGACCCTCCTTATTTCTTTTGCTGTTGCTCTCTATTGGTCTTTGCGAGTGCCTAATGCTTTGGTTTCCCACTACCCTTCCCCAAATGATCTGTTTTTTCTTTTACTTTTATGCTATCCCTGAATTCCTTAGTCAGCCATGGTTACCTCATCCTTCCTGTACCATGCTTCTTTTCCTTTGGGATGAATCTCTGCTGTGTCTCCTGAGCTATTCCCAGAACCTCCTGCCATTGCTGTTCCACTGTCTTTCCTGATACACTCCTCTCGCAGTCAATTCTACCCACCTCCTCTCTCATGCCTCTGTAGTTGCCTTTATTCAGCTGTAATACTATTACCTTTGATTCTATCATCTCCCTCTCAAATTGCAGAGTAATTTCAGACATATTATGATCACTGCCTGCTGAGGATTCCTTCACCTTAAGCTCCCTGATCAAGTCTGCTTCATTCCACATCACTAAATCCAGTGTTGCCTGTTCCCTACTGGGCTCCACCACAAGTTGGTCCAAAAAGCCATCTCATCGACATTCCACAAATTCACTTTCTCGCGAACTGTTCCCAACCTGATTTTCCGAGTCCACCTGCATATTGAAATTTCCAATGATCACTGTACCTTTGCATTTCCTACAAATCTTTTGCATCTTCAGTTGTATCTTGTGCCCCCATCTCCTGACGACTGTTTGGAGGCCTGTACATAACCCCAACTATAGTATTGTTGTACTCTTGCAGTTCCTCAATTCCTCCAACATGGAGAAGAGAGGTTGTAAAGGCAGAGGTGTTGAAGGGGCTTGAAAGAGCCGAGGTTAACAATGGCAGGGGAGTGGCCAGTTCTCTCAGTACAGGGTTTTTCTTTCCAGTTAGGTTTAGCTGTGGCAGTCACAAGATGCCGGAGTCCAGAAAAGATTCCAACCCTCAGCAGATGAATCCTAACTTACTATCACTCTCGAATTTCTTTGGATGTTGTTCTCTTCTGCCTGCAAGAATCTGTTTCAGTTTACCTATTTTGCTAAAGTGTGTGTTCTGGATGTCTGGATTGGAACAGTCCCTTCGTTAATTTGCTGTATCTGGATAGTTAAGTTTTCTAGTAATGATGTTATTCTAAATTTGATTTTCTTTTGTTATTCTGTTGTGCTTTCATAAATTCTGTTTTGCTGAAAGTTCAGACCAGCTGCATCACACCTGGAATATTGATTTCCTACCTGCCTTTAAAATAAGAAAACGTGAGGGCCTAAGCTACCTTCTCAATATATTTTGAGGTGGTGTGGCCTGGTCCATAACAATATGTGTCTGTGTGTTTGTGTGAGTGCGTTTGTGTGCGTATGGTTCTGTGTGTTTGTCTGTGTCTGTGTAAAGGTCTGTTTGCACATCCACACCTCAGTCTGTGTCTGTTACTGTCTTTGTATGTGTATGAATCTATGTCAGTCTGTAAGTTTGAGTGTATAAATGTGCCTGTGTGTGTCTCTTCGTATGTGATTCTCTATCTGTAACTGTCTGTGTGTCTATCTCAATTGAACTATCTCTGCAAATTTGTAGCTATGAGTGTGTGAGGAAGTGTATGTGGATGTGTGTATTACCGTCTATCAGTGTGTGTGTGTACCTGTGTGCATGTGTGTGTGTGTATCTGTGTGCATGTGTGTGTGTGTGTGTGTATGTGTATCTGTGTGTGTATATCTGTGTGTGCGCGTGTGTACGTGTGTGTATCTGTGTGTGCGTGTGCGTGTGTGTCTGTGTGTGTGTATCTGTGTGTGTATCTTTGTGTGTGAATGTGTGTGTGTATCTGTGTACGTGCGTGTGTATGTGTGCACGTGTGTGTCTTCTATGTGTGTGCGTGTGTATCTGTGTGCGTGTTTGCATGTGTGTATCTATGTACGTGTGTGTCTGTCTGTGTGTGTGCATGCATGTATGTGTGTGTGAGTGTGTGTGTGTCTGTGTGTGTGTCTGTGTGTATGTATGTGTGTGTGTCTGTGTGTCTGTGTGTGTATGTCTGTGTCTGACTGTGTCTGTGTGTCTGTCTGTGTGTGTTTCTGTGTGTGTCTCTGTGTGTGTGTCTGTGTATGTGCGTCTGTGTGTGTCTGTGTGTGTGTGTATGTGTCTCTGCGTGTCTGTGTGCGTGTATATGTGTCTGTGTGCATGTGTATGTGTCTGTGTGTGTCTCTGTCTGTGTGCGTGTGTGTCTGATTCTGTGTGTGTGTCTGTGTTTGTGTCTGTGTGTGTGTGTCTGTGTGTGTGTCTGTGTGCATGTATATGTCTGTCTGTGTCTCTGTGTGTGTCTGTCTGCGTGTGTGTCTGTGTCTCTGTGTGTCTGTGTGAGTGTGTATGTGTCTGTGTGTCTGTGTCTTTGTGTGTGTCTGTGTCTGAGTGTGTCTGTGTGTGTGTGTATGTGTCTGTGTGTGTTTGTGTCTGTGTCTGTGTGTGTGTCTGTGTATATGTGTGTGTGTGTGTGTGTGTGTGTGTGTCTGTGTGTGTGTCTGTGTCTGTGTGTGTGTATTTGTGCGTGTGTGTCTGTGTCTCTGTGTGTCTGTGTGTGTGTCTGTGTCTGAGTGTGTCTGTGTGCGTGTGTATGTGTCTGTGTGTGTTTGTGTCTGTGTCTGTGTGTGTGTATTTGTGTGTGTGTGTCTGTGTGTATGCGTCTGTGTTTGTGTCTGTGTGTATGTATGTGTGTGTGTGTGTGTGTCTGTGTGTGTATCTGTGTCTGTGTGTGTGTGCGCGCGGGAGTCAGGCCTCCATTTTGCCAGAACGTCGAGGAGAGAAGGAGGCGTGAAGCGAGGGCTGCTGGGAAGGTATGGGTTTAATTTATATTTGGGCAGTGGCTGAGCATGTGTCGTATCTCCCTCCCGCACCTCCCTCCTCTAACCGGAAGAAAAAGACCACTCAGGTAAGGCTTTTATTTCTTATCGTTCTTTTCCATTTATTTAAGTGCATTGTTTGATTTCAGTTGGTTGATATAAAGCTAAGCTTACAATGGCAGGGGACCACAGACCCATGGCATGTGCCTCTTGCTTAAGGTGGGAGTTTAGGAACGTGTCTGATGTTCCTGACTCTTACACTTGCAGGAAGTGTGTCCAGCTGTAGCTCATGTTTGACCACATGACGGCTCTGGAGCTGTGGATGGACTCACTGTGGAGCATCTGTGATGCTGAGGAGATCATGGATAGCACGTTTAGTGAACTGGTCACACCACAGGTTAGGATTGCTGAGGGAGACAGTGAATGGGTGACCAAAAGACAGAAAAAGAGTAGGAAGGCAGTGCATGTGTCCCCTGTGGTCATCTCCCTCCAAACCAGGTATACCGTTTTGGATATTGTTGGGGGAGATGGCTCACCGGGGGAGGGCAGCAGTTGTCAAGATCATGGCACCGTGGTGGGCACTGCTGTTCAGAAGGGTGGGAAAAGGACTCATAGGACCATAGTCATAGAGGTTTCTATTGTGAGGGGAGTAGATGGGCGAGTCTGTGGCCAAAAACAGGACTCCCGGATGGTATGTTGCCTCCCAGGTGCTCGGGTCAGGGATGTCACTGATCGGCTGCAGAGCATTCTAAAAGGGGAGGGTGAACAGCCAATTGTCTTGGTGCATACAGGCACCAACGATATAAGTAGGAAACAAGATGAGGTCCTGAAAGAAGAATTCAGTGAGCTAGGAGAGAAGTTAAAGAGGAGGACCTCAAAGGTAGGGATCTCAGAATTACTATCAGTGCCACGTGCTAGCCAGTGTAGAAATGAAAAAATAGGCAGGATGAACACACGGCTTGAGAGATGGTGTAGGAGGGAGGAGTTCAGATTTGTTGGACATTGGGACTGGTTCTGGGGAAGGTGGGACTATTACAAAAGGGATGGTCTACATCTGAACCAGACTGGAATCAATGTTTTTGCTTCCGCGGTTGGGGAGGTTTTAAACTAATGTGGCAGGGGACTGGGAACCGGAAGAGAAAACAAGTAGGCAGAGAGGTGGAGACTGCAGACTGTAAGAATTATGAAGATAGCATTAATAAAGGGAAGAATAGGCAGAAAGCAGGTGAGAGCAAAAGAACTGGTGTCCTGAAATGCATCTACTTTAATACAAGGAGTATCGTGGGTAAGGCAGATGAACTTAGGGCTTGGATTGGTGCCTGGGAGTATGACATTATTGCCATCACAGAGACTTGGTTGAAGGAAGGGCATGATGATTGGCAATTAAATGTTCCAGGATATAGACACTTCAGACAGGACAGGGAGGGAAGTAAAAGAGGGGGTGGAGTTGGATTGCTGGTCAGGGACGATATCACGGCTGTGCTGAAGGAGGACATTATGGCGGTCTTGGGTAGTGAGGCATTATGGGTGGAGCTGAGAAATAAGAAGGGTGCAGTTACATTGTTGGGGCTGTACACAGGCCTCCCGACAGTGAACGTGAGGTAGAAGAACAAATAGGTAAACAGATTATGGAAAGATGTAGAGGCAACAGAGTGGTGGTGATGGGAGATTTTAATTTTCCCAACATTGACTGGGATACACTTAGCGTCAGAGGTCTGGATGGAGTAGAATTTGTACGAAGCGTCCAGGAGAGTTTTCTAGAGCAGCTTGTCAATAGTCCGACGAGGGAAGGGACCATAATGGACCTGGTACTGGGGAAAGAGCCAAGACAGGTGGTAGGAGTTGCGGTGGGGGATTTCTTTGGGAACAGTGATCACAATTCTGTAAGTTTTAGAATCCTCGTAGATAAAACAGAGAGTGGTCCTAAGGGAAGAGTACTAAACTGGGCCAAGGCCTATTATATCAAAATTAGGCAGAAGCTGGGAAATGTGGATTGGACACAGCTATTTGAAGGGAAGTCCGCATTTGAGATGTGGGAGGTTTCAAAGATAGGTTAAGGATAGGCATGTCCCATTGAAGGCAAGGGATAGGAAAGGCAAGATTCGTGAACCGTGGATGACAGGAGAAATTGTACGACTAGCCAAATGGAAAAGGGAAGCGTACATAAGGTCTAGGCAGCTAAGAACAGAACGGGCCCTGGAGGAATATCGGAAGAGTAGGACCAGTCTTAATTGAGGAATCAAGTGGGCTAAAAGGAGTCATGAAATAGTTTTAGCAAGCAGAATTAAGGAAAATCCCAAAGCATTTTATTCTTATATAAGAAGCAAGCAGGTAACTAGAGAAAGGATCGGTCCACAGAAAGATATTGAAAGAAGGCTGTGTGCCAAACCTGAGAGAATGGGTGAGATTCTGAATGATTAATTTGTATCAGTGTTCACTGAGGAGAGGAACATGATGAACCTTGAGATTCGAGATAGAAGTTTGATTAGTCTGGATCATGTTGGCATCAGTAGGGAAGATATGTTGGGTGTGTTAGAGGTTATTAAGGTGGACAAATCCCCAGGACCGGATGGGATCTATCCCAGGTTACTGAGGGAGGTGAGAGAGGAAATAGCTGGGGCCCTGACAAATATCTTTGTGGCATCCTTAAGTACAGGTGATGTGCCAGAGGACTGGAAGTTTGCTCATGTATAAGAAGGGTAGTAGGGATATTCAAGGTAACTACAGACCAGTGAGCCTGATGTCAGTGGTGGAGAAGGTACTGAGGGATAGGATCTATTTATATTTAGAAAAGAATGGGCTTATCAGTGATAGGCAACATGGTTTTGTGCGGGGAAGATCGTGCCTAACCAACTTAATAGAGTTCTTCGAGGAAGTGACCAGGTTGTTAGACGAAGGAAGGGCTGTTGCTGTCATATACATGGACTTTAATAAGGGGTTTGATAAGGTTCCCCATTGTAGACTAATGGAGAAAGTGAAGTCACATGCTGTGCAGGGTGTTCTCGCTAGGTGGATAAAGAACTGATTGAACAACAGGAGACAGAGAGTAGTAGTTGAAGGGAGTTTATCGAAGTGGAGAAAGGTGACCAGTGGTGTTCCACAGGGGTCAGTACTGGGGCCACTGTTGTTTGTAATATACATAAATGATCTGGAAGAGGGCACTGTTGGTATGATCAGCAAATTTGCAGATAACACAAAGATTGGTGGAGTAGCAGAAATCAAAAGGGACTGTCAGAGAATACAGGAGGATATAGATAAACTGGAGAGTTGGGCGGAAAAGTGGCAGATGGCTTTCAATCTAGACAAATGTGAGGTGTTGCAAGTCTAATTCTAGAGCGAATTAGATAATAAATGGAAGAGCCTTGGGAAAAGTTGATGGGCAGAGAGAGCTGGGACTGCAGGTCCATTGTTCCCTGAAAGTTACTGCACAGGTGGATAGAGTGGTCAAGAAGGTACATAGTATGCTTGCCTTCACTGGGTAGGGCATTGAGTATAAGAGCTGGTAAGTTATGTTAAAATTGTACAAGACATTGGTTCGGCTGCATTTAGAATACTGTGTACAGTTCTGGTCGCCACATTACCAAAAGGATGTGGGTTCAGAGAAGGTTTACGAGGATGTTGCCTGGTATGGAAGGAGCTAGCTATGAAGAGAGGTTAGGTTTATTTTCATTAGAAAAAAGGAGATTGGGGGGACCTCATTGAGGTTTACAAAATCATGAAGGGTATAGACAGGGTGGATAGAGGCAAGCTTTTTCCCAGGGTGAAGGATTCAGTAACGAGAGGTCATGCTTTCAAGGTGAGAGGTGAAAAGTTTAAGGGGGATACTTCACACAGAAGTTGGTGGGCATTTGGAAAGCGTTGCCAGCAGAGGTGGTAGAGGCAGGCACGGTAGATTCATTTAAGATGTGTCTGGACAGATGCATGAGTAGGTGGGGAGCAGAGGGACACAGATGCTTAGGAATTGACCGACAGGTTCAGACAATACATTTGGATCAGCTCAGGCTTGGAGGGCCGAAGGGCCTGTTTCTGGGCTGTAAATTTTCTTTGTTCTGTGTGTGTGTGTGTGTGTGTATCTGTACTGAGCTGTCTCTGTTGATCTATCTTTACTCTGTTGCTGTGTGCACATCAGCTGCTGTAGATGAGTGTGTGTATTAGTGTGCGTCTCTCTGTCTCAGTGTGTCTCTAAGTCTGTGTCACTGTGCAGCAGGATCTCTGTTGTTCTGGAGGTGAATCCATTGAAATGGTGTTTACCCGTCTCTCCCCTGTCTGTCTGTCTGTCTGTCTCTCTTGTGTGTAAAGTGATACAATTGTCAGATTGGTGTGTATCTCTAAATGTGTGCCTCTATATGTTTGTGCTGTGGATCTGTCTCTCGGTGCAATGGGACTGGAGCCACGTTTGAATAAATGAATGAATTAAAAAGTGATAAATCAAAGACTGAGTCTCTTTTGGCGCCCCCCTGCCCAAACAGATCGTCTTTAATGCGATACAATGCCACCCTCTGGTGGTCTCGATATGCTACTACATGAGTGGATGATCTTTTTGGTGGTGAGAGCATCACAGCTTGTGAATCTCTCATGTTGCACAATTGTGTTATTCTTCAAACAATTTCTTTGGTGACACAGCAGTTTTGGCTGACCGATGTTGCATCTGAGATATGAGCAACAGGAAACAAAAATGGGAGGACGAGAGAAAGGGGGGGGGGGGGGCATTGGGTGGCACGGTGGCACAGTGGTTAGCACTGCTGCCTCACAGCGCCAGTGACCCGGGTTCAATTCCCGCCTCAGGCGACTGAATGTGTGGAGTTTGCACATTCTCCCTGTGTCTGCGTGGCTTTCCTCCGGGTGCTCCGGTTTCCTCCCACAGTCCAAAGATGTGCAGGTGTGGTGAATTGGCCATGCTAAATTACCCATAGTGTTAGGTAAGGAGGAGATGTAGGGGTATGGGTGGGTTGCGCTTCGGCGGGTCGGTGTGGAGTTGTTGGGCCGAAGGGCCTGTTTCCACACTGTAATGTAATCTAAATCTAAATCTAAGAAAGTGTCCCTGTAAACTCCTGTGGGATAAGATTGCACAAACCAGCACTACAATAGCGACATGCTGCTTCATTGCTGAAACAATGAACTGTAATGAGAAAATCCTTGATGGATTGATTGATTAATAAGTGAATTTGATTGTTTGCTGAATTTGGGTAAAGGGATATTTCAGCACATTCTTCAGCTGCTGTCTGAACTTAGTCTGGGTCACAGCATAAATCGCGGTGTTTGTGCAGCAACCGAGGAGCTGCAGCATGAAGCCCAATTCCTGCACATAGGTATGTAGATACATAGGGGCATATGCCAAATTATACATTCGGTTCCATATCGAATACAGCATTATCATTGACCATAACAGGATGAAATTGGCTGAGATCACAAACAATAAAACAATAGATTTTTTTCGGTTTCTCATTTGTGTATCATGGTGACAGTCCCCATTGGTGTGAGTCCGGAGTCTCCTGCGGGCTCTGCTGGTCACTAAAATGTGTCTGACGGTGAAAACATTGAGCAACAGAATCAGGAGAAATGGGACACACGGAGTTAGAATGTGGTGGAGGAACTCGATTGTGACCCAGACACGAGAAGATAGAACACCGTTCCTTATGTAACAAAACCAGGGGGAGTTGGCCAACCGATAAAGACCTGTGAGCATGAAATACCAGAAAATGTTCTTTAAAAAACTCAGCACAGTCACTGTTCCCAGAACCACAGCCGCCGTTTTCTCACTGCAATATTTATTTTTAAGCTTCTGGCAACAAATGGCCACAAACCGATCAAAGGTGAAAGTGACAGTGAACCAGACAGAACAGTCAGTGGCTGCATAAAGCAGGACGGCGTGGATATTACACACGGGGATGTCCCACAGGAAATAAAACTGTTCCTGATAAATAATGGGAATGTGTCTCAATATCAGATCGAGGATAATGACCAGGAGATCCGCCACTGCCATTGCCCCCAGGTAACGCCTGACACATGGAGACAATCCACAATCTTTATAAAGCAGGACGAAGATCGTCATGACATTAACTGTGAGGAAGGAAAACCAACGATTTAGAACATCAGCCTGAATGACATTTTCCAAATGATTGAGATCAGAGTGAGATTTTCAAAATGAAATGTTTAGAGATTTATTGATGTAGTTGAAGCTGGAATAACACATGGTAAATTCTGAATTACTGACAGAAATGTTATGTATTACAGAAGAAATCCCCCCCTCCCTAAACGCACAGACATGCATCTATAAGACCTGATGGTTTCTAGAACATTCCACACACTCGATCACTCGAAAGCAGACAGGTCACTTCTTTACAGTTCCTAAGACAGAGAGTAAACATTGCCTTCCTGAAGGATTCTGTCCCAGTTCCTTGAAGACAAACAGACGTTACAAACTTCTGTCTTTTAGTCTAAATTGTGGTCGATCAATCCTCTGAGTTGAAGAAATGTAAACGTAAGGGAAAGCCCTTTAACTGCCTGAGAGGACTTCGAAACAGTGTTTCCTTCTCCATGGAACGGGATCTTTGCCCTCGGGATTTTATCTTCTTTCAATTAAATGTCATCCGGCTGTTCACAAATAATGTCAGTTTTAGAATGTTTTGGAGAATGTTGCTTATAGAATGATCAAGAGATTGTTGGATATAGATTGTTCAGGGGAATGTCAGTTAGAGAATGTTCCGGGGAATGTAGGCTGTAGAATTTTCCTAGAAATGTTGGTAAAAGAATGTTCTGAAGAATGTTGGTTATAGATTGTTCCAGGGAAAGTGGATCAGAGAATGTTCTGGAAAATGCTGTTTATAGAATGTTCCAGAGAATGTTGGTTATAGAATGTGTTAAGAGAATGTCAATAATAGAATATTCTGGGAATGTTGGTGATGGAATGTTCAGAGAATGTGACTTGTAGAATGTTCCAGAGAATGCCATTTATAGAATGTTCCGGAGAATGTCAGTTATAGAATGTGTTGGAGAAAGTCAGTCATAGACTGTTCCGGAGGAATGTTGGTTAAAGAATGTTCTGGAGAATATCAGTTTGAGAATGTGATAGGGTCATAAAAAGTCCCATCACTAAGACCCTTCTGTCATTAGGTTTGGTGAAATCCACTCAACACCATTGTGAAAATCTCTCTCCAAACCCAACTCAACTGGCACTTTACATACAGAAATAATAAGATTAAGCCAAAAATTTGAAGATTCGATGTAAGATTCTCTGCTTACAATCGTACAGATGTCAACTTTTACTTGGAGATCTACCCCACCTCCTTTTATGTTTTCTATTATGTCCCCAAATATAAAAGGTCCTGGATGTTCAGTTCCAAATATCAGACACCCTGTAGCAAGGACTCTCTGATGTCATTAAATTGTCATTTACCTCAATGTATGCATTGAGTCCCTCAATCATTTTTGAGAATGCAATGTGCATTCAGATAGAGTGTCTTTCATTCAGCTTTTTAAGCTATTATTCCCTGCTCCATTGTCACCTTTATTCCTCATTTTCACTGATCAGGGAACAGTCTGACACTGTCATTACACACAGAATCAAACCTGATGGGTAATGTTTCACGCAGCCCCATCACCATCCCTGGGTATATCCTGTCCCAACAGCAGGACATACCCACCAATGGTGATGGCACCGTGCTGTACAGTCAAGAAAGGAGTTACCTTGTAATTCCCCAACATTGATTCCAGAATCCAAGAATTCTCATGGTGACATATCAAAGATGGTCTAGGAAAGTGCCTGATGATGGACATCTCCTGCCTCCACACCAGCCGGCACACAGTCCTGGTGGAGGGAAAGGCTCAGCCTCATATTGAAGATACCATCCACTGGGATAAATCAGTCTTTATCAGTTTAACAGAAAATAACAACTGCACAGACACCTGCTGGGTCCTCAACTATTTGCAAATTATATCAACGGTTTAGATAAATGGAACAAATATATTCTCACTAAATTCGGTGATGATGCTGAGATAGGAAGGAAACAAAGTTATCAAGAGGAGGTGGAGGATCTGTAAATGGATAAGCAGGAAATAACCATTTTGCAGATGGAATGTAGCGTGGCTAACTGTGAACCTGTGAATTTTTCAGAAAGGATACAAGGCCATAGATTACATAAATGGAGGGAGATTGCAGGACCTAGTTCAAACATCGGAAGTGTTGCTCCATCTCCCTGATGGTCTGATCCCTGATGTTCCCAGTGTTCCCATTGCTCTCAGTTCACACGGGATATTTTGATGTGGTTGGTTGGCGGTGGGGAGTGGTGAGGGGCAGGGTGTTTTGAACCGTGTATGAAGGGGGTGGCCTCATCTGAGACGCCATCCTTTCTTTCTACCTGGGGACCTGAAGATGATGGGAATGGCTGACTGCTTCTGAACGAAGAGGCTGTGGCTGCTGCCAGGACAGTGGGTATTCACCAACATGATGTACTGTGTATGGTCACTCTGCACCATTAATGGAGTCAGAGGCCCTTCAGTTCCTCGAACTCTCCCCATTGACATGGGGACCCTGCAGAGCCATGTACACCATCGGGAATCCCACTATGCTGGGAAAACAAGGATAGCGCTGGCAGCTCCCTGCTGAGGGAGAAAACGTTGTATTCACCTCATCCGCCATATATATCCTCCGTCACCAAAAGGCGGGAGATCCATACTGGGAGATGATGGATATGTCCCCCACGCCTGCCTGGAAAGTTCCAGATCCTAGAAGTTGAACGAAGCTGTGACCCGAACAGCCACTGGCAGCACCGTCCGCCCCTGGTGTGAAGCTGCAGGTCGTGTTGAAGGAGGTGACACTGCTCTGTGACCAGCTCCTTGTTCAATCAGGGTCCCCTCACTCCCTGCTCCTGGGTTAAGTGTTGCTTGGGAAGCTGTTCTTGGAAAACCCGGAGTGGATACGGCAGGTCCCTTTCCCCACCCACAATCACTCCGTGGTTTCAGAGCTGCCCCTCTCTCTATCCCCTGCTCCATTTGTTGTTCATGTTACAGACCCAGATGCTATAACTACAGTCCCCAGACTCCATCCAGAGTTGGGTCACCAAATCCTCAGGTCTCCCTGAATGTCTGAGACAGCTCCCAGCACAACCTCCAGCAAACCATCCCCAGCTCCTCCACTAACGTTTCAATAACAGGAGTCAGTCAGAAGCCCCTCAGCTACAAGTCAGACAGCTGCTCCTTTACAATAATACTCGAGGGGTTTCCCCGTGTTTCTGACCGCACGATCAGCTGAGAGGGACAAACACAGGCGTTCAGTGGACAGGCACAGACCAAGTTTCAAGGATGTGTGTCAAAGCTACTGTTACCCCCTGTCCCACATGGAGCATCACATGGGACACACCGGGAAGTGAACAACAGCCTGACCCAAACCTTTTTCTTGTTTCTGAGCTTCACGATGGCAGCACTCGATAGACTGGGGTGTGATAAACCAAGGCCAGGGAAAGATACAGAGGGACACAAAGATTCATATTAAAGACAGAAACAGATAATTAATTAATGGAGAATGTGGTGTGGGAACGTCGAGAAGAAGACAAGGGAGTGGGACTAACTGGAGGAGTGAGAGCTTTGAGAGTGCTGTCACAACAATGAGAAAATTGAATAAAGACATTGGCAGATCAGCTGAAATGGTTCATTCCATGGAATTCTGAGTCTCCCTGAGGGAATCAGCCCAGACATCATAAACTGGAAGAAGATGGGGAGGTCAGTGATGTTGGGAAGGGAGTGGTTAAGGGAATTGAAATGGGCAGTGACTGGGAGGTCGGTCAGTCCCTGCGGATTTGGCTGCGATGCTCGGCAAACCGTTCCCTAAGTTTACATTGAGTCTGCCCGAAGTAGAAAAGGCCACATCAGGAATGCCTGATGCAGTAAACTGGGTTGGAAGTGAGGCAGGTGAAGGTCTGTCTCACCTGGAAGGACTGTTTGGGGCCCTGCCTGGTTTTGCATATTTTCCTGTTGCAGGGCAACGTTCCTGGGGGAGGGAGCTGCCAGTGGGAAGAGTGGCACAAACCAAGGACTGTCAAAGGGAACGGTCCTTGTGTGAGGAGATGAGGAGAGTATTTTCAGGACGGGCGAGATAGAGAGAGAGGACCGGAGTATATTTCACACTTAAATGGGACTTACCTCGAGCATCAGCTGCCTATTTTCAGCAACAGTGGGAGTGGGGAGAGAGAGGAGCTGAGGGGGAGCGGGGAGAGTGAGGAGCTGAGGGGGAGTGGGGAGAGTGAGGAGCTGAGAGGGATTGGGGAGAGTGAGGAGCTGAGTGGGAGTGGGGAGAGTGACGAGCTGAGTGGGAGTGGGGAGAGAGAGGAGCTGAGTGGGAGTGGGGAGAGTGAGGAGCTGAGTGGGAGTGGGGAGAGTGAGGAGCTGAGTGGGATTGGGGAGAGTGAGGAGCTGAGGGGGAGCGGGGAGAGAGAGGAGATGAGAGGGAGTGGGGAGAGTGAGGAGCTGAGTGGGATTGGGGAGAGTGAGGAGCTGAGTGGGAGTGGGGAGAGAGAGGAGCTGAGAGGGATTGGGGAGAGTGAGGAGCTGAGTGGGAGTGGGGAGAGTGAGGAGCTGAGTGGGAGTGGGGAGAGTGAGGAGCTGAGTGGGAGTGGGGAGAGTGAGGAGCTGAGTGGGATTGGGGAGAGTGAGGAGCTGAGGGGGAGCGGGGAGAGAGAGGAGATGAGAGGGAGTGGGGAGAGTGAGGAGCTGAGTGGGATTGGGGAGAGTGAGGAGCTGAGTGGGAGTGGGGAGAGAGAGGAGCTGAGTGGGAGTGGGGAGAGAGAGGAGCTGAATTGGAGCAGGGAGAGTGAGGAGCTGAGGGGGAGTGGGGAGAGTGAGGAGCTGAGGGGGAGTGGGGAGAGTGAGGAGCTGAGTGGGATTGGGGAGAGTGAGGAGCTGAGTGGGAGTGGGGAGAGTGAGGAGCTGAGTGGAGTGGGGAGAGAGAGGAGCTGAATTGGAGCAGGGAGAGTGAGGAGCTGAGGGGGAGTGGGGAGAGTGAGGAGCTGAGAGGGATTGGGGAGAGTGAGGAGCTGAGGGGGAGTGGGGAGAGAGAGGAGCTGAATTGGAGCAGGGAGAGTGAGGAGCTGAGGGGGAGTGGGGAGAGTGAGGAGCTGAGAGGGATTGGGGAGAGTGAGGAGCTGAGGGGGAGTGGGGAGAGAGAGGAGCTGAATTGGAGCAGGGAGAGTGAGGAGCTGAGAGGGAGTGGGGAGAGTGAGGAGCTGAGTGGGATTGGGGAGAGTGAGGAGCTGAGTGGGAGTGGGGAGAGAGAGGAGCTGAGTGGGAGTGGGGAGAGAGAGGAGCTGAGTGGGATTGGGGAGAGTGAGGAGCTGAGGGGGAGCGGGGAGAGAGAGGAGATGAGAGGGAGTGGGGAGAGTGAGGAGCTGAGTGGGATTGGGGAGAGTGAGGAGCTGAGTGGGAGTGGGGAGAGAGAGGAGCTGAGAGGGATTGGGGAGAGTGAGGAGCTGAGTGGGAGTGGGGAGAGTGAGGAGCTGAGTGGGATTGGGGAGAGTGAGGAGCTGAGTGGGAGTGGGGAGAGTGAGGAGCTGAGTGGGATTGGGGAGAGTGAGGAGCTGAGGGGGAGCGGGGAGAGAGAGGAGATGAGAGGGAGTGGGGAGAGTGAGGAGCTGAGTGGGATTGGGGAGAGTGAGGAGCTGAGTGGGATGGGGGGGGAGAGAGGAGCTGAGTGGGAGTGGGGAGAGAGAGGAGCTGAATTGGAGCAGGGAGAGTGAGGAGCTGAGGGGGAGTGGGGAGAGTGAGGAGCTGAGGGGGAGTGGGGAGAGTGAGGAGCTGAGAGGGATTGGGGAGAGTGAGGAGCTGAGTGGGAGTGGGGAGAGTGAGGAGCTGAGAGGGATTGGGGAGAGTGAGGAGCTGAGTGGGAGTGGGGAGAGTGAGGAGCTGAGTGGGAGTGGGGAGAGTGAGGAGCTCAGTGGGAGTGGGTAGAGTGAGGAGCTGAGTGGGATTGGGGAGAGTGAGGAGCTGAGGGGGAGCGGGGAGAGAGAGGAGATGAGAGGGAGTGGGGAGAGTGAGGAGCTGAGTGGGATTGGGGAGAGTGAGGAGCTGAGTGGGAGTGGGGAGAGAGAGGAGCTGAGAGGGATTGGGGAGAGTGAGGAGCTGAGTGGGAGTGGGGAGAGTGAGGAGCTGAGTGGGAGTGGGGAGAGTGAGGAGCTGAGTGGGATTGGGGAGAGTGAGGAGCTGAGGGGGAGCGGGGAGAGAGAGGAGATGAGAGGGAGTGGGGAGAGTGAGGAGCTGAGTGGGATTGGGGAGAGTGAGGAGCTGAGTGGGAGTGGGGAGAGAGAGGAGCTGAGAGGGATTGGGGAGAGTGAGGAGCTGAGTGGGATTGGGCAGAGTGAGTAGCTGAGTGGGAGTGGGGAGAGAGAGGAGATGAGAGGGATTGGGGAGAGTGAGGATCTGAGGGGGAGTGGGGAGAGAGAGGAGCTGAGTGGGAGTGGGGAGAGTGAGGAGCTGAGGGGGAGCGGGGAGAGTGACGAGCTGAGGGGGAGTGGGGAGAGTGAGGAGCTGAGAGGGATTGGAGAGAGTGAGGAGCTGAGTGGGAGTGGGGAGAGTGAGGAGCTGAGTGGGATTGGGGAGAGTGAGGAGCTGAGGGGGAGCGGGGAGAGAGAGGAGATGAGAGGGAGTGGGGAGAGTGAGGAGCTGAGTGGGATTGGGGAGAGTGAGGAGCTGAGTGGGAGTGGGGAGAGAGAGGAGCTGAGAGGGATTGGGGAGAGTGAGGAGCTGAGTGGGAGTGGGGAGAGTGAGGAGCTGAGTGGGATTGGGGAGAGTGAGGAGCTGAGTGGGAGTGGGGAGAGTGAGGAGCTGAGTGGGATTGGGGAGAGTGAGGAGCTGAGGGGGAGCGGGGAGAGAGAGGAGATGAGAGGGAGTGGGGAGAGTGAGGAGCTGAGTGGGATTGGGGAGAGTGAGGAGCTGAGTGGGAGTGGGGAGAGAGAGGAGCTGAGTGGGAGTGGGGAGAGAGAGGAGCTGAATTGGAGCAGGGAGAGTGAGGAGCTGAGAGGGAGTGGGGAGAGTGAGGAGCTGAGCGGGAGTGGGGAGAGAGAGGAGATGAGAGGGAGTGGGGAGAGTGAGGAGCTGAGTGGGATTGGGGAGAGTGAGGAGCTGAGTGGGAGTGGGGAGAGTGAGGAGCTGAGAGGGATTGGGGAGAGTGAGGAGCTGAGTGGGAGTGGGGAGAGTGAGGAGCTGAGTGGGAGTGGGGAGAGTGAGGAGCTGAGTGGGAGTGGGGAGAGTGAGGAGCTGAGTGGGATTGGGGAGAGTGAGGAGCTGAGGGGGAGCGGGGAGAGTGAGGAGCTGAGAGGGATTGGGGAGAGTGAGGAGCTGAGTGGGAGTGGGGAGAGTGAGGAGCTGAGTGGGATTGGGGAGAGTGAGGAGCTGAGTGGGAGTGGGGAGAGAGAGGAGCTGAGTGGGAGTGGGGAGAGAGAGGAGATGAGAGGGAGTGGGGAGAGTGAGGAGCTGAGTGGGATTGGGGAGAGTGAGGAGCTGTGTGGGAGTGGGGAGAGTGAGGAGCTGAGGGGGAGTGGGGAGAGTGAGGACCTGAGTGGGATTGGGGAGAGTGAGGAGCTGAGGGGGAGTGGGGAGAGTGAGGAGCTGAGAGGGATTGGGGAGAGTTAGGAGCTGAGTGGGAGTGGGGAGAGTGAGGAGCTGAGTGGGAGTGTGGGGAGTGAGGAGCTGAGTGGGATTGGGGAGAGTGAGGAGCTGAGGGGGAGCGGGGATAGAGAGGAGATGAGAGGGATTGGGGAGAGTGAGGAGCTGAGTGGGATTGGGGAGAGTGAGGAGCTGAGTGGGAGTGGGGAGAGAGAGGAGGTGAGAGGGATTGGGGAGAGTGAGGAGCTGAGTGGGAGTGGGGAGAGTGAGGAGCTGAGTGGGAGTGGGGAGAGTGAGGAGCTGAGTGGGATTGGGGAGAGTGAGGAGCTGAGGGGGAGCGGGGAGAGAGAGGAGATGAGAGGGAGTGGGGAGAGTGAGGAGCTGAGTGGGATTGGGGAGAGTGAGGAGCTGAGTGGGAGTGGGGAGAGAGAGGAGCTGAGAGGGATTGGGGAGAGTGAGGAGCTGAGTGGGAGTGGGGAGAGTGAGGAGCTGAGTGGGAGTGGGGAGAGTGAGGAGCTGAGTGGGATTGGGGAGAGTGAGGAGCTGAGGGGGAGCGGGGAGAGAGAGGAGATGAGAGGGAGTGGGGAGAGTGAGGAGCTGAGTGGGATTGGGGAGAGTGAGGAGCTGAGTGGGAGTGGGGAGAGTGAGGAGCTGAGTGGGAGTGGGGAGAGAGAGGAGCTGAATTGGAGCAGGGAGAGTGAGGAGCTGAGGGGGAGTGGGGAGAGTGAGGAGCTGAGGGGGAGTGGGGAGAGTGAGGAGCTGAGTGGGATTGGGCAGAGTGAGTAGCTGAGTGGGAGTGGGGAGAGTGAGGAGCTGAGTGGGAGTGGGGAGAGAGAGGAGATGAGAGGGAGTGGGGAGAGTGAGGAGCAGAGTGGGATTGGGGAGAGTGAGGAGCTGAGTGGGAGTGGGTAGAGTGAGGAGCTGAGTGGGATTGGGGAGAGTGAGGAGCTGAGGGGGAGCGGGGAGAGAGACGAGATGAGAGGGAGTGGGGAGAGTGAGGAGCTGAGTGGGATTGGGGAGAGTGAGGAGCTGAGTGGGAGTGGGGAGAGAGAGGAGCTGACAGGGATTGGGGAGAGTGAGGAGCTGAGTGGGATTGGGCAGAGTGAGTAGCTGAGTGGGAGTGGGGAGAGAGAGGAGATGAGAGGGATTGGGGAGAGTGAGGATCTGAGGGGGAGTGGGGAGAGAGAGGAGCTGAATGGGAGTGGGGAGAGTGAGGAGCTGAGGGGGAGCGGGGAGAGTGACGAGCTGAGGGGGAGTGGGGAGAGTGAGGAGCTGAGAGGGATTGGGGAGAGTGAGGAGCTGAGTGGGAGTGGGGAGAGTGAGGAGCTGAGTGGGATTGGGGAGAGTGAGGAGCTGAGGGGGAGCGGGGAGAGAGAGGAGATGAGAGGGAGTGGGGAGAGTGAGGAGCTGAGTGGGATTGGGGAGAGTGAGGAGCTGAGTGGGAGTGGGGAGAGAGAGGAGCTGAGAGGGATTGGGGAGAGTGAGGAGCTGAGTGGGAGTGGGGAGAGTGAGGAGCTGAGTGGGATTGGGGAGAGTGAGGAGCTGAGTGGGAGTGGGGAGAGTGAGGAGCTGAGTGGGATTGGGGAGAGTGAGGAGCTGAGGGGGAGCGGGGAGAGAGAGGAGATGAGAGGGAGTGGGGAGAGTGAGGAGCTGAGTGGGATTGGGGAGAGTGAGGAGCTGAGTGGGAGTGGGGAGAGAGAGGAGCTGAGTGGGAGTGGGGAGAGAGAGGAGCTGAATTGGAGCAGGGAGAGTGAGGAGCTGAGGGGGAGTGGGGAGAGTGAGGAGCTGAGTGGGATTGGGGAGAGTGAGGAGCTGAGTGGGAGTGGGGAGAGAGAGGAGCTGAGTGGGAGTGGGGAGAGAGAGGAGCTGAGTGGGATTGGGGAGAGTGAGGAGCTGAGGGGGAGCGGGGAGAGAGAGGAGATGAGAGGGAGTGGGGAGAGTGAGGAGCTGAGTGGGATTGGGGAGAGTGAGGAGCTGAGTGGGAGTGGGGAGAGAGAGGAGCTGAGAGGGATTGGGGAGAGTGAGGAGCTGAGTGGGAGTGGGGAGAGTGAGGAGCTGAGTGGGATTGGGGAGAGTGAGGAGCTGAGTGGGAGTGGGGAGAGTGAGGAGCTGAGTGGGATGGGGGAGAGTGAGGAGCTGAGGGGGAGCGGGGAGAGAGAGGAGATGAGAGGGAATGGGGAGAGTGAGGAGCTGAGTGGGATTGGGGAGAGTGAGGAGCTGAGTGGGAGTGGGGAGAGAGAGGAGCTGAGTGGGAGTGGGGAGAGAGAGGAGCTGAATTGGAGCAGGGAGAGTGAGGAGCTGAGGGGGAGTGGGGAGAGTGAGGAGCTGAGGGGGAGTGGGGAGAGTGAGGAGCTGAGAGGGATTGGGGAGAGTGAGGAGCTGAGTGGGAGTGGGGAGAGTGAGGAGCTGAGAGGGATTGGGGAGAGTGAGGAGCTGAGTGGGAGTGGGGAGAGTGAGGAGCTGAGTGGGAGTGGGTAGAGTGAGGAGCTGAGTGGGATTGGGGAGAGTGAGGAGCTGAGGGGGAGCGGGGAGAGAGAGGAGATGAGAGGGAGTGGGGAGAGTGAGGAGCTGAGTGGGATTGGGGAGAGTGAGGAGCTGAGTGGGAGTGGGGAGAGAGAGGAGCTGAGTGGGAGTGGGGAGAGTGAGGAGCTGAGTGGGATTGGGGGGAGTGAGGAGCTGAGAGGGAGCGGGGAGAGAGAGGAGATGAGAGGGAGTGGGGAGAGTGAGGAGCTGAGTGGGATTGGGGAGAGTGAGGAGCTGAGTGGGAGTGGGGAGAGAGAGGAGCTGAGAGGGATTGGGGAGAGTGAGGAGCTGAGTGGGATTGGGCAGAGTGAGTAGCTGAGTGGGAGTGGGGAGAGAGAGGATCTGAGGGGGAGTGGGGAGAGAGAGGAGCTGAGTGGGAGTGGGGAGAGTGAGGAGCTGAGGGGGAGCGGGGAGAGTGACGAGCTGAGGGGGAGTGGGGAGAGTGAGGAGCTGAGAGGGATTGGGGAGAGTGAGGAGCTGAGTGGGAGTGGGGAGAGTGAGGAGCTGAGTGGGATTGGGGAGAGTGAGGAGCTGAGGGGGAGCGGGGAGAGAGAGGAGATGAGAGGGAGTGGGGAGAGTGAGGAGCTGAGTGGGATTGGGGAGAGTGAGGAGCTGAGTGGGAGTGGGGAGAGAGAGGAGCTGAGAGGGATTGGGGAGAGTGAGGAGCTGAGTGGGAGTGGGGAGAGTGAGGAGCTGAGTGGGATTGGGGAGAGTGAGGAGCTGAGTGGGAGTGGGGAGAGTGAGGAGCTGAGTGGGATTGGGGAGAGTGAGGAGCTGAGGGGGAGCGGGGAGAGAGAGGAGATGAGAGGGAGTGGGGAGAGTGAGGAGCTGAGTGGGATTGGGGAGAGTGAGGAGCTGAGTGGGAGTGGGGAGAGAGAGGAGCTGAGTGGGAGTGGGGAGAGAGAGGAGCTGAATTGGAGCAGGGAGAGTGAGGAGCTGAGGGGGAGTGGGGAGAGTGAGGAGCTGAGTGGGATTGGGGAGAGTGAGGAGCTGAGGGGGAGCGGGGAGAGTGAGGAGCTGAGAGGGATTGGGGAGAGTGAGGAGCTGAGCGGGAGTGGGGAGAGAGAGGAGATGAGAGGGAGTGGGGAGAGTGAGGAGCTGAGTGGGATTGGGGAGAGTGAGGAGCTGAGGGGGAGCGGGGAGAGTGAGGAGCTGAGAGGGATTGGGGAGAGTGAGGAGCTGAGTGGGAGTGGGGAGAGTGAGGAGCTGAGTGGGAGTGGGGAGAGTGAGGAGCTGAGTGGGATTGGGGAGAGTGAGGAGCTGAGTGGGATTGGGGAGAGTGAGGAGCTGAGGGGGAGCGGGGAGAGTGAGGAGCTGAGAGGGATTGGGGAGAGTGAGGAGCTGAGTGGGAGTGGGGAGAGTGAGGAGCTGAGTGGGAGAGGGGAGAGTGAGGAGCTGAGTGGGATTGGGGAGAGTGAGGAGCTGAGTGGGAGTGGGGAGAGAGAGGAGCTGAGTGGGAGTGGGGAGAGAGAGGAGATGAGAGGGAGTGGGGAGAGTGAGGAGCTGAGTGGGATTGGGGAGAGTGAGGAGCTGAGTGGGAGTGGGGAGAGTGAGGAGCTGAGGGGGAGTGGGGAGAGTGAGGAGCTGAGTGGGATTGGGGAGAGTGAGGAGCTGAGGGGGAGTGGGGAGAGTGAGGAGCTGAGTGGGAGTGGGGAGAGTGAGGAGCTGAGTGGGAGTGGGTAGAGTGAGGAGCTGAGTGGGATTGGGGAGAGTGAGGAGCTGAGGGGGAGCGGGGAGAGAGAGGAGATGAGAGGGAGTGGGGAGAGTGAGGAGCTGAGTGGGATTGGGGAGAGTGAGGAGCTGAGTGGGAGTGGGGAGAGAGAGGAGCTGAGAGGGATTGGGGAGAGTGAGGAGCTGAGTGGGAGTGGGGAGAGTGAGGAGCTGAGTGGGAGTGGGGAGAGTGAGGAGCTGAGTGGGATTGGGGGGAGTGAGGAGCTGAGAGGGAGTGGGGAGAGAGAGGAGCTGAGAGGGATTGGGGAGAGTGAGGAGCTGAGTGGGATTGGGCAGAGTGAGTAGCTGAGTGGGAGTGGGGAGAGAGAGGAGATGAGAGGGATTGGGGAGAGTGAGGATCTGAGGGGGAGTGGGGAGAGAGAGGAGCTGAGTGGGATTGGGGAGAGTGAGGAGCTGAGTGGGAGTGGGGAGAGAGAGGAGCTGAGAGGGATTGGGGAGAGTGAGGAGCTGAGTGGGATTGGGCAGAGTGAGTAGCTGAGTGGGAGTGGGGAGAGAGAGGAGATGAGAGGGATTGGGGAGAGTGAGGATCTGAGGGGGAGTGGGGAGAGAGAGGAGCTGAGTGGGATTGGGGAGAGTGAGGAGCTGAGTGGGAGTGGGGAGAGAGAGGAGCTGAGAGGGATTGGGGAGAGTGAGGAGCTGAGTGGGATTGGGCAGAGTGAGTAGCTGAGTGGGAGTGGGGAGAGAGAGGAGATGAGAGGGATTGGGGAGAGTGAGGATCTGAGGGGGAGTGGGGAGAGAGAGGAGCTGAGTGGGAGTGGGGAGAGTGAGGAGCTGAGGGGGAGCGGGGAGAGTGACGAGCTGAGGGGGAGTGGGGAGAGTGAGGAGCTGAGAGGGATTGGGGAGAGTGAGGAGCTGAGTGGGAGTGGGGAGAGTGAGGAGCTGAGTGGGATTGGGGAGAGTGAGGAGCTGAGGGGGAGCGGGGAGAGAGAGGAGATGAGAGGGAGTGGGGAGAGTGAGGAGCTGAGTGGGATTGGGGAGAGTGAGGAGCTGAGTGGGAGTGGGGAGAGAGAGGAGCTGAGAGGGATTGGGGAGAGTGAGGAGCTGAGTGGGAGTGGGGAGAGTGAGGAGCTGAGTGGGATTGGGGAGAGTGAGGAGCTGAGTGGGAGTGGGGAGAGTGAGGAGCTGAGTGGGATTGGGGAGAGTGAGGAGCTGAGGGGGAGCGGGGAGAGAGAGGAGATGAGAGGGAGTGGGGAGAGTGAGGAGCTGAGTGGGATTGGGGAGAGTGAGGAGCTGAGTGGGAGTGGGGAGAGAGAGGAGCTGAGTGTGAGTGGGGAGAGAGAGGAGCTGAATTGGAGCAGGGAGAGTGAGGAGCTGAGGGGGAGTGGGGAGAGTGAGGAGCTGAGTGGGATTGGGGAGAGTGAGGAGCTGAGGGGGAGCGGGGAGAGTGAGGAGCTGAGAGGGATTGGGGAGAGTGAGGAGCTGAGCGGGAGTGGGGAGAGAGAGGAGATGAGAGGGAGTGGGGAGAGTGAGGAGCTGAGTGGGATTGGGGAGAGTGAGGAGCTGAGGGGGAGCGGGGAGAGTGAGGAGCTGAGAGGGATTGGGGAGAGTGAGGAGCTGAGTGGGAGTGGGGAGAGTGAGGAGCTGAGTGGGAGTGGGGAGAGTGAGGAGCTGAGTGGGATTGGGGAGAGTGAGGAGCTGAGTGGGATTGGGGAGAGTGAGGAGCTGAGGGGGAGCGGGGAGAGTGAGGAGCTGAGAGGGATTGGGGAGAGTGAGGAGCTGAGTGGGAGTGGGGAGAGTGAGGACCTGAGTGGGAGTGGGGAGAGTGAGGAGCTGAGTGGGATTGGGGAGAGTGAGGAGCTGAGTGGGAGTGGGGAGAGAGAGGAGCTGAGTGGGAGTGGGGAGAGAGAGGAGATGAGAGGGAGTGGGGAGAGTGAGGAGCTGAGTGGGATTGGGGAGAGTGAGGAGCTGAGTGGGAGTGGGGAGAGTGAGGAGCTGAGGGGGAGTGGGGAGAGTGAGGAGCTGAGTGGGATTGGGGAGAGTGAGGAGCTGAGGGGGAGTGGGGAGAGTGAGGTGCTGAGAGGGATTGGGGAGAGTGAGGAGCTGAGTGGGAGTGGGGAGAGTGAGGAGCTGAGTGGGAGTGGGGAGAGTGAGGAGCTGAGTGGGAGTGTGGAGAGTGAGGAGCTGAGTGGGATTGGGGAGAGTGAGGAGCTGAGGGGGAGCGGGGAGAGAGAGGAGATGAGAGGGATTGGGGAGAGTGAGGAGCTGAGTGGGATTGGGGAGAGTGAGGAGCTGAGTGGGAGTGGGGAGAGAGAGGAGCTGAGAGGGATTGGGGAGAGTGAGGAGCTGAGTGGGAGTGGGGAGAGTGAGGAGCTGAGTGGGAGTGGGGAGAGTGAGGAGCTGAGTGGGATTGGGGAGAGTGAGGAGCTGAGTGGGAGTGGGGAGAGAGAGGAGCTGAGTGGGAGTGGGGAGAGAGAGGAGCTGAGTGGGAGTGGGGAGAGAGAGGAGCTGAATTGGAGCAGGGAGAGTGAGGAGCTGAGGGGGAGTGGGGAGAGTGAGGAGCTGAGCGGGAGTGGGGAGAGAGAGGAGATGAGAGGGAGTGGGGAGAGTGAGGAGCTGAGTGGGATTGGGGAGAGTGAGGAGCTGAGCGGGAGCGGGGAGAGTGAGGAGCTGAGAGGGATTGGGAAGAATGAGGAGCTGAGTGGGAGTGGGGAGAGTGAGGAGCTGAGTGGGAGTGGGGAGAGTGAGGAGCTGAGTGGGAGTGGGGAGAGTGAGGAGCTGAGTGGGATTGGGGAGAGTGAGGAGCTGAGGGGGAGCGGGGAGAGTGAGGAGCTGAGTGGGATTGGGCAGAGTGAGTAGCTGAGTGGGAGTGGGGAGAGAGAGGAGATGAGAGGGATTGGGGAGAGTGAGGATCTGAGGGGGAGTGGGGAGAGAGAGGAGCTGAGTGGGAGTGGGGAGAGTGAGGAGCTGAGGGGGAGCGGGGAGAGTGACGAGCTGAGGGGGAGTGGGGAGAGTGAGGAGCTGAGAGGGATTGGGGAGAGTGAGGAGCTGAGTGGGAGTGGGGAGAGTGAGGAGCTGAGTGGGATTGGGGAGAGTGAGGAGCTGAGGGGGAGCGGGGAGAGAGAGGAGATGAGAGGGAGTGGGGAGAGTGAGGAGCTGAGTGGGATTGGGGAGAGTGAGGAGCTGAGTGGGAGTGGGGAGAGAGAGGAGCTGAGAGGGATTGGGGAGAGTGAGGAGCTGAGTGGGAGTGGGGAGAGTGAGGAGCTGAGTGGGATTGGGGAGAGTGAGGAGCTGAGTGGGAGTGGGGAGAGTGAGGAGCTGAGTGGGATTGGGGAGAGTGAGGAGCTGAGGGGGAGCGGGGAGAGAGAGGAGATGAGAGGGAGCGGGGAGAGAGAGGAGATGAGAGGGAGTGGGGAGAGTGAGGAGCTGAGTGGGATTGGGGAGAGTGAGGAGCTGAGTGGGAGTGGGGAGAGAGAGGAGCTGAGTGGGAGTGGGGAGAGAGAGGAGCTGAATTGGAGCAGGGAGAGTGAGGAGCTGAGGGGGAGTGGGGAGAGTGAGGAGCTGAGCGGGAGTGGGGAGAGAGAGGAGATGAGAGGGAGTGGGGAGAGTGAGGAGCTGAGTGGGATTGGGGAGAGTGAGGAGCTGAGGGGGAGCGGGGAGAGTGAGGAGCTGAGAGGGATTGGGGAGAGTGAGGAGCTGAGCGGGAGTGGGGAGAGTGAGGAGCTGAGTGGGAGTGGGGAGAGTGAGGAGCTGAGTGGGAGTGGGGAGAGTGAGGAGCTGAGTGCGATTGGGGAGAGTGAGGAGCTGAGGGGGAGCGGGGAGAGTGAGGAGCTGAGAGGGATTGGGGAGAGTGAGGAGCTGAGTGGGAGTGGGGAGAGTGAGGAGCTGAGTGGGAGTGGGGAGAGTGTGGAGCTGAGTGGGATTGGGGAGAGTGAGGAGCTGAGTGGGAGTGGGGAGAGAGAGGAGCTGAGTGGGAGTGGGGAGAGAGAGGAGATGAGAGGGAGTGGGGAGAGTGAGGAGCTGAGTGGGATTGGGGAGAGTGAGGAGCTGAGTGGGAGTGGGGAGAGTGAGGAGCTGAGGGGGAGTGGGGAGAGTGAGGAGCTGAGTGGGATTGGGGAGAGTGAGGAGCTGAGGGGGAGTGGGGAGAGTGAGGAGCTGAGAGGGATTGGGGAGAGTGAGGAGCTGAGTGGGAGTGGGGAGAGTGAGGAGCTGAGTGGGAGTGGGGAGAGTGAGGAGCTGAGTGGGAGTGTGGAGAGTGAGGAGCTGAGTGGGATTGGGGAGAGTGAGGAGCTGAGGGGGAGCGGGGAGAGAGAGGAGATGAGAGGGATTGGGGAGAGTGAGGAGCTGAGTGGGATTGGGGAGAGTGAGGAGCTGAGTGGGAGTGGGGAGAGAGAGGAGCTGAGAGGGATTGGGGAGAGTGAGGAGCTGAGTGGGAGTGGGGAGAGTGAGGAGCTGAGTGGGAGTGGGGAGAGTGAGGAGCTGAGTGGGATTGGGGAGAGTGAGGAGCTGAGGGGGAGCGGGGAGAGAGAGGAGATGAGAGGGAGTGGGGAGAGTGAGGAGCTGAGTGGGATTGGGGAGAGTGAGGAGCTGAGTGGGAGTGGGGAGAGAGAGGAGCTGAGAGGGATTGGGGAGAGTGAGGAGCTGAGTGGGAGTGGGGAGAGTGAGGAGCTGAGTGGGAGTGGGGAGAGTGAGGAGCTGAGTGGGAGTGGGGAGAGTGAGGAGCTGAGTGGGATTGGGGAGAGTGAGGAGCTGAGGGGGAGCGGGGAGAGAGAGGAGATGAGAGGGAGTGGGGAGAGTGAGGAGCTGAGTGGGATTGGGGAGAGTGAGGAGCTGAGTGGGAGTGGGGAGAGAGAGGAGCTGAGTGGGAGTGGGGAGAGAGAGGAGCTGAATTGGAGCAGGGAGAGTGAGGAGCTGAGGGGGAGTGGGGAGAGTGAGGAGCTGAGGGGGAGTGGGGAGAGTGAGGAGCTGAGTGGGATTGGGCAGAGTGAGTAGCTGAGTGGGAGTGGGGAGAGTGAGGAGCTGAGTGGGAGTGGGGAGAGAGAGGAGATGAGAGGGAGTGGGGAGAGTGAGGAGCTGAGTGGGATTGGGGAGAGTGAGGAGCTGAGTGGGAGTGGGGAGAGAGAGGAGATGAGTGGGAGTGGGGAGAGTGAGGAGCTGAGTGGGAGCGGGGAGAGTGAGGAGCTGAGAGGGAGTGGGGAGAGTGAGGAGCTAAGTGGGATCGGGGAGAGTGAGGAGCTGAGGGGGATTGGGGAGAGTGAGGAGCTGAGTGGGAGTGGGGAGAGTGAGGAGCTGAGTGGGATTGGGGAGAGTGAGGAGCTGAGTGGGAGGGGGGAGAGTGAGGAGCTGAGTGGGAGTGGGGAGAGTGAGGATCTGAGTGGGAGCGGGGAGAGTGAGGAGCTGAGTGGGAGCGGGGAGAGTGAGGAGCTGAGTGGGATTGGGGAGAGTGAGGAGCTGAGTGGGAGTGGGGAGAGTGAGGTGCTGAGTGGGAGTGGGGAGAGTGAGGAGCTGAGTGGGATTGGGGAGAGTGAGGAGCTGAGTGGGAGCGGGGAGAGTGAGGAGCTTAGTGGGAGTGGGGAGAGTGAGGAGCTGAGTGGGAGCGGGGAGAGTGAGGAGCTGAGTGGGAGTGGGGAGAGTGAGGAGCTGAGTGGGAGCGGTGAGAGCTCACAAGGGGAAGGCAGCAGTAGCCATGTTCATGACAGCGTGGCTGGCTCTGCTGTACAGAAGGGCAGGAAAAAGAGTGGGAAGGGCTATAGTCAGAAGGGGTTCAATTGTAGAGGAGTAGTTAGGCAGATCTATGGTTGAAAACGAGACTCCCGAATGGTATGTTGCCTCCAATGTACAAGGGTCAGGGATATCTCAGATCGGCTGCAGAACATTCCCAAGGGGGAGGGTGAACAGCCGGTTGTCGTGGTATATAAAGACACAAACAATCTAGGTAAGGAAAACGGGATGAGGGCCTACAAACAGAATTCAGGGAGTTCGGAGCCAAGTTAAAAAGTAGGACCTCAGAGGTAGTAATCTCAATATTGCTACCGGTGCCAGAGGGATAGAATAAACAGGATGAATGAGTGGCTTGACAGGTGGTGCAGGAGGGAGGGGTTTAGATTTTTGGGACATTGGGACCGGTTCTGGGGGAGGTGGGACTATTACAAATTGGACAGTCTCCACCTGGGCTGGACTGGAACCAATGTCCTTGGGGGTCCTTTTGCTAACTCTGTTGGGGAGGGTTTAAACTGACAGTGAGGAGGTAATAACTAAACTAGATAATGAAGTCAGCATGACGAAGGGGAAGAGGAGGCATGGAGCAGATGATGAACGCAAAGGGACTGGTTGTCTGAGGTGCATTTGTTTTAATGCAAGAAGTGTCGTAGATAAGGCAGATGAACTTAGGGCTTGGATTAGTAGCTGGGAATATAATGTTATTGCTATCACTGAGACTTGTTGAGGGAAGATCATGATTGGAAGTGATTTATCCCAGGATATCGATGCTTCAGGCGGGATAGAGAGGGAGGTAAAAGGGGTGGAGGAGTTGCATCTCTGGTCAGAGAGAATGTCACAGCTGGGCTGAAGGAGGACACTATAGAAGACTCGAGCAGTGAGGCGATATGGGCAGGGCTCAGAGACAGGAAGGGTGCAGTAACAATGTGAGGGCTGTACTACAGGCCTCCCAACAGCAAGCGGGAGATAGAGGTCCAAATATGTAAAAGGATCATGGGAAGATGGAGGAGCAACAGGGTGGTGGTGATGGGAGATTTTAATTTTCCCAACATTGACTGGGATTCACTTTGTGTTAGAGCTTGGAGCAGAATTTGTAAGGAGCATCCAGGAGGACGTTTTAGAGCAGTATGTAAATAGTCCAACTTGGGAAGGAGCCATACTGGACCTGGCGTTGGGGAATGAGCCTGGCCAGGTGGTTGAAGTTTCAGGAGGGGATTATTTTGGGAATAATGATCACAATTTCGGAAGTTTTAGAACACTCATGGACAAAGATGAAAGTGGTCCTAAAGGAAGAGTGCAAAATTGGGGAAAGGCCAACTCTCCCAAAATTCAGCAGGAGCAAATTGGGAGCAGCTGTTTGAAGGTAAATCCACCTTCGATATGCCTTTAAAGAGAGGTTGATTAGATTTCAGAAGAGGTATGATCCTGTGAAAATGAAGAATAGATATGGAAAGGTTAGGGAACTGTGGATGACAGGTGAAGTTGTGATACTGGATTAGTGGTGCTGGAAGAGCACAGCAGTTCAGGCAGCATCCAAGGAGCAGCGAAATCGACGTTTCGGGCAAAAACCCTTCATTATTCCTGATGAAGGGCTTTTGCCCGAAACGTCGATTTCGCTGCTCGTTGGATGCTGCCTGAACTGCTGTGCTCTTCCAGCACCACTAATCCAGTATTTGGTTTTCAGCATCTGCAGTTATTGTTTTTACCTAGGTGAAGTTGTGAGACTAGCTGACAGGAAAAGGGATGCAGACATAAGGTCTAGGCTGCTGAACACAGTCAAAGCTTTGGAAGAACATTGGGAATCTCTGACCAATCTGAAACGAGAAATTAAGTGGGCTAAAAGGGGTCATGAGGTACCTTCAGCAAATATGGTTAAGTAGCATCCCAAAGTCCTTTTTTCATATATAAGGAACTAGAGGGTAACGAGAGAAACATAGAATAGAACAGCGAACAATACAGCACAGAATAGGCCCTTTGGACAATGATGTTGTGCCGAACATTTGTCCTAGCTTAAGCACCCATCCATGTACCTAGCCAATTGCCACTTAAAGGTCACCAATGATTCTGACTCTGCCACTCCCACAGGCAGCGCATTCCATGCCCCCACCACTCTCTGGGTAAAGAACCTACCCCTGACATCCCCCCTATACCTTCCACCCTTCATCTTAAATTTATCTCCCCTTGTAACACTCTGTTGTACCCTGGGAAAAAGTTTCTGACTGTCTACTCTATCTATTCATCTGATCATCTTATAAACCTCGATCAAGTCACCCCTCATCCTTCGCCGTTCCAATGAGAAAAGGCCTAGCACTCTCAACCTATCCTCGTACGACCTATTCTCCATTCCAGGCAACATCCTGGTAAATCTTCTCTGCACCCTCTCCAAAGCCTCCACATCTTTCCTAAAGTGAGGCGACCAGAACTGCACACAGTACTCCAAATGTGGCCTTACCAAGGTCCTATACAGCTGCAACATCACCTCACGACTCTTGAATTCAATCCCTCTGCTAATGAACGCTAATACACCATAGGCCTTCTTACAAGCTCTATCCACCTGAGTGGCAACTTTCAAAGATCTATGAACATAGACCAAAAGATCCCTCTGCTCCTCCACCTTACTAAGAACCCTACTGTTAACCCTATATTCCGCATTCTTATTTCTCCTTCCAAAATGGACAACCTCATACTTGACAGGGTTGAACTCCATCTGCCACTCCTCAGCCCAGCTCTGCATCATATCTAAGTCCCTTTACAGCCGACAACAGCCCTCCTCACTATCCACAACTCCACCAATCTTCGTATCATCTGCAAATTTACTGACCCACCCTTCAACTCCCTCTTCCAAGTCATTAATAAAAATTACAAACAGCAGTGGACCCAGAACTGATCCCTGTGGAACTACACTTGTAACTGGGCTCCAGGTTGAATATTTACCATATACTACCACTCTCTGACTTCGACCGGTTAGCCAATTCTCTATCCAACTGGCCAAACTTCCCACTATCCCATGCCTCCTGACTTTCCACATAAGCCTACCATGGGGAACCTTATCAAATGCCTTACTAAAATCCATGTACACTACCTCCATTGCCACACCCTCATCCACATGCTTGGTCACCTCCTCAAAGAATTCAATAAGACTTGTAAGACAAGACCTAATCAAGCAGTGTCTTTCCAGATACTCATAAATCCTATCCCTCAGTATCCTTTCCATTACTTTGCTTACCACCGAAGTAAGACTAACTGGCCTGTAATTCCTGGGGTTATCCCTATTCCCTTTTTTGAACAGGGGCACAACATTTGCCACTCTCCAGTCTCCTGGTACCACGCCCATTGACAGTGAAGACGAAAAGATCATTGCCAACGGCTCTGCAACTTCCTCTCTTGCTTCCCACATAATCCTAGGATATATCCCATCAGGCCCAGGGGAATTGTCTATCCTCAAGTTTTTCAAAATGCCCAACACATCTTCCTTCCTAACACGTATCTCTTCTAGCTTACCAGTCCGTTTCACACTCTCCTCTTCAAAAATACGGTCCCTCTCATTTGTAAATACTGAAGAAAAGTACTCATTCAAGACCTCTCCTATCTCTTCCAACTCAATACACAGTCTCCCACTACTGTCCTTGATCGGACCTAACCTCGTTCTCGTCATTCTCATGTTTCTCACATATGCCTAAAATGCCTTGGGGTTATCCTTGATCCTACCCGCCAAAGATTTTTCATGCCCTCTCTTAGCTCTCTTAATCCCTTTCTTCAGCTCCCTTCTGGCTATCCTGTATCCCTCCAACGCTCTGACTGAACCTTGTTTCCTCAACCTTATGTAAGCCTCCTTCTTCCTCTTTACAAGACATTCAACCTCCTTCGTCAACCAAGGTTCCCTCACATGACCATCTCTTTCCTGGCTGACAGGTACATACATATCAAGGACACGCCTTATCTGTTCCTTGAAAAAGTTCCACATTTCCATGACATCCTTCCCAGACAGCCTATGCTCCCAATTTATGCTCCTCAAATCCTGTCTTACAGCATCGTATTTACCCTTCCCCCAATTGTAAAACCTGCCCTGTTTCATGCACCTATCTCTCTCCATAACCAAGGTGAAAGTCACAGAATTGTGGGCACCATCACCAAAATGTTCACCCACTAACAAGCCCATCATTTGTCCCGGTTCGTTACCAAGTACCAAATCCAATATGGCCTACCCTCTGGTCAGACAATCTACACACTGAGTTAGAAAATCTTCCTGGACAAACACCGCCCCATCCAATCAACTTGATCTAAAGAGCTTCCAATCAATATTTGGGAAGTTGAAATCACCCATGACTACTATCCTGTGGCTTCTGCACCTTTCCAAAATCTGTTTCCCAATCTGTTTCTCCACATCTCTGCTGCTATTGGGGGACCTACAGTAAACACCCAACAAGGTGACTGCTCCTTTCCTATTTCTGACTTCAGCCCATACTACCTCCAAAGGCAGATCCCCCTCGTCTGCCTTTCTGCAGTCATTATACCATTTCTAGTTAGCAACGCCAACCCCCCTCCTTGTTTACCCCCCCCCCCTCCAATCTTACTGAAACATCTGTAACCAGGAACCTCCAACAACCATTCCTGTCCCTCTTCTATCCACGTCTCCGTGATGGCCACAACATCGTAGTCCCAGAAAGGGTTGGTCTACTCAAGGACAAAGGAGGAAAGTTACGTGTGGAGTCAGAGAAAATGGGTGAGATTCTTAAAAAGTACTTTGCATTGGTTTTCACCAAGGAGAGAGAGATATGATGGATGCTGAAGTTAGGGATAAATCTTTGACCACTCGAGGTCAAGTCGGCAGAAGGAGGGAGGGAGTTCTGGGTATTCTAAAAGGTAGACAAGTCCCCAGGTCAGATGGGATCTACCTTAGGTTACTGAGGGAAGCAAGAGAAGAAATAGTTGGGGCATGAACAGATATCTTTGCAGCATCCTTGAACACGGGTGAGGACCTGGAGGACTGGAGAATTGCTAATGTTGTCCCCTCGTTTAAGAAGGGTAGCAGGGATACTCCAGAAAAATTATAGACCTTACGCCAGTGGTAGGGAAGCTGCTGGAGAAGACATTGAGGGATTGAATCTATTTCCATTTAGAAGAAAATGGGTTTATCAGTGATAGGCAGCATGAGTTTGCGCGGGAAAGGTCATGTCTTACAAATCTAAGAGAATTCTTTGAGGAGGTGACAACATTGGGGCTATATTCATGAACTTTAGTAAGGCATTTAATAAGGTTCCCCATGGTAGGCTGATGGAGAAGGTGAAGCGCATGGTGTCCTGGGTGTTCTAGCTACATGGATAGAGAACGGGCTGGGCAACAGAGTGGTAGTGGAAAGGAGTTTCTCAAAATGGAGACCTGTGACCAGTGTTGAGAGTGTGTTGCTGGAAAAGCACAGCAGGTCAGGCAACATCTGAGGAGCAGGAGAATCGACATTTCGAGCATGAGCCCTTCATCAAGAATAAGGCTGGGTGCTCCAGCTTTTTCAGCAACACACTCTCAGCTCTGATCTCCAGCATCTGCAGGCCTCACTGTCACCTGTGACCAGTTGTGTTCCACAGGAATCTGTGCTGGGACGACTCTTGCTTGTGATATATATAAATGATTTGGAGGAAGGTAGAGGTTGCCTGAACAGCAAGAGTGCAGATGACATCAAGATTAAGTTAGATTCCCTACAGTGTGGAAACAGGCCAGTTGTCCCAACAAGTCCGCACTGACCCTCCAAAAAGCAACCCACCCAGACCCATTCCCCTACATTTACCCCTTCACCTAACAAGACAGGCAATTTAACATGGCTATTTCACCTAACATGCACGTTTTTGGACTCTGGGAGGAAACCCACACAGACACAGGGAGAATGTGCAAACTCCACACAGACAGTTGCCTGAGGCGGGGATTGAACCCGGGTCTCTGGCGCTGTGAGGCAACAGTGTCACTGTGTCACTGTGCTGCCCTGTGGAGTAGCAGATAGAGAAAAGGAGTGTCAGAGAATACAACAGAATATAGATAAATTGGAAAGATGGGCAGGGAAATGGCAGGTGGAATTCAAGCCGCTGTGAGGCAGCAGTGCTAACCACTGTGCCAACTGTGCCGCCCCATCGACAGTCACAGGTGAGCTGCCGGAAGACTGGAGGTTGGCAAACGTGGTGCCACTGTTTAAGAAGGGAGGTAAGGACATACCAATGAACTATAGACCAGTGAGCCTGACCTCGGTGGTGGGCAAGGTGTTGGAGGGAATCCTGAGGGACAGGATGTACATGTATTTGGAAAGGCAAGGACTGATTGGGGATAGTCAACATGGCTTTGTGCCTGGGAAATCATGTCTCACAAACTTGATTGAGCTTTTTGAAGACGTAACAGAGAGGATTGATGAGGGCAGAGCGGAAAATGTGATCTATATAGACTTCAGTAAGGCGTTCAACAAGGTTTCCCACGGGAGAGTGATGAGCAAGTTTAGATCTCAAGGAATACAGGGTAAATTAGCTATTTGGATACAGAACTGGCTCAAAGGTAGAAGGTAGTGGTGGAGGGTTGTTTTTCAGACTGGAGGCCTGTGACCAGTGGAGTGCCACAAGGATTGGTGCTGGGTCCTCGACTTTTTGTCATTTATATAAATGATTTGGATGCAAGCAGAAGACGTGCAGTTCGTAAGTTTGCAGACGCAAAATTGGTGGTGGAGTGGACAGCGAAGTGGGTTCCCTCAGATTACAATAGATCTTGACCAGATGGGCCATTGGGCTGTGATTTGGCAAATGGAGTTTAATTCAGATAAATGCAAGGTGCTGCATTCTTGGAAAGCAAATCTTAGCAGGATTTATACACTTAATGGTAATGTCCTAGGGAGTGTTGCTGAACAAAGAGACCCTAGAGTGCAAGTTCATAGCTCCTTGAAAGTGGAGTCGCAGGGAGATAGGATAGTGAAGAAGGCGTTTGGTATGCTTTCCTTTACTGGTCAGAGTATTGAGTACAGGAGTTGGGAGGTCATGTTGTAGCTGTACAGGACATTGATTAAGCCACTGTTGGAATATTGCATGCAATTCTGTTCTCCTTCCTATCGGAAAGATGTTGTGAAACTTGAAAGGGTTCAGAAAAGATTTGGAAGGATATTGCCAGGGTTGGAGGATCTGAGCTACAGGGAGAGGCTGAACAGGCAGGGGCTGTTTTTCCTGGAGTGTCGGAGGCTGAGGGGTGACCTTATAGAGGTTTACAAAATTATGAGGGGCATGGATAAGTTAAATAGGCAAAGTCTTTTCGCTGGGGTCGGGGAGTCCAGAACTAGAGGGCATAGGTTTAGGGTGAGAGGGGAAAGATATAAAAGAGACCTAAGTGGCAACATTTTCACACAGAGGGTGGTATGGATATGGAATAAGCTGCCAGAGGAAGTGGTGGAGGCTGGTACAATAGCAACATTTAAGAGGCATTTGGATGGGTATATGAATAGGAAGGGTTTGGAGGAATATGGTCCGGGTGCTGGCAGGTGGGACTGGATTGGGTTGTGATATCTGGTCAGCATGGATGGGTTGGACCGAAGGGCTTGTTTCCATGCTGTACATCTCTATGACACTTTTAGAAATACGGAGGTGAGAGGGGACCTGATTGAGGTCGACAAAATCATGAGAGGTGCAGACAGTGTGGATTGCAAGAAGGTTTTCCTGGAGTGCGGAACCCAATTACTAGGGGTCACAAGTTCAAAGAGAGGGGAAAGGTTTTGAGGGGATATGCGTGGAAAGGTTGGTGGCTGCCTGGAACGCGTTGCCAGTGGAGGTGGTCAAGACAGGAAGAATAGTGTCATTTAAGATGTATCTAGACAGATACATGATTGGGCAGGGAGCAGAGGGATACAGACCCTAAGAAAATAGGTGATGGGTTTATATCAAGGATCTGGACATTGAATAAGGATGATAACAAAGACAGCAAGCAAAGTTGAACTTAAAAGGAATGAGTTGTAAATTCCCCACTGGTTGGAGTCATTCAGAGCACAAATGAACAGGTTTGTGATCTCTGAACATCAATCCTCTCAGTCCCGGTACATTTGTGCAGGAGATCCTCAGGATAGTTTCCTCGGCACATCTTCAGCTGCTTCATCAATGTCTTTCCCCATCATAAGATCAGAAGTGGGGATGTTCACTGAAGATTACACAATGTTCAAAGCAATTTGTCAGCCCTCAGCTCCTGTGGCCATGTGCAGCAAGGGCTGGACAACATTTCAGCTTGTGCTGTTAAAGTGCCTGTAACATTCATGGAACAGGACTGTTGGGCACTGCCCATTTCCACAGTGAAGGGGAAGAGGATCTCATTCAGCACCTCAAGCTGGTTTCACAGGAAAATAACACTGAAACTATTGAGGAAGAAGAGGCCCAGAAAAAGAGGTCTGTACTGCACATCGAGCTGTTAAACAGGAACCAGCGATCACCCAATCAGCTCATTGAGCCTCTTCCATGGGATCAGGACAACTCACCGTTGAGGAGAAAGTGAGAACTTCTGCCTGAAACATCGAATCTCCTGTACCTCGGACCTGCCTACACTGCTGTGCTTTTCTAGAACCACACTCTCAATCCCCAAATCACTACATGAGTCCCTGATACAGCAACAGGAAGAAGCCATTCAGCCCCTCAAGCTGCTTATACAGACATTGCAGTCATGCAGAGACTGCACAGACAGACTTCTCCATATAGTCCCTCCTGGCTCCATTGATAATGGTACGCGCATGCTACTTTACCGAAGTTTGCTTAGGGTGAGGAGGGAAAGGGGATGGTTTTTGCCAAGTCTCAAGGACGCAGCTTCCATCTCCAAGAAGACAGACTGGCATTCTCGATGGGGGTCAGAATCTAGTGGGAATGACTAACTCAGGAGTAAGGCAGTGTGGCTGCTGACAGATTTGTGAACAACATGACTTTAAGTGCAGGGTCACACAGCAGCACACACTGAAGTGGTGAGAGTTCATTCAGAACCTGGAGCTCTCTCTCAACCAACATGTGAGTTGCAGAGGTATGTAAACTATCAGGAAACACATATCATGGAGGAAATTAAGATGCAATTTTTCATGCTGGCGGTGTCATTTGTTTAGACATAATGAGTGTTTGACCATAACCCACCGGTACAGCACTACCACCACTTATTGCCTTCCAACACTACTCATTTCCTTCACACTCTCCTCATGGTACCATCTTCCCAGGGATTATTCAATGGACCTGCTTTACACTGTCTCTGTGGCGAGGAAATCATTCCTCATAAAGGAGAGAAAATCTGTACACAGTGCCCCAGACATTGTCTCACCAACACTCGACAACAGCAGGAAGCTGTCTTTACTCCTATTCTTGAATCATTTTGTGACAAAGGACAACATACTATTAACTGTCCTGATTGCTTGCTGCCCCGTATGAATTCTGTCCGTGACTCATGACCAAGGGCATTCAGATTCTTTTCACCAACAGCACTTTCCAACCCCACACCTTCTAATCAATATAAAATCAGAAGGAGGGTATTTGTTGCCCACACCCAAATCATTCCTTTGCCTTGTGAATCCCGATGCTCCAAGCACTAATACAGATGATACCCCATGAGTGATGACCTTCAGTCCAGAGCAGAACCCGACTCTCTGTATTCTCTCCATGAACCAATTCTCAATAGTTACAAAGTCGAAGGAGTATATAGTTACTTTAAAAGAGAGGGTGTGTTTCTAAGCTGAGAGATTGTGACAGCCCATGTGCCTGTGAGTGCAGAGATTGCTGAAATTTGAGAAAATGTAACCGTTAGCTTGGGGTTGTGTTTTGATGTCAAGGCAATCAGATTTGAATTTAACCAATGAATTTAAATTATGCCCAGGATACCAATAATCAATTGAATTTGAATTTAATTGTATTGACAACATCTGACCAAATGAGTCTTGGACATTTAAAAGCAAGGGTATTTTAAAAATTAGTCTGAGCACATGTCATCTGAAGGGGCTCTTCACCCTCTCAAAGAAATCTCTCAGAAGGCATTATCTCTCAAACATACCTTTTCCAGTGAAAACAGGAAAAAGTGTAAGAAGACGGTCCAGGGAGATGACAGCAGAATTGGAAGGATAGAAGGAAGACAGCGTAAGGGTCTGTATGGACTTTGAGGGATTAAGTCACTTTAATGGGTAATAATTGTGTTATTGGAGGAGAATTTTAAGAGTTGGAGTCAAGCAGTGATTAATTAAGAAAAAGTGGGCTCAGATTTGTTAATCGTTTTGTTGTGTTCACTGTTAGAGTGAGGAAAAGGAAATTGTTATTTTTCTCTAAACAGTGGAAATCAGGAGTTTTCTTTCATTCCCTCAGTCTTTTTTTTAACCAGATTACGAGGTGAGGCGAGCTTTCCTGGGGTGTTGGTTTTAATTAGCAGAGGGGCTAGACCTCTGCATTAGAACAGGTTGGTGTCAGGAGTTGGGAGTTATCTTTGATAAACTGAGTTCAAACCTCCTTGTATTGAGGAGGATGATCAAAGGAGTCAGAGGTGTGGACCATATGGGCAGACAGACTGTTGTTCCTGTCGCCACTGCCCTGTTTCCCCTGCTGCCCCATTGAGTGGCCATGCCTATCTGAGACAGAGGTGTCTCCCTCCAACACTGGGCTGGGGAGCTGGCCTGTTGCTTGCCCCGTTGCAGGAGGCTGGTGTTTCTGGCGTCTGCCCCCAGAGAAGGGGCGGTTATCCCCATTTCCTCCTCCCGCTGCTGCTGTTTGTGGAGCCCTTTCTGCACTGCCATGATACGCTGCCACTCGGTGACCAGGTGGCACTTGTGGCACTGGAAGTACTGCCAGCTACACACCCGCTGCTCCTTCAGCCAGACATCGAAACCATGGTTCCTGCATCGCCTTTCTTAAAGTGACCATGCAGTCTTTCAACTTTGTAACATCAATCCACGTAGTATATCCCCCCCTTACCCCTGGGCTCTAATCTTCTTCACTCACCAGTGTGCAAGCATTTCAAAATTCGCCTGATAATTGAAAAATTCCAGTCCCACTGTTCTCATTTGTCGATGTCACAAATAACAGCTTCCACAAACCGCAGCAGATTTAGTAAAGATAATTTCTGAATGTAAGTTGGCTCTGCAAAATCATATCATTACTCTCCAATTAACCAGTTATCACATTACTCATAAAATGTGCTAATATTTTCTACCAACTGACATCAAACTATTCATGACTTGGTTAATAATTCCCTCTGTATCATGTTTTAAATATTTGCAGACACAGCACCTACTCACTACTGTCCAGGATCTTACCATGAATCAAAAGAACTTTGACTTCCTCATTTGGTGCAGCAATTACCACATTTCAAAGCAATAAGTTTCTCAAGTAATTGCTCTTTAATAATTCGAATTTCCTACGCTTCCTCATCTTCACCAATCACCCTGTTCCCTAATATTTCTGCAAGATTTTCTGTTCCTCCCTCTGTGGAGACCGAACCAACCTCTGGGGACAGAGAAAGTCCGTGTCACCTCGTGAATACCTCCGAGGATGGCACAATGGCACATGGTGGATATGACACCCATTCTTGCACGGAAAGTTCCAGAATCAAACCAATTCACTTCATTTTTAGTCTTCGCACAGTCCTCTCCCTGGTGTGAGACCACAGGTTCTGCTGAAGCAGGCGACACAGCTCTGTGACCTCCTCATTGTCTAATCAAACTGGCTTCACACATTGCACCTGGAATAGGTACAACATTGGAAAATATTCCTGGAAATCCCAGAGAGGAGATTGTAGTGCCCTGCTCCCCACTGTTTACAGAGCTTCCCTTCTATGCAGTCTCTGTTAGCCGTGTTGAAGACCCCAAAACACTGTGAATGCCCTGCCCACACCTTGTTCAGAGTGGGGTCACCAGACCCTCAGCTTTCCCTGAATGAATGCAGCTGATACACAAACCATTTACAGAACCTTCACTGATGTTCCAGTGACAGACAGGAGCAGGTCAAATCCATGTATGCATGGTACACCCACTCGGTGTCGAAAATGCCTTCGTTCTTAGATTCTTGTCAGTTGCTGATGAACTTTTACATCTCTGCACAGTCCCAGTGACCTGAAATATTAGCAGTTCCACTCTCCATAGAGTTAGTTGACAATCGCACCATTTTCTGTCCCTCAGTCACGATGACATCAACACCACTATTGCATGGAGAGTTGATTAGAGAAGACGGGGAGGCGATGGTCCAGCCTGAGGTCTATTAATTGAGGGATCCAGGTAATTAGCGAGACCCTGGATTTGATCCCACCATTTCCAGCTGGTGGAATTTGAATTCAATCAAACATTGGGAATTATGAATCAAATGAAACTATGAAACCATCATTTGTTGTCAGGAAAACCCACCCGGCTCCCGAATGTCCTTCAGGGAAGGAATCTTACCACCTACACCTGGTCTGGCCTACGTGTGACTCCAGACTCTCAGCAATAGGGTTGACTCTCAGCTGCCCTTTGAAATAGCCAAGTCAGTCACTCAGCTGGATCAATCACTACAAAGTCTCAGAGAAATGAAACTGAATGGGCCAAGGCACCTGCAGTTGGTCAAGAAGGCAGCTCAGCAGCATCTTCTCAAGGTCAATTGGCAGGGGAAATAAATGCTGGCCCAGTCAGTGATACCCATGTCCCATTAGTGAATATAAGGAGATGAGCACACTCTGGGAAGAGAGGCAGAGGGGACATAACTCAGTTTAAACAGCCACTTGGAATGATTTTCAAGAGTATGGGAAAAGGCAGAAAATAAATAAGATTATGCCACATTTTATTTCCATCCCAGCCGATTAACAATCCCTTTTTGCTTCTTTTTCTCTCCCTCTCTCTCTCTCTTTCTCCTTCTGTTCAACTCACACCTTCTCCCCTTGAAAATAAGCAATTCTGTCATGAAAATAAATTGCAATATTTCCCAGTTGCTTTCAATTTTCATGGATGGTCAGTGTACTTGAAATTCGAACTCTGTTTTCTTTTGACACAGGCAGGCAAACCATTATCTTTTTCCCCAACATTTCTTTTTGTTTACAAATGGCAGCATCTTCCTTTGTTTGATTTAATTCTTAATTTTTTTGATTTCATGGGAATGTCGGCATCACTGGGAAGGACAGCATTTGATGACCATCACTGATTGTCCTTGACTGTGAGGCCATTCCACAAGGCAGAATAGAGCCAAGCACAATGTTTTGGGTCTGAAGGCGCTCTTAACCCAAACCAGATAAGAATGTTCGATTTCTTTCCCAAATGACATCAGCGAAACAGCTCGGTTTTTAGATAAAATCTTGAGGGATTTATGGTTGTTATTATGGAAATTCAATTTTGTTCCAATTCTTGTCATTTGAATTTAAGGCCTGTTATCAGTTGTTGTCGGATATGAATCAGTGTCTTTAGATAATTAGCTTTTGGCTCTGAATTACCCTTCCAGTGACAATAATACCCTGGCACAGTGTCCCTATCATGGAATTACTTTAGTGACAAAAACAAGTTTGTGATCAAAATATTTGTAACTAAAGTGTGACAAGAAAAAGTTGCAAAAGTAAAATCTGAATTTTGCCAAGGCTTAGAGAATTGTTTATTCAGTAAATGTACTGAAATATGGGTGGAGTCTGGTGATATTATGGAGACATAAATCAATTCAGGGCAAAAAGGGGCCTCAACATTGTGAGCAGTCAAATTATCAGATGCTTGTGAGGGAGGGGTCTGAAATTTGTGGATAATGAATGGAGTGTTTAATTGAAACTGAAGTTAATAGTTTCTGTCCTTGCCAAAGACAGACAACAGAAATAGCAATGGAGTTCAACATGGTTTAGGGAATGAATGAATGGATAGACATAAAGAGACTTACCAGGAACACAAACAATAGCGAGGATGGGATAGTAACCTGCCTGAATAATCAGCAGTACACCTTCTATCCGATAACACAGTAAAGACCAGGAAAGGAAGTTAAGACCCAAAGACAAGCTCCTGTCCATTGTTGGAACATTCCAGTCCATTGTCCTCAGATTCTGATCTCTCCTTTCCCTGTCTCTGCA